>NC_091257.1:9397500-10022500 GCF_042477335.2 Ovis canadensis | reverse complement strand
AGATCCTTTGATCCACGCGGCGGACTGCGTGACACTGCTGCTACCGCTCTGGAGGAAAGCGCAAGTGCATGCCCGCATTCGAGACGAGGACTGACTCCCCTGGGGAGACTCCAGAAGTACCCCAAGATCCATGTCAGCACTGGAGAGGAATCCTCAGGTTCCGGCCCCGACTCCACACAAGGTCTTAGGCCCCGGCATCGACGGGAGAGGAATCCCGAGAGGCCCCCGAGGAACTCGCATGGGGACTGGCCTTTCCTGAGGCCACCAGAGCGGGTCCCTGAGGTCCCCATCGTAAGTCGAGAGCACCTGCCACAACTCGAGAAAATCCAGGAGGTTTTGCCCTCCAGGCGAGATGAGGCCCATTTCCGCTGAGGCTTCTCGAGGCCAATCACGTCTAACCACTGGAACTTCCAAAGGGTCCTTCACACCCTTGCTGCAACTCAAGAAGTTCCCCGACATACCCGTCTCCACTCGAGAGGAAGCACGTGGGGTCCCGCACACATCCAGGGGAGCCCCGTTTCCGCCTCCTAGCTCGAGATGAGGGATCCTTTCCCTGTTTCGTAGGGAAAGATTCCCCGGCGTTCCCGTCGCATCTCAAGAGGAGGCGCTCTCCACAAGAAAGGCGAGAGGAACTCCAGGGTCGTGCCACCATTCCAAGAGTCCCCCAGATGTGTCAGTCCATTCCAGGGAACCTGTTTTCCCTGCACTGCCTTAACGTTCAAGCCGAGGATCGACTCCCACCACGTGTGCACGTGGGACAGCCCTGTGGGAAAGCCTCGTGGGAAAGCCTCGTGGGAAAGACTCGAGGGAAAACCATAGATCCTTTGACCCACGCGGCGGTCTGCGTGATACTGCTGCTACCGCTCTGGAGGAAAGTGCAAGTGCAATCCCGCATTCGAGACGAGGACTGACTCCCCTGGGGAGACTCCAGAAGTACCCCAAGATCCATGTCAGCACTGGAGAGGAATCCTCAGGTTCCGGCCCCGACTCCTCACAAGGTCTTAGGCCCCGGCATCGACGGGAGAGGAATCCCGAGAGGCCCCCGAGGAACTCGCTTGGGGACTGGCCTTTCCTGAGGCCAGCAGAGCGGGTCCCTGAGGTCCCCGTCGTAAGTCGAGAGCACCTGTCGCAACTCGAGAAAATCCAGGAGGTTTTGCCCTCCAGGAGAGATGAGGCCCATTTCCGCTGAGGCTTCTCGAGGCTAATCACATCTAACCACTGGAACTTCCAAAGGGTCCTTCACACCCTTGCTGCAACTCAAGAAGTTCCCCGACATAACCGTCTCCACTCGAGAGGAAGCACGTGTGTCCCGCACACATCCAGGGGAGCCCCGTTTCCGCCTCCTAGCTCGAGATGAGGGATCCTTTCCCTGTTTCGTAGGGAAAGAATTCCCGGCGTTCCCGTCGCATCTCAAGAGGAGGTGCTCTCCACAGGAAAGGCGAGAGGAACTCCAGGGTCGTGCCACCATTCCAAGAGTCCCCCAGATGTGTCAGTCCATTCCAGAGGAACCGGTTTTCCCTGCACTGCCTTGACGTTCAAGCCGAGGATCGACTCCCACCACGTGTGCACGTGGGACAGCCCTGTGGGAAAGCCTCGTGGGAAAGCCTGGTGGGAAAGACTCGAGGGAAAACCATAGATCCTTTGATCCACGCGGCGGACTGCGTGACACTGCTGCTACCGCTCTGGAGGAAAGTGCAAGTGCATGCCCGCATTCGAGACGAGGACTGACTCCCCTGGGGAGACTCCAGAAGTACCCCAAGATCGATGTCAGTACTGGAGAGGAATCCTCAGGTTCCGGCCCGACTCCACACAAGGTCTTAGGCCCCGGCATCGACGTGAGAGGAATCCCGAGAGGCCCCCGTGGAACTCGCTTGGGGACTGGCCTTTCCTGAGGCCACCAGAGCGGGTCCCTGAGGTCCCCGTCGTAAGTCGAGAGCACCTGCCGCAACTCGAGAAAATCCAGGAGGTTTTGCCCTCCAGGCGAGATGAGGCCCATTTCCGCTGAGGCTTCTCGAGGCTAATCACGTCTAACCACTGAACTTCCAAAGGGTCATTCACACCCTTGATGCAACTCAAGAAGTTCCCCGACATACCCGTCTCCACTCGAGACGAAGCACGTGGGTCCCGCACACATCCAGGGGAGCCCCGTTTCCGCCTCCTAGCTCGAGATGAGGGATCCTTTCCCTGTTTCGTAGGGAAAGAATTCCCGGCGTTCCCGTCGCATCTCAAGAGGAGGCGCTCTCCACAGGAAAGGCGAGAGGAACCCCAGGGTCGTGCCACCATTCCAAGAGTCCCCCAGATGTGTCAGTCCATTCCAGAGGAACCTGTTTTCCCTGCACTGCCTTGACGTTCAAGCCGAGGATCGACTCCCACCACGTGTGCACGTGGGACAGCCCTGTGGGAAAGCCTCGTGGGAAAGCCTCGTGGGAAAGACTCGAGGGAAAAGCATAGATCCTTTGATCCAAGCGGCGGACTGCGTGACACTTCTGCTACCGCTCTGGAGGAAAGCGCAAGTGCATGCCCGCATTCGAGACGAGGACTGACTCCCCTGGGGAGACTCCAGAAGTACCCCAAGATCCATGTCAGCACTGGAGAGGAATCCTCAGGTTCCGGCCCCGACTCCACAAAAGGTCTTAGGCCCGGCATCGACGGGAGAGGAATCCCGAGAGGGCCCCAAGGAACTCGCATGGGGACTGGCCTTTCCTGAGGCCACCAGAGCGGGTCCCTGAGGTCTCCGTCGTAAGTCGAGAGCACCTGCCGCAACTCGAGAAAATCCAGGAGGTTTTGCCCTCCAGGCGAGATGAGGCCCATTTCCGCTGAGGCTTCTCGAGGCTAATCAAGTCTAACCACTGGAACTTCCAAAGGGTCCTTCACACCCTTGCTGCAACTCAAGAAGTTCCCCGACATACCCGTCTCCACTCGAGAGGAAGCACGTGGTGTCCCGCCCACATCCAGGGGAGCCCCGTTTCCGCCTCCTAGCTCGAGATGAGGGATCCTTTCCCTGTTTCGTAGGGAAAGAATTCCCGGCGTTCCCGTCGCATCTCAAGAGGAGGCGCTCTCCACAGGAAAGGCGAGAGGAACTCCAGGGTCGTGCCACCATTCCAAGAGTCCCCCAGATGTGTCAGTCCATTCCAGAGGAACCTGCTTTCCCTGCACTGCCTTGACGTTCAAGCCGAGGATCGACTCCCACCACGTGTGCACGTGGGACAGCCCTGTGGGAAAGCCTCGTGGGAAAGCCTCGTGGGAAAGACTCGAGGGAAAACCATAGATCCTTTGATCCACGCGGCGGACTGCGTGACACTGCTGCTACCGCTCTGGAGGAAAGCGCAAGTGCATGCCCGCATTCGAGACGAGGACTGACTCCCCTGGGGAGACTCCAGAAGTACCCCAAGATCCATGTCAGCACTGGAGAGGAATCCTCAGGTTCCGTCCCCGACTCCACACAAGGTCTTAGGCCCCGGCATCGACGGGAGAGGAATCCCCAGAGGCCCCCGAGGAACTCGCATGGGGACTGGCCTTTCTGAGGCCACCAGAGTGGGTCCCTGAGGTCCCCGTCGTAAGTCGAGAGCACCTGCCGCAACTCGAGAAAATCCAGGAGGTTTTGCCCTCCAGACGAGATGAGGCCCATTTCCGCTGAGGCTTCTCGAGGCTAATCACGTCTAACCACTGGAACTTCCAAAGGGTCCTTCACACCCTTGCTGCAACTCAAGAAGTTCCCCGAAATACACGTCTCCACTCGAGAGGAAGCACGTGGGGTCCCGCACACATCCAGGGGAGCCCCGTTCCCGCCTCCTAGCTCGAGATGAGGGATCCTTTCCCTGTTTCGTAGGGAAAGAATTCCCGGCGTTCCCGTCGCATCTCAAGAGGAGGCGCTCTCCACAAGAAAGGCGAGAGGAACTCCAGGGTCGTGCCACCATTCCAAGAGTCCCCCAGATGTGTCAGTCCATTCCAGAGGAACCTGTTTTCCCTGCACTGCCTTGACGTTCAAGCCGAGGATCGACTCCCACCACGTGTGCACGTGGGACAGCCCTGTGGGAAAGCCTCGTGGGAAAGCCTCGTGGGAAAGACTCGAGGGAAAACCATAGATCCTTTGATCCACGCGGCGGACTGCGTGACACTGCTGCTACCGCTCTGGAGGAAAGCGCAATGCATGCCCGCATTCGAGACGAGGACTGACTCCCCTGGGGAGACTCCAGAAGTACCCCAAGATCCATGTCAGCACTGGAGAGGAATCCTCAGGTTCCGGCCCCGACTCCACACAAGGTCTTAGGCCCCGGCATCGACGGGAGAGGAATCCCGAGACGCCCCAGAGGAACTCGCATGGGGACTGGCTTTTCCTGAGGCCAACAGAGCGGTTCCCTGAGGTCCCCGTCGTAAGTCGAGAGCACCTGCCGCAACTCGAGAAAATTCAGGAGGTTTTGCCCTCCAGGCGAGATGAGGCCCATTTCCGCTGAGGCTTCTCGAGGCCAATCACATCTAACCACTGGAACTTCCAAAGGGTCCTTCACACCATTGCTGCAACTCAAGAAGTTCCCCGACATACCCGTCTCCACTCAAGAGGAAGCACGTGGGGTCCCGCACACATCCAGGGGAGCCCGTTTCCGCCTCCTAGCTCGAGATGAGGGATCCTTTCCCTGTTTCGTAGGGAAAGAATTCCCGGCGTTCCCGTCGCATCTCAAGAGGAGGCGCTCTCCACAGGAAAGGCGAGAGGAACTCCAGGGTCGTGACACCATTCCAAGAGTCCCCCAGATGTGTCAGTCCATTCCAGAGGAACCTTTTTTCCCTGCACTGCCTTGACGTTCAAGCCGAGGATCGACTCCCACCACTTGTGCACGTGGGACAGCCCTGTGGGAAAGCCTCGTAGGAAAGCATCGTGGGAAAGACTGGAGGGAAAACCATAGATCCTTTGATCCACGCGGCGGACTGCGTGTCACTGCTGCTACCGCTCTGGAGGAAAGTGCAAGTGCATGCCCGCATTCGAGACGAGGACTGACTCCCCTGGGGAGACTCCAGAAGTACCCCAAGATCCATGTCAGCACTGGAGAGGAATCCTCAGGTTCCGGCCCCGACTCCACACAAGGTCTTAGGCCCCGGCATCGACGGGAGAGGAATCCCGAGAGGCCCCCGAGGAACTCGCATGGGGCCTGGCCTTTCCTGAGGCCACCAGAGCGGGTCCCTGGGGTACCCGTCGTAAGTCGAGTGCACCTGCTGCAACTCGAGAAAATCCAGGAGGTTTTGCCCTCCAGGCGAGATGAGGTCCATTTCCGCTGAGGCTTCTCGAGGCCAATCACATCTAACCACTGGAACTTCCAAAGGGTCCTTCACACCCTTGCTGCAACTCAAGAAGTTCCCCCACATACCCGTCTGCACTCGAGATGAAGCACGTGGTGTCCCGCACACATCCAGGGGAGCCCCGTTTCCGCCTCCTAGCTCGAGATGAGGGATCCTTTCCCTGTTTCGTAGGGAAAGAATTCCCGGTGTTCCCGTCGCATCACAAGAGGAGGCGCTCTCCACAGGAAAGGCGAGAGGAACTCCAGGGTCGTGACACCATTCCAAGAGTCCCCCAGATGTGTCAGTCCATTCAAGAGGAACCTGTTTTCCCTGCACAGCCTTGACGTTCAAGCCGAGGATCGACTCCCACCACGTGTGCTCGTGGGACAGCCCTGTGGGAAAGCCTCGTGGGAAAGCCTCGTGGGAAAGACTCGAGGGAAAACCATAGATCCTTTGATCCACGCGGCGGACTGCGTGACACTGCTGCTACCGCTCTGGAGGAAAGCGCAAGTGCATGCCCGCATTCGAGACGAGGACTGACTCCCCTGGGGAGACTCCAGAAGTACCCCAAGATCCATGTCAGCACTGGAGAGGAATCCTCAGGTTCCGGCCCCGACTCCACACAAGGTCTTAGGCCCCGGCATCGACGGGAGAGGAATCCCGAGAGGCCCCCGAGGAACTCGCATGGGGACTGGCTTTTCTGAGGCCACCAGAGTGGGTCCCTGAGGTCCCCGTCGTAAGTCGAGAGCACCTGCCGCAACTCGAGAAAATCCAGGAGGTTTTGCCCTCCAGACGAGATGAGGCCCATTTCCGCTGAGGCTTCTCGAGGCTAATCACGTCTAACCACTGAAACTTCCAAAGGGTCCTTCACACCCTTGCTGCAACTCAAGAAGTTCCCCGAAATACACGTCTCCACTCGAGAGGAAGCACGTGGGGTCCCGCACACATCCAGGGGAGCCCCGTTCCCGCCTCCTAGCTCGAGATGAGGGATCCTTTCCCTGTTTCGTAGGGAAAGAATTCCCGGCGTTCCAGTCGCATCTCAAGAGGAGGCGCTCTCCACAGGAAAGGCGAGAGGAACTCCAGGGTCGTGCCACCATTCCAAGAGTCCCCCAGATGTGTCAGTCCATTCCAGAGGAACCTGTTTTCCCTGCACTGCCTTGACGTTCAAGCCGAGGATCGACTCCCACCACGTGTGCACGTGGGACAGCCCTGTGGGAAAGCCTCGTGGAAAAGCCTCGTGGGAAAGACTCGAGGGAAAACCATAGATCCTTTGATCCACGAGGCGGACTGCGTGAAACTGCTGCTACCGCTCTGGAGGAAAGCGCAAGTGCATGCCCGCATTCGAGACGAGGCCTGACTCCCGTGGGGAGACTCCAGAAGTACCCCAAGATCCACGTCAGCACTGGAGAGGAATCCTCAGGTTCCGGCCCCGACTCCACACAAGGTCTTAGGCCCCGGCATCGACGGGAGAGGAATCCCGAGAGGCCCCCGAGGAACTCGCATGGGGACTGGCCTTTCCTGAGGCCACCAGAGCGTGTCCCTGAGGTCCCCGTCGTAAGTCGAGAGCACCTGCCGCAACTGGAGAAAATCCAGGAGGTTTTCACCTCCAGGCGAGATGAGGCCCATTTCCGCTGAGGCTTCTCGAGGCCAATCACATCTAACCACTGGAACTTCCAAAGGGTCCTTCACACCCTTGCTGCAAATCAAGAAGTTCCCCGAAATACCCGTCTTCCCTCGAGAGGAAGCACGAGGGTGCCGCACACATCCAGGTGAGCCCCGTTTCCGCCTCCTAGCTCGAGATGAGGGATCCTTTCCCTGTTTCGTAGGGAAAGATTTCCCGGCGTTCCCGTCGCATCTCAAGGGGAGGCACTCTCCACAGGAAAGGCTAGAGGAACTCCAAGGTCGTGCCACCATTTCAAGGGTCGGCCAGATGTGTCAGTCCATTCCAGAGGAACCTGTTTTCCCTGCACTGCCTTGACGTTCAAGCCGAGGATCGACTCCCACCACGTGTTCCCCCTTGGACAGCCCTGTGCGAAAGCCTCGTGGGAAAGCCTAGTGGGAAAGACTCGAGGGAAAACCATAGATCCTTTGATCCACGCGGCGGACTGCGTGACACTGCTGCTACCGCTCTGGAGGAAAGCGCAAGTGCATGCCCACATACGAGACGAGGACTGACTCCCTGGGGAGACTCCAGAAGTACCCCAAGATCCATGTCAGCACTGGAGAGGAATCCTCAGGTTCCGGCCCCTACTCCACACAAGGTCTTAGGTCCCAGCATCGACGGGAGAGGAATCCCGAGAGGCCCCCGAGGAACTCGCATGGGGACTGGCCTTTCCTGAGGCCACCAGAGCGGGTCCCTGAGGTCCCCATCGTAAGTCGAGAGCACCTGCCACAACTCGAGAAAATCCAGGAGGTTTTGCCCTCCAGGCGAGATGAGGCCCATTTCCGCTGAGGCTTCTCGAGGCCAATCACGTCTAACCACTGGAACTTCCAAAGGGTCCTTCACACCCTTGCTGCAACTCAAGAAGTTCCCCGACATACCCGTCTCCACTCGAGAGGAAGCACGTGGGGTCCCGCACACATCCAGGGGAGCCCCGTTTCCGCCTCCTAGCTCGAGATGAGGGATCCTTTCCCTGTTTCGTAGGGAAAGATTCCACGGCGTTCCCGTCGCATCTCAAGAGGAGGCGCTCTCCACAAGAAAGGCGAGAGGAACTCCAGGGTCGTGCCACCATTCCAAGAGTCCCCCAGATGTGTCAGTCCATTCCAGGGAACCTGTTTTCCCTGCACTGCCTTAACGTTCAAGCCGAGGATCGACTCCCACCACGTGTGCACGTGGGACAGCCCTGTGGGAAAGCCTCGTGGGAAAGCCTCGTGGGAAAGACTCGAGGGAAAACCATAGATCCTTTGACCCACGCGGCGGTCTGCGTGATACTGCTGCTACCGCTCTGGAGGAAAGTGCAAGTGCAATCCCGCATTCGAGACGAGGACTGACTCCCCTGGGGAGACTCCAGAAGTACCCCAAGATCCATGTCAGCACTGGAGAGGAATCCTCAGGTTCCGGCCCCGACTCCTCACAAGGTCTTAGGCCCCGGCATCGACGGGAGAGGAATCCCGAGAGGCCCCCGAGGAACTCGCTTGGGGACTGGCCTTTCCTGAGGCCAGCAGAGCGGGTCCCTGAGGTCCCCGTCGTAAGTCGAGAGCACCTGTCGCAACTCGAGAAAATCCAGGAGGTTTTGCCCTCCAGGAGAGATGAGGCCCATTTCCGCTGAGGCTTCTCGAGGCTAATCACATCTAACCACTGGAACTTCCAAAGGGTCCTTCACACCGTTGCTGCAACTCAAGAAGTTCCCCGACATAACCGTCTCCACTCGAGAGGAAGCACGTGTGTCCCGCACACATCCAGGGGAGCCCCGTTTCCGCCTCCTAGCTCGAGATGAGGGATCCTTTCCCTGTTTCGTAGGGAAAGAATTCCCGGCGTTCCCGTCGCATCTCAAGAGGAGGTGCTCTCCACAGGAAAGGCGAGAGGAACTCCAGGGTCGTGCCACCATTCCAAGAGTCCCCCAGATGTGTCAGTCCATTCCAGAGGAACCGGTTTTCCCTGCACTGCCTTGACGTTCAAGCCGAGGATCGACTCCCACCACGTGTGCACGTGGGACAGCCCTGTGGGAAAGCCTCGTGGGAAAGCCTCGTGGGAAAGACTCGAGGGAAAACCATAGATCCTTTGATCCACGCGGCGGACTGCGTGACACTGCTGCTACCGCTCTGGAGGAAAGTGCAAGTGCATGCCCGCATTCGAGACGAGGACTGACTCCCCTGGGGAGACTCCAGAAGTACCCCAAGATCCATGTCAGTACTGGAGAGGAATCCTCAGGTTCCGGCCCGACTCCACACAAGGTCTTAGGCCCCGGCATCGACGTGAGAGGAATCCCGAGAGGCCCCCGAGGAACTCGCTTGGGGACTGGCCTTTCCTGAGGCCACCAGAGCGGGTCCCTGAGGTCCCCGTCGTAAGTCGAGAGCACCTGCCGCAACTCGAGAAAATCCAGGAGGTTTTGCCCTCCAGGCGAGATGAGGCCCATTTCCGCTGAGGCTTCTCGAGGCTAATCACGTCTAACCACTGAACTTCCAAAGGGTCATTCACACCCTTGATGCAACTCAAGAAGTTCCCCGACATACCCGTCTCCACTCGAGACGAAGCACGTGGGTCCCGCACACATCCAGGGGAGCCCCGTTTCCGCCTCCTAGCTCGAGATGAGGGATCCTTTCCCTGTTTCGTAGGGAAAGAATTCCCGGCGTTCCCGTCGCATCTCAAGAGGAGGCGCTCTCCACAGGAAAGGCGAGAGGAACCCCAGGGTCGTGCCACCATTCCAAGAGTCCCCCAGATGTGTCAGTCCATTCCAGAGGAACCTGTTTTCCCTGCACTGCCTTGACGTTCAAGCCGAGGATCGACTCCCACCACGTGTGCACGTGGGACAGCCCTGTGGGAAAGCCTCGTGGGAAAGCCTCGTGGGAAAGACTCGAGGGAAAAGCATAGATCCTTTGATCCAAGCGGCGGACTGCGTGACACTTCTGCTACCGCTCTGGAGGAAAGCGCAAGTGCATGCCCGCATTCGAGACGAGGACTGACTCCCCTGGGGAGACTCCAGAAGTACCCCAAGATCCATGTCAGCACTGGAGAGGAATCCTCAGGTTCCGGCCCCGACTCCACAAAAGGTCTTAGGCCCGGCATCGACGGGAGAGGAATCCCGAGAGGGCCCCAAGGAACTCGCATGGGGACTGGCCTTTCCTGAGGCCACCAGAGCGGGTCCCTGAGGTCTCCGTCGTAAGTCGAGAGCACCTGCCGCAACTCGAGAAAATCCAGGAGGTTTTGCCCTCCAGGCGAGATGAGGCCCATTTCCGCTGAGGCTTCTCGAGGCTAATCAAGTCTAACCACTGGAACTTCCAAAGGGTCCTTCACACCCTTGCTGCAACTCAAGAAGTTCCCCGACATACCCGTCTCCACTCGAGAGGAAGCACGTGGTGTCCCGCCCACATCCAGGGGAGCCCCGTTTCCGCCTCCTAGCTCGAGATGAGGGATCCTTTCCCTGTTTCGTAGGGAAAGAATTCCCGGCGTTCCCGTCGCATCTCAAGAGGAGGCGCTCTCCACAGGAAAGGCGAGAGGAACTCCAGGGTCGTGCCACCATTCCAAGAGTCCCCCAGATGTGTCAGTCCATTCCAGAGGAACCTGCTTTCCCTGCACTGCCTTGACGTTCAAGCCGAGGATCGACTCCCACCACGTGTGCACGTGGGACAGCCCTGTGGGAAAGCCTCGTGGGAAAGCCTCGTGGGAAAGACTCGAGGGAAAACCATAGATCCTTTGATCCACGCGGCGGACTGCGTGACACTGCTGCTACCGCTCTGGAGGAAAGCGCAAGTGCATGCCCGCATTCGAGACGAGGACTGACTCCCCTGGGGAGACTCCAGAAGTACCCCAAGATCCATGTCAGCACTGGAGAGGAATCCTCAGGTTCCGTCCCCGACTCCACACAAGGTCTTAGGCCCCGGCATCGACGGGAGAGGAATCCCCAGAGGCCCCCGAGGAACTCGCATGGGGACTGGCCTTTCTGAGGCCACCAGAGTGGGTCCCTGAGGTCCCCGTCGTAAGTCGAGAGCACCTGCCGCAACTCGAGAAAATCCAGGAGGTTTTGCCCTCCAGACGAGATGAGGCCCATTTCCGCTGAGGCTTCTCGAGGCTAATCACGTCTAACCACTGGAACTTCCAAAGGGTCCTTCACACCCTTGCTGCAACTCAAGAAGTTCCCCGAAATACACGTCTCCACTCGAGAGGAAGCACGTGGGGTCCCGCACACATCCAGGGGAGCCCCGTTCCCGCCTCCTAGCTCGAGATGAGGGATCCTTTCCCTGTTTCGTAGGGAAAGAATTCCCGGCGTTCCCGTCGCATCTCAAGAGGAGGCGCTCTCCACAAGAAAGGCGAGAGGAACTCCAGGGTCGTGCCACCATTCCAAGAGTCCCCCAGATGTGTCAGTCCATTCCAGAGGAACCTGTTTTCCCTGCACTGCCTTGACGTTCAAGCCGAGGATCGACTCCCACCACGTGTGCACGTGGGACAGCCCTGTGGGAAAGCCTCGTGGGAAAGCCTCGTGGGAAAGACTCGAGGGAAAACCATAGATCCTTTGATCCACGCGGCGGACTGCGTGACACTGCTGCTACCGCTCTGGAGGAAAGCGCAATGCATGCCCGCATTCGAGACGAGGACTGACTCCCCTGGGGAGACTCCAGAAGTACCCCAAGATCCATGTCAGCACTGGAGAGGAATCCTCAGGTTCCGGCCCCGACTCCACACAAGGTCTTAGGCCCCGGCATCGACGGGAGAGGAATCCCGAGACGCCCCAGAGGAACTCGCATGGGGACTGGCTTTTCCTGAGGCCAACAGAGCGGTTCCCTGAGGTCCCCGTCGTAAGTCGAGAGCACCTGCCGCAACTCGAGAAAATTCAGGAGGTTTTGCCCTCCAGGCGAGATGAGGCCCATTTCCGCTGAGGCTTCTCGAGGCCAATCACATCTAACCACTGGAACTTCCAAAGGGTCCTTCACACCATTGCTGCAACTCAAGAAGTTCCCCGACATACCCGTCTCCACTCAAGAGGAAGCACGTGGGGTCCCGCACACATCCAGGGGAGCCCGTTTCCGCCTCCTAGCTCGAGATGAGGGATCCTTTCCCTGTTTCGTAGGGAAAGAATTCCCGGCGTTCCCGTCGCATCTCAAGAGGAGGCGCTCTCCACAGGAAAGGCGAGAGGAACTCCAGGGTCGTGACACCATTCCAAGAGTCCCCCAGATGTGTCAGTCCATTCCAGAGGAACCTTTTTTCCCTGCACTGCCTTGACGTTCAAGCCGAGGATCGACTCCCACCACTTGTGCACGTGGGACAGCCCTGTGGGAAAGCCTCGTAGGAAAGCATCGTGGGAAAGACTGGAGGGAAAACCATAGATCCTTTGATCCACGCGGCGGACTGCGTGTCACTGCTGCTACCGCTCTGGAGGAAAGTGCAAGTGCATGCCCGCATTCGAGACGAGGACTGACTCCCCTGGGGAGACTCCAGAAGTACCCCAAGATCCATGTCAGCACTGGAGAGGAATCCTCAGGTTCCGGCCCCGACTCCACACAAGGTCTTAGGCCCCGGCATCGACGGGAGAGGAATCCCGAGAGGCCCCCGAGGAACTCGCATGGGGCCTGGCCTTTCCTGAGGCCACCAGAGCGGGTCCCTGGGGTACCCGTCGTAAGTCGAGTGCACCTGCTGCAACTCGAGAAAATCCAGGAGGTTTTGCCCTCCAGGCGAGATGAGGTCCATTTCCGCTGAGGCTTCTCGAGGCCAATCACATCTAACCACTGGAACTTCCAAAGGGTCCTTCACACCCTTGCTGCAACTCAAGAAGTTCCCCCACATACCCGTCTGCACTCGAGATGAAGCACGTGGTGTCCCGCACACATCCAGGGGAGCCCCGTTTCCGCCTCCTAGCTCGAGATGAGGGATCCTTTCCCTGTTTCGTAGGGAAAGAATTCCCGGTGTTCCCGTCGCATCACAAGAGGAGGCGCTCTCCACAGGAAAGGCGAGAGGAACTCCAGGGTCGTGACACCATTCCAAGAGTCCCCCAGATGTGTCAGTCCATTCAAGAGGAACCTGTTTTCCCTGCACAGCCTTGACGTTCAAGCCGAGGATCGACTCCCACCACGTGTGCTCGTGGGACAGCCCTGTGGGAAAGCCTCGTGGGAAAGCCTCGTGGGAAAGACTCGAGGGAAAACCATAGATCCTTTGATCCACGCGGCGGACTGCGTGACACTGCTGCTACCGCTCTGGAGGAAAGCGCAAGTGCATGCCCGCATTCGAGACGAGGACTGACTCCCCTGGGGAGACTCCAGAAGTACCCCAAGATCCATGTCAGCACTGGAGAGGAATCCTCAGGTTCCGGCCCCGACTCCACACAAGGTCTTAGGCCCCGGCATCGACGGGAGAGGAATCCCGAGAGGCCCCCGAGGAACTCGCATGGGGACTGGCTTTTCTGAGGCCACCAGAGTGGGTCCCTGAGGTCCCCGTCGTAAGTCGAGAGCACCTGCCGCAACTCGAGAAAATCCAGGAGGTTTTGCCCTCCAGACGAGATGAGGCCCATTTCCGCTGAGGCTTCTCGAGGCTAATCACGTCTAACCACTGAAACTTCCAAAGGGTCCTTCACACCCTTGCTGCAACTCAAGAAGTTCCCCGAAATACACGTCTCCACTCGAGAGGAAGCACGTGGGGTCCCGCACACATCCAGGGGAGCCCCGTTCCCGCCTCCTAGCTCGAGATGAGGGATCCTTTCCCTGTTTCGTAGGGAAAGAATTCCCGGCGTTCCAGTCGCATCTCAAGAGGAGGCGCTCTCCACAGGAAAGGCGAGAGGAACTCCAGGGTCGTGCCACCATTCCAAGAGTCCCCCAGATGTGTCAGTCCATTCCAGAGGAACCTGTTTTCCCTGCACTGCCTTGACGTTCAAGCCGAGGATCGACTCCCACCACGTGTGCACGTGGGACAGCCCTGTGGGAAAGCCTCGTGGAAAAGCCTCGTGGGAAAGACTCGAGGGAAAACCATAGATCCTTTGATCCACGAGGCGGACTGCGTGAAACTGCTGCTACCGCTCTGGAGGAAAGCGCAAGTGCATGCCCGCATTCGAGACGAGGCCTGACTCCCGTGGGGAGACTCCAGAAGTACCCCAAGATCCACGTCAGCACTGGAGAGGAATCCTCAGGTTCCGGACCCGACTCCACACAAGGTCTTAGGCCCCGGCATCGACGGGAGAGGAATCCCGAGAGGCCCCCGAGGAACTCGCATGGGGACTGGCCTTTCCTGAGGCCACCAGAGCGGGTCCCTGAGGTCCCCGTCGTAAGTCGAGAGCACCTGCCGCAACTGGAGAAAATCCAGGAGGTTTTCACCTCCAGGCGAGATGAGGCCCATTTCCGCTGAGGCTTCTCGAGGCCAATCACATCTAACCACTGGAACTTCCAAAGGGTCCTTCACACCCTTGCTGCAAATCAAGAAGTTCCCCGAAATACCCGTCTTCCCTCGAGAGGAAGCACGAGGGTGCCGCACACATCCAGGTGAGCCCCGTTTCCGCCTCCTAGCTCGAGATGAGGGATCCTTTCCCTGTTTCGTAGGGAAAGATTTCCCGGCGTTCCCGTCGCATCTCAAGGGGAGGCACTCTCCACAGGAAAGGCTAGAGGAACTCCAAGGTCGTGCCACCATTTCAAGGGTCGGCCAGATGTGTCAGTCCATTCCAGAGGAACCTGTTTTCCCTGCACTGCCTTGACGTTCAAGCCGAGGATCGACTCCCACCACGTGTTCCCCCTTGGACAGCCCTGTGCGAAAGCCTCGTGGGAAAGCCTAGTGGGAAAGACTCGAGGGAAAACCATAGATCCTTTGATCCACGCGGCGGACTGCGTGACACTGCTGCTACCGCTCTGGAGGAAAGCGCAAGTGCATGCCCACATACGAGACGAGGACTGACTCCCTGGGGAGACTCCAGAAGTACCCCAAGATCCATGTCAGCACTGGAGAGGAATCCTCAGGTTCCGGCCCCTACTCCACACAAGGTCTTAGGTCCCAGCATCGACGGGAGAGGAATCCCGAGAGGCCCCCGAGGAACTCGCATGGGGACTGGCCTTTCCTGAGGCCACCAGAGCGGATCCCCGAGGTCCCCGTCGGAAGTCGAGAGCACCTGCCGCAACTAGAGAAAATCCAGGAGGTTTTGCCCTCCAGGCGATATGAGGCCCATTCCCGCTGAGGCTTCTCGAGGCTAATCTCATCTAACCACTTTAACTTCCAAAGGGTCCTTCACACCCTTGCTGCAACTCAAGAAGTTCCCCGACATACCCGTCTCCACTCGAGAGGAAGCACGAGGGTCCCGCACACATCCAGGGGAGCCCCGTTTCCGCCTCCTAGCTCGAGATGAGGGATCCTTTCCCTGTTTCATAGGGAAAGATTTCCCGGTGTTCCCGTCGCATTTCAAGAGGAGGCGCTCTCCACAGGAAAGCCGAGAGGAACTCCAGGGTCGTGCCAACATTCCAAGAGTCCCCCAGATGTGTCAGTCCATTCCAGAGGAACCTGTTTTCCCAGCACTGCCTTGACGTTCAAGACGAGGATCGACTCCCACCACCTGTGCACGTGGGACAGCCCTGTGGGAAAGCCTCGGGGGAAAGCCTCGTGGGAAAGACTCGAGGGAAAACCATAGATCCTTTGATCCACGCGGCGGACTGCGTGACACTGCTGCTACCGCTTTGCAGGAAAGCGCAAGTGCATGCCCGCATTCGAGACGAGGACTGACTCCCCTGGGGAAACTCCAGAAGTACCCCAAGATCCATGTCAGCACTGGAGAGAAATCCTCAGGTTCCGGCCCCGACTCCACACAAGGTCTTAGGCCCCGGCATCAACGGGAGAAGAATCCCGAGAGGCCCCCGAGGAACTCGCATGGGGACTGGCCTTTCCTGAGGCCACCAGAGCGGGTCCCTGAGCTCCCCGTCGTAAGTCGAAGCACCTGCCGCAACTCGAGAAAATTCAGTAGGTTTTGGCCTCCAGGCGAGATGAGGCCCATTTCCCCTGAGGCTTCTCGAGGCTAATCACATCTAACCACTGGAACTTCCAAAGGGTCCTTCACACCCTTGCTGCAACTCAAGAAGTTCCCCGACAATCCCTTCTCCACTCGAGAGGAAGCACGAGGGTCCCGCACATATCCAGGGGAGCCCCGTTTCCGCCTCCTAGCTCGAGATCAGGGATCCTTTCCCTGTTTCCTAGGGAAAGAATTCCCGGCGTTCCCGTCGCATCTCAAGAGGGGGCGCTCTCCACAGGAAAGGCGAGAGGAACTCCAGGGTCGTGCCACCATTCCAAGAGTCCCCCAGATGTGTCCGGCCATTCCAGAGGAACCTGTTTTCCCTGCACTGCCTTGATGTTCAAGCCGAGGATCGACTCCCACCACGTGTGCACGTGGGACAGCCCTGTGGGAAAGCCTCGTGGGAAAGCCTCGTGGGAAAGACTCGAGGGAAAACCATAGATCCTTTGATCCACGCGGCGGACTGCGTCACACTGCTGCTACTGCACTGGAGGAAAGCGCAAGTGCATGCCCGCATTAGAGGCGAGGACTGAACCCCTGTGCAGACTACAGAAGTACCCCAAGATCCATGTCAGCACAGGAGAGGAATCCTCTGGTTCTGGCCCCGACTCCACACAAGGTCGTAGGCCCTGGCATCGACGGGAGAGGAATCCCGAGAGGCCCCCGAGGAACTCGCATGGCGACTGGCCTTTCCTGAGGCCACCAGAGCGGGTCCCTGAGGTCCCCTTCGTAAGTCGAGAGCACCTGCCGCAACTCGAGAAAATCCAGGAGGTTTTGTCCTCCAGGCGAGATGAGGCCCTTTTCCGCTGAGGCTTCTCGAGGCTAATCACATCTAACCACTGGAACTTCCAAAGGGTCCTTCACACCCTTGCTGCAAGTCCAGAAGTTCCCCGACATACCCGTCTCCACTCGAGAGGAAGCACGAGGGTCCCGCACACATCCAGGGGAGCCCGGTTTCCGCCTCCTAGCTCGAGATGAGGGATCCTTTCCCTGTTTCATAGGCAAAGAATTCCCGGCGTTCCCGTCGCATCTCAAGAGGAGGCGCTCTCCACAGGAAAGGCGAGAGGAACTCCATTGACGTGCCACCATTCCAAGAGTCCCCCAGATGTGTCAGTCCATTCCAGACGAACCTGTTTTCCCTGCACTGCCTTGACGTTCAAGCCGAGGATCGACTCCCACCTCGTGTGCACGTGGGACAGCCCTGTGGGAAAGCCTCGTGGGAAAGCCTCGTGGGAAAGACTTGAGGGAAAACCATAGATCCTTTGATCCACGCGGCAGACTGCGTGACACTGCTGCTACCGCTCTGGAGGAAAGCGCAAGTGCATGCCCGCATTCGAGACGAGGACTGACTCCCCTGGGACACTCCAGAAGTACCCCATGATCCATGTCAGCACTGGAGAGGAATCCTCAGGTTCCGGCCCCGACTCCACACAAGGACTTAGGCCCCGGCATCGACGGGAGAGGAATCCCGAGAGGCCCCCGAGGAACTCGCATGGGGACTGGCCTTTCCTGAGGCCACGAGAGCGGGCGCCGAGTTCCCCCTCGTAAGTCGAGAGCACCTGTCGCAACTCGAGAAAATCCAGGAGGCTGTGGCCTCCAGGCGAGATGAGGGCCATTTCCGCTGAGGCTTCTCGAGGCTAATCACATCTAACCACTGGAACTTCCAAAGGGTCCTTCACACCCTTGCTGCAACTCAAGAAGTTCCCCGACATACCCGTCTCCACTCGAGAGGAAGCTCGAGGGTCCCGCACACATCCAGGGGAGCCCCGTTTCCGCCTCCTAGCTCGAGATGAGGGATCCTTTCCCTGTTTCATAGGGAAAGAATTCCCGGTGTTTCCGTCGCATTTCAAGAGGAGGCGTTCTCCACAGGAAAGGCAAGAGGAACTCCAGGGTCGTGCCACCAATCCAAGAGTCCCCGAGATGTGTCAGTCCATTCCAGAGGAACCTGTTTTCCCTGCACTGCCTTGACGTTCAAGCCGAGGATCGACTCCCACCACGTGTGCACGTGGGACAGCCCTGTGGGAAGGCCTGGTGGGAAAGCCTCGTGGGAAAGACTCGAGGGAAAATCATAGATCCTTTGATCCACGTGGCGGACTGCGTGACACTGCTGCTACCGCTCTGGAGGAAAGCGCAAGTGCATGCCCACATACGAAACGAGGACTGACTCCCCTGGGGAGACTCCAGAAGTACCCCAAGATCCATGTCAGCACTGGAGAGGAATCCTCAGGTTCCGGCCCGACTCCACACAAGGTCTTAGGTCCCAGCATCGACGGGAGAGGAATCCCGAGAGGCCCCCGAGGAACTCGCATGGGGACTGGCCTTTCCTGAGGCCACCAGAGAGGATCCCCGAGGTCCCCGTCGGACGTCGAGAGCACCTGCCGCAACTCGAGAAAATCCAGGAGGTTTTGCCCTCCAGGCGAGATGAGGCCCATTCCCGCTGAGGCTTCTCGAGGCTAATCACATCTAACAATGGGAACTTCCAAAGGGTCCTTCACACCCTTGCTGCAACTCAAGAAGTTCCCCGACATACCCGTCTCCACTCCAGAGGAAGCACGAGGGTCCCGCACACATCCAGGGGAACCCCGTTTCCATCTCCTAGCTCGAGATGAGGGATCCTTTCCCTGTTTCATAGGGAAAGAATTCAAGGCGTTCCTGTCACATCTCAAGAGGAGGCGCTCTCCACAGGAAAGGCGAGAGGAACTCCAGTGTCGTGCCACCATTCCAAGAGTCCCCCAGATGTGTCAGTCCATTCCAGAGGAACCTGTTTTCCCTGCACTGCCTTGACGTTCAAGCCGAGGATCGACTCCCACCACGTGGGCACGTGGGACAGCCCTGTGGGAAAGCCTCGGGGGAAAGCCTCGTGGGAAAGATTCGAGGGAAAACCATAGATCCTTTGATCCACGCGGCGGACTGCGTGACACTGCTGCTACCGCTCTGGAGGAAAGCGCAAGTGCATGCCCGCATTCGAGACGAGGACTGACTCCCCTGGGGAAACTCCAGAAGTACCCCAAGATCCATGTCAGCACTGGAAAGGAATCCTCAGGTTCCGGCCCCGACTCCACACAAGGTCTTAGGCCCCGGCATCGACGGGAGAAGAATCTCGAGAGGCCCCCGAGGAACTCGCATGGGGACTGGCCTATCCTGAGGCCACCAGAGCGGGTCCCTGAGCTCCCCGTCGTAAGTCGAGAGCACCTGACGCAACTCGAGAAAATCCAGGAGGTTTTGCCCTCCAGGCGAGATGAGGCCCATTCCCGCTGAGGCTTCTCGAGGCTAATCACATCTAACCACTGGAACTTCCAAAGGGTCCTTCACACCCTTGCTGCAACTCAAGAAGTTCCCCGACATACCCCTCTCCACTTGAGAGGAAGCACGAGTGTCCCGCACACATCCAGGGGAGCCCCGTTTCCGCCTCCTAGCTCGAGATGAGGGATCCTTTCCCTGTTTCGTAGGGAAAGAATTACCGGCGTTCGCGTCGCATCTGAAGAGGAGGCGCTCTCCACAGGAAAGGCGAGAGGAACTCCAGGTTCGTGCCACCATTCCAAGAGTCCCCCAGATATGTCAGTCCATTCCAGAGGAACCTGTTTTCCCTGCACTGCCTTGACGTTCAAGCCGAGGATCGACTACCACCACGTGTGCACGTGGGAAAGCCCTGTGGGAAAGCCTCGTGGGAAAGCCTCGTAGGAAAGACTTGAGGGAAAACCATAGATCCTTTGATCCACGTGGCGGACTGCGTGACACTGCTGCTACCGCTCTGGAGGAAAGCGCAAGTGCATCCCGGCATTCGAGACGAGGACTGACTCCCCTGGGAGACTCCAGAAGTACCCCAAGATCCATGTCAGCACTGGAGAGGAATCCTCAGGTTCCGGCCCCGACTCCACACAAGGACTTAGGCCCCGGCATCCACGGGAGAGGAATCCCGAGAGGCCCCCGAGGAACTCGCATGGGGACTGGCCTTTCCTGAGGCCACCAGAGCGGGTCCCTGAGGTCCCCGTCGTAAGTCGAGAGCACCTGCCGCAACTCGAGAAAATCCAGGAGGTCCTCCCCTCCAGGCGAGATGAGGCCCATTTCCGCTGAGGCTTCTCGAGGCTAATTACATCTAACCAATGGAAGTTCCAAAGGGTCCTTCACACCCTTACTGCAAATCAAGAAGTTCCCCGACATAGCCGCCTCCACTCAAGAGGAAGCACGAGGGTCACGCACACATTCAGGGGAGCCCCGTTTCCGACTCCTAGCTCGAGATGAGGGATCCTTTCCCTGTTTCGTAGGGAAAGAATTCCCGGCATTCCCGACGCATCTCAAGAGGAGGCGCTCTCCACAGGAAATGCGAGAGGAACTCCAGGGTCGTGCCACGATTCAAGAGTCCCCCAGATGTGTCAGTTCTTTCCAGAGGAACCTGTTTTCCCTGCACTGAATTGACGTTCTAGCTTAGGATCGACCCCCAACTCGTGTGCACGTGAGTGAGCCCTGTGTGACAGCCCTGTGGGAAAGCCTCGTGGGAAAGCCTCTTGGGAAAGACTCGAGGGAAAACCATAGATCCTTTGATCCACGCGGCGGAATGCGTGACACTGCTGCTACCGCTCTGGAGGAAAGCGCAAGTGCATGCCCGCATAAGAGACGAGGACTGACTCCACTGGGGAGACTCCAGAACTACCCCAAGATCCATGTCAGCACTAGAGAGGAATCCTCAGGTTCCGGCCCCGACTCCACAGAAGGACTTAGGCCCCGGCATCGACGGGAGATGAATCCCGAGAGGCCCCCGAGGAACTCGCATGGGGACTGGCCTTTCCTGAGGCCACCAGAGCGGGTCCCCGAGGTCTCCAATGTAAGTTGAGAGCACCTGCCGCAACTCGAGAAAATCCAGGAGGTTTTGCCCTCCAGGCGAGATGAGGCCCATTTCCGCTGAGGCTTCTCGAGGCTAATCACATCTAACGACTGGAACTTCCAAAGGGTCCATCACACCTTGCTGCAAGTCAAGAAGGTCCCCGACATACCCGTCTCCACTGGAGAGGAAGCACCAGGGTCCAGCACACATCCAGGGGAGCCCCGTTTCCGCCTCCTAGCTCGAGATGAGGGATCCTTTCCCTGTTTCGTAGGGAAAGAATTCCGGGCGTTCCCGTCGCATCTCAAGAGGAGGCGCTCTCCACAGGAAAGGCGAGAGGAACTCCAGGGTCGTGCCACCATTCCAAGAGTCCCCCAGATGTGTCAGTTCATTGCAGAGGAACCTGTTTTCCTTGCACTGCCTTGACGTTCAAGCCGAGGATCGACTCCCACCACGTCTGCACGTGGGACAGCCCTGTGGGAAAGCCTCGTGGGAAAGCCTCGTGGGAAAGCCTCGTGGGAAAGACTCGAGGGAAAACCATAGATCCCTTGATCCACGCAGCGGAATGCGTGACACTGCTGCTACCGCTCTGGAGGAAAGCGCATGTGCATGCCCGCATTCGAGACGAGGACTGACTCCCCTGGGGAGACTCCAGAAGTACCCCAAGATCCATGTCAGCACTGGAGAGGAATCCTCAGGTTCCGGCCCCGACTCCACACAAGGTGTTAGGCCCCGTAATCGACGGGAGAGGAATCCCGAGAGGCCCCTGAGGAACTAGCATGGGGACTGGCCTTTCCTGAGGCCACCAGAGAGGGTCCCTGAGGTCCCCGTCTTAAGTCGAGAGCACCTGCCGCAACTCGAGAAAGTCCAGGAGGTTTTGCCCTCCAGGCGAGATGAGGCCCATTTCCGCCGAGGCTTCTCGAGGCTAATCACATCTAACCACTGGAACTTCCAAAGGGTCCTTCACACCCTTGCTGCAAGTCCAGAAGTTCCCCGACATACCCGTCTCCACTCGAGAGGAAAAACGAGGGTCCCGCACACATCCAGGGGAGCCCCGTTTCCGCCTCCTAGCTCGAGATGAGGGATCCTTTCCCTGTTTCGTAGGTAAAGAATTCCCGGCGTTCCCGTTGCATCTCAAGAGGAGGCGCTCTCCACAGGAAAGGTGAGAGGTATGCCAGGGTCGTGCCACCATTCCAAGAGTCCCTCAGATGCGTCAGTCCATTCCAGAAGAACGTATTTTCCCTGCACTGCCTTACGTTCATTCCGAGGATCGACTCCCACCACGGTGGCACGTGGGACAGCCCTGTGGGAAAGCCTCGTGGGAAAGCCTCGAGGAAAAGCCATAGATCCCTTGATCCACTCGGCGGAATGCCTTACACTGCTGCTACCGCTCTGGAGGAAAGCGCACGTGCATGCCCGCATTCGAGACGAGGACTGACTCCCCTGGGGAGACTCCAGAACTACCCCAAGATCCATGTCAGCACTGGAGAGGATTCCTCAGGTTCTGGCCCCGACTCCACACAAGGTCATAGGCCCCGGCATCGACGGGAGAAGAATCCCGAGAGGCCCCCGAGGAACTCGCATGGGGACTGGCCTTTCCTGAGGCCACCAGAGCGGGTCCCTGAGGTCCCCGTCGTAAGTTGAGAGCACCTACCGCAACTGGAGAAAATCCAGGAGGTTTTGCCCTGCAGGCGAGATAAGGCCCATTTCCGCTGAGGCTTCTCGAGGCTAATCACATCTAACGACTGGAACTTCCAAAGGGTCCTTCACACCCTTGCTGCAACTCAAGAAGTTCCCCGACATACCCGTCTCCACTCGGGAGGAAGCACGAGGGTCCCGCACACATCCAGGGGAGCCCCGTTTCCGCCTCCTAGCTCGAGATGAGGGATCCTTTCCCTGTTTCGTAGGGAAAGAATTCCCGGCGTTCCCGTCACATCTCAAGAGGAGGCGCTCTCCACAGGAAAGGCGAGATGAACTCCAGGGTCGTGCCACCATTCCAAGAGTCCCCCAGATGTGTCAGTCCATTCCAGAGGAAACTTTTTTCCTTGCACTGCCTTGACGTTCAAGCAGAGGATCGACTCCCACCACTTGTGCACTTGGGACAGCCCTGTGGGAAAGCCTCGTGGGGAAACCTCGAGGGAAAGCCATAGATCCCTTGATCCACGCGGCGGACTGCGTGACACTGCTGCTACTGCTTTGGAGGAAAGCGCAAGTGCATGCCCCCATTCGAGACGAGGACTGACTCCCCTGGGGAGCCTCCAGAAGTACCCCAAGATCCATGTCAGCACTGGAGAGGAATCCTCAGGTTCCGGCCCCGACTCCACACAAGGTCTTAGGCCCCGGCATCGACGGGAGAGGAATCCCGAGAGGCCCCCGAGGAACTCGCATGGGGACTGGCCTTTCCTGAGGCCACCAGAGCGGGTCACTGATGTCCCCGTCGTTAGTCGAGAGCACCTGCCGCAACTCGAGAAACTCCAGGAGGTTTTGCCCTCCAGGCGAGATGAGGCCCATTTCCGCTGAGGCTTCTCGAGGCTAATCACATCTAACCACTGGAACTTCCAAAGGGTCCTTCACACCTTTGCTGCAACTAAGGGTGTTCCCCGACTTACCCGTCCCCACTCGAGAGGAATCACGAGGGTCCCGCACAGATCCAGGGGAGCCCCGTTTCCGCCTCCTAGCTCGAGATGAGGGATCCTTTCCCTGTTTCGTAGGGAAAGAATTCCCGGCGTTCACGTCGAATCTCAAGAGGAGGCGCTCTCCACAGGAAAGGCGATAGGAACTCCAGGGTCGTGCCACCATTCCAAGAGTCCCCCAGATGTGTCAGTCCATTCCAGAGGAACCTTTTTTCCCTGCACTGCCTTGACCTTAAAGCCGAGGATCGACTCCCACCACGTGCGCACGTGGGACAGCCCTGTGGGAAAGCCTCATGGGAAAGCCTCGTGGGAAAGACTCGAGGGAAAACCATAGATCCTTTGATCCACGCGGCGGACTGCGTAACACTGCTGCTACCGCTCTGGAGGAAAGCGGAAGTGCATGCCAGCATTCGAGACGAGGACTGACTCCCGTCGGGAGCTTCCAGAAGTACCCCAAGATCCATGTCAGCACTGGAGAGGAATCCTCAGGTTCAGGCCCCGACTCCACACAAGGTCTTAGGCCCCGGCATCGACGGGAGAGGAATCCCGAGAGGCCCCCGAGGAATCGCATGGGACCTGGCCTTTTCTGAGGCCACCAGAGCGTGTCCCTCTTGTCCCCGTCGTAAGTCGAGAGCACCATCGCAACTCGAGAAAATCCAGGAGGTTTTGCCCTCCAGGCGAGATGAGGCCCATTTCCGCTGAGGCTTCTCGAGGCTAATCACATCTAACCACTGGAACTTCCAAAGGGTCCTTCACACCCTTGCTGCAACTCAAGAAGTTCCCCGACATACCCGTCTCCACTCGAGAGGAAGCAAGAAGGTCCCGCACACATCCAGGGGAGCCCCGTTTTCGCCTCCTAGCTCGAGATGAGGGATCCTTTCCCTGTTTCGTAGGGAAAGAATTCCCGGCGTCCCCGTCGAATCTCAAGAGGAGGCGCTCTCCACAGGAAAGGCGAGAGGAACTCCAGGGTCGTGCCACCATTCCAAGAGTCTCCCAGATTTGTCAGTCCATTCCAGAGGAACCTGTTTTCCCTGCACTGCCTCGACGTTCATGCCGGGTATCGACTTCCACCACGGTGGCACGTGGGACAGCCCTGAGGGAAAGCCTCGTGAGAAAGCCTCGAGGGAAAGCCATAGATCCGGTGATCCACGCGGAGGAATGCGTGACACTGCTGCTACCGCTCTGGTGGAAAGCGGAATTGCATGCCCGCATTCGAGACGAGGACTGACTCCCCTGGGGAGACTCCAGAAGTACCCCAAGATCCATGTCAGCACTGGAGAGGAATCCTCAGGTTCCAGCCCCGACTCCACACAATGTCTTAGGCCCCGGCATCGACGGGAGAGGAATTCCGAGAAGCCCCCGAGGAACTCGCATGGGAACTGGCCTTTCCTGAGGCCACCAGAGAGGGTCCCTGAAGTCCCCGTCTTAAGTCGACAGCATCTGCCCCAACTCGAGAAAATCCAGGAGGTTTTGCCCTCCAGGCGAGATGAGGCCCATTTCCGCTGAGGCTTCTCGAGGCCAATCACATCTAACCACTGGAACTTCCAAAGGGTCCTTCACACCTTTGCTGCAACTCAAGAAGTTCCCCGACATACCCGTCTCCACTCGAGAGGAATCACGAGGGTCCCGCACAGATCCAGGGGAGTCCCGTTTCCACCTCCTAGCTCGAGATGAGGGATCCTTTCCCTGTTTCGTAGGGAAAGAATTCCCGGCGTTCCCGTCGCATCTCAAGAGGAGGCGCTCTCCACAGGAAAGGCGAGAGGAACTCCAGGGTCGTGCCACTATTCCAAGAGTCCTCCAGATGTGTCAGTCCATTCCAGAGGAACGTATTTTCCCTGCACTGCCTCGACGTTCATGCCGAGGATCGACTCCCACCACGGTGGCACGTGGGACAGCCCTGTGGGAAAGCCTCGTGGGAAAGCCTCGTGGGAAAGACTCGAGGGAAAACCATAGAATCTTTGATCCACGCGGCGGACTGCGTGACACTGCTGCTACCGCTGTGGAGGAAAGCGCAAGTGCATGCCCGCATTCGAGACGAGGACTGACTCCCCTGGGGTGACTCCAGAAGTATCCCAAAATCCATGTCAGCACTGGAGAGGAATCCTCAGGTTCCGGCCCCGGCTCCACACAAGGTCTTAGGCCCCGGCATCGACGGGAGAGGAATCCCGAGAGGCCCCCAAGGAACTCACATGGGGACTGGCCTTTTCTGAGACCACCAGAGCGGGTCCCTGAGGTCCCCGTCGTAAGTCGAGAGCACCTGCCGCAACTCGAGAAAATCCAGGAGGTTTTGCCCTCCAGGCGAGATGAGGCCCATTTCCGCTGCGGCTTTCGAGGCTAATCACATCTAACCACTGGAACTTCCAAAGGGTCCTTCACACCCTTGCTGCAACTCAAGAAGTTCCCCGACATACCCGTCTCCACTCGATAGGAAGCACGAGGGTCCAGCACACATCCAGGGGAGCCCCGTTTCCACCTCCTAGCTCGAGATGAGGGATCCTTTCCCTGTTTCGTAGGGAAAGAATTCCCGGCGTTCCCGTCACATCTCAAGAGGAGGCGCTCTCCACAGGAAATGCGATAGGAACTCCAGGGTCGTGCCACCATTCCAAGAGTCTCCCAGATGTGTCAGTCCATTCCAGAGGAACCTGTTTTCCCTTCACTGCCTTGACGTTCAAGCCGAGGATCGACTGCCCCCACGGTGGCACGTGGCACAGCCCTGTGGGAAAACCTCGTTGGAAAGCCTCGAGGGAAAGCCGTAGATCCCTTGATCCACGCTGCGGAATTCGTGACACTGCTGCTACCGCTCTGGAGGAAATCGCAAGTGCATGCCCGCATTCGAGACGAGGACTGACTCCCCTGGGGAGCCTCCAGAAGTACCCCAAGATCCATGTCAGCACTGGAGAGGAATCCTCAGGTTCCGGCCCCGACTCCACACAAGGTCTTAGGCCCCGGCTTCGACGGGATAGGAATCCCGAGAGGCCCCCGAGGAACTCGCATGGGGATTGGCCTTTTCTGAGGCCACCAGAGCGTGTCCCTCTTGTCCCCGTCGTAAGTCGAGAGCACCTGCCGCAACTCGAGAAAATCCAGGAGGTTTTGCCCTCCAGGCGAGATGAGGCCCATTTCCGCTGAGGCTTCTCGAGGCTAATCACATCTAACCACTGAAACTTCCAAAGGGTACTTCACACCCTTGCTGCAACTCAAGAAGTTCCCCGACATACCCGTATCCACTCGAGAGGAAGCACAAGGGTCCCGCACACATCCAGGGGAGCCCCGTTTCCGCCTCCTAGCTCGAGATGAGGGATCCTTTCCCTGTTTCGTAGGGAAAGAATTCCCGGCGTTCCCGTCGCATCTCAAGAGGAGGCGCTCTCCACAGGAAAGGCGAGACGAACTCCAGGGTCGTGCCACCATTCCTAGAGTCTCCCAGATGTGTCAATCCATTCCAGAGGAACCTGTTTTCCCTGCACTGCCTTGACGTTCAAGCCGAGGATCAACTCCCACCACGTGTGCTCGTGGGACAGCCCTGTGGGAAAGCCTCGTGGGAAAGACTCGTGGAAAAGACTCGAGGGAAAACCATACAATCTTTGATCCACGCGGCGGACTGCGTGACACTGCTGCTACCGCTGTGGAGGAAAGCGCAAGTGCATGCCCGCATTCGAGACGAGGACTGACTCCCCTGGGGTGACTCCAGAAGTATCCCAAAATCCATGTCAGCACTGGAGAGGAATCCTCAGGTTCCGGCCCCGGCTCCACACAAGGTCTTAGGCCCCGGCATCGACGGGAGAGGAATCCCGAGAGGCCCCCGAGGAACTCGCATGGGGACTGGCCTTTTCTGAGACCACCAGAGCGGGTCCCTGAGGTCCCCGTCGTAAGTCGAGATCACCTGCCGCAACTCGAGAAAATCCAGGAGGTTTTGCCCTCCAGGCGAGATGAGGCCCATTTCCGCGGAGGCTTCTCGAGGCTAATCACATCTAACCACTGGAACTTCCAAATGGTCCTTCACACCCTTGCTGCAACTCAAGAAGTTCCCCGTCATACCCGTCTCCACTCGAGAGGAAGCAAGAGGGTCCCGCACACATCCAGGGGAGCCCCGTTTCCGCCTCCTAGCTCGAGATGAGGGATCCTTTCCCTGTTTCGTAGGGAAAGAATTCCCGGTGTTTCCGTCGCATCTCAAGAGGAGGCGCTCTCCACAGGAAAGGCGAGAGGAACTCCAGGGTCGTGCCACCATTCCAAGAGTCCCCCAGATGTGTCAGTCCATTCCAGAGGAACCTGTTTTCTCTGCACTGCCTTGACGTTCAAGCCGAGGATCGACTGCCCCCACGGTGGCACGTGGGACAGCCCTGTGGGAAAACCTCGTGGGAAAGCATCGAGGGAAAGCCATAGATCCCTTGATCCACGCGGAGGACTGCGTGACACTGCTGTTACCGCTCTGGAGGAAAGCGCAAGTGCATGCCCGCATTCGAGACGAGGACTGACTCCCCTGGGGAGCCTCCAGAAGTACCCCAAGATCCATGTCAGCACTGGAGAGGAATCCTCAGGTTCCGGCCCCGACTCCACACATGTTTTAGGCCCCGGTTTCGACGGGATAGGAATCCCGAGAGGCCCCCGAGGAACTCGCATGGGGACTGGCCTTTTCTGAGGCCACCAGAGCGGGTCCCTGAGGTCCCCGTCGTAAGTCGAGAGCACCTGCCACAACTCGAGAAAATCCAGGAGGTTTTGCCCTCCAGGCGAGATGAGGCCCATTTCCGCTGAGAATTCTCGAGGCTAATCACATCTAACCACTGGAACTTCCAAAATGTCATTCACACCCTTGCTGCAACTCAAGAAGTTCCCCGACATACCCGTCCCCACTCGAGAGGAAGCACGAGGGTCCCGCACACCTCCAGGGGAGCCCCGTTTCGGCCTCCTAGCTCGAGATGAGGGATCCTTTCCCTGTTTCGTAGGGAAAGAATTCCCGGCGTTCCCGTCGCATCTCAAGAGGAGGCGCTCTCCACAGGAAAGGCGAGAGGAACTCCAGGGTCGAGCCACCATTCCAAGAGTCCCCCAGATGTGTCAGTCCATTCCAGAGGAACCTGTTTTCCCTGCACTGCCTTGACGTTCAAGCCGATGATCGACTCCCACCACGTGTGCACGTGGGACAGCCCTGTGGGAAAGCCTCGTGGGAAAGCCTCGTGGGAAAGACTCGAGGGAAAACCATAGATCCTTTGATCCACGCGGCGGACTGCGTGACACTGCTGCTACCAGTATGGAGGAAAGCGCAAGTGCATGCCCGCATTCGAGACGAGGACTGACTCCCCTGGGGAGACTCCAGAAGTACCCCAAGATCCATGTCAGCACTGGAGAGGAATCCTCAGGTTCCGGCCCCGACTCCACACAAGGTCTTAGGCCCCGGCATCGACGGGAGAGGAATCCCGAGAGGCCCCCGAGGAACTCGCATGGGGACTGGCCTTTCCTGAGGCCACCAGAGCGGGTCCCTGAGGTCCCCGTCGTAAGTCGAGAGCACCTGCCGCAACTCGAGAAAATCCAGGAGGTTTTGCCCTCCAGGCGAGATGAGGCACATTTCCGCTGAGGCTTCTCGAGGCCAATCACATCTAACCACTGGAACTTCCAAAGGGTCCTTCACACCCTTGCTGCAACTCAAGAAGTTCCCCGACATACCCGTCTCCACTCGAGAGGAAGCACGTGGGTCCCGCACACATCCAGGGGAGCCCCGTTTCCGCCTCCTAGCTCGAGATGAGGGATCCTTTCCCTGTTTCGTAGGGAAAGAATTCCCGACGTTCCCGTCGCATCTCAAGAGGAGGCGCTCTCCACAGGAAAGGCGAGAGGAACTCCAGGGTCCTGCCACCATTCCAAGAGTCCCCCAGATGTGTCAGTCCATTCCAGAGGAACCTGTTTTCCCTGCACTGCCTTGACGTTCAAGCCGAGGATCGACTCCCACCACGTGTGCACGTGGGACAGCCCTGTGGGAAAGCCTCGTGGGAAAGACTCAAGGGAAAACCATAGATCCTTTGATCCACGCGGCGGACTGCGTGACACTGCTGCTACCGCTCTGGAGGAAAGCGCAATGCATGCCCGCATTCGACACGAGGACTGACTCCCCTGGGGAGACTCCAGAAGTACCCCAAGATCCATGTCAGCACTGGAGAGGAATCCTCAGGTTCCGGCCCCGACTCCACACAAGGTCTTAGGCCCCGGCATCGACGGGAGAGGAATCCCGAGAGGCCCCCGAGGAACTCGCATGGGGACTGGCCTTTCCTGAGGCCACCAGAGCGGGTCCCTGAGGTCCCCGTCGTAAGTCGAGAGCACCTGCCGCAACTCGAGAAAATCCAGGAGGTTTTGCCCTCCAGGCGAGATGAGGCCCATTTCCGTTGCGGCTTCTCGAGGCCAATCACATTTAACCAATGGAACTTCCAAAGGGTCCTTCACACCCTTGCTGCAACTCAAGAAGTTCCCCGACATACCCGTCTGCACTCGAGAGGAAGCACGTGAGGTCCCGCACACATCCAGGGGAGCCCCGTTTCCGCCTCCTAGCTCGAGATGAGGGATCCTTTCCCTGTTTCGTAGGGAAAGAATTCCGGGCGTTCCCGTCGCATCTCAAGAGGAGGCGCTCTCCACAGGAAAGGCGAGAGGAACTCCAGGGTCATGCCACCATTCCAAGAGTCCCCCAGATGTGTCAGTCCATTCCAGAGGAACCTGTTTTCCCTGCACTGCCTTGACGTTCAAGCCGAGGATCGACTCCCACCACGTGTGCACGTGGGACAGCCCTGTGGGAAAGCCTCGTGGGAAAGCCTCGTGGGAAAGACTCGAGGGAAAACCATAGATCCTTTGATCCACGAGGCGGACTGCGTGAAACTGCTGCTACCGCTCTGGAGGAAAGCGCAAGTGCATGCCCGCATTCGAGACGAGGACTGACTCCCCTGTGGAGACTCCAGAAGTACCCCAAGATCCATGTCAGCACTGGAGAGGAATCCTCAGGTTCCGGCCCCGACTCCACACAAGGTCTTAGGCCCCGGCATCGACGGGAGAGGAATCCCGAGAGGCCCCCGAGGAACTCGCATGGGGACTGGCCTTTCCTGAGGCCACCAGAGCGGGTCCCTGAAGTCCCCGTCGTAAGTCGAGAGCACCTGCCGAAACTCGAGAAAATCCAGGAGGTTTTGCCCTCCAGGCGAGATGAGGCCCATTTCCGCTGAGGCTTCTCGAGGCCAATCACATCTAACCACTGGAACTTCCAAAGGGTCCTTCACACCCTTGCTGCAACTCAAGAAGTTCCCCGACATACCCGTCTCCACTCGTGAGGAAGCACGTGGTGTCCTGCACACATCCAGGGGAGCCCCGTTTCCGCCTCCTAGCTCGAGATGAGGGATCCTTTCCCTGTTTCGTAGGGAAAGAATTCCCGGCGTTCCCGTCGCATCGCAAGAGGAGGCGCTCTCCACAGGAAAGGCGAGAGGAACTCCAGGTTCGTGCCACCATTCTAAGAGTCCCCCAGATGTGTCAGTCCATTCCAGAGGAACCTGTTTTCCCTGCAATGCCTTGACGTTCAAGCCGAGGATCGACTCCCACCACGTGTGCACGTGGGACAGCCCTGTGGGAAAGCCTCGTGGGAAAGCCTCGTGGGAAAGACTCGAGGGAAAACCATAGATCCTTTGATCCAAGCGGCGGACTGCGTGACACTGCTGCTACCGCTCTGGAGGAAAGCGCAAGTGCTTTCCCGCATTCGAGACGAGGACTGACTCCCCTGGGGAGACTCCAGAAGTACCCCAAGATCCATGTCAGCACTGGAGAGGAATCCTCAGGTTCCGGCCCCGACTCCACACAAGGTCTTAGGCCCCGGCATCGACGGGAGAGGAATCCCGAGAGGCCCCCGAGGAACTCGCATGGGGACTGGCCTTTCCTGAGGCCACCAGAGCGGGTCCCTGAGGTCCCCGTCGTAAGTCGAGAGCACCTGCCCCAACTCGAGAAAATCCAGGAGGTTTTCACCTCCAGGCGAGATGAGGCCCATTTCCGCTGAGGCTTCTCGAGGCCAATCACATCTAACCACTGGAACTTCCACATGGTCCTTCACACCATTGCTGCAACTCAAGAAGTTCCCCGACATACCCGTCTGCACTCGAGAGGAAGCACCTGGGGTCCCGCACACATCCAGGGGAGCCCCGTTTCCGCCTCCTAGCTCGAGATGAGGGATCCTTTCCCTGTTTCGTAGGGAAAGAATTCCCGGCGTTCCCGTCGCATCTCAAGAGGAGGCGCTCTCCACAGGAAAGGCGAGAGGAACTCCAGGGTCATGCCACCATTCCAAGAGTCCCCCAGATGTGTCAGTCCACTCCAGAGGAACCTGTTTTCCCTGCACTGCCTTGACGTTCAAGCCGAGGATCGACTCCCACCACGTGTGCACGTGGGACAGCCCTGTGGGAAAGCCTCGTGGGAAAGCCTCGTGGGAAAGACTCGAGGGAAAACCATAGATCCTTTGATCTACGCGGCGGACTGCGTGACACTGCTGCTACCGCTCTGGAGGAAAGCGCAAGTGCATGCCCGCATTCGAGACGAGGACTGACTCCCCTGGGGAGACTCCAGAAGTACCCCAAGATCCATGTCAGCACTGAAGAGGAATCCTCAGGTTCCGGCCCCGACTCCACACAAGGTCTTAGGCCCCGGCATCGACGGGAGAGGAATCCCGAGAGGCCCCCGAGGAACTCGCATGGGGACTGGCCTTTCCTGAGGCCACCAGAGCGGGTCCCTGAGGTCCCCGTCGTAAGTCGAGAGCACCTGCCGCAACTCGAAAAAATCCAGGAGGTTTTGCCCTCCAGGCGAGATGAGGCCCATTTCCGCTGAGGCTTCTCGAGGCCAATCACATCTAACCACTGGAACTTCCAAAGGGTCCTTCACACCCTTGCTGCAACTCAAGAAGTTCCCCGACATACCCGTCTGCACTCGAGAGGAAGCACGTGGGGTCCCGCACACATCCAGGGGAGCCCCGTTTCCGCCTCCTAGCTCGAGATGAGGGATCCTTTCCCTGTTTCGTAGGGAAAGAATTCCCGGCGTTCCCGTCGCATCTCAAGAGGAGGCGCTCTCCACAGGAAAGGCGAGAGGAACTCCAGGGTCGTGCCACCATTCCAAGAGTCCCCAGATGTGTCAGTCCATTCCAGAGGAACCGGTTTTCCCTGCACTGCCTTGACGTTCAAGCCGAGGATCGACTCCCACCACGTGTGCACGTGGGACAGCCCTGTGGGAAAGCCTCGTGGGAAAGCCTCGTGGGAAAGACTCGAGGGAAAACCATAGATCCTTTGATCCACGCGGCGGACTGCGTGACACTGCTGCTACCGCCCTGGAGGAAAGCGCAAGTGCATGCCCGCATTCGAGACGAGGACTGACTCCCCTGGGGAGACTCCAGAAGTACCCCAAGATCCATGTCAGTACTGGAGAGGAATCCTCAGGTTCCGGCCCGACTCCACACAAGGTCTTAGGCCCCGACATCGACGTGAGAGGAATCCCGAGAGGCCCCCGAGGAACTCGCTTGGGGACTGGCCTTTCCTGAGGCCACCAGAGCGGGTCCCTGAGGTCCCCGTCGTAAGTCGAGAGCACCTGCCGCAACTCGAGAAAATCCAGGAGGTTTTGCCCTCCAGGCGAGATGAGGCCCATTTCCGCTGAGGCTTCTCGAGGCCAATCACATCTAACCACTGGAACTTCCAAAGGGTCCTACACACCCTTGCTGCAACTCAAGAAGTTCCGCGACATACCCGTCTCCACTCGAGGCGAAACACGTGGGGTCCCGCACACATCCACGGGAGCCCCTTTTCCGCCTCCTAGCTCGAGATGAGGGATCCTTTCCCTGTTTCGTAGGGAAAGAATTCCCGGCGTTCCCGTCGCATCTCAAAAGGAGGAGCTCTGCACAGGAAAGCCGAGAGGAACTCAAGGGTCGTGCCACCATTCCAAGAGACCCCAGATGTGTCAGTCCATTCCAGAGGAACCTGTTTTCCCTGCACTGCCTTGACGTTCAAGCCGAGGATCGACTCCCACCACGTGTGCACGTGGGACAGCCCTGTGGGAAAGCCTCGTGGGAAAGCCTCGTGGGAAAGACTCGAGGGAAAACCATAGATCCTTTGATCCACGCGGCGGACTGCGTGACACTGCTGCTACCGCTCTGGAGGAAAGCACAAGTGCATGCCCGCATTCGAGACGAGGACTGACTCCCCTGGGGAGACTCCAGAAGTACCCCAAGATCCATGTCAGCACTGGAGAGGAATCCTCAGGTTCCGGCCCCGACTCCACACAAGGTCTTAGGCCCCGGCATCGACGGGAGAGGAATCCCGAGAGGCCCCCGAGGAACTCGCATGGGGACTGGCCTTTCCTGAGGCCACCAGAGCGGGTCCCTGAGGTCCCCGTCGTAAGTCGAGGGCACCTGCCGCAACTCGAGAAAATCCAGGAGGTTTTGCCCTCCAGGCGAGATGAGGCCCATTTCCGCTGAGGCTTCTCGAGGCCAATCACATCTAACCACTGGAACTTCCAAAGGGTCCTTCACACCCTTGGTGCAACTCAAGAAGTTCCCCGACATACCCGTCTGCACTCGAGAGGAAGCACGTGGGGTCCCGCACACATCCAGGGGAGCCCCGTTTCCGCCTCCTAGCTCGAGATGAGGGATCCTTTCCCTGTTTCGTAGGGAAAGAATTCCGGGCGTTCCCGTCGCATCTCAAGAGGAGGCGCTCTCCACAGGAAAGGCGAGAGGAACTCCAGGGTCATGCCACCATTCCAAGAGTCCCCCAGATGTGTCAGTCCATTCCAGAGGAACCTGTTTTCCCTGCACTGCCTTGACGTTCAAGCCGAGGATCGACTCCCACCACGTGTGCACGTGGGACAGCCCTGTGGGAAAGCCTCGTGGGAAAGCCTCGTGGGAAAGACTCGAGGGAAAACCATAGATCCTTTGATCCACGCGGCGGACTGGGTGACACTGCTGCTACCGCTCTGGAGGAAAGTGCAAGTGCATGCCCGCATTCGAGACGAGGACTGACTCCCCTGGGGAGACTCCAGAAGTACCCCAAGATCCATGTCAGCACTGGAGAGGAATCCTCAGGTTCCGGCCCCGACTCCACACAAGGTCTTAGGCCCCGGCATCGACGGGAGAGGAATCCCGAGAGGCCCCCGAGGAACTCGCATGGGGACTGGCCTTTCTGAGGCCACCAGAGTGGGTCCCTGAGGTCCCCGTCGTAAGTCGAGAGCACCTGCCGCAACTCGAGAAAATCCAGGAGGTTTTGCCCTCCAGACGAGATGAGGCCCATTTCCGCTGAGGCTTCTCGAGGCTAATCACGTCTAACCACTGAAACTTCCAAAGGGTCCTTCACACCCTTGCTGCAACTCAAGTAGTTCCCCGAAATACACGTCTCCACTCGAGAGGAAGCACGTGGGGTCCCGCACACATCCAGGGGAGCCCCGTTTCCGCCTCCTAGCTCGAGATGAGGGATCCTTTCCCTGTTTCGTAGGGAAAGAATTCCCGGCGTTCCCGTCGCATCTCAAGAGGAGGCGCTCTCCACAGGAAAGGCGAGAGGAACTCCAGGGTCGTGCCACCATTCCAAGAGTCCCCAGATGTGTCAGTCCATTCCAGAGGAACCGGTTTTCCCTGCACTGCCTTGACGTTCAAGCCGAGGATCGACTCCCACCACGTGTGCACGTGGGACAGCCCTGTGGGAAAGCCTCGTGGGAAAGCCTCGTGGGAAAGACTCGAGGGAAAACCATAGATCCTTTGATCCACGCGGCGGACTGCGTGACACTGCTGCTACCGCCCTGGAGGAAAGCGCAAGTGCATGCCCGCATTCGAGACGAGGACTGACTCCCCTGGGGAGACTCCAGAAGTACCCCAAGATCCATGTCAGTACTGGAGAGGAATCCTCAGGTTCCGGCCCGACTCCACACAAGGTCTTAGGCCCCGACATCGACGTGAGAGGAATCCCGAGAGGCCCCCGAGGAACTCGCTTGGGGACTGGCCTTTCCTGAGGCCACCAGAGCGGGTCCCTGAGGTCCCCGTCGTAAGTCGAGAGCACCTGCCGCAACTCGAGAAAATCCAGGAGGTTTTGCCCTCCAGGCGAGATGAGGCCCATTTCCGCTGAGGCTTCTCGAGGCCAATCACATCTAACCACTGGAACTTCCAAAGGGTCCTACACACCCTTGCTGCAACTCAAGAAGTTCCGCGACATACCCGTCTCCACTCGAGGCGAAACACGTGGGGTCCCGCACACATCCACGGGAGCCCCTTTTCCGCCTCCTAGCTCGAGATGAGGGATCCTTTCCCTGTTTCGTAGGGAAAGAATTCCCGGCGTTCCCGTCGCATCTCAAAAGGAGGAGCTCTGCACAGGAAAGCCGAGAGGAACTCAAGGGTCGTGCCACCATTCCAAGAGACCCCAGATGTGTCAGTCCATTCCAGAGGAACCTGTTTTCCCTGCACTGCCTTGACGTTCAAGCCGAGGATCGACTCCCACCACGTGTGCACGTGGGACAGCCCTGTGGGAAAGCCTCGTGGGAAAGCCTCGTGGGAAAGACTCGAGGGAAAACCATAGATCCTTTGATCCACGCGGCGGACTGCGTGACACTGCTGCTACCGCTCTGGAGGAAAGCACAAGTGCATGCCCGCATTCGAGACGAGGACTGACTCCCCTGGGGAGACTCCAGAAGTACCCCAAGATCCATGTCAGCACTGGAGAGGAATCCTCAGGTTCCGGCCCCGACTCCACACAAGGTCTTAGGCCCCGGCATCGACGGGAGAGGAATCCCGAGAGGCCCCCGAGGAACTCGCATGGGGACTGGCCTTTCCTGAGGCCACCAGAGCGGGTCCCTGAGGTCCCCGTCGTAAGTCGAGGGCACCTGCCGCAACTCGAGAAAATCCAGGAGGTTTTGCCCTCCAGGCGAGATGAGGCCCATTTCCGCTGAGGCTTCTCGAGGCCAATCACATCTAACCACTGGAACTTCCAAAGGGTCCTTCACACCCTTGCTGCAACTCAAGAAGTTCCCCGACATACCCGTCTGCACTCGAGAGGAAGCACGTGGGGTCCCGCACACATCCAGGGGAGCCCCGTTTCCGCCTCCTAGCTCGAGATGAGGGATCCTTTCCCTGTTTCGTAGGGAAAGAATTCCGGGCGTTCCCGTCGCATCTCAAGAGGAGGCGCTCTCCACAGGAAAGGCGAGAGGAACTCCAGGGTCATGCCACCATTCCAAGAGTCCCCCAGATGTGTCAGTCCATTCCAGAGGAACCTGTTTTCCCTGCACTGCCTTGACGTTCAAGCCGAGGATCGACTCCCACCACGTGTGCACGTGGGACAGCCCTGTGGGAAAGCCTCGTGGGAAAGCCTCGTGGGAAAGACTCGAGGGAAAACCATAGATCCTTTGATCCACGCGGCGGACTGGGTGACACTGCTGCTACCGCTCTGGAGGAAAGTGCAAGTGCATGCCCGCATTCGAGACGAGGACTGACTCCCCTGGGGAGACTCCAGAAGTACCCCAAGATCCATGTCAGCACTGGAGAGGAATCCTCAGGTTCCGGCCCCGACTCCACACAAGGTCTTAGGCCCCGGCATCGACGGGAGAGGAATCCCGAGAGGCCCCCGAGGAACTCGCATGGGGACTGGCCTTTCTGAGGCCACCAGAGTGGGTCCCTGAGGTCCCCGTCGTAAGTCGAGAGCACCTGCCGCAACTCGAGAAAATCCAGGAGGTTTTGCCCTCCAGACGAGATGAGGCCCATTTCCGCTGAGGCTTCTCGAGGCTAATCACGTCTAACCACTGAAACTTCCAAAGGGTCCTTCACACCCTTGCTGCAACTCAAGTAGTTCCCCGAAATACACGTCTCCACTCGAGAGGAAGCACGTGGGGTCCCGCACACATCCAGGGGAGCCCCGTTCCCGCCTCCTAGCTCGAGATGAGGGATCCTTTCCCTGTTTCGTAGGGAAAGAATTCCCGGCGTTCCCGTCGCATCTCAAGAGGAGGCGCTCTCCACAGGAAAGGCGAGAGGAACTCCAGGGTCGTGCCACCATTCCAAGAGTCCCCCAGATGTGTCAGTCCATTCCAGAGGAACCTGTTTTCCCTGCACTGCCTTGACGTTCAAGCCGAGGATCGACTCCCACCACGTGTGCACGTGGGACAGCCCTGTGGGAAAGCCTCGTGGGAAAGCCTCGTGGGAAAGACTCGAGGGAAAACCATAGATCCTTTGATCCACGAGGCGGACTGCGTGACACTGCTGCTACCGCTCTGGAGGAAAGCGCAAGTGCATGCCCGCATTCGAGACGAGGACTGACTCCCCTGGGGAGACTCCAGAAGTACCCCAAGATCCATGTCAGCACTGGAGAGGAATCCTCAGGTTCCGGCCCCGACTCCACACAAGGTCTTAGGCCCCGGCATCGACGGGAGAGGAATCCCGAGAGGCCCCCGAGGAACTCGCATGGGGACTGGCCTTTCCTGAGGCCACCAGAGCGGGTCCCTGAAGTCCCCGTCGAATGTCGAGAGCACCTGCCGAAACTCGAGAAAATCCAGGAGGTTTTGCCCTCCAGGCGAGATGAGGCCCATTTCCGCTGAGGCTTCTCGAGGCCAATCACATCTAACCACTGGAACTTCCAAAGGGTCCTTCACACCCTTGCTGCAACTCAAGAAGTTCCCCGACATACCCGTCTCCACTCGTGAGGAAGCACGTGGTGTCCTGCACACATCCAGGGGAGCCCCGTTTCCGCCTCCTAGCTCGAGATGAGGGATCCTTTCCCTGTTTCGTAGGGAAAGAATTCCCGGCGTTCCCGTCGCATCTCAAGAGGAGGCGCTCTCCACAGGAAAGGCGAGAGGAACTCCAGGGTCGTGCCACCATTCTAAGAGTCCCCCAGATGTGTCAGTCCATTCCAGAGGAACCTGTTTTCCCTGCAATGCCTTGACGTTCAAGCCGAGGATCGACTCCCACCACGTGTGCACGTGGGACAGCCCTGTGGGAAAGCCTCGTGGGAAAGCCTCGTGGGAAAGACTCGAGGGAAAACCATAGATCCTTTGATCCACGCGGCGGACTGCGTGACACTGCTGCTACCGCTCTGGAGGAAAGCGCAAGTGCTTTCCCGCATTCGAGACGAGGACTGACTCCCCTGGGGAGACTCCAGAAGTACCCCAAGATCCATGTCAGCACTGGAGAGGAATCCTCAGGTTCCGGCCCCGACTCCACACAAGGTCTTAGGCCCCGGCATCGACGGGAGAGGAATCCCGAGAGGCCCCCGAGGAACTCGCATGGGGACTGGCCTTTCCTGAGGCCACCAGAGCGGGTCCCTGAGGTCCCCGTCGTAAGTCGAGAGCACCTGCCGCAACTCGAGAAAATCCAGGATGTTTTCACCTCCAGGCGAGATGAGGCCCATTTCCGCTGAGGCTTCTCGAGGCCAATCACATCTAACCACTGGAACTTCCAAAGGGTCCTTCACACCCTTGCTGCAACTCAAGAAGTTCCCCGACATACCCGTCTGCACTCGAGAGGAAGCACGTGGGGTCCCGCACACATCCAGGGGAGCCCCGTTTCCGCCTCCTAGCTCGAGATGAGGGATCCTTTCCCTGTTTCGTAGGGAAAGAATTCCCGGCGTTCCCGTCGCATCTCAAGAGGAGGCGCTCTCCACAGGAAAGGCGAGAGGAACTCCAGGGTCGTGCCACCATTCCAAGAGTCCCCCAGATGTGTCAGTCCATTCCAGAGGAACCGGTTTTCCCTGCACTGCCTTGACGTTCAAGCCGAGGATCGACTCCCACCACGTGTGCACGTGGGACAGCCCTGTGGGAAAGCCACGTGGGAAAGCCTCGTGGGAAAGAATCGAGGGAAATCCATAGATCCTTTGATCCACGCGGCAGACTGCGTGACACTGCTGCTACCGCTCTGGAGGAAAGCGCAAGTGCATGCCCGCATTCGAGACGAGGACTGACTCCCCTGGGGAGACTCCAGAAGTACCCCAAGATCCAAGTCAGCACTGGAGAGGAATCCTCAGGTTCCGGCCCCGACTCCACACACGGTCTTAGGCCCCGGCATCGACGGGAGAGGAATCCCGAGAGGCCCCCAAGGAACTCGCATGGGGACTGGCCTTTCCTGAGGCCACCAGAGCGGTTCCCTCAGGTCCCCGTCATAAGTCGAGAGCACCTGCCGCAACTCGAGAAAATCCAGGAGGTTTTGCCCTCCAGGGGAGATGAGGCCCATTTCCGCTGAGGCTTCTCGAGGCCAATCACGTCTAACCACTGGAACTTCCAAAGGGTCCTTCACACCCTTTCTGCAACTCAAGAAGTTCCCCGACATACCCGTCTCCACTCGAGAGGAAGCACGTGGGTCCCGCACACATCCAGGGGAGCCCCGTTTCCGCCTCCTAGCTCGAGATGAGGGATCCTTTCCCTGTTTCGTAGGGAAAGAATTCCCGGCGTTCCCGTCGCATCTCAAGAGGAGGCGCTCTGCACAGGAAAGGCGAGAGGAACTCCAGGGTCGTGCCACCATTCCAAGAGTCCCCCAGATGTGTCAGTCCATTCCAGAGGAACCTGTTTTCCCTGCACTGCCTTGACGTTCAAGCCGAGGATCGACTCCCACCACGTGTGCACGTGGGACAGCCCTGTGGGAAAGCCACGTGGGAAAGCCTCGTGGGAAAGACTCGAGGGAAAACCATAGATCCTTTGATCCACGCGGCGGACTGCGTGACACTGCTGCTGCCGCTGTGGAGGAAAGCGCAAGTGCATGGCCGCATTCGAGACGAGGACTGACTCCCCTGGGGAGACTCCAGAAGTACCCCAAGATCCATGTCAGCACTGGAGAGGAATCCTCAGGTTCCGGCCCCGACTCCACACAAGGTCTTCGGCCCCGGCATCGACGGGAGAGGAATCCCGAGAAGCCCCCGAGGAACTCGCATGGGGACTGGCCTTTCATGAGGCCACCAGAGCGGGTCCCTGAGGTCCCCGTCGTAAGTCGAGAGCACCTGCCGCAACTCGAGAAAATCCAGGAGGTTTTGCCCTCCAGGCGAGATGAGGCCCATTTCCGCTGAGGCTTCTCGAGGCTAATCACATCTAACCACTGGAACTTCCAAAGGGTCCTTCACACCATTGCTGCAACTCAAGAAGTTCCCCGACATACCCGTCTCCACTCGAGAGGAAGAACGTGGGGTCCCGCACACATCCAGGGGAGCCCCGTTTACGCCTCCTAGCTCGAGATGAGGGATCCTTTCCCTGTTTCTTAGGGAAAGAATTCTCGGCATTCCCGTCGCATCTCAAGAGGAGGCGCTCTCCACAGGAAAGGCGAGAGGAACTCCAGGGTCGTGCAACCATCCCAAGAGTCCCCCAGATGTGTCAGTCCATTCCAGAGGAACCTGTTTTCCCTGCACTGCCTTGACGTTCAAGCCGAGGATCGACTCCCACCACGTGTGCACGTGGGACAGCCCTGTGGGAAAGCCTCGTGGGAAAGCCTCGTGGGAAAGACTCGAGGGAAAACCATAGATCCTTTGATCCACGCGGCGGACTGCGTGACACTGCTGCTACCGCTCTGGAGGAAAGCGCAAGTGCATGCCCGCATTCGAGACGAGGACTGACTCCCATGGGGAGACTCCAGAAGTACCCCAAGATCCATGTCAGCACTGGAGAGGAATCCTCAGGTTCCGGCCCCGACTCCACACAAGGTCTTAGGCCCCGGCATCGACGGGAGAGGAATCCCGAGACGCCCCTGAGGAACTCGCATGGGGACTGGCCTTTCCTGAGGCCACCAGAGCGGGTCCCTGAGGTCCCCGTCGTAAGTCGAGAGCTCCTGCCGCAACTCGAGAAAATCCAGGAGGTTTTGCCCTCCAGGCGTGATGAGGCCCATTTCCGCTGAGGCTTCTCGAGGCCAATCACATCTAACCACTGGAACTTCCAAAGGGTCTTACACACCCTTGCTGCCACTCAAGAAGTTCCCCGACATACACGTCTCACTCGAGAGGAAGCACGTGGGGTCCCGCACACATCCAGGGGAGCCCCTTTTCCGCCTCCTAGCTCGAGATGAGGGATCCTTTCCATGTTTCATAGGGAAAGAATTCCCGGCGTTCCCGTCGCATCTCAAGAGGAGGCACTCTCCACAGGAAAGGCGAGAGGAACTCCAGGGTCGTGCCACCATTCCAAGAGTCCCCCAGATGTGTCAGTCCATTCCAGAGGAACCTGTTTTCCCTGCACTGCCTTGACGTTCAAGCCGAGGATCGACACCCACCACGTGTGCACGTGGGACAGCCCTGTGGGAAAGCCTCGTGGGAAAGCCTCGTGGGAAAGACTCGAGGGAAAACCATAGATCCTTTGATCCACGCGGCGGACTGCGTGACACTGCTGCTACCGCTCTGGAGGAAAGCGCAAGTGCATGCCCGCATTCGAGACGAGGACTGACTCCCCTGGGGAGACTCCAGAAGTACCCCAAGATCCATGTCAGCAATGGAGAGGAATCCTCAGGTTCCGGCCCCGACTCCACACAAGGTCTTAGGCCCCGGCATCGACGGGAGAGGAATCCCGAGAGGCCCCCGAGGAACTCGCATGGGGACTGGCCTTTCCTGAGGCCACCAGAGCGGGTCCCTGAGGTCCCCATCGTAAGTCGAGAGCACCTGCCACAACTCGAGAAAATCCAGGAGGTTTTGCCCTCCAGGCGAGATGAGGCCCATTTCCGCTGAGGCTTCTCGAGGCCAATCACGTCTAACCACTGGAACTTCCAAAGGGTCCTTCACACCCTTGCTGCAACTCAAGAAGTTCCCCGACATACCCGTCTCCACTCGAGAGGAAGCACGTGGGGTCCCGCACACATCCAGGGGAGCCCCGTTTCCGCCTCCTAGCTCGAGATGAGGGATCCTTTCCCTGTTTCGTAGGGAAAGATTCCCCGGCGTTCCCGTCGCATCTCAAGAGGAGGCGCTCTCCACAAGAAAGGCGAGAGGAACTCCAGGGTCGTGCCACCATTCCAAGAGTCCCCCAGATGTGTCAGTCCATTCCAGGGAACCTGTTTTCCCTGCACTGCCTTAACGTTCAAGCCGAGGATCGACTCCCACCACGTGTGCACGTGGGACAGCCCTGTGGGAAAGCCTCGTGGGAAAGCCTCGTGGGAAAGACTCGAGGGAAAACCATAGATCCTTTGACCCACGCGGCGGACTGCGTGATACTGCTGCTACCGCTCTGGAGGAAAGTGCAAGTGCAATCCCGCATTCGAGACGAGGACTGACTCCCCTGGGGAGACTCCAGAAGTACCCCAAGATCCATGTCAGCACTGGAGAGGAATCCTCAGGTTCCGGCCCCGACTCCTCACAAGGTCTTAGGCCCCGGCATCGACGGGAGAGGAATCCCGAGAGGCCCCCGAGGAACTCGCTTGGGGACTGGCCTTTCCTGAGGCCAGCAGAGCGGGTCCCTGAGGTCCCCGTCGTAAGTCGAGAGCACCTGTCGCAACTCGAGAAAATCCAGGAGGTTTTGCCCTCCAGGAGAGATGAGGCCCATTTCCGCTGAGGCTTCTCGAGGCTAATCACATCTAACCACTGGAACTTCCAAAGGGTCCTTCACACCCTTGCTGCAACTCAAGAAGTTCCCCGACATAACCGTCTCCACTCGAGAGGAAGCACGTGTGTCCCGCACACATCCAGGGGAGCCCCGTTTCCGCCTCCTAGCTCGAGATGAGGGATCCTTTCCCTGTTTCGTAGGGAAAGAATTCCCGGCGTTCCCGTCGCATCTCAAGAGGAGGTGCTCTCCACAGGAAAGGCGAGAGGAACTCCAGGGTCGTGCCACCATTCCAAGAGTCCCCCAGATGTGTCAGTCCATTCCAGAGGAACCGGTTTTCCCTGCACTGCCTTGACGTTCAAGCCGAGGATCGACTCCCACCACGTGTGCACGTGGGACAGCCCTGTGGGAAAGCCTCGTGGGAAAGCCTCGTGGGAAAGACTCGAGGGAAAACCATAGATCCTTTGATCCACGCGGCGGACTGCGTGACACTGCTGCTACCGCTCTGGAGGAAAGTGCAAGTGCATGCCCGCATTCGAGACGAGGACTGACTCCCCTGGGGAGACTCCAGAAGTACCCCAAGATCCATGTCAGTACTGGAGAGGAATCCTCAGGTTCCGGCCCGACTCCACACAAGGTCTTAGGCCCCGGCATCGACGTGAGAGGAATCCCGAGAGGCCCCCGTGGAACTCGCTTGGGGACTGGCCTTTCCTGAGGCCACCAGAGCGGGTCCCTGAGGTCCCCGTCGTAAGTCGAGAGCACCTGCCGCAACTCGAGAAAATCCAGGAGGTTTTGCCCTCCAGGCGAGATGAGGCCCATTTCCGCTGAGGCTTCTCGAGGCTAATCACGTCTAACCACTGAACTTCCAAAGGGTCATTCACACCCTTGATGCAACTCAAGAAGTTCCCCGACATACCCGTCTCCACTCGAGACGAAGCACGTGGGTCCCGCACACATCCAGGGGAGCCCCGTTTCCGCCTCCTAGCTCGAGATGAGGGATCCTTTCCCTGTTTCGTAGGGAAAGAATTCCCGGCGTTCCCGTCGCATCTCAAGAGGAGGCGCTCTCCACAGGAAAGGCGAGAGGAACCCCAGGGTCGTGCCACCATTCCAAGAGTCCCCCAGATGTGTCAGTCCATTCCAGAGGAACCTGTTTTCCCTGCACTGCCTTGACGTTCAAGCCGAGGATCGACTCCCACCACGTGTGCACGTGGGACAGCCCTGTGGGAAAACCTCGTGGGAAAGCCTCGTGGGAAAGACTCGAGGGAAAAGCATAGATCCTTTGATCCAAGCGGCGGACTGCGTGACACTTCTGCTACCGCTCTGGAGGAAAGCGCAAGTGCATGCCCGCATTCGAGACGAGGACTGACTCCCCTGGGGAGACTCCAGAAGTACCCCAAGATCCATGTCAGCACTGGAGAGGAATCCTCAGGTTCCGGCCCCGACTCCACAAAAGGTCTTAGGCCCGGCATCGACGGGAGAGGAATCCCGAGAGGGCCCCAAGGAACTCGCATGGGGACTGGCCTTTCCTGAGGCCACCAGAGCGGGTCCCTGAGGTCTCCGTCGTAAGTCGAGAGCACCTGCCGCAACTCGAGAAAATCCAGGAGGTTTTGCCCTCCAGGCGAGATGAGGCCCATTTCCGCTGAGGCTTCTCGAGGCTAATCAAGTCTAACCACTGGAACTTCCAAAGGGTCCTTCACACCCTTGCTGCAACTCAAGAAGTTCCCCGACATACCCGTCTCCACTCGAGAGGAAGCACGTGGTGTCCCGCCCACATCCAGGGGAGCCCCGTTTCCGCCTCCTAGCTCGAGATGAGGGATCCTTTCCCTGTTTCGTAGGGAAAGAATTCCCGGCGTTCCCGTCGCATCTCAAGAGGAGGCGCTCTCCACAGGAAAGGCGAGAGGAACTCCAGGGTCGTGCCACCATTCCAAGAGTCCCCCAGATGTGTCAGTCCATTCCAGAGGAACCTGCTTTCCCTGCACTGCCTTGACGTTCAAGCCGAGGATCGACTCCCACCACGTGTGCACGTGGGACAGCCCTGTGGGAAAGCCTCGTGGGAAAGCCTCGTGGGAAAGACTCGAGGGAAAACCATAGATCCTTTGATCCACGCGGCGGACTGCGTGACACTGCTGCTACCGCTCTGGAGGAAAGTGCAAGTGCATGCCCGCATTCGAGACGAGGACTGACTCCCCTGGGGAGACTCCAGAAGTACCCCAAGATCCATGTCAGCACTGGAGAGGAATCCTCAGGTTCCGGCCCCGACTCCACACAAGGTCTTAGGCCCCGGCATCGACGGGAGAGGAATCCCGAGAGGCCCCCGAGGAACTCGCATGGGGCCTGGCCTTTCCTGAGGCCACCAGAGCGGGTCCCTGGGGTACCCGTCGTAAGTCGAGTGCACCTGCTGCAACTCGAGAAAATCCAGGAGGTTTTGCCCTCCAGGCGAGATGAGGTCCATTTCCGCTGAGGCTTCTCGAGGCCAATCACATCTAACCACTGGAACTTCCAAAGGGTCCTTCACACCCTTGCTGCAACTCAAGAAGTTCCCCCACATACCCGTCTGCACTCGAGATGAAGCACGTGGTGTCCCGCACACATCCAGGGGAGCCCCGTTTCCGCCTCCTAGCTCGAGATGAGGGATCCTTTCCCTGTTTCGTAGGGAAAGAATTCCCGGTGTTCCCGTCGCATCACAAGAGGAGGCGCTCTCCACAGGAAAGGCGAGAGGAACTCCAGGGTCGTGACACCATTCCAAGAGTCCCCCAGATGTGTCAGTCCATTCAAGAGGAACCTGTTTTCCCTGCACAGCCTTGACGTTCAAGCCGAGGATCGACTCCCACCACGTGTGCTCGTGGGACAGCCCTGTGGGAAAGCCTCGTGGGAAAGCCTCGTGGGAAAGACTCGAGGGAAAACCATAGATCCTTTGATCCACGCGGCGGACTGCGTGACACTGCTGCTACCGCTCTGGAGGAAAGCGCAAGTGCATGCCCGCATTCGAGACGAGGACTGACTCCCCTGGGGAGACTCCAGAAGTACCCCAAGATCCATGTCAGCACTGGAGAGGAATCCTCAGGTTCCGGCCCCGACTCCACACAAGGTCTTAGGCCCCGGCATCGACGGGAGAGGAATCCCGAGAGGCCCCCGAGGAACTCGCATGGGGACTGGCTTTTCTGAGGCCACCAGAGTGGGTCCCTGAGGTCCCCGTCGTAAGTCGAGAGCACCTGCCGCAACTCGAGAAAATCCAGGAGGTTTTGCCCTCCAGACGAGATGAGGCCCATTTCCGCTGAGGCTTCTCGAGGCTAATCACGTCTAACCACTGAAACTTCCAAAGGGTCCTTCACACCCTTGCTGCAACTCAAGAAGTTCCCCGAAATACACGTCTCCACTCGAGAGGAAGCACGTGGGGTCCCGCACACATCCAGGGGAGCCCCGTTCCCGCCTCCTAGCTCGAGATGAGGGATCCTTTCCCTGTTTCGTAGGGAAAGAATTCCCGGCGTTCCAGTCGCATCTCAAGAGGAGGCGCTCTCCACAGGAAAGGCGAGAGGAACTCCAGGGTCGTGCCACCATTCCAAGAGTCCCCCAGATGTGTCAGTCCATTCCAGAGGAACCTGTTTTCCCTGCACTGCCTTGACGTTCAAGCCGAGGATCGACTCCCACCACGTGTGCACGTGGGACAGCCCTGTGGGAAAGCCTCGTGGAAAAGCCTCGTGGGAAAGACTCGAGGGAAAACCATAGATCCTTTGATCCACGAGGCGGACTGCGTGAAACTGCTGCTACCGCTCTGGAGGAAAGCGCAAGTGCATGCCCGCATTCGAGACGAGGACTGACTCCCCTGGGGAGACTCCAGAAGTACCCCAAGATCCATGTCAGCACTGGAGAGGAATCCTCAGGTTCCGGCCCCGACTCCACACAAGGTCTTAGGCCCCGGCATCGACGGGAGAGGAATCCCGAGAGGCCCCCGAGGAACTCGCATGGGGACTGGCCTTTCCTGAGGCCACCAGAGCGGGTCCCTGAGGTCCCCGTCGTAAGTCGAGAGCACCTGCCGAAACTCGAGAAAATCCAGGAGGTTTTGCCCTCCAGGCGAGATGAGGCCCATTTCCGCTGAGGCTTCTCGAGGCCAATCACGTCTAACCACTGGAACTTCCAAAGGGTCCTTCACACCCTTGCTGCAACTCAAGAAGTTCCCCGACATACCCGTCTCCACTCGTGAGGAAGCACGTGGTGTCCTGCACACATCTAGGGGAGCCCCGTTTCCGCCTCCTAGCTCGAGATGAGGGATCCTTTCCCTGTTTCGTAGGGAAAGAATTCCCGGCGTTCCCGTCGCATCTCAAGAGGAGGCGCTCTCCACAGGAAAGGCGAGAGGAACTCCAGGGTCGTGCCACCATTCCAAGAGTCCCCCAGATGTGTCAGTCCATTCCAGAGGAACCTGTTTTCCCTGCAATGCCTTGACGTTCAAGCCGAGGATCGACTCCCACCACGTGTGCACGTGGGACAGCCCTGTGGGAAAGCCTCGTGGAAAAGCCTCGTGGGAAAGACTCGAGGGAAAACCATAGATCCTTTGATCCACGCGGCGGAATGCGTGACACTGCTGCTACCGCTCTGGAGGAAAGCGCAAGTGCTTTCCCGCATTCGAGACGAGGCCTGACTCCCGTGGGGAGACTCCAGAAGTACCCCAAGATCCACGTCAGCACTGGAGAGGAATCCTCAGGTTCCGGACCCGACTCCACACAAGGTCTTAGGCCCCGGCATCGACGGGAGAGGAATCCCGAGAGGCCCCCGAGGAACTCGCATGGGGACTGGCCTTTCCTGAGGCCACCAGAGCGGGTCCCTGAGGTCCCCGTCGTAAGTCGAGAGCACCTGCCGCAACTGGAGAAAATCCAGGAGGTTTTCACCTCCAGGCGAGATGAGGCCCATTTCCGCTGAGGCTTCTCGAGGCCAATCACATCTAACCACTGGAACTTCCAAAGGGTCCTTCACACCCTTGCTGCAAATCAAGAAGTTCCCCGAAATACCCGTCTTCCCTCGAGAGGAAGCACGAGGGTGCCGCACACATCCAGGTGAGCCCCGTTTCCGCCTCCTAGCTCGAGATGAGGGATCCTTTCCCTGTTTCGTAGGGAAAGATTTCCCGGCGTTCCCGTCGCATCTCAAGGGGAGGCACTCTCCACAGGAAAGGCTAGAGGAACTCCAAGGTCGTGCCACCATTTCAAGGGTCGGCCAGATGTGTCAGTCCATTCCAGAGGAACCTGTTTTCCCTGCACTGCCTTGACGTTCAAGCCGAGGATCGACTCCCACCACGTGTTCCCCCTTGGACAGCCCTGTGCGAAAGCCTCGTGGGAAAGCCTAGTGGGAAAGACTCGAGGGAAAACCATAGATCCTTTGATCCACGCGGCGGACTGCGTGACACTGCTGCTACCGCTCTGGAGGAAAGCGCAAGTGCATGCCCACATACGAGACGAGGACTGACTCCCTGGGGAGACTCCAGAAGTACCCCAAGATCCATGTCAGCACTGGAGAGGAATCCTCAGGTTCCGGCCCCTACTCCACACAAGGTCTTAGGTCCCAGCATCGACGGGAGAGGAATCCCGAGAGGCCCCCGAGGAACTCGCATGGGGACTGGCCTTTCCTGAGGCCACCAGAGCGGATCCCCGAGGTCCCCGTCGGAAGTCGAGAGCACCTGCCGCAACTAGAGAAAATCCAGGAGGTTTTGCCCTCCAGGCGATATGAGGCCCATTCCCGCTGAGGCTTCTCGAGGCTAATCTCATCTAACCACTTTAACTTCCAAAGGGTCCTTCACACCCTTGCTGCAACTCAAGAAGTTCCCCGACATACCCGTCTCCACTCGAGAGGAAGCACGAGGGTCCCGCACACATCCAGGGGAGCCCCGTTTCCGCCTCCTAGCTCGAGATGAGGGATCCTTTCCCTGTTTCATAGGGAAAGATTTCCCGGTGTTCCCGTCGCATTTCAAGAGGAGGCGCTCTCCACAGGAAAGCCGAGAGGAACTCCAGGGTCGTGCCAACATTCCAAGAGTCCCCCAGATGTGTCAGTCCATTCCAGAGGAACCTGTTTTCCCAGCACTGCCTTGACGTTCAAGACGAGGATCGACTCCCACCACCTGTGCACGTGGGACAGCCCTGTGGGAAAGCCTCGGGGGAAAGCCTCGTGGGAAAGACTCGAGGGAAAACCATAGATCCTTTGATCCACGCGGCGGACTGCGTGACACTGCTGCTACCGCTTTGCAGGAAAGCGCAAGTGCATGCCCGCATTCGAGACGAGGACTGACTCCCCTGGGGAAACTCCAGAAGTACCCCAAGATCCATGTCAGCACTGGAGAGAAATCCTCAGGTTCCGGCCCCGACTCCACACAAGGTCTTAGGCCCCGGCATCAACGGGAGAAGAATCCCGAGAGGCCCCCGAGGAACTCGCATGGGGACTGGCCTTTCCTGAGGCCACCAGAGCGGGTCCCTGAGCTCCCCGTCGTAAGTCGAAGCACCTGCCGCAACTCGAGAAAATTCAGTAGGTTTTGGCCTCCAGGCGAGATGAGGCCCATTTCCCCGGAGGCTTCTCGAGGCTAATCACATCTAACCACTGGAACTTCCAAAGGGTCCTTCACACCCTTGCTGCAACTCAAGAAGTTCCCCGACAATCCCTTCTCCACTCGAGAGGAAGCACGAGGGTCCCGCACATATCCAGGGGAGCCCCGTTTCCGCCTCCTAGCTCGAGATCAGGGATCCTTTCCCTGTTTCCTAGGGAAAGAATTCCCGGCGTTCCCGTCGCATCTCAAGAGGGGGCGCTCTCCACAGGAAAGGCGAGAGGAACTCCAGGGTCGTGCCACCATTCCAAGAGTCCCCCAGATGTGTCCGGCCATTCCAGAGGAACCTGTTTTCCCTGCACTGCCTTGATGTTCAAGCCGAGGATCGACTCCCACCACGTGTGCACGTGGGACAGCCCTGTGGGAAAGCCTCGTGGGAAAGCCTCGTGGGAAAGACTCGAGGGAAAACCATAGATCCTTTGATCCACGCGGCGGACTGCGTCACACTGCTGCTACTGCACTGGAGGAAAGCGCAAGTGCATGCCCGCATTAGAGGCGAGGACTGAACCCCTGTGCAGACTACAGAAGTACCCCAAGATCCATGTCAGCACAGGAGAGGAATCCTCTGGTTCTGGCCCCGACTCCACACAAGGTCGTAGGCCCTGGCATCGACGGGAGAGGAATCCCGAGATGCCCCCGAGGAAATCGCATGGCGACTGGCCTTTCCTGAGGCCACCAGAGCGGGTCCCTGAGGTCCCCTTCGTAAGTCGAGAGCACCTGCCGCAACTCGAGAAAATCCAGGAGGTTTTGTCCTCCAGGCGAGATGAGGCCCTTTTCCGCTGAGGCTTCTCGAGGCTAATCACATCTAACCACTGGAACTTCCAAAGGGTCCTTCACACCCTTGCTGCAAGTCCAGAAGTTCCCCGACATACCCGTCTCCACTCGAGAGGAAGCACGAGGGTCCCGCACACATCCAGGGGAGCCCGGTTTCCGCCTCCTAGCTCGAGATGAGGGATCCTTTCCCTGTTTCATAGGCAAAGAATTCCCGGCGTTCCCGTCGCATCTCAAGAGGAGGCGCTCTCCACAGGAAAGGCGAGAGGAACTCCATTGACGTGCCACCATTCCAAGAGTCCCCCAGATGTGTCAGTCCATTCCAGACGAACCTGTTTTCCCTGCACTGCCTTGACGTTCAAGCCGAGGATCGACTCCCACCTCGTGTGCACGTGGGACAGCCCTGTGGGAAAGCCTCGTGGGAAAGCCTCGTGGGAAAGACTTGAGGGAAAACCATAGATCCTTTGATCCACGCGGCAGACTGCGTGACACTGCTGCTACCGCTCTGGAGGAAAGCGCAAGTGCATGCCCGCATTCGAGACGAGGACTGACTCCCCTGGGACACTCCAGAAGTACCCCATGATCCATGTCAGCACTGGAGAGGAATCCTCAGGTTCCGGCCCCGACTCCACACAAGGACTTAGGCCCCGGCATCGACGGGAGAGGAATCCCGAGAGGCCCCCGAGGAACTCGCATGGGGACTGGCCTTTCCTGAGGCCACGAGAGCGGGCGCCGAGTTCCCCCTCGTAAGTCGAGAGCACCTGTCGCAACTCGAGAAAATCCAGGAGGCTGTGGCCTCCAGGCGAGATGAGGGCCATTTCCGCTGAGGCTTCTCGAGGCTAATCACATCTAACCACTGGAACTTCCAAAGGGTCCTTCACTCCCTTGCTGCAACTCAAGAAGTTCCCCGACATAGCCGTCTCCACTCGAGAGGAAGCTCGAGGGTCCCGCACACATCCAGGGGAGCCCCGTTTCCGCCTCCTAGCTCGAGATGAGGGATCCTTTCCCTGTTTCATAGGGAAAGAATTCCCGGTGTTTCCGTCGCATTTCAAGAGGAGGCGTTCTCCACAGGAAAGGCAAGAGGAACTCCAGGGTCGTGCCACCAATCCAAGAGTCCCCGAGATGTGTCAGTCCATTCCAGAGGAACCTGTTTTCCCTGCACTGCCTTGACGTTCAAGCCGAGGATCGACTCCCACCACGTGTGCACGTGGGACAGCCCTGTGGGAAGGCCTGGTGGGAAAGCCTCGTGGGAAAGACTCGAGGGAAAATCATAGATCCTTTGATCCACGTGGCGGACTGCGTGACACTGCTGCTACCGCTCTGGAGGAAAGCGCAAGTGCATGCCCACATACGAAACGAGGACTGACTCCCCTGGGGAGACTCCAGAAGTACCCCAAGATCCATGTCAGCACTGGAGAGGAATCCTCAGGTCCCGGACCGACTCCACACAAGGTCTTAGGTCCCAGCATCGACGGGAGAGGAATCCCGAGAGGCCCCCGAGGAACTCGCATGGGGACTGGCCTTTCCTGAGGCCACCAGAGCGGATCCCCGAGGTCCCCGTCGGACATCGAGAGCACCTGCCGCAACTCGAGAAAATCCAGGAGGTTTTGCCCTCCAGGCGAGATGAGGCCCATTCCCGCTGAGGCTTCTCGAGGCTAATCACATCTAACAATGGGAACTTCCAAAGGGTCCTTCACACCCTTGCTGCAACTCAAGAAGTTCCCCGACATACCCGTCTCCACTCCAGAGGAAGCACGAGGGTCCCGCACACATCCAGGGGAACCCCGTTTCCATCTCCTAGCTCGAGATGAGGGATCCTTTCCCTGTTTCATAGGGAAAGAATTCAAGGCGTTCCTGTCACATCTCAAGAGGAGGCGCTCTCCACAGGAAAGGCGAGAGGAACTCCAGTGTCGTGCCACCATTCCAAGAGTCCCCCAGATGTGTCAGTCCATTCCAGAGGAACCTGTTTTCCCTGCACTGCCTTGACGTTCAAGCCGAGGATCGACTCCCACCACGTGGGCACGTGGGACAGCCCTGTGGGAAAGCCTCGGGGGAAAGCCTCGTGGGAAAGATTCGAGGGAAAACCATAGATCCTTTGATCCATGCGGCGGACTGCGTGACACTGCTGCTACCGCTCTGGAGGAAAGCGCAAGTGCATGCCCGCATTCGAGACGAGGACTGACTCCCCTGGGGAAACTCCAGAAGTACCCCAAGATCCATGTCAGCACTGGAAAGGAATCCTCAGGTTCCGGCCCCGACTCCACACAAGGTCTTAGGCCCCGGCATCGACGGGAGAAGAATCTCGAGAGGCCCCCGAGGAACTCGCATGGGGACTGGCCTATCCTGAGGCCACCAGAGCGGGTCCCTGAGCTCCCCGTCGTAAGTCGAGAGCACCTGACGCAACTCGAGAAAATCCAGGAGGTTTTGCCCTCCAGGCGAGATGAGGCCCATTCCCGCTGAGGCTTCTCGAGGCTAATCACATCTAACCACTGGAACTTCCAAAGGGTCCTTCACACCCTTGCTGCAACTCAAGAAGTTCCCCGACATACCCCTCTCCACTTGAGAGGAAGCACGAGTGTCCCGCACACATCCAGGGGAGCCCCGTTTCCGCCTCCTAGCTCGAGATGAGGGATCCTTTCCCTGTTTCGTAGGGAAAGAATTACCGGCGTTCGCGTCGCATCTGAAGAGGAGGCGCTCTCCACAGGAAAGGCGAGAGGAACTCCAGGTTCGTGCCACCATTCCAAGAGTCCCCCAGATATGTCAGTCCATTCCAGAGGAACCTGTTTTCCCTGCACTGCCTTGACGTTCAAGCCGAGGATCGACTACCACCACGTGTGCACGTGGGAAAGCCCTGTGGGAAAGCCTCGTGGGAAAGCCTCGTAGGAAAGACTTGAGGGAAAACCATAGATCCTTTGATCCACGTGGCGGACTGCGTGACACTGCTGCTACCGCTCTGGAGGAAAGCGCAAGTGCATCCCGGCATTCGAGACGAGGACTGACTCCCCTGGGAGACTCCAGAAGTACCCCAAGATCCATGTCAGCACTGGAGAGGAATCCTCAGGTTCCGGCCCCGACTCCACACAAGGACTTAGGCCCCGGCATCCACGGGAGAGGAATCCCGAGAGGCCCCCGAGGAACTCGCATGGGGACTGGCCTTTCCTGAGGCCACCAGAGCGGGTCCCTGAGGTCCCCGTCGTAAGTCGAGAGCACCTGCCGCAACTCGAGAAAATCCAGGAGGTCCTCCCCTCCAGGCGAGATGAGGCCCATTTCCGCTGAGGCTTCTCGAGGCTAATTACATCTAACCAATGGAAGTTCCAAAGGGTCCTTCACACCCTTACTGCAAATCAAGAAGTTCCCCGACATAGCCGCCTCCACTCAAGAGGAAGCACGAGGGTCACGCACACATTCAGGGGAGCCCCGTTTCCGACTCCTAGCTCGAGATGAGGGATCCTTTCCCTGTTTCGTAGGGAAAGAATTCCCGGCATTCCCGACGCATCTCAAGAGGAGGCGCTCTCCACAGGAAATGCGAGAGGAACTCCAGGGTCGTGCCACGATTCAAGAGTCCCCCAGATGTGTCAGTTCTTTCCAGAGGAACCTGTTTTCCCTGCACTGAATTGACGTTCTAGCTTAGGATCGACCCCCAACTCGTGTGCACGTGAGTGAGCCCTGTGTGACAGCCCTGTGGGAAAGCCTCGTGGGAAAGCCTCTTGGGAAAGACTCGAGGGAAAACCATAGATCCTTTGATCCACGCGGCGGAATGCGTGACACTGCTGCTACCGCTCTGGAGGAAAGCGCAAGTGCATGCCCGCATAAGAGACGAGGACTGACTCCACTGGGGAGACTCCAGAACTACCCCAAGATCCATGTCAGCACTAGAGAGGAATCCTCAGGTTCCGGCCCCGACTCCACAGAAGGACTTAGGCCCCGGCATCGACGGGAGATGAATCCCGAGAGGCCCCCGAGGAACTCGCATGGGGACTGGCCTTTCCTGAGGCCACCAGAGCGGGTCCCCGAGGTCTCCAATGTAAGTTGAGAGCACCTGCCGCAACTCGAGAAAATCCAGGAGGTTTTGCCCTCCAGGCGAGATGAGGCCCATTTCCGCTGAGGCTTCTCGAGGCTAATCACATCTAACGACTGGAACTTCCAAAGGGTCCATCACACCTTGCTGCAAGTCAAGAAGGTCCCCGACATACCCGTCTCCACTGGAGAGGAAGCACCAGGGTCCAGCACACATCCAGGGGAGCCCCGTTTCCGCCTCCTAGCTCGAGATGAGGGATCCTTTCCCTGTTTCGTAGGGAAAGAATTCCGGGCGTTCCCGTCGCATCTCAAGAGGAGGCGCTCTCCACAGGAAAGGCGAGAGGAACTCCAGGGTCGTGCCACCATTCCAAGAGTCCCCCAGATGTGTCAGTTCATTGCAGAGGAACCTGTTTTCCTTGCACTGCCTTGACGTTCAAGCCGAGGATCGACTCCCACCACGTCTGCACGTGGGACAGCCCTGTGGGAAAGCCTCGTGGGAAAGCCTCGTGGGAAAGCCTCGTGGGAAAGACTCGAGGGAAAACCATAGATCCCTTGATCCACGCAGCGGAATGCGTGACACTGCTGCTACCGCTCTGGAGGAAAGCGCATGTGCATGCCCGCATTCGAGACGAGGACTGACTCCCCTGGGGAGACTCCAGAAGTACCCCAAGATCCATGTCAGCACTGGAGAGGAATCCTCAGGTTCCGGCCCCGACTCCACACAAGGTGTTAGGCCCCGTAATCGACGGGAGAGGAATCCCGAGAGGCCCCTGAGGAACTAGCATGGGGACTGGCCTTTCCTGAGGCCACCAGAGAGGGTCCCTGAGGTCCCCGTCTTAAGTCGAGAGCACCTGCCGCAACTCGAGAAAGTCCAGGAGGTTTTGCCCTCCAGGCGAGATGAGGCCCATTTCCGCCGAGGCTTCTCGAGGCTAATCACATCTAACCACTGGAACTTCCAAAGGGTCCTTCACACCCTTGCTGCAAGTCCAGAAGTTCCCCGACATACCCGTCTCCACTCGAGAGGAAAAACGAGGGTCCCGCACACATCCAGGGGAGCCCCGTTTCCGCCTCCTAGCTCGAGATGAGGGATCCTTTCCCTGTTTCGTAGGTAAAGAATTCCCGGCGTTCCCGTTGCATCTCAAGAGGAGGCGCTCTCCACAGGAAAGGTGAGAGGTATGCCAGGGTCGTGCCACCATTCCAAGAGTCCCTCAGATGCGTCAGTCCATTCCAGAAGAACGTATTTTCCCTGCACTGCCTTACGTTCATTCCGAGGATCGACTCCCACCACGGTGGCACGTGGGACAGCCCTGTGGGAAAGCCTCGTGGGAAAGCCTCGAGGAAAAGCCATAGATCCCTTGATCCACTCGGCGGAATGCCTTACACTGCTGCTACCGCTCTGGAGGAAAGCGCACGTGCATGCCCGCATTCGAGACGAGGACTGACTCCCCTGGGGAGACTCCAGAACTACCCCAAGATCCATGTCAGCACTGGAGAGGATTCCTCAGGTTCTGGCCCCGACTCCACACAAGGTCATAGGCCCCGGCATCGACGGGAGAAGAATCCCGAGAGGCCCCCGAGGAACTCGCATGGGGACTGGCCTTTCCTGAGGCCACCAGAGCGGGTCCCTGAGGTCCCCGTCGTAAGTTGAGAGCACCTACCGCAACTGGAGAAAATCCAGGAGGTTTTGCCCTGCAGGCGAGATAAGGCCCATTTCCGCTGAGGCTTCTCGAGGCTAATCACATCTAACGACTGGAACTTCCAAAGGGTCCTTCACACCCTTGCTGCAACTCAAGAAGTTCCCCGACATACCCGTCTCCACTCGGGAGGAAGCACGAGGGTCCCGCACACATCCAGGGGAGCCCCGTTTCCGCCTCCTAGCTCGAGATGAGGGATCCTTTCCCTGTTTCGTAGGGAAAGAATTCCCGGCGTTCCCGTCACATCTCAAGAGGAGGCGCTCTCCACAGGAAAGGCGAGATGAACTCCAGGGTCGTGCCACCATTCCAAGAGTCCCCCAGATGTGTCAGTCCATTCCAGAGGAAACTTTTTTCCTTGCACTGCCTTGACGTTCAAGCAGAGGATCGACTCCCACCACTTGTGCACTTGGGACAGCCCTGTGGGAAAGCCTCGTGGGGAAACCTCGAGGGAAAGCCATAGATCCCTTGATCCACGCGGCGGACTGCGTGACACTGCTGCTACTGCTTTGGAGGAAAGCGCAAGTGCATGCCCCCATTCGAGACGAGGACTGACTCCCCTGGGGAGCCTCCAGAAGTACCCCAAGATCCATGTCAGCACTGGAGAGGAATCCTCAGGTTCCGGCCCCGACTCCACACAAGGTCTTAGGCCCCGGCATCGACGGGAGAGGAATCCCGAGAGGCCCCCGAGGAACTCGCATGGGGACTGGCCTTTCCTGAGGCCACCAGAGCGGGTCACTGATGTCCCCGTCGTTAGTCGAGAGCACCTGCCGCAACTCGAGAAACTCCAGGAGGTTTTGCCCTCCAGGCGAGATGAGGCCCATTTCCGCTGAGGCTTCTCGAGGCTAATCACATCTAACCACTGGAACTTCCAAAGGGTCCTTCACACCTTTGCTGCAACTAAGGGTGTTCCCCGACTTACCCGTCCCCACTCGAGAGGAATCACGAGGGTCCCGCACAGATCCAGGGGAGCCCCGTTTCCGCCTCCTAGCTCGAGATGAGGGATCATTTCCCTGTTTCGTAGGGAAAGAATTCCCGGCGTTCCCGTCGCATCTCAAGAGGAGGCGCTCTCCACAGGAAAGGCGAGAGGAACTCCAGGGTCGTGCCACTATTCCAAGAGTCCTCCAGATGTGTCAGTCCATTCCAGAGGAACGTATTTTCCCTGCACTGCCTCGACGTTCATGCCGAGGATCGACTCCCACCACGGTGGCACGTGGGACAGCCCTGTGGGAAAGCCTCGTGGGAAAGACTCGTGGGAAAGACTCGAGGGAAAACCATAGAATCTTTGATCCACGCGGCGGACTGCGTGACACTGCTGCTACCGCTGTGGAGGAAAGCGCAAGTGCATGCCCGCATTCGAGACGAGGACTGACTCCCCTGGGGTGACTCCAGAAGTATCCCAAAATCCATGTCAGCACTGGAGAGGAATCCTCAGGTTCCGGCCCCGGCTCCACACAAGGTCTTAGGCCCCGGCATCGACGGGAGAGGAATCCCGAGAGGCCCCCAAGGAACTCACATGGGGACTGGCCTTTTCTGAGACCACCAGAGCGGGTCCCTGAGGTCCCCGTCGTAAGTCGAGAGCACCTGCCGCAACTCGAGAAAATCCAGGAGGTTTTGCCCTCCAGGCGAGATGAGGCCCATTTCCGCTGCGGCTTTCGAGGCTAATCACATCTAACCACTGGAACTTCCAAAGGGTCCTTCACACCCTTGCTGCAACTCAAGAAGTTCCCCGACATACCCGTCTCCACTCGATAGGAAGCACGAGGGTCCAGCACACATCCAGGGGAGCCCCGTTTCCACCTCCTAGCTCGAGATGAGGGATCCTTTCCCTGTTTCGTAGGGAAAGAATTCCCGGCGTTCCCGTCACATCTCAAGAGGAGGCGCTCTCCACAGGAAATGCGATAGGAACTCCAGGGTCGTGCCACCATTCCAAGAGTCTCCCAGATGTGTCAGTCCATTCCAGAGGAACCTGTTTTCCCTTCACTGCCTTGACGTTCAAGCCGAGGATCGACTGCCCCCACGGTGGCACGTGGCACAGCCCTGTGGGAAAACCTCGTTGGAAAGCCTCGAGGGAAAGCCGTAGATCCCTTGATCCACGCTGCGGAATTCGTGACACTGCTGCTACCGCTCTGGAGGAAATCGCAAGTGCATGCCCGCATTCGAGACGAGGACTGACTCCCCTGGGGAGCCTCCAGAAGTACCCCAAGATCCATGTCAGCACTGGAGAGGAATCCTCAGGTTCCGGCCCCGACTCCACACAAGGTCTTAGGCCCCGGCTTCGACGGGATAGGAATCCCGAGAGGCCCCCGAGGAACTCGCATGGGGATTGGCCTTTTCTGAGGCCACCAGAGCGTGTCCCTCTTGTCCCCGTCGTAAGTCGAGAGCACCTGCCGCAACTCGAGAAAATCCAGGAGGTTTTGCCCTCCAGGCGAGATGAGGCCCATTTCCGCTGAGGCTTCTCGAGGCTAATCACATCTAACCACTGAAACTTCCAAAGGGTACTTCACACCCTTGCTGCAACTCAAGAAGTTCCCCGACATACCCGTATCCACTCGAGAGGAAGCACAAGGGTCCCGCACACATCCAGGGGAGCCCCGTTTCCGCCTCCTAGCTCGAGATGAGGGATCCTTTCCCTGTTTCGTAGGGAAAGAATTCCCGGCGTTCCCGTCGCATCTCAAGAGGAGGCGCTCTCCACAGGAAAGGCGAGACGAACTCCAGGGTCGTGCCACCATTCCTAGAGTCTCCCAGATGTGTCAATCCATTCCAGAGGAACCTGTTTTCCCTGCACTGCCTTGACGTTCAAGCCGAGGATCAACTCCCACCACGTGTGCTCGTGGGACAGCCCTGTGGGAAAGCCTCGTGGGAAAGACTCGTGGAAAAGACTCGAGGGAAAACCATAGAATCTTTGATCCACGCGGCGGACTGCGTGACACTGCTGCTACCGCTGTGGAGGAAAGCGCAAGTGCATGCCCGCATTCGAGACGAGGACTGACTCCCCTGGGGTGACTCCAGAAGTATCCCAAAATCCATGTCAGCACTGGAGAGGAATCCTCAGGTTCCGGCCCCGGCTCCACACAAGGTCTTAGGCCCCGGCATCGACGGGAGAGGAATCCCGAGAGGCCCCGAGGAACTCGCATGGGGACTGGCCTTTTCTGAGACCACCAGAGCGGGTCCCTGAGGTCCCCGTCGTAAGTCGAGATCACCTGCCGCAACTCGAGAAAATCCAGGAGGTTTTGCCCTCCAGGCGAGATGAGGCCCATTTCCGCGGAGGCTTCTCGAGGCTAATCACATCTAACCACTGGAACTTCCAAATGGTCCTTCACACCCTTGCTGCAACTCAAGAAGTTCCCCGTCATACCCGTCTCCACTCGAGAGGAAGCAAGAGGGTCCCGCACACATCCAGGGGAGCCCCGTTTCCGCCTCCTAGCTCGAGATGAGGGATCCTTTCCCTGTTTCGTAGGGAAAGAATTCCCGGCGTTTCCGTCGCATCTCAAGAGGAGGCGCTCTCCACAGGAAAGGCGAGAGGAACTCCAGGGTCGTGCCACCATTCCAAGAGTCCCCCAGATGTGTCAGTCCATTCCAGAGGAACCTGTTTTCTCTGCACTGCCTTGACGTTCAAGCCGAGGATCGACTGCCCCCACGGTGGCACGTGGGACAGCCCTGTGGGAAAACCTCGTGGGAAAGCATCGAGGGAAAGCCATAGATCCCTTGATCCACGCGGAGGACTGCGTGACACTGCTGTTACCGCTCTGGAGGAAAGCGCAAGTGCATGCCCGCATTCGAGACGAGGACTGACTCCCCTGGGGAGCCTCCAGAAGTACCCCAAGATCCATGTCAGCACTGGAGAGCAATCCTCAGGTTCCGGCCCCGACTCCACACATGTTTTAGGCCCCGGTTTCGACGGGATAGGAATCCCGAGAGGCCCCCGAGGAACTCGCATGGGGACTGGCCTTTTCTGAGGCCACCAGAGCGGGTCCCTGAGGTCCCCGTCGTAAGTCGAGAGCACCTGCCACAACTCGAGAAAATCCAGGAGGTTTTGCCCTCCAGGCGAGATGAGGCCCATTTCCGCTGAGAATTCTCGAGGCTAATCACATCTAACCACTGGAACTTCCAAAATGTCATTCACACCCTTGCTGCCACTCAAGAAGTTCCCCGACATACCCGTCCCCACTCGAGAGGAAGCACGAGGGTCCCGCACACCTCCAGGGGAGCCCCGTTTCCGCCTCCTAGCTCGAGATGAGGGATCCTTTCCCTGTTTCGTAGGGAAAGAATTCCCGGCGTTCCCGTCGCATCTCAAGAGGAGGCGCTCTCCACAGGAAAGGCGAGAGGAACTCCAGGGTCGTGCCACCATTCCAAGAGTCCCCCAGATGTGTCAGTCCATTCCAGAGGAACCTGTTTTCCCTGCACTGCCTCGACGTTCAAGCCGAGGATCGACTCCCACCACGTGTGCACGTGGGAAAGCCCTGTGGGAAAGCCTCGTGGGAAAGCCTCGTAGGAAAGACTTGAGGGAAAACCATAGATCCTTTGATCCACGTGGCGGACTGCGTGACACTGCTGCTACCGCTCTGGAGGAAAGCGCAAGTGCATCCCGGCATTCGAGACGAGGACTGACTCCCCTGGGAGACTCCAGAAGTACCCCAAGATCCATGTCAGCACTGGAGAGGAATCCTCAGGTTCCGGCCCCGACTCCACACAAGGACTTAGGCCCCGGCATCCACGGGAGAGGAATCCCGAGAGGCCCCCGAGGAACTCGCATGGGGACTGGCCTTTCCTGAGGCCACCAGAGCGGGTCCCTGAGGTCCCCGTCGTAAGTCGAGAGCACCTGCCGCAACTCGAGAAAATCCAGGAGGTCCTCCCCTCCAGGCGAGATGAGGCCCATTTCCGCTGAGGCTTCTCGAGGCTAATTACATCTAACCAATGGAAGTTCCAAAGGGTCCTTCACACCCTTACTGCAAATCAAGAAGTTCCCCGACATAGCCGCCTCCACTCAAGAGGAAGCACGAGGGTCACGCACACATTCAGGGGAGCCCCGTTTCCGACTCCTAGCTCGAGATGAGGGATCCTTTCCCTGTTTCGTAGGGAAAGAATTCCCGGCATTCCCGACGCATCTCAAGAGGAGGCGCTCTCCACAGGAAATGCGAGAGGAACTCCAGGGTCGTGCCACGATTCAAGAGTCCCCCAGATGTGTCAGTTCTTTCCAGAGGAACCTGTTTTCCCTGCACTGAATTGACGTTCTAGCTTAGGATCGACCCCCAACTCGTGTGCACGTGAGTGAGCCCTGTGTGACAGCCCTGTGGGAAAGCCTCGTGGGAAAGCCTCTTGGGAAAGACTCGAGGGAAAACCATAGATCCTTTGATCCACGCGGCGGAATGCGTGACACTGCTGCTACCGCTCTGGAGGAAAGCGCAAGTGCATGCCCGCATAAGAGACGAGGACTGACTCCACTGGGGAGACTCCAGAACTACCCCAAGATCCATGTCAGCACTAGAGAGGAATCCTCAGGTTCCGGCCCCGACTCCACAGAAGGACTTAGGCCCCGGCATCGACGGGAGATGAATCCCGAGAGGCCCCCGAGGAACTCGCATGGGGACTGGCCTTTCCTGAGGCCACCAGAGCGGGTCCCCGAGGTCTCCAATGTAAGTTGAGAGCACCTGCCGCAACTCGAGAAAATCCAGGAGGTTTTGCCCTCCAGGCGAGATGAGGCCCATTTCCGCTGAGGCTTCTCGAGGCTAATCACATCTAACGACTGGAACTTCCAAAGGGTCCATCACACCTTGCTGCAAGTCAAGAAGGTCCCCGACATACCCGTCTCCACTGGAGAGGAAGCACCAGGGTCCAGCACACATCCAGGGGAGCCCCGTTTCCGCCTCCTAGCTCGAGATGAGGGATCCTTTCCCTGTTTCGTAGGGAAAGAATTCCGGGCGTTCCCGTCGCATCTCAAGAGGAGGCGCTCTCCACAGGAAAGGCGAGAGGAACTCCAGGGTCGTGCCACCATTCCAAGAGTCCCCCAGATGTGTCAGTTCATTGCAGAGGAACCTGTTTTCCTTGCACTGCCTTGACGTTCAAGCCGAGGATCGACTCCCACCACGTCTGCACGTGGGACAGCCCTGTGGGAAAGCCTCGTGGGAAAGCCTCGTGGGAAAGCCTCGTGGGAAAGACTCGAGGGAAAACCATAGATCCCTTGATCCACGCAGCGGAATGCGTGACACTGCTGCTACCGCTCTGGAGGAAAGCGCATGTGCATGCCCGCATTCGAGACGAGGACTGACTCCCCTGGGGAGACTCCAGAAGTACCCCAAGATCCATGTCAGCACTGGAGAGGAATCCTCAGGTTCCGGCCCCGACTCCACACAAGGTGTTAGGCCCCGTAATCGACGGGAGAGGAATCCCGAGAGGCCCCTGAGGAACTAGCATGGGGACTGGCCTTTCCTGAGGCCACCAGAGAGGGTCCCTGAGGTCCCCGTCTTAAGTCGAGAGCACCTGCCGCAACTCGAGAAAGTCCAGGAGGTTTTGCCCTCCAGGCGAGATGAGGCCCATTTCCGCCGAGGCTTCTCGAGGCTAATCACATCTAACCACTGGAACTTCCAAAGGGTCCTTCACACCCTTGCTGCAAGTCCAGAAGTTCCCCGACATACCCGTCTCCACTCGAGAGGAAAAACGAGGGTCCCGCACACATCCAGGGGAGCCCCGTTTCCGCCTCCTAGCTCGAGATGAGGGATCCTTTCCCTGTTTCGTAGGTAAAGAATTCCCGGCGTTCCCGTTGCATCTCAAGAGGAGGCGCTCTCCACAGGAAAGGTGAGAGGTATGCCAGGGTCGTGCCACCATTCCAAGAGTCCCTCAGATGCGTCAGTCCATTCCAGAAGAACGTATTTTCCCTGCACTGCCTTACGTTCATTCCGAGGATCGACTCCCACCACGGTGGCACGTGGGACAGCCCTGTGGGAAAGCCTCGTGGGAAAGCCTCGAGGAAAAGCCATAGATCCCTTGATCCACTCGGCGGAATGCCTTACACTGCTGCTACCGCTCTGGAGGAAAGCGCACGTGCATGCCCGCATTCGAGACGAGGACTGACTCCCCTGGGGAGACTCCAGAACTACCCCAAGATCCATGTCAGCACTGGAGAGGATTCCTCAGGTTCTGGCCCCGACTCCACACAAGGTCATAGGCCCCGGCATCGACGGGAGAAGAATCCCGAGAGGCCCCCGAGGAACTCGCATGGGGACTGGCCTTTCCTGAGGCCACCAGAGCGGGTCCCTGAGGTCCCCGTCGTAAGTTGAGAGCACCTACCGCAACTGGAGAAAATCCAGGAGGTTTTGCCCTGCAGGCGAGATAAGGCCCATTTCCGCTGAGGCTTCTCGAGGCTAATCACATCTAACGACTGGAACTTCCAAAGGGTCCTTCACACCCTTGCTGCAACTCAAGAAGTTCCCCGACATACCCGTCTCCACTCGGGAGGAAGCACGAGGGTCCCGCACACATCCAGGGGAGCCCCGTTTCCGCCTCCTAGCTCGAGATGAGGGATCCTTTCCCTGTTTCGTAGGGAAAGAATTCCCGGCGTTCCCGTCACATCTCAAGAGGAGGCGCTCTCCACAGGAAAGGCGAGATGAACTCCAGGGTCGTGCCACCATTCCAAGAGTCCCCCAGATGTGTCAGTCCATTCCAGAGGAAACTTTTTTCCTTGCACTGCCTTGACGTTCAAGCAGAGGATCGACTCCCACCACTTGTGCACTTGGGACAGCCCTGTGGGAAAGCCTCGTGGGGAAACCTCGAGGGAAAGCCATAGATCCCTTGATCCACGCGGCGGACTGCGTGACACTGCTGCTACTGCTTTGGAGGAAAGCGCAAGTGCATGCCCCCATTCGAGACGAGGACTGACTCCCCTGGGGAGCCTCCAGAAGTACCCCAAGATCCATGTCAGCACTGGAGAGGAATCCTCAGGTTCCGGCCCCGACTCCACACAAGGTCTTAGGCCCCGGCATCGACGGGAGAGGAATCCCGAGAGGCCCCCGAGGAACTCGCATGGGGACTGGCCTTTCCTGAGGCCACCAGAGCGGGTCACTGATGTCCCCGTCGTTAGTCGAGAGCACCTGCCGCAACTCGAGAAACTCCAGGAGGTTTTGCCCTCCAGGCGAGATGAGGCCCATTTCCGCTGAGGCTTCTCGAGGCTAATCACATCTAACCACTGGAACTTCCAAAGGGTCCTTCACACCTTTGCTGCAACTAAGGGTGTTCCCCGACTTACCCGTCCCCACTCGAGAGGAATCACGAGGGTCCCGCACAGATCCAGGGGAGCCCCGTTTCCGCCTCCTAGCTCGAGATGAGGGATCCTTTCCCTGTTTCGTAGGGAAAGAATTCCCGGCGTTCCCGTCGCATCTCAAGAGGAGGCGCTCTCCACAGGAAAGGCGAGAGGAACTCCAGGGTCGTGCCACTATTCCAAGAGTCCTCCAGATGTGTCAGTCCATTCCAGAGGAACGTATTTTCCCTGCACTGCCTCGACGTTCATGCCGAGGATCGACTCCCACCACGGTGGCACGTGGGACAGCCCTGTGGGAAAGCCTCGTGGGAAAGACTCGTGGGAAAGACTCGAGGGAAAACCATAGAATCTTTGATCCACGCGGCGGACTGCGTGACACTGCTGCTACCGCTGTGGAGGAAAGCGCAAGTGCATGCCCGCATTCGAGACGAGGACTGACTCCCCTGGGGTGACTCCAGAAGTATCCCAAAATCCATGTCAGCACTGGAGAGGAATCCTCAGGTTCCGGCCCCGGCTCCACACAAGGTCTTAGGCCCCGGCATCGACGGGAGAGGAATCCCGAGAGGCCCCCAAGGAACTCACATGGGGACTGGCCTTTTCTGAGACCACCAGAGCGGGTCCCTGAGGTCCCCGTCGTAAGTCGAGAGCACCTGCCGCAACTCGAGAAAATCCAGGAGGTTTTGCCCTCCAGGCGAGATGAGGCCCATTTCCGCTGCGGCTTTCGAGGCTAATCACATCTAACCACTGGAACTTCCAAAGGGTCCTTCACACCCTTGCTGCAACTCAAGAAGTTCCCCGACATACCCGTCTCCACTCGATAGGAAGCACGAGGGTCCAGCACACATCCAGGGGAGCCCCGTTTCCACCTCCTAGCTCGAGATGAGGGATCCTTTCCCTGTTTCGTAGGGAAAGAATTCCCGGCGTTCCCGTCACATCTCAAGAGGAGGCGCTCTCCACAGGAAATGCGATAGGAACTCCAGGGTCGTGCCACCATTCCAAGAGTCTCCCAGATGTGTCAGTCCATTCCAGAGGAACCTGTTTTCCCTTCACTGCCTTGACGTTCAAGCCGAGGATCGACTGCCCCCACGGTGGCACGTGGCACAGCCCTGTGGGAAAACCTCGTTGGAAAGCCTCGAGGGAAAGCCGTAGATCCCTTGATCCACGCTGCGGAATTCGTGACACTGCTGCTACCGCTCTGGAGGAAATCGCAAGTGCATGCCCGCATTCGAGACGAGGACTGACTCCCCTGGGGAGCCTCCAGAAGTACCCCAAGATCCATGTCAGCACTGGAGAGGAATCCTCAGGTTCCGGCCCCGACTCCACACAAGGTCTTAGGCCCCGGCTTCGACGGGATAGGAATCCCGAGAGGCCCCCGAGGAACTCGCATGGGGATTGGCCTTTTCTGAGGCCACCAGAGCGTGTCCCTCTTGTCCCCGTCGTAAGTCGAGAGCACCTGCCGCAACTCGAGAAAATCCAGGAGGTTTTGCCCTCCAGGCGAGATGAGGCCCATTTCCGCTGAGGCTTCTCGAGGCTAATCACATCTAACCACTGAAACTTCCAAAGGGTACTTCACACCCTTGCTGCAACTCAAGAAGTTCCCCGACATACCCGTATCCACTCGAGAGGAAGCACAAGGGTCCCGCACACATCCAGGGGAGCCCCGTTTCCGCCTCCTAGCTCGAGATGAGGGATCCTTTCCCTGTTTCGTAGGGAAAGAATTCCCGGCGTTCCCGTCGCATCTCAAGAGGAGGCGCTCTCCACAGGAAAGGCGAGACGAACTCCAGGGTCGTGCCACCATTCCTAGAGTCTCCCAGATGTGTCAATCCATTCCAGAGGAACCTGTTTTCCCTGCACTGCCTTGACGTTCAAGCCGAGGATCAACTCCCACCACGTGTGCTCGTGGGACAGCCCTGTGGGAAAGCCTCGTGGGAAAGACTCGTGGAAAAGACTCGAGGGAAAACCATAGAATCTTTGATCCACGCGGCGGACTGCGTGACACTGCTGCTACCGCTGTGGAGGAAAGCGCAAGTGCATGCCCGCATTCGAGACGAGGACTGACTCCCCTGGGGTGACTCCAGAAGTATCCCAAAATCCATGTCAGCACTGGAGAGGAATCCTCAGGTTCCGGCCCCGGCTCCACACAAGGTCTTAGGCCCCGGCATCGACGGGAGAGGAATCCCGAGAGGCCCCGAGGAACTCGCATGGGGACTGGCCTTTTCTGAGACCACCAGAGCGGGTCCCTGAGGTCCCCGTCGTAAGTCGAGATCACCTGCCGCAACTCGAGAAAATCCAGGAGGTTTTGCCCTCCAGGCGAGATGAGGCCCATTTCCGCGGAGGCTTCTCGAGGCTAATCACATCTAACCACTGGAACTTCCAAATGGTCCTTCACACCCTTGCTGCAACTCAAGAAGTTCCCCGTCATACCCGTCTCCACTCGAGAGGAAGCAAGAGGGTCCCGCACACATCCAGGGGAGCCCCGTTTCCGCCTCCTAGCTCGAGATGAGGGATCCTTTCCCTGTTTCGTAGGGAAAGAATTCCCGGCGTTTCCGTCGCATCTCAAGAGGAGGCGCTCTCCACAGGAAAGGCGAGAGGAACTCCAGGGTCGTGCCACCATTCCAAGAGTCCCCCAGATGTGTCAGTCCATTCCAGAGGAACCTGTTTTCTCTGCACTGCCTTGACGTTCAAGCCGAGGATCGACTGCCCCCACGGTGGCACGTGGGACAGCCCTGTGGGAAAACCTCGTGGGAAAGCATCGAGGGAAAGCCATAGATCCCTTGATCCACGCGGAGGACTGCGTGACACTGCTGTTACCGCTCTGGAGGAAAGCGCAAGTGCATGCCCGCATTCGAGACGAGGACTGACTCCCCTGGGGAGCCTCCAGAAGTACCCCAAGATCCATGTCAGCACTGGAGAGCAATCCTCAGGTTCCGGCCCCGACTCCACACATGTTTTAGGCCCCGGTTTCGACGGGATAGGAATCCCGAGAGGCCCCCGAGGAACTCGCATGGGGACTGGCCTTTTCTGAGGCCACCAGAGCGGGTCCCTGAGGTCCCCGTCGTAAGTCGAGAGCACCTGCCACAACTCGAGAAAATCCAGGAGGTTTTGCCCTCCAGGCGAGATGAGGCCCATTTCCGCTGAGAATTCTCGAGGCTAATCACATCTAACCACTGGAAATTCCAAAATGTCATTCACACCCTTGCTGCCACTCAAGAAGTTCCCCGACATACCCGTCCCCACTCGAGAGGAAGCACGAGGGTCCCGCACACCTCCAGGGGAGCCCCGTTTCCGCCTCCTAGCTCGAGATGAGGGATCCTTTCCCTGTTTCGTAGGGAAAGAATTCCCGGCGTTCCCGTCGCATCTCAAGAGGAGGCGCTCTCCACAGGAAAGGCGAGAGGAAATCCAGGGTCGTGCCGCCATTGCAAGAGTCCCCCAGATGTGTCAGTCCATTCCAGAGGAACCTGTTTTCCCTGTACTGCCTTGACGTTCAAGCCGAGGATCGACTCCCACCACGTGTGCACGTGGGACAGCCCTGTGGGAAAGCCTCGTGGGAAAGACTCTAGGGAAAACCATAGAATCTTTGATCCACGCGGCGGAATGCGTGACACTGCTGCTACCGCTGTGGAGGAAAGCGCAAGTGCATGCCCGCATTCGAGACGAGGACTGACTCCCCTGGGGTGACTCCAGAAGTATCCCAAAATCCATGTCAGCACTGGAGAGGAATCCTCAGGTTCCGGCCCCGGCTCCACACAAGGTCTTAGGCCCCGGCATCGACGGGAGAGGAATCCCGAGAGGCCCCCGAGGAACTCGCATGGGGACTGGCCTTTTCTGAGGCCACCAGAGCGGGTCCCTGAGGTCCCCGTCGTAAGTCGAGAGCACCTGCCACAACTCGAGAAAATCCAGGAGGTTTTGCCCTCCAGGCGAGATGAGGCCCATTTCCGCTGCGGCTTCTCGAGGCTAATCACATCTAACCACTGGAACTTCCAAAGGGTCCTTCACACCCTTGCTGCAACTCAAGAAGTTCCCCGACATACCCGTCTCCACTCGATAGGAAGCACGAGGGTCCCGCACACATCCAGGGGAGCCCCGTTTCCGCCTCCTAGCTCGAGATGAGGGATCCTTTCCCTGTTTCGTAGGGAAAGAATTCCCGGCGTTCCCGTCGCATCTCAAGAGGAGGCGCTCTCCACAGGAAGGCAAGACGAACTCCAGGGTCGTGCCACCATTCCTAGAGTCTCCCAGATGTGTCAATCCATTCCAGAGGAACCTGTTTTCCCTGCACTGCCTTGACGTTCAAGCCGAGGATCGACTCCCACCACGTGTGCTCGTGGGACAGCCCTGTGGGAAAGCCTCGTGGGAAAGACTCGAGGGAAAACCATAGATCCTTTGATCCACGCGGCGGACTGCGTGACACTGCTGCTACCGCTCTAGAGGAAAGCGCAAGTGCATGCCCGCATTCGAGACGAGGACTGACTCCCCTGGGGAGACTCCAGAAGTACCCCAAGATCCATGTCAGCACTGGGTAGGAATCCTCAGGTTCCGGCCCCGACTCCACACAAGGACTTAGGCCCCGGCATCGACGGGAGAGGAATCCCGAGAGGCCCCCGAGGAACTCGCATGGGGACTGGCCTTTCCTGAGGCCACCAGAGCGGGTCCCTGAGGTCCCCGTCGTAAGTGGAGAGCACCTGCCGCATCTCGAGAAAATCCAGCAGGTTTTGCCCTCCAGGCGAGATGAGCCCCATTTCCGCGGAGGCTTCTCGAGGCTAATCACATCTAACCACTGGAACTTCCAAAGGGTCCTTCACACCCTTGCTGCAACTCAAGATGTTCCCCGACATATCCGTCTCCACTCGAGAGGAAGCACGTGGGGTCCCGCACACATCCAGGGGAGCCCCATTTCCGCCTCCTAGCTCGAGATGAGGGATCCTTTCCCTGTTTCGTAGGGAAAGAATTCCCGGCGTTCCCGTCGCATCTCAAGAGGAGGCGCTCTCCACAGGAAAGGCGAGAGGAACTCCAGGGTCGTGCCACCATTCCAAGAGTCCCCCAGATGTGTCAGTCCATTCCAGAGGAACCTGTTTTCCCTGCACTGCCTTGACGTTCAAGCCGAGGATCGACTCCCACCACGTGTGCACGTGGGACAGCCCTGTGGGAAAGCCTCGTGGGAAAGCCTCGTGGGAAAGACTCAAGGGAAAACCATAGATCCTTTGATCCACGCGGCGGACTGCGTGACACTGCTGCTACCGCTCTGGAGGAAAGCGCAAGTGCATGCCCGCATGAGACGAGGACTGACTCCCCTCGGGAGACTCCAGAAGTACCCCAAGATCCATGTCAGCACTGGAGAGGAATCCTCAGGTTCCGGCCCCGACTCCACACAAGGTCTTAGGCCCCGGCATCGACGGGAGAGGAATCCCCAGAGGCCCCCGAGGAACTCGCATGGGGACTGGCCTTTCCTGAGGCCACCAGAGCGGGTCCCTGAGGTCCCCGTCGTAAGTCGAGAGCACCTGCCGCAACTCGAGAAAATCCAGGAGGTTTTGCCCTCCAGGCGAGATGAGGCCCATTTCCGCTGAGGCTTCTCGAGGCTAATCACGTCTAACCACTGGAACTTCCAAAGGGTCCTTCACACCCTTGCTGCAACTCAAGAAGTTCCCCGACATACCCGTCTCCACTCGAGAGGAAGCACGTGGGGTCCCGCACACATCCAGGGGAGCCCCGTTTCCGCCTCCTAGCTCGAGATGAGGGATCCTTTCCCTGTTTCGTAGGGAAAGAATTCCCGGCGTTGCCGTCGCATCTCAAGAGGAGGCGCTCTCCACAGGAAAGGCGAGAGGAACTCCAGGGTCATGCCACCATTCCAAGAGACCCCCAGATGTGTCAGTCCATTCCAGAGGAACCTGTTTTCCCTGCACTGCCTTGACGTTCAAGCCGAGGATCGACTCCCACCACGTGTGCACATGGGACAGCCCTGTGGGAAAGCCTCGTGGGAAAGCCTCGTGGGAAAGACTCGAGGGAAAACCATAGATCCTTTGCTCCACGCGGCGGACTGCGTGACACTGCTGCTACCGCTCTGGAGGAAAGCGCAAGTGCATGCCCGCATTCGAGACGAGGACTGACTCCCCTGGGGAGACTCCAGAAGTACCCCAAGATCCATGTCAGCACTGGAGAGGAATCCTCAGGTTCCGGCCCCGACTCCACACAAGGTCTTAGGCCCCGGCATCGACGGGAGAGGAATCCCGAGAGGCCCCCGAGGAACTCGCATGGGGACTGGTCTTTCCTGAGGCCACCAGAGCGGGTCCCTGAGGTCCCCGTCGTAAGTCGAGAGCACCTGCCGCAACTCGAGAAAATCCAGGAGGTTTTGCCCTCCAGGCGAGATGAGGCCCATTTCCGCTGAGGCTCCTCTAGGCTAAACACATCTAACCACTGGAACTTCCAAAGGGTCCTTCACACCCTTGCTGCAACTCAAGAAGTTCCCCGACATACCCGTCTCCACTCGAGATTAAGCACGAGGGTCCCGCACACATCCAGGGGAGACCCGTTTCCGCCTCCTAGCGCGAGATGAGGGATCATTTCCCTGTTTCGTAGGGAAATAATTCCCGGCGTTCCCGTCGCATCTCAAGAGGAGGCGCTCTCCACAGGAAAGGAGAGAGGAACTCCAGGGTAGTGCCACCTTTGCAAGAGTCCCCCAGATGTCTCAGTCCATTCCAGAGGAACCTGTTTTCCCTGCACTGCTTTGACGATCAAGCCGAGGATCGAATCCCACCACCTGTGCACGTGGAACAGCCCTGTGGGAAAGCCTCGTGGGAAAGCCTCGTGGGAAAGACTCGAGGTAAAATCATAGATCCTTTGGTCTACGCAGCGGAGTGCGTGACACTGCTTCTACCGCTCTGGAGAAGAGCGCAAGTGCTACCCGCGTTCGAGACGAGGACTGACTCCCCTGTGGAGACTCCAGAAGTACCCCAAGATCCATGTTAGCACTGGAGAGGAATCCTCAGGTTCCGGCCCCGACTCCACCCAAGGTCTTAGGCCCCGGCATCTACGGGAGAGGAAACCCCAGAGGCCCCCGAGGAACTTGCATGGGGACTGGCCTTTCCTGAGACCACCACAGCGGGTCCCTGAGGTCCCCGTCGTAAGTCGAGACCTCCTGCCGCAACTCGAGAAAATCCAGGAGGTTTTGCCCTCCAGGCGAGATGAGGCCCATTTCCGCTGAGGCTTCTCGAGGCCAATCACATCTAACCACTGGAACTTCCAAAGGGTCCTTCACACCCTTGCTGCAACTCAAGAAGTTCCCCGACATACCCGTCTCCACTCGAGAGGAAGCACGTGGGCCCCGCACACATCCAGGGGAGCCCCGTTTCCGCCTCCTAGCTCGAGATGAGGGATCCTTTCCCTGTTTCGTAGGGAAAGAATTCCCGGTGTTACCGTCGCATCTCAAGAGGAGGCGCTCTCCACAGGAAAGGCGAGAGGAACTCCAGGGTCGTGACACCATTCCAAGAGTCCCCCAGATTTGTCAGTCCATTCCAGAGGAACCTGTTTTCCCTGCACTGCCTTGACGTTCAAGCCGAGGATCTACTCCCACCACGTGTGCACATGGGACAGCCCTGTGGGAAAGCCTCGTGGGAAAGCCTCGTGGGAAAGACTCGAGGGAAAACCATAGATCCTTTGATCCACGCGGCGGACTGCGTGACACTGCTGCTACCGCTATGGAGGAAAGCGCAAGTGCATGCCCGCATTCGAGACGAGGACTGACTCCCCTGGGGAGACTCCAGAAGTACCCCAAGATCCATGTCAGCACTGGAGAGGAATCCTCAGGTTCCGGCCCCAACTCCACACAAGGTCTTAGGCCCCGGCATCGACGGGAGAGGAATCCCGAGAGGCCCCCGAGGAACTCGCATGGGGACTGGCCTTTCCTGAGGCCACCAGAGCGGGTCCCTGAGGTCCCCGTCGTAAGTCGAGAGCACCTGCCGGAACTCGAGAAAATCCAGGAGGTTTTGCCCTCCAGGCGAGATGAGGCCCATTTCCGCTGAGGCTTCTCCAGGCCAATCACATCTAACCACTGGAACTTCCAAAGGGTCCTTCACACCCTTGCTGCAACTCAAGAAGTTCCCCGACATGCCCGTCTCCACTGGAGAGGAAGCACGTGGTGTCCCGCACACATCCAGGGGAGCCCCGTTTCCGCCTCCGTTTCCGCCTCCTATCTCGAGATGAGGGATCCTTTCCCTGTTTCGTAGGGAAAGAATTCCCGGCGTTCCCGTCGCATCTCAAGAGGAGGCGCTCTCCACAGGAAAGGCGAGAGGAACTCCAGGGTCGTGCCACCATTCCAAGTGTCCCCCAGATGTGTCAGTCCATTCCAGAGGAACCTGTTTTCCCTACACTGCCTTGACGTTCAAGCCGAGGATCGACTCCCACCACGTGTGCACGTGGGACAGCCCTGTGGGAAAGCCTCGTGGGAAAGCCTCGTGGGAAAGACTCGAGGGAAAACCATAGATCCTTTGATCCACGCGGCGGACTGCGTGACACTGCTGCTACCGCTCTGGAGGAAAGCGCAAGTGCATGCCCGCATTCGAGACGAGGACTGACTCCCCTGGGGAGACTCCAGAAGTACCCCAAGATCCATGTCAGCACTGGAGAGGAATCCTCAGGTTCCGGCCCCGACTCCACACAAGGTCTTAGGCCCCGGCATCGACGGGAGAGGAATCCCGAGAGGCCCCCGAGGAACTCGCATGGGGACTGGCCTTTCCTGAGGCCACCAGAGCGGGTCCCTGAGGTCCCCGTCGTAAGTCGAGAGCACCTGCCGCAACTCGAGAAAATCCAGGAGGTTTTGCCCTCCAGGCGAGATGAGGCCCATTTCCGCTGAGGCTTCTCCAGGCCAATCACATCTAACCACTGGAACTTCCAAAGGGTCCTTCACACCCTTGCTGCAACTCAAGAAGTTCAGTGACATGCCCGTCTCCACTGGAGAGGAAGCACGTGGTGTCCCGCACACATCCAGGGGAGCCCCGTTTCCGCCTCCGTTTCCGCCTCCTAGCTCGAGATGAGGGATCCTTTCCCTGTTTCGTAGGGAAAGAATTCCCGGCGTTCCCGTCGCATCTCAAGAGGAGGCGCTCTCCACAGGAAAGGCGAGAGGAACTCCAGGGTCGTGCCACCATTCCAAGAGTCCCCCAGATGTGTCAGTCCATTCCAGAGGAACCTGTTTTCCCTGCACTGCCTTGACGTTCAAGCCGAGGATCGACTCCCACCACGTGTGCACGTGGGACAGCCCTGTGGGAAAGCCTCGTGGGAAAGCCTCGTGGGAAAGACTCGAGGGAAAACCATAGATCCTTTGATCCACGCGGCGGACTGCGTGACACTGCTGCTACCGCTCTGGAGGAAAGCGCAAGTGCATGCCCGCATTCGAGACGAGGACTGACTCCCCTGGGGAGACTCCAGAAGTACCCCAAGATCCATGTCAGCACTGGAGAGGAATCCTCAGGTTCCGGCCCCGACTCCACACAAGGTCTTAGGCCCCGGCATCGACGGGAGAGGAATCCCGAGAGGCCCCCGAGGAACTCGCATGGGGACTGGCCTTTCCTGAGGCCACCAGAGCGGGTCCCTGAGGTCCCCGTCGTAAGTCGAGAGCACCTGCCGCAACTCGAGAAAATCCAGGAGGTTTTGCCCTCCAGGCGAGATGAGGCCCATTTCCGCTGTGGCTTCTCGAGGCCAATCACATCTAACCACTGGAACTTCCAAAGGGTCCTTCACACCATTACTGCAACTCAAGAAGTTCCCCGACATACCCATCTCCACTCGAGAGGAAGCACGTGGGGTCCCGCACACATCCAGGGGAGCCCCGTTTCCGCCTCCTAGCTCGAGATGAGGGATCCTTTCCCTGTTTCGTAGGGAAAGAATTCCCGGTGTTACCGTCGCATCTCAAGAGGAGGCGCTCTCCACAGGAAAGGCGAGAGGAACTCCAGGGTCGTGACACCATTCCAAGAGTCCCCCAGATTTGTCAGTCCATTCCAGAGGAACCTGTTTTCCCTGCACTGCCTTGACGTTCAAGCCGAGGATCTACTCCCACCACGTGTGCACGTGGGACAGCCCTGTGGGAAAGCCTCGTGGGAAAGCCTCGTGGGAAAGACTCGAGGGAAAACCATAGATCCTTTGATCCACGCGGCGGACTGCGTGACACTGCTGCTACCGCTATGGAGGAAAGCGCAAGTGCATGCCCGCATTCGAGACGAGGACTGACTCCCCTGGGGAGACTCCAGAAGTACCCCAAGATCCATGTCAGCACTGGAGAGGAATCCTCAGGTTCCGGCCCCGACTCCACACAAGGTCTTAGGCCCCGGCATCGACGGGAGAGGAATCCCGAGAGGCCCCCGAGGAACTCGCATGGGGACTGGCCTTTCCTGAGGCCACCAGAGCGGGTCCCTGAGGTCCCCGTCGTAAGTCGAGAGCACCTGCCGCAACTCGAGAAAATCTAGGAGGTTTTGCCCTCCAGGCGAGATGAGGCCCATTTCCGCTGAGGCTTCTCGAGGCCAATACGTCTAACCACTAGAACTTCCAAAGGGTCCTTCACACCCTTGCTGCAACTCAAGAAGTTCCCCGACATACCCGTCTCCACTCGAGAGGAAGCACTTGGGGTCCCGCACACATCCAGCGGAGCCCCGTTTCCGCCTCCTACCTCGAGATGAGGGATCCTTTCCCTGTTTCGTAGGGAAAGAATTCCCGGCGTTCCCGTCGCATCTCAAGAGGAGGCGCTCTCCACAGGAAAGGCGAGAGGAACTCCAGGGTCGTGCCACCATTCCAAGAGTCCCCCAGATGTGTCAGTCCATTCCAGAGGAACCTGTTTTCCCTGCACTGCCTTGACGTTCAAGCCGAGGATCGACTCCCACCACGTGTGCACGTGGGACAGCCCTGTGGGAAAGCCTCGTGGGAAAGCCTCGTGGGAAAGACTCGAGGGAAAACCATAGATCCTTTGATCCACGCGGCGGACTGCGTGACACTGCTGCTACCGCTCTGGAGGAAAGCGCAAGTGCATGCCCGCATTCGAGACGAGGACTGACTCCCCTGGGGAGACTCCAGAAGTACCCCAAGATCCATGTCAGCACTGGAGAGGAATCCTCAGGTTCCGGCCCCGACTCCACACAAGGTCTTAGGCCCCGGCATCGACGGGAGAGGAATCCCGAGAGGCCCCCGAGGAACTCGCATGGGGACTGGCCTTTCCTGAGGCCACCAGAGCGGATCCCTGAATTCCCCGTCGTAAGTCGAGAGCACCTGCCTCAACTCGAGAAAATCCAGGAGGTTTTGCCCTCCAGGCGAGATGAGGCCCATTTCCGCTGAGGCTTCTCGAGGCCAATCACATCTAACCACTGGAACTTCCAAAGGGTCCTTCACACCCCTGCTGCAACTCAACAAGTTCCCCGACACGCCCGTCTCCACTCGAGAGGAAGCACGTGGTGTCCCGCACACATCCAGGGGAGCCCCGTTTCCGCCTCCTATCTCGAGACGAGGGATCCTTTCCCTGTTTAGTAGGGAAAGAATTCCCGGCGTTCCCGTCGCATCTCAAGAGGAGGCGCTCTATACAGGAAAGGCGAGAAGAACTCCAGGGTCGTGCCACCATTCCAAGAGTCCCCCAGATGTGTCAGTCCATTCCAGAGGAACCTGTTTTCCCTGCACTGCCTTGACGTTCAAGCCGAGGATCGACTCCCACCACGTGTGCACGTGGGACAGCCCTGTGGGAAAGCCTCGTGGGAAAGCCTCGTGGGAAAGACTCGAGGGAAAACCATAGATCCTTTGATCCACGCGGCGGACTGCGTGACACTGCTGCTACCGCTCTGGAGGAAAGCGCAAGTGCATGCCCGCATTCGAGACGAGGACTGACTCCCCTGGGGAGACTCCAGAAGTACCCCAAGATCCATGTCAGCACTGGAGAGGAATCCTCAGGTTCCGGCCCCGACTCCACACAAGGTCTTAGGCCCCGGCATCAACGGGAAAGGAATCCCGAGAGGCCCCCGAGGAACTCGCATGGGGACTGGCCTTTCCTGAGGCCACCAGAGCGGGTCCTGAGGTCCCCGTCGTAAGTCGAGAGCACCTGCCGCAACTCGAGAAAATCCAGGAGGTTTTGCCCTCCAGGCGAGATGAGGCCCATTTCCGCTGAGGCTTCTCGAGGCCAATCACATCTAACCACTGGAACTTCCAAAGGGTCCTTCACACCCTTGCTGCAACTCAAGAAGTTCCCCGACATACCCGTCTCCACTCGAGAGGAAGCACGTGGGTCCCGCACACATCCAGGGGAGCCCCGTTTCCGCCTCCTAGCTCGAGATGAGGGATCCTTTCCCTGTTTCGTAGGGAAAGAATTCCCGGCGTTCCCGTCGCATCTCAAGAGGAGGCGCTCTCCACAGGAAAGGCGAGAGGAACTCCAGGGTCGTGCCACCATTCCAAGAGTCCCCCAGATGTGTCAGTCCATTCCAGAGGAACCTGTTTTCCCTGCACTGCCTTGACGTTCAAGCCGAGGATCGACTCCCACCACGTGTGCACGTGGGACAGCCCTGTGGGAAAGCCTCGTGGGAAAGCCTCGTGGGAAAAACTCGAGGGAAAACCATAGATCCTTTGATCCACGCGGCGGACGGCGTGACACTGCTGCTACCGCTCTGGAGGAAAGCGCAAGTGCATGCCCGCATTCGAGACGAGGACTGACTCCCCTGGGGAGACTCCAGAAGTACCCCAAGATCCATGTCAGCACTGGAGAGGAATCCTCAGGTTCTGGCCCCGACTCCACACAAGGTCTTAGGCCCCGGCATCGACGGGAGAGGAATCCCGAGAGGCCCCCGAGGAACTCGCATGGGGACTGGCCTTTCCTGAGGCCACCAGAGCGGGTCCCTGAGGTCCCCGTCGTAAGTCGAGAGCACCTGCCGCAACTCGAGAAAATCCAGGAGGTTTTGCCCTCCAGGCGAGATGAGGCCCATTTCCGCTGAGGCTTCTCCAGGCCAATCACATCTAACCACTGGAACTTCCAAAGGGTCCTTCACACCCTTGCTGTAACTCAAGAAGTTCCCCGACATGCCCGTCTCCACTCGAGAGGAAGCACGTGGTGTCCCGCACACATCCAGGGGAGCCCCGTTTCCGCCTCCTGGCTCGAGATGAGGGATCCTTTCCCTGTTTCGTAGGGAAAGAATTCCCGGCGTTCCCGTCGCATCTCAAGAGGAGGCGCTCTCCACAGGAAAGGCGAGAGGAACTCCAGGGTCGTGCCACCATTCCAAGAGTCCCCCAGATGTGTCAGTCCATTCCAGAGGAACCTGTTTTCCCTGCACTGCCTTGACGTTCAAGCCGAGGATCGACTCCCACCACGTGTGCACGTGGGACAGCCCTGTGGGAAAGCCTCGTGGGAAAGCCTCGTGGGAAAGACTCGAGGGAAAACCATAGATCCTTTGATCCACGCGGCGGACTGCGTGACACTGCTGCTACCGCTCTGGAGGAAAGCGCAAGTGCATGCCCGCATTCGAGACGAGGACTGACTCCCCTGGGGAGACTCCAGAAGTACCCCAAGATCCATGTCAGCACTGGAGAGGAATCCTCTGGTTCCGGCCCCGACTCCACACAAGGTCTTAGGCCCCGGCGTCGACGGGAGAGGAATCCCGAGAGGCCCCCGAAGAACTCGCATGGGGACTGGCCTTTCCTGAGGCCACCAGAGCGGGTCCCTGAGGTCCCCGTCGTAAGTCGAGAGCACCTGCCGCAACTCGAGAAAATCCAGGAGGTTTTGCCCTCCAGGCGAGATGAGGCCCATTTCCGCTGAGGCTTCTCGAGGCCAATCACATCTAACCACTGGATCTTCCAAAGGGTACTTCACACCATTACTGCAACACAAGAAGTTCCCCGACATACCCGTCTCCACTCGAGAGGAAGCACGTGGGGTCCCGCACACATCCAGGGGAGCCCCGTTTCCGCCTCCTAGCTCGAGATGAGGGATCCTTTCCCTGTTTCGTAGGGAAAGAATTCCCGGTGTTCCCGTCGCATCTCAAGAGGAGGCGCTCTCCACAGGAAAGGCGAGAGGAACTCCAGGGTCGGGACACAATTCCAAGAGTCCCCCAGATGTGTCAGTCCATTCCAGAGGAACCTGTTTTCCCTGCACTACCTTGACGTTCAAGCCGAGGATCGACTCCCACCACGTGTGCACGTGGGACAGCCCTGTGGGAAAGCCTCGTGGGAAAGCCTCGTGGGAAAGACTCGAGGGAAAACCATAGATCCTTTGATCCAGGCGGCGGACTGCGTGACACTGCTGCTACCGCTCTGGAGGAAAGCGCAAGTGCATGCCCGCATTCGAGACGAATACTGACTCCCCTGGGGAGACTCCAGAAGTACCCCAAGATCCATGTCAGCACTGGAGAGGAATCCTCAGGTTCCGGCCCCGACTCCACACAGGGTCTTAGGCCCCGCCATCGACAGGAGAGGAATCCCGAGAGGCCCCCGAGGAACTCGCATGGGGACTGGCCTTTCCTGAGGCCACCAGAGCGGGTCCCTGAGGTCCCCGTCGTAAGTCGAGAGCACCTGCCGCAACTCGAGAAAATCCAGGAGGTTTTGCCCTCCAGTCGAGACGAGGCCCATTTCCGCTGAGGCTTCTCGAGGCCAATACGTCTAACCACTGGAACTTCCAAAGGGTCCTTCACACCCTTGCTGCAACTCAAGAAGTTCCCCGACATACCCGTCTGCACTCGAGAGGAAGCACGTGGGGTCCCGCACACATCCAGGGGAGCCCCGTTTCCGCCTCCTAGCTCGAGATGAGGGATCCTTTCCCTGTTTCGTAGGGAAAGAATTCCCGGCGTTCCCGTTGCATCTCAAGAGGAGGCGCTCTCCACAGGAAAGGCGAGAGGAACTCCAGGGTCATGCCACCATTCCAAGAGTCCCCCAGATGTGTCAGTCCATTCCCGAGGAACCTGTTTTCCCTGCACTGCCTTGACGTTCAAGCGGAGGATCGACTCCCAACACGTGTGCACGTGGGACAGCCCTGTGGGAAAGCCTCGTGGGAAAGCCTCGTGGGAAAGACTCGAGGGAAAACCATAGATCCTTTGATCCACGCGGCGGACTGCGTGACACTGCTGCTACCGCTCTGGAGGAAAGCGCAAGTGCATGCCCGCATTCGAGACGAATACTGACTCCCCTGGGGAGACTCCAGAAGTACCCCAAGATCCATGTCAGCACTGGAGAGGAATCCTCAGGTTCCGGCCCCGACTCCACACAAGGTCTTAGGCCCCGCCATCGACAGGAGAGGAATCCCGAGAGGCCCCCGAGGAACTCGCATGGGGACTGGCCTTTCCTGAGGCCACCAGAGCGGGTCCCTGAGGTCCCCGTCGTAAGTCGAGAGCACCTGCCGCAACTCGAGAAAATCCAGGAGGTTTTGCCCTCCAGTCGAGACGAGGCCCATTTCCGCTGAGGCTTCTCGAGGCCAATACGTCTAACCACTGGAACTTCCAAAGGGTCCTTCACACCCTTGCTGCAACTCAAGAAGTTCCCCGACATACACGTCTGCACTCGAGAGGAAGCACGTGGGGTCCCGCACACATCCAGGGGAGCCCCGTTTCCGCCTCCTAGCTCGAGATGAGGGATCCTTTCCCTGTTTCGTAGGGAAAGAATTCCCGGCGTTCCCGTTGCATCTCAAGAGGAGGCGCTCTCCACAGGAAAGGCGAGAGGAACTCCAGGATCATGCCACCATTCCAAGAGTCCCCCAGATGTGTCAGTCCATTCCCGAGGAACCTGTTTTCCCTGCACTGCCTTGACGTTCAAGCGGAGGATCGACTCCCAACACGTGTGCACGTGGGACAGCCCTGTGGGAAAGCCTCGTGGGAAAGCCTCGTGGGAAAGACTCGAGGGAAAACCATAGATCATTTGATCCACGTGGCGGACTGCGTGACACTGCTGCTACCGCTCTGGAGGAAAGCGCAAGTGCATGCCCGCATTCGAGACGAGGACTGACTCCCCTGGGGAGACTCCAGAAGTACCCCAAGATCCATGTCAGCACTGGAGAGGAATCCTCAGGTTCCGGCCCCGACTCCACACAAGGCTTAGGCCCCGGCATCGACGGGAGAGGAATCCCGAGAGGCCCCCGAGGAACTCGCATGGGGACTGGCCTTTCCTGAGGCCACCAGAGCGGGTCCGTGAGGTCCCCGTCGTAAGTCGAGAGCACCTGCCGCAACTCGAGAAAATCCAGGAGGTTTTGCCCTCCAGGCGAGATGAGGCCCATTTCCGCTGAGGCTTCTCGAGGCCAATCACATCTAACCACTGGAACTTCCAAAGGGTCCTTCACACCATTGCTGCAACTCAAGAAGTTCCCCGACATACCCGTCTCCACTCGAAAGGAAGCACGTGGGGTCACGCACACATCCAGGGCAGCCCCGTTTCCGCCTCCTAGCTCGAGATGAGGGATCCTTTCCCTGTTTCGTAGGGAAAGAATTCCCGGCGTTCCCGTCGCATCTCAAGAGGAGGCGCTCTCCTCAGGAAAGGCGAGAGGAACTCCAGGGTCGTGACACCATTCCAAGAGTCCCCCAGATGTGTCAGTCCATTCCAGAGGAACCTGTTTTCCCTGCACTGCCTTGACCTTCAAGCCGAGGATCGACTCCCACCACGTGGGCACGAGGGACAGCCCTGTGGGAAAGCCTCGTGGGAAAGCCTCGAGGGAAAGACTCGAGGGAAAACCATAGATCCTTTGATCCACGCGGCGGACTGCGTGACACTGCTGCTACCGCTCTGGAGGAAAGCGCAAGTGCATGCCCGCATTCGAGACGAGGACTGACTCCCCTGGGGAGACTCCAGAAGTACCCCAAGATCCATGTCAGCACTGGAGAGGAAACCTCAGGTTCCGGCCCCGACTCCACACAAGGTCTTAGGCCCCGGCATCGACGGGAGAGGAATCCCGAGAGGCCCCCGAGGAACTCGCATGGGGACTGGCCTTTCCTGAGGCCACCAGAGCGGGTCCCTGAGGTCCCCGTCGTAAGTCGAGAGCACCTGCCGCAACTCGAGAAAATCCAGGAGGTTTTGCCCTCCAGGGGAGATGAGGCCCATTTCCGCTGAGGCTTCTCGAGGCCAATCACATCTAACCACTGGAACTTCCAAAGGGTCCTTCACACCCTTGCTGCAACTCAAGAAGTTCCCCGACATACCCGTCTCCACTCGAGAGGAAGCACGTGGTGTCCCGCACACATCCAGGGGAGCCCCGTTTCCGCCTCCTGGCTCGAGATGAGGGATCCTTTCCCTGTTTCGTAGGGAAAGAATTCCCGGCGTTCCCGTCGCATCTCAAGAGGAGGCGCTCTCCACAGGAAAGGTGAGAGGAACTCCAGGGTCGTGCCACCATTCCAAGAGTCCCCCAGATGTGTCAGTCCATTCCAGAGGAACCTGTTTTCCCTGCACTGCCTTGACGTTCAAGCCGAGGATCGACTCCCACCACGTGTGCACGAGGGACAGCCCTGTGGGAAAGCCTCGTGGGAAAGCCTCGTGGGAAAGACTCGAGGGAAAACCATAGATCCTTTGATCCACGCGGCGGACTGCGTTACACTGCTGCTACCGCTCTGGAGGAAAGCGCAAGTGCATTCCCGCATTCGAGACGAGGACTGACTCCCCTGGGGAGACTCCAGAAGTACCCCAAGATCCATGTCAGCACTGGAGAGGAAACCTCAGGTTCCGGCCCCGACTCCACACAAGGTCTTAGGCCCCGGCATCGACGGGAGAGGAATCCCGAGAGGCCCCCGAGGAACTCGCATGGGGACTGGCCTTTCCTGAGGCCACCAGAGCGGGTCCCTGAGGTCCCCGTCGTAAGTCGAGAGCACCTGCCGCAACTCGAGAAAATCCAGGAGGTTTTGCCCTCCAGGGGAGATGAGGCCCATTTCCGCTGAGGCTTCTCGAGGCCAATCACATCTAACCACTGGAACTTCCAAAGGGTCCTTCACACCCTTGCTGCAACTCAAGAAGGTCCCCGACATACCCGTCTCCACTCGAGAGGAAGCACGTGGTGTCCCGCACACATCCAGGGGAGCCCCGTTTCCGCCTCCTGGCTCGAGATGAGGGATCCTTTCCCTGTTTCGTAGGGAAAGAATTCCCGGCGTTCCCGTCGCATCTCAAGAGGAGGCGCTCTCCACAGGAAAGGTGACAGGAACTCCAGGGTCGTGCCACCATTCCAAGAGTCCCCCAGATGTGTCAGTCCATTCCAGAGGAACCTGTTTTCCCTGCACTGCCTTGACGTTCAAGCCGAGGATCGACTCCCACCACGTGTGCATGTGGGACAGCCCTGTGGGAAAGCCTCGTGGGAAAGCCTCGTGGGAAAGACTCGAGGGAAAACCATAGATCCTTTGATCCACGCGGCGGACTGCGTGACACTGCTGCTACCGCTCTGGAGGAAAGCGCAAGTGCATGCCCGCATTCGAGACGAGGACTGACTCCCCTGGGGAGACTCCAGAAGTACCCCAAGATCCATGTCAGCACTGGAGAGGAATCCTCAGGTTCCGGCCCCGACTCCACACAAGGTCTTAGGCCCCGGCATCGACGGGAGAGGAATCCCGAGAGGCCCCCGAGGAACTCGCATGGGGACTGGCCTTTCCTGAGGCCACCAGAGCGGGTCCCTGAGGTCCCCGTCGTAAGTCGAGAGCACCTGCCGCAACTCGAGAAAATCCAGGAGGTTTTGCCCTCCAGGCGAGACGAGGCCCATTTCCGCTGAGGCTTCTCGAGGCCAATACGTCTAACCACTGGAACTTCCAAAGGGTCCTTCACACCCTTGCTGCAACTCAAGAAGTTCCCCGACATACCCGTCTGCACTCGAGAGGAAGCACGTGGGGTCCCGCACACATCCAGGGGAGCCCCGTTTCCGCCTCCTAGCTCGAGATGAGGGATCCTTTCCCTGTTTCGTAGGGAAAGAATTCCCGGCGTTCCCGTTGCATCTCAAGAGGAGGCGCTCTCCACAGGAAAGGCGAGAGGAACTCCAGGGTCGTGCCACCATTCCAAGAGTCCCCCAGATGTGTCAGTCCATTCCAGAGGAACCTGTTTTCCCTGCACTGCCTTGACGTTCAAGCGGAGGATCGACTCCCAACACGTGTGCACGTGGGACAGCCCTGTGGGAAAGCCTCGTGGGAAAGCCTCCTGGGAAAGACTCGAGGGAAAACCATAGATCCTTTGATCCACGTGGCGGACTGCGTGACACTGCTGCTACCGCTCTGGAGGAAAGCGCAAGTGCATGCCCGCATTCGAGACGAGGACTGACTCCCCTGGGGAGACTCCAGAAGTACCCCAAGATCCATGTCAGCACTGGAGAGGAATCCTCAGGTTCCGGCCCCGACTCCACACAAGGCTTAGGCCCCGGCATCGACGGGAGAGGAATCCCGAGAGGCCCCCGAGGAACTCGCATGGGGACTGGCCTTTCCTGAGGCCACCAGAGCGGGTCCCTGAGGTCCCCGTCGTAAGTCGAGAGCACCTGCCGCAACTCGAGAAAATCCAGGAGGTTTTGCCCTCCAGGCGAGATGAGGCCCATTTCCGCTGAGGCTTCTCGAGGCCAATCACATCTAACCACTGGAACTTCCAAAGGGTCCTTCACACCATTGCTGCAACTCAAGAAGTTCCCCGACATACCCGTCTCCACTCGAAAGGAAGCACGTGGGGTCACGCACACATCCAGGGCAGCCCCGTTTCCGCCTCCTAGCTCGAGATGAGGGATCCTTTCCCTGTTTCGTAGGGAAAGAATTCCCGGCGTTCCCGTCGCATCTCAAGAGGAGGCGCTCTCCTCAGGAAAGGCGAGAGGAACTCCAGGGTCGTGACACCATTCCAAGAGTCCCCCAGATGTGTCAGTCCATTCCAGAGGAACCTGTTTTCCCTGCACTGCCTTGACGTTCAAGCCGAGGATCGACTCCCACCACGTGTGCACGAGGGACAGCCCTGTGGGAAAGCCTCGTGGGAAAGCCTCGAGGGAAAGACTCGAGGGAAAACCATAGATCCTTTGATCCACGCGGCGGACTGCGTGACACTGCTGCTACCGCTCTGGAGGAAAGCGCAAGTGCATGCCCGCATTCGAGACGAGGACTGACTCCCCTGGGGAGACTCCAGAAGTACCCCAAGATCCATGTCAGCACTGGAGAGGAAACCTCAGGTTCCGGCCCCGACTCCACACAAGGTCTTAGGCCCCGGCATCGACGGGAGAGGAATCCCGAGAGGCCCCCGAGGAACTCGCATGGGGACTGGCCTTTCCTGAGGCCACCAGAGCGGGTCCCTGAGGTCCCCGTCGTAAGTCGAGAGCACCTGCCGCAACTCGAGAAAATCCAGGAGGTTTTGCCCTCCAGGGGAGATGAGGCCCATTTCCGCTGAGGCTTCTCGAGGCCAATCACATCTAACCACTGGAACTTCCAAAGGGTCCTTCACACCCTTGCTGCAACTCAAGAAGTTCCCTGACATACCCGTCTCCACTCGAGAGGAAGCACGTGGTGTCCCGCACACATCCAGGGGAGACCCGTTTCCGCCTCCTGTCTCGAGATGAGGGATCCTTTCCCTGTTTCGTAGGGAAAGAATTCCCGGCGTTCCCGTCGCATCTCAAGAGGAGGCGCTCTCCACAGGAAAGGCGAGAGGAACTCCAGGGTCGTGCCACCATTCCAAGAGTCCCCCAGATGTGTCAGTCCATTCCAGAGGAACCTGTTTTCCCTGCACTGCCTTGACGTTCAAGCCGAGGATCGACTCCCACCACGTGTGCACGTGGGACAGCCCTGTGGGAAAGCCTCGTGGGAAAGCCTCGTGGGAAAGACTCGAGGGAAAACCATAGATCCTTTGATCCACGCGGCGGACTGCGTGACACTGCTGCTACCGCTCTGGAGGAAAGCGCAAGTGCATGCCCGCATTCGAGACGAGGACTGACTCCCCTGGGGAGACTCCAGAAGTACCCCAAGATCCATGTCAGCACTGGAGAGGAATTCTCAGGTTCCGGCCCCGAATCCACACAAGGTCTTAGGCCCCGGCATCGACGGGAGAGGAATCCCGAGAGGCCCCCGAGGAACTCGCATGGGGACTGGCCTTTCCTGAGGCCACCAGAGCGGGTCCCTGAGGTCCCCGTCGTAAGTCGAGAGCACCTGCCGCAACTCGAGAAAATCCAGGAGGTTTTGCCCTCCAGGCGAGATGAGGCCCATTTCCGCTGAGGCTTCTCGAGGCCAATCACATCTAACCACTGGAACTTCCAAAGGGTCCTTCACACCATTGCTGCAACTCAACAAGTTCCCCGACATACCCGTCTCCACTCGAGAGGAAGCACGTGGTGTCCCGCACACATCCAGGGGAGCCCCGTTTCCGCCTCCTATCTCGTGATGAGGGATCCTTTCCCTGTTTCGTAGGGAAAGAATTCCAGGCGTTCCCGTCGCATCTCAAGAGGAGGCGCTCTCCACAGGAAAGGCGAGAGGAACTCCAGGGTCGTGCCACCATTCCAAGAGTCCCCCAGATGTGTCAGTCCATTCCAGAGGAACCTGTTTTCCCTGCACTGCCTTGACGTTCAAGCCGAGGATCGACTCCCACCACGTGGGCACGAGGGACAGCCCTGTGGGAAAGCCTCGTGGGAAAGCCTCGAGGGAAAGACTCGAGGGAAAACCATAGATCCTTTGATCCACGCGGCGGACTGCGTGACACTGCTGCTACCGCTCTGGAGGAAAGCGCAAGTGCATGCCCGCATTCGAGACGAGGACTGACTCCCCTGGGGAGACTCCAGAAGTACCCCAAGATCCATGTCAGCACTGGAGAGGAAACCTCAGGTTCCGGCCCCGACTCCACACAAGGTCTTAGGCCCCGGCATCGACGGGAGAGGAATCCCGAGAGGCCCCCGAGGAACTCGCATGGGGACTGGCCTTTCCTGAGGCCACCAGAGCGGGTCCCTGAGGTCCCCGTCGTAAGTCGAGAGCACCTGCCGCAACTCGAGAAAATCCAGGAGGTTTTGCCCTCCAGGGGAGATGAGGCCCATTTCCGCTGAGGCTTCTCGAGGCCAATCACATCTAACCACTGGAACTTCCAAAGGGTCCTTCACACCCTTGCTGCAACTCAAGAAGTTCCCCGACATACCCGTCTCCACTCGAGAGGAAGCACGTGGTGTCCCGCACACATCCAGGGGAGCCCCGTTTCCGCCTCCTGGCTCGAGATGAGGGATCCTTTCCCTGTTTCGTAGGGAAAGAATTCCCGGCGTTCCCGTCGCATCTCAAGAGGAGGCGCTCTCCACAGGAAAGGTGAGAGGAACTCCAGGGTCGTGCCACCATTCCAAGAGTCCCCCAGATGTGTCAGTCCATTCCAGAGGAACCTGTTTTCCCTGCACTGCCTTGACGTTCAAGCCGAGGATCGACTCCCACCACGTGTGCACGAGGGACAGCCCTGTGGGAAAGCCTCGTGGGAAAGCCTCGTGGGAAAGACTCGAGGGAAAACCATAGATCCTTTGATCCACGCGGCGGACTGCGTGACACTGCTGCTACCGCTCTGGAGGAAAGCGCAAGTGCATTCCCGCATTCGAGACGAGGACTGACTCCCCTGGGGAGACTCCAGAAGTACCCCAAGATCCATGTCAGCACTGGAGAGGAAACCTCAGGTTCCGGCCCCGACTCCACACAAGGTCTTAGGCCCCGGCATCGACGGGAGAGGAATCCCGAGAGGCCCCCGAGGAACTCGCATGGGGACTGGCCTTTCCTGAGGCCACCAGAGCGGGTCCCTGAGGTCCCCGTCGTAAGTCGAGAGCACCTGCCGCAACTCGAGAAAATCCAGGAGGTTTTGCCCTCCAGGGGAGATGAGGCCCATTTCCGCTGAGGCTTCTCGAGGCCAATCACATCTAACCACTGGAACTTCCAAAGGGTCCTTCACACCCTTGCTGCAACTCAAGAAGGTCCCCGACATACCCGTCTCCACTCGAGAGGAAGCACGTGGTGTCCCGCACACATCCAGGGGAGCCCCGTTTCCGCCTCCTGGCTCGAGATGAGGGATCCTTTCCCTGTTTCGTAGGGAAAGAATTCCCGGCGTTCCCGTCGCATCTCAAGAGGAGGCGCTCTCCACAGGAAAGGTGACAGGAACTCCAGGGTCGTGCCACCATTCCAAGAGTCCCCCAGATGTGTCAGTCCATTCCAGAGGAACCTGTTTTCCCTGCACTGCCTTGACGTTCAAGCCGAGGATCGACTCCCACCACGTGTGCATGTGGGACAGCCCTGTGGGAAAGCCTCGTGGGAAAGCCTCGTGGGAAAGACTCGAGGGAAAACCATAGATCCTTTGATCCACGCGGCGGACTGCGTGACACTGCTGCTACCGCTCTGGAGGAAAGCGCAAGTGCATGCCCGCATTCGAGACGAGGACTGACTCCCCTGGGGAGACTCCAGAAGTACCCCAAGATCCATGTCAGCACTGGAGAGGAATCCTCAGGTTCCGGCCCCGACTCCACACAAGGTCTTAGGCCCCGGCATCGACGGGAGAGGAATCCCGAGAGGCCCCCGAGGAACTCGCATGGGGACTGGCCTTTCCTGAGGCCACCAGAGCGGGTCCCTGAGGTCCCCGTCGTAAGTCGAGAGCACCTGCCGCAACTCGAGAAAATCCAGGAGGTTTTGCCCTCCAGGCGAGACGAGGCCCATTTCCGCTGAGGCTTCTCGAGGCCAATACGTCTAACCACTGGAACTTCCAAAGGGTCCTTCACACCCTTGCTGCAACTCAAGAAGTTCCCCGACATACACGTCTGCACTCGAGAGGAAGCACGTGGGGTCCCGCACACATCCAGGGGAGCCCCGTTTCCGCCTCCTAGCTCGAGATGAGGGATCCTTTCCCTGTTTCGTAGGGAAAGAATTCCCGGCGTTCCCGTTGCATCTCAAGAGGAGGCGCTCTCCACAGGAAAGGCGAGAGGAACTCCAGGATCATGCCACCATTCCAAGAGTCCCCCAGATGTGTCAGTCCATTCCCGAGGAACCTGTTTTCCCTGCACTGCCTTGACGTTCAAGCGGAGGATCGACTCCCAACACGTGTGCACGTGGGACAGCCCTGTGGGAAAGCCTCGTGGGAAAGCCTCGTGGGAAAGACTCGAGGGAAAACCATAGATCCTTTGATCCACGTGGCGGACTGCGTGACACTGCTGCTACCGCTCTGGAGGAAAGCGCAAGTGCATGCCCGCATTCGAGACGAGGACTGACTCCCCTGGGGAGACTCCAGAAGTACCCCAAGATCCATGTCAGCACTGGAGAGGAATCCTCAGGTTCCGGCCCCGACTCCACACAAGGCTTAGGCCCCGGCATCGACGGGAGAGGAATCCCGAGAGGCCCCCGAGGAACTCGCATGGGGACTGGCCTTTCCTGAGGCCACCAGAGCGGGTCCGTGAGGTCCCCGTCGTAAGTCGAGAGCACCTGCCGCAACTCGAGAAAATCCAGGAGGTTTTGCCCTCCAGGCGAGATGAGGCCCATTTCCGCTGAGGCTTCTCGAGGCCAATCACATCTAACCACTGGAACTTCCAAAGGGTCCTTCACACCATTGCTGCAACTCAAGAAGTTCCCCGACATACCCGTCTCCACTCGAAAGGAAGCACGTGGGGTCACGCACACATCCAGGGCAGCCCCGTTTCCGCCTCCTAGCTCGAGATGAGGGATCCTTTCCCTGTTTCGTAGGGAAAGAATTCCCGGCGTTCCCGTCGCATCTCAAGAGGAGGCGCTCTCCTCAGGAAAGGCGAGAGGAACTCCAGGGTCGTGACACCATTCCAAGAGTCCCCCAGATGTGTCAGTCCATTCCAGAGGAACCTGTTTTCCCTGCACTGCCTTGACCTTCAAGCCGAGGATCGACTCCCACCACGTGGGCACGAGGGACAGCCCTGTGGGAAAGCCTCGTGGGAAAGCCTCGAGGGAAAGACTCGAGGGAAAACCATAGATCCTTTGATCCACGCGGCGGACTGCGTGACACTGCTGCTACCGCTCTGGAGGAAAGCGCAAGTGCATGCCCGCATTCGAGACGAGGACTGACTCCCCTGGGGAGACTCCAGAAGTACCCCAAGATCCATGTCAGCACTGGAGAGGAAACCTCAGGTTCCGGCCCCGACTCCACACAAGGTCTTAGGCCCCGGCATCGACGGGAGAGGAATCCCGAGAGGCCCCCGAGGAACTCGCATGGGGACTGGCCTTTCCTGAGGCCACCAGAGCGGGTCCCTGAGGTCCCCGTCGTAAGTCGAGAGCACCTGCCGCAACTCGAGAAAATCCAGGAGGTTTTGCCCTCCAGGGGAGATGAGGCCCATTTCCGCTGAGGCTTCTCGAGGCCAATCACATCTAACCACTGGAACTTCCAAAGGGTCCTTCACACCCTTGCTGCAACTCAAGAAGTTCCCCGACATACCCGTCTCCACTCGAGAGGAAGCACGTGGTGTCCCGCACACATCCAGGGGAGCCCCGTTTCCGCCTCCTGGCTCGAGATGAGGGATCCTTTCCCTGTTTCGTAGGGAAAGAATTCCCGGCGTTCCCGTCGCATCTCAAGAGGAGGCGCTCTCCACAGGAAAGGTGAGAGGAACTCCAGGGTCGTGCCACCATTCCAAGAGTCCCCCAGATGTGTCAGTCCATTCCAGAGGAACCTGTTTTCCCTGCACTGCCTTGACGTTCAAGCCGAGGATCGACTCCCACCACGTGTGCACGAGGGACAGCCCTGTGGGAAAGCCTCGTGGGAAAGCCTCGTGGGAAAGACTCGAGGGAAAACCATAGATCCTTTGATCCACGCGGCGGACTGCGTTACACTGCTGCTACCGCTCTGGAGGAAAGCGCAAGTGCATTCCCGCATTCGAGACGAGGACTGACTCCCCTGGGGAGACTCCAGAAGTACCCCAAGATCCATGTCAGCACTGGAGAGGAAACCTCAGGTTCCGGCCCCGACTCCACACAAGGTCTTAGGCCCCGGCATCGACGGGAGAGGAATCCCGAGAGGCCCCCGAGGAACTCGCATGGGGACTGGCCTTTCCTGAGGCCACCAGAGCGGGTCCCTGAGGTCCCCGTCGTAAGTCGAGAGCACCTGCCGCAACTCGAGAAAATCCAGGAGGTTTTGCCCTCCAGGGGAGATGAGGCCCATTTCCGCTGAGGCTTCTCGAGGCCAATCACATCTAACCACTGGAACTTCCAAAGGGTCCTTCACACCCTTGCTGCAACTCAAGAAGGTCCCCGACATACCCGTCTCCACTCGAGAGGAAGCACGTGGTGTCCCGCACACATCCAGGGGAGCCCCGTTTCCGCCTCCTGGCTCGAGATGAGGGATCCTTTCCCTGTTTCGTAGGGAAAGAATTCCCGGCGTTCCCGTCGCATCTCAAGAGGAGGCGCTCTCCACAGGAAAGGTGACAGGAACTCCAGGGTCGTGCCACCATTCCAAGAGTCCCCCAGATGTGTCAGTCCATTCCAGAGGAACCTGTTTTCCCTGCACTGCCTTGACGTTCAAGCCGAGGATCGACTCCCACCACGTGTGCATGTGGGACAGCCCTGTGGGAAAGCCTCGTGGGAAAGCCTCGTGGGAAAGACTCGAGGGAAAACCATAGATCCTTTGATCCACGCGGCGGACTGCGTGACACTGCTGCTACCGCTCTGGAGGAAAGCGCAAGTGCATGCCCGCATTCGAGACGAGGACTGACTCCCCTGGGGAGACTCCAGAAGTACCCCAAGATCCATGTCAGCACTGGAGAGGAAACCTCAGGTTCCGGCCCCGACTCCACACAAGGTCTTAGGCCCCGGCATCGACGGGAGAGGAATCCCGAGAGGCCCCCGAGGAACTCGCATGGGGACTGGCCTTTCCTGAGGCCACCAGAGCGGGTCCCTGAGGTCCCCGTCGTAAGTCGAGAGCACCTGCCGCAACTCGAGAAAATCCAGGAGGTTTTGCCCTCCAGGCGAGACGAGGCCCATTTCCGCTGAGGCTTCTCGAGGCCAATACGTCTAACCACTGGAACTTCCAAAGGGTCCTTCACACCCTTGCTGCAACTCAAGAAGTTCCCCGACATACCCGTCTGCACTCGAGAGGAAGCACGTGGGGTCCCGCACACATCCAGGGGAGCCCCGTTTCCGCCTCCTAGCTCGAGATGAGGGATCCTTTCCCTGTTTCGTAGGGAAAGAATTCCCGGCGTTCCCGTTGCATCTCAAGAGGAGGCGCTCTCCACAGGAAAGGCGAGAGGAACTCCAGGGTCATGCCACCATTCCAAGAGTCCCCCAGATGTGTCAGTCCATTCCAGAGGAACCTGTTTTCCCTGCACTGCCTTGACGTTCAAGCGGAGGATCGACTCCCAACACGTGTGCACGTGGGACAGCCCTGTGGGAAAGCCTCGTGGGAAAGCCTCCTGGGAAAGACTCGAGGGAAAACCATAGATCCTTTGATCCACGTGGCGGACTGCGTGACACTGCTGCTACCGCTCTGGAGGAAAGCGCAAGTGCATGCCCGCATTCGAGACGAGGACTGACTCCCCTGGGGAGACTCCAGAAGTACCCCAAGATCCATGTCAGCACTGGAGAGGAATCCTCAGGTTCCGGCCCCGACTCCACACAAGGCTTAGGCCCCGGCATCGACGGGAGAGGAATCCCGAGAGGCCCCCGAGGAACTCGCATGGGGACTGGCCTTTCCTGAGGCCACCAGAGCGGGTCCCTGAGGTCCCCGTCGTAAGTCGAGAGCACCTGCCGCAACTCGAGAAAATCCAGGAGGTTTTGCCCTCCAGGCGAGATGAGGCCCATTTCCGCTGAGGCTTCTCGAGGCCAATCACATCTAACCACTGGAACTTCCAAAGGGTCCTTCACACCATTGCTGCAACTCAAGAAGTTCCCCGACATACCCGTCTCCACTCGAAAGGAAGCACGTGGGGTCACGCACACATCCAGGGCAGCCCCGTTTCCGCCTCCTAGCTCGAGATGAGGGATCCTTTCCCTGTTTCGTAGGGAAAGAATTCCCGGCGTTCCCGTCGCATCTCAAGAGGAGGCGCTCTCCTCAGGAAAGGCGAGAGGAACTCCAGGGTCGTGACACCATTCCAAGAGTCCCCCAGATGTGTCAGTCCATTCCAGAGGAACCTGTTTTCCCTGCACTGCCTTGACGTTCAAGCCGAGGATCGACTCCCACCACGTGTGCACGAGGGACAGCCCTGTGGGAAAGCCTCGTGGGAAAGCCTCGAGGGAAAGACTCGAGGGAAAACCATAGATCCTTTGATCCACGCGGCGGACTGCGTGACACTGCTGCTACCGCTCTGGAGGAAAGCGCAAGTGCATGCCCGCATTCGAGACGAGGACTGACTCCCCTGGGGAGACTCCAGAAGTACCCCAAGATCCATGTCAGCACTGGAGAGGAAACCTCAGGTTCCGGCCCCGACTCCACACAAGGTCTTAGGCCCCGGCATCGACGGGAGAGGAATCCCGAGAGGCCCCCGAGGAACTCGCATGGGGACTGGCCTTTCCTGAGGCCACCAGAGCGGGTCCCTGAGGTCCCCGTCGTAAGTCGAGAGCACCTGCCGCAACTCGAGAAAATCCAGGAGGTTTTGCCCTCCAGGGGAGATGAGGCCCATTTCCGCTGAGGCTTCTCGAGGCCAATCACATCTAACCACTGGAACTTCCAAAGGGTCCTTCACACCCTTGCTGCAACTCAAGAAGTTCCCTGACATACCCGTCTCCACTCGAGAGGAAGCACGTGGTGTCCCGCACACATCCAGGGGAGACCCGTTTCCGCCTCCTGTCTCGAGATGAGGGATCCTTTCCCTGTTTCGTAGGGAAAGAATTCCCGGCGTTCCCGTCGCATCTCAAGAGGAGGCGCTCTCCACAGGAAAGGCGAGAGGAACTCCAGGGTCGTGCCACCATTCCAAGAGTCCCCCAGATGTGTCAGTCCATTCCAGAGGAACCTGTTTTCCCTGCACTGCCTTGACGTTCAAGCCGAGGATCGACTCCCACCACGTGTGCACGTGGGACAGCCCTGTGGGAAAGCCTCGTGGGAAAGCCTCGTGGGAAAGACTCGAGGGAAAACCATAGATCCTTTGATCCACGCGGCGGACTGCGTGACACTGCTGCTACCGCTCTGGAGGAAAGCGCAAGTGCATGCCCGCATTCGAGACGAGGACTGACTCCCCTGGGGAGACTCCAGAAGTACCCCAAGATCCATGTCAGCACTGGAGAGGAATTCTCAGGTTCCGGCCCCGAATCCACACAAGGTCTTAGGCCCCGGCATCGACGGGAGAGGAATCCCGAGAGGCCCCCGAGGAACTCGCATGGGGACTGGCCTTTCCTGAGGCCACCAGAGCGGGTCCCTGAGGTCCCCGTCGTAAGTCGAGAGCACCTGCCGCAACTCGAGAAAATCCAGGAGGTTTTGCCCTCCAGGCGAGATGAGGCCCATTTCCGCTGAGGCTTCTCGAGGCCAATCACATCTAACCACTGGAACTTCCAAAGGGTCCTTCACACCATTGCTGCAACTCAAGAAGTTCCCCGACATACCCGTCTCCACTCGAGAGGAAGCACGTGGTGTCCCGCACACATCCAGGGGAGCCCCGTTTCCGCCTCCTATCTCGTGATGAGGGATCCTTTCCCTGTTTCGTAGGGAAAGAATTCCAGGCGTTCCCGTCGCATCTCAAGAGGAGGCGCTCTCCACAGGAAAGGCGAGAGGAACTCCAGGGTCGTGCCACCATTCCAAGAGTCCCCCAGATGTGTCAGTCCATTCCAGAGGAACCTGTTTTCCCTGCACTGCCTTGACGTTCAAGCCGAGGATCGACTCCCACCACGTGGGCACGAGGGACAGCCCTGTGGGAAAGCCTCGTGGGAAAGCCTCGAGGGAAAGACTCGAGGGAAAACCATAGATCCTTTGATCCACGCGGCGGACTGCGTGACACTGCTGCTACCGCTCTGGAGGAAAGCGCAAGTGCATGCCCGCATTCGAGACGAGGACTGACTCCCCTGGGGAGACTCCAGAAGTACCCCAAGATCCATGTCAGCACTGGAGAGGAAACCTCAGGTTCCGGCCCCGACTCCACACAAGGTCTTAGGCCCCGGCATCGACGGGAGAGGAATCCCGAGAGGCCCCCGAGGAACTCGCATGGGGACTGGCCTTTCCTGAGGCCACCAGAGCGGGTCCCTGAGGTCCCCGTCGTAAGTCGAGAGCACCTGCCGCAACTCGAGAAAATCCAGGAGGTTTTGCCCTCCAGGGGAGATGAGGCCCATTTCCGCTGAGGCTTCTCGAGGCCAATCACATCTAACCACTGGAACTTCCAAAGGGTCCTTCACACCCTTGCTGCAACTCAAGATGTTCCCCGACATACCCGTCTCCACTCGAGAGGAAGCACGTGGTGTCCCGCACACATCCAGGGGAGCCCCGTTTCCGCCTCCTGGCTCGAGATGAGGGATCCTTTCCCTGTTTCGTAGGGAAAGAATTCCCGGCGTTCCCGTCGCATCTCAAGAGGAGGCGCTCTCCACAGGAAAGGTGAGAGGAACTCCAGGGTCGTGCCACCATTCCAAGAGTCCCCCAGATGTGTCAGTCCATTCCAGAGGAACCTGTTTTCCCTGCACTGCCTTGACGTTCAAGCCGAGGATCGACTCCCACCACGTGTGCACGAGGGACAGCCCTGTGGGAAAGCCTCGTGGGAAAGCCTCGTGGGAAAGACTCGAGGGAAAACCATAGATCCTTTGATCCACGCGGCGGACTGCGTGACACTGCTGCTACCGCTCTGGAGGAAAGCGCAAGTGCATTCCCGCATTCGAGACGAGGACTGACTCCCCTGGGGAGACTCCAGAAGTACCCCAAGATCCATGTCAGCACTGGAGAGGAAACCTCAGGTTCCGGCCCCGACTCCACACAAGGTCTTAGGCCCCGGCATCGACGGGAGAGGAATCCCGAGAGGCCCCCGAGGAACTCGCATGGGGACTGGCCTTTCCTGAGGCCACCAGAGCGGGTCCCTGAGGTCCCCGTCGTAAGTCGAGAGCACCTGCCGCAACTCGAGAAAATCCAGGAGGTTTTGCCCTCCAGGGGAGATGAGGCCCATTTCCGCTGAGGCTTCTCGAGGCCAATCACATCTAACCACTGGAACTTCCAAAGGGTCCTTCACACCCTTGCTGCAACTCAAGAAGGTCCCCGACATACCCGTCTCCACTCGAGAGGAAGCACGTGGTGTCCCGCACACATCCAGGGGAGCCCCGTTTCCGCCTCCTGGCTCGAGATGAGGGATCCTTTCCCTGTTTCGTAGGGAAAGAATTCCCGGCGTTCCCGTCGCATCTCAAGAGGAGGCGCTCTCCACAGGAAAGGTGACAGGAACTCCAGGGTCGTGCCACCATTCCAAGAGTCCCCCAGATGTGTCAGTCCATTCCAGAGGAACCTGTTTTCCCTGCACTGCCTTGACGTTCAAGCCGAGGATCGACTCCCACCACGTGTGCATGTGGGACAGCCCTGTGGGAAAGCCTCGTGGGAAAGCCTCGTGGGAAAGACTCGAGGGAAAACCATAGATCCTTTGATCCACGCGGCGGACTGCGTGACACTGCTGCTACCGCTCTGGAGGAAAGCGCAAGTGCATGCCCGCATTCGAGACGAGGACTGACTCCCCTGGGGAGACTCCAGAAGTACCCCAAGATCCATGTCAGCACTGGAGAGGAATCCTCAGGTTCCGGCCCCGACTCCACACAAGGTCTTAGGCCCCGGCATCGACGGGAGAGGAATCCCGAGAGGCCCCCGAGGAACTCGCATGGGGACTGGCCTTTCCTGAGGCCACCAGAGCGGGTCCCTGAGGTCCCCGTCGTAAGTCGAGAGCACCTGCCGCAACTCGAGAAAATCCAGGAGGTTTTGCCCTCCAGGCGAGACGAGGCCCATTTCCGCTGAGGCTTCTCGAGGCCAATACGTCTAACCACTGGAACTTCCAAAGGGTCCTTCACACCCTTGCTGCAACTCAAGAAGTTCCCCGACATACCCGTCTGCACTCGAGAGGAAGCACGTGGGGTCCCGCACACATCCAGGGGAGCCCCGTTTCCGCCTCCTAGCTCGAGATGAGGGATCCTTTCCCTGTTTCGTAGGGAAAGAATTCCCGGCGTTCCCGTTGCATCTCAAGAGGAGGCGCTCTCCACAGGAAAGGCGAGAGGAACTCCAGGGTCATGCCACCATTCCAAGAGTCCCCCAGATGTGTCAGTCCATTCCAGAGGAACCTGTTTTCCCTGCACTGCCTTGACGTTCAAGCGGAGGATCGACTCCCAACACGTGTGCACGTGGGACAGCCCTGTGGGAAAGCCTCGTGGGAAAGCCTCCTGGGAAAGACTCGAGGGAAAACCATAGATCCTTTGATCCACGTGGCGGACTGCGTGACACTGCTGCTACCGCTCTGGAGGAAAGCGCAAGTGCATGCCCGCATTCGAGACGAGGACTGACTCCCCTGGGGAGACTCCAGAAGTACCCCAAGATCCATGTCAGCACTGGAGAGGAATCCTCAGGTTCCGGCCCCGACTCCACACAAGGCTTAGGCCCCGGCATCGACGGGAGAGGAATCCCGAGAGGCCCCCGAGGAACTCGCATGGGGACTGGCCTTTCCTGAGGCCACCAGAGCGGGTCCCTGAGGTCCCCGTCGTAAGTCGAGAGCACCTGCCGCAACTCGAGAAAATCCAGGAGGTTTTGCCCTTCAGGCAAGATGAGGCCCATTTCCGCTGAGGCTTCTCGAGGCCAATCACATCTAACCACTGGAACTTCCAAAGGGTCCTTCACACCATTGCTGCAACTCAAGAAGTTCCCCGACATACCCGTCTCCACTCGAAAGGAAGCACGTGGGGTCCCGAACACATCCAGGGGAGCCCCGTTTCCGCCTCCTAGCTCGAGATGAGGGATCCTTTCCCTGTTTCGTATTGAAAGAATTCCCGGCGTTCCCGTCGCATCTCAAGAGGAGGCGCTCTCCACAGGAAAGGCGAGAGGAACTCCAGGGTCGTGCCACCATTCCAAGAGTCCCCCAGATGTGTCAGTCCATTCCAGAGGAACCTGTTTTCCCTGCACTGCCTTGACGTTCAAGCCGAGGATCGACTCCCACCACGTGTGCACGTGGCACAGCCCTTTGGAAAAGCCTCGTGGGAAAGCCTCGTGGGAAAGACTCGAGGGAAAACCATAGATCCTTTGATCCACGCGGCGGACTGCGTGACACTGCTGCTACCGCTCTGGAGGAAAGCGCAAGTGCATGCCCGCATTCGAGACGAGGACTGACTCCCCTGGGGAGACTCCAGAAGTACCCCAAGATCCATGTCAGCACTGGAGAGGAATCCTCTGGTTCCGGCCCCGACTCCACACAAGGTCTTAGGCCCCGGCATCGATGGGAGAGGAATCCCGAGAGGCCCCCGAGGAACTCGCATGGGGACTGGCCTTTCCTGAGGCCACCAGAGCGGGTCCCTGAGGTCCCCGTCGTAAGTCGAGAGCACCTGCCGCAACTCGAGAAAATCCAGGAGGTTTTGCCCTCCAGGCGAGATGAGGCCCATTTCCGCTGAGGCTTCTCGAGGCCAATCACATCTAACCACTGGAACTTCCAAAGGGTCCTTCACACCATTGCTGCAACTCAAGAAGTTCCGCGACATACCCGTCTCCACTCGAGAGGAAGCACGTGGGGTCACGCACACATCCAGGGGAGCCCCGTTTCCGCCTCCTAGCTCGAGATGAGGGATCCTTTCCCTGTTTCGTAGGGAAAGAATTCCCGGCGTTCCCGTCGCATCTGAAGAGGAGGCGCTCTCCTCAGGAAAGGCGAGAGGAACTCCAGGGTCGTGCCACCATTCCAAGAGTCCCCCAGATGTGTCAGTCCATTCCAGAGGAACCTGTTTTCCCTGCACTGCTTTGACGTTCAAGCCGAGGATCGACTCCCACCACGTGTGCACGTGGGACAGCCCTGTGGGAAAGCCTCGTGGGAAAGCCTCTGGGAAAGACTCGAGGGAAAACCATAGATCCTTTGATCCACGCGGCGGACTGCGTGACACTGCTGCTACCGCTCTGGAGGAAAGCGCAAGTGCATGCCCGCATTCGAGACGAGGACTGACTCCCCTGGGGAGACTCCAGAAGTACCCCAAGATCCATGTCAGCACTGGAGAGGAATCCTCTGGTTCCGGCCCCGACTCCACACAAGGTCTTAGGCCCCGGCATCGACGGGAGAGGAATCCCGAGAGGCCCCCGAGGAACTCGCATGGGGACTGGCCTTTCCTGAGGCCACCAGAGCGGGTCCCTCAGGTCCCCGTCGTAAGTCGAGAGAACCTGCCGCAACTCGAGAAAATCCAGGAGGTTTTGCCCTTCAGGCGAGATGAGGCCCATTTCCGCAGAGGCTTCTCGAGGCCAATCACATCTAACCACTGGAACTTCCAAAGGGTCCTTCACACCATTGCTGCAACTCAAGAAGTTCCCCGACATACCCGTCTCCACTCGAGAGGAAGCACGTGGGGTCCCGAACACATCCAGGGGAGCCCCGTTTCCGCCTCCTAGCTCGAGATGAGGGATCCTTTCCCTGTTTCGTATTGAAAGAATTCCCGGTGATCCCGTCGCATCTCAAGAGGAGGCGCTCTCCACAGGAAAGGCGAGAGGAACTCCAGGGTCGTGCCACCATTCCAAGAGTCCCCCAGATGTGTCAGTCCATTCCAGAGGAACCTGTTTTCCCTGCACTGCCTTGACGTTCAAGCCGAGGATCGACTCCCACCACGTGTGCACGTGGCACAGCCCTGTGGGAAAGCCTCGTGGGAAAGCCTCGTGAGAAAGACTCGAGGGAAAACCATAGATCCTTTGATCCACGGGGCGGACTGCGTGACACTGCTGCTACCGCTCTGGAGGAAAGCGCAAGTGCATGCCCGCATTCGAGACGAGGACTGACTCCCCTGGGGAGACTCCAGAAGTACCCCAAGATCCATGTCAGCACTGGAGAGGAATCCTCTGGTTCCGGCCCCGACTCCACACAAGGTCTTAGGCCCCGGCATCGATGGGAGAGGAATCCCGAGAGGCCCCCGAGGAACTCGCATGGGGACTGGCCTTTCCTGAGGCCACCAGAGCGGGTCCCTGAGGTCCCCGTCGTAAGTCGAGAGCACCTGCCGCAACTCGAGAAAATCCAGGAGGTTTTGCCCTCCAGGCGAGATGAGGCCATTTCCGCTGAGGCTTCTCGAGGCCAATCACATCTAACCACTGGAACTTCCAAAGGGTCCTTCACACCATTGCTGCAACTCAAGAAGTTCCGCGACATACCCGTCTCCACTCGAGAGGAAGCACGTGGGGTCACGCACACATCCAGGGCAGCCCCGTTTCCGCCTCCTAGCTCGAGATGAGGGATCCTTTCCCTGTTTCGTAGGGAAAGAATTCCCGGCGTTCCCGGCGCATCTCAAGAGGAGGCACTCTCCTCAGGAAAGGCGAGAGGAACTCCAGGGTCGTGCCACCATTCCAAGAGTCCCCCAGATGTGTCAGTCCAATCCAGAGGAACCTGTTTTCCCTGCACTGCCTTGACGTTCATGCCGAGGATCGACTCCCACCACGTGTGCACGTGGGACAGCCCTGTGGGAAAGCCTCGTGGGAAAGCCTCGTGGGAAAGACTCGAGGGAAAACCATAGATCCTTTGATCCACGCGGCGGACTGCGTGACACTGCTGCTACCGCTCTGAAGGAAAGCGCAAGTGCATGCCCGCATTCGAGACGAGGACTGACTCCCCTGGGGAGACTCCAGAATTACCCCAAGATCCATGTCAGCACTGGAGAGGAATCCTCAGTTTCCGGCCCCGACTCCACACAAGGTCTTAGGCCCCGGCATCGACGGGAGAGGAATCCCGAGAGGCCCCCGAGGAACTCGCATGGGGACTGGCCTTTCCTGAGGCCACCAGAGCGGGTCCCTGAGGTCCCCGTCGTAAGTCGAGAGCACCTGCCGCAACTCGAGAAAATCCAGGAGGTTTTGCCCTCCAGGCGAGATGAGGCCCATTTCCGCTGTGGCTTCTCGAGGCCAATCACATCTAACCACTGGAACTTCCAAAGGGTCCTTCACACCATTACTGTAACTCAAGAAGTTCCCCGACATACCCATCTCCACTCGAGAGGAAGCACGTGGGGTCCCGCACACATCCAGGGGAGCCCCGTTTCCGCCTCCTATCTCGAGATGAGGGATCCTTTCCCTGTTTCGTAGGGAAAGAATTCCCGGTGTTCCCGTCACATCTCAAGAGGAGGCGCTCTCCACAGGAAAGGCGAGAGGAACTCCAGGGTCGTGCCACCATTCCAAGAGTCCCCCAGATGTGTCAGTCCATTCCAGAGGAACCTGTTTTCCCTGCACTGCCTTGACGTTCAAACCGAGGATCGACTCCCACCACGTGTGCACGTGGCACAGCCCTGTGGGAAAGCCTCGTGGGAAAGCCTCGTGGGAAAGACTCGAGGGAAAACCATAGATCCTTTGATCCACGCGGCGGACTGCGTGACACTGCTGCTACCGCTCTGGAGGAAAGCGCAAGTGCATGCCCGCATTCGAGACGAGGACTGACTCCCCTGGGGAGACTCCAGAAGTACCCCAAGATCCATGTCAGCACTGGAGAGGAATCCTCAGGTTCCGGCCCCGACTCCACACAAGGTCTTAGGCCCCGGCATCGACGGGAGAGGAATCCCGAGAGGCCCCCGAGGAACTCGCATGGGGACTGGCCTTTCCTGAGGCCACCAGAGCGGGTCCCTGAGGTCCCCGTCGTAAGTCGAGAGCACCTGCCGCAACTCGAGAAAATCCAGGTGGTTTTGCCCTCCAGGCGAGACGAGGCCCATTTCCGCTGAGGCTTCTCGAGGCCAATACGTCTAACCACTGGAACTTCCAAAGGGTCCTTCACACCCTTGCTGCAACTCAAGAAGTTCCCCGACATACCCGTCTCCACTCGAGAGGAAGCACGTGGGGTCCCGCACACATCCAGGGGAGACCCGTTTCCGCCTCCTAGCTCGAGATGAGGGATCCTTTCCCTGTTTCGTAGGGAAAGAATTCCCGGCGTTCCCGTCGCATCTCAAGAGGAGGCGCTCTCCACAGGAAAGGCGAGAGGAACTCCAGGGTCGTGCCACCATTCCAAGAGTCCCCCAGATGTGTCAGTCCATTCCAGAGGAACCTGTTTTCCCTGCACTGCCTTGACGTTCAAGCCGAGGATCGACTCCCACCACGTGTGCACGTGGGACAGCCCTGTGGGAAAGCCTCGTGGGAAAGCCTCGTGGGAAAGACTCGAGGGAAAACCATAGATCCTTTGATCCACGCGGCGGACTGCGTGACACTGCTGCTACCGCTCTGGAGGAAAGCGCAAGTGCATGCCCGCATTCGAGACGAGGACTGACTCCCCTGGGGAGACTCCAGAAGTACCCCAAGATCCACGTCAGCACTGGAGAGGAATCCTCAGGTTCCGGCCCCGACTCCACACAAGGTCTTAGGCCCCGGCATCGACGGGAGAGGAATCCCGAGAGGCCCCCGAGGAACTCGCATGGGGACTGGCCTTTCCTGAGGCCACCAGAGCGGGTCCCTGAGGTCCCCGTCGTAAGTCGAGAGCACCTGCCGCAACTCGAGAAAATCCAGGAGGTTTTGCCCTCCAGGCGAGATGAGGCCCATTTCCGCTGAGTCTTCTCGAGGCCAATCACGTCTAACCACTGGAACTTCCAAAGGGTCCTTCACACCCTTGCTGCAACTCAAGAAGTTCCCCGACATACCCGTCTCCACTCGAGAGGAAGCACGTGGGGTCCACACACATCCAGAGGAGCCCCGTTTCCGCCTCCTAGCTCGAGATGAGGGATCCTTTCCCTGTTTCGTAGGGAAAGAATTCCCGGCGTTCCCGTCGCATCTCAAGAGGAGGCGCTCTCCACTGGAAAGGCGAGAGGAACTCCAGGGTCGTGCCACCATTCCAAGAGTCCCCCAGATGTGTCAGTCCAATCCAGAGGAACCTGTTTTCCCTGCACTGCCTTGACGTTCAAGCCGAGGATCGACTCCCACCACGTGTGCACGTGGGACAGCCCTGTGGGAAAGCCTCGTGGGAAAGCCTCGTGGGAAAGACTCGAGGGAAAACCATAGATCCTTTGATCCACGCGGCGGACTGCGTGACACTGCTGCTACCGCTCTGGAGGAAAGCGCAAGTGCATGCCCGCATTCGAGACGAGGACTGACTCCCCTGGGGAGACTCCAGAAGTACCCCAAGATCCATGTCAGCACTGGAGAGGAATCCTCAGTTTCCGGCCCCGACTCCACACAAGGTCTTAGGCCCCGGCATCGACGGGAGAGGAATCCCGAGAGGCCCCCGAGGAACTCGCATGGGGACTGGCCTTTCCTGAGGCCACCAGAGCGGGTCCCTGAGGTCCCCGTCGTAAGTCGAGAGCACCTGCCGCAACTCGAGAAAATCCAGGAGGTTTTGCCCTCCAGGCGAGATGAGGCCCATTTCCGCTGAGGCTTCTCGAGGCCAATCACATCTAACCACTGGAACTTCCAAAGGGTCCTTCACACCCTTGCTGCAACTCAAGAAGTTCATCGACATACCCGTCTCCACTCGAGAGGAAGCACGTGGGGTCCCGCACACATCGAGGGGAGCCCCGTTTCCGCCTCCTAGCTCGAGATGAGGGATCCTTTCCCTGTTTCGCAGGGAAAGAATTCCCGGCGTTCCCGTCGCATCTCAAGAGGAGGCGCTCTCCACAGGAAAGGCGAGGGGAACTCCAGGGTCGTGCCACCATTCCAAGAGTCCCCCAGATGTGTCAGTCCATTCCAGAGGAACATGTTTTCCCTGCACTGCCTTGACGTTCAAGCCGAGGATCGACTCCCACCACGTGTGCACGTGGGACAGCCCTGTGGGAAAGCCTCGTGGGAAAGCCTCTTGGGAAAGACTCGAGGGAAAACCATACATCCTTTGATCCATGCGGCGGACTGCGTGACACTGCTGCTACCGCTCTGGAGGAAAGCGCAAGTGCATGCCCGCATTCGAGACGAGGACTGACTCCCCTGGGGAGACTCCAGAAGTACCCCAAGATCCATGTCAGCACTGGAGAGGAAACCTCAGGTTCCGGCCCCGACTCCACACAAGGTCTTAGGCCCCGGCATCGACGGGAGAGGAATCCCGAGAGGCCCCCGAGGAACTCGCATGGGGACTGGCCTTTCCTGAGGCCACCAAAGCGGGTCCCTGAGGTCCCCGTCGTAAGTCGAGAGCACCTGCCGCAACTCGAGAAAATCCAGGAGGTTTTGCCCTCCAGGCGAGATGAGGCCCATTTCCGCTGAGGCTTCTCGAGGCCAATCACATCTAACCACTGGAACTTCCAAAGGGTTCTTCACACCCTTGCTGCAACTCAAGAAGTTCCCCGACATACCCGTCTCCACTCGAGAGGAAGAACGTGGGGTCCCGCACACATCCAGGGGAGCCCCGTTTCCGCCTCCTAGCTCGAGATGAGGGATCCTTTCCCTGTTTCGCAGGGAAAGAATTTCCGGCGTTCCCGTCGCATCTCAAGAGGAGGCGCTCTCCACAGGAAAGGCGAGAGGAACTCCAGGGTCGTGCCACCATTCCAAGAGTCCCCCAGATGTGTCAGTCCATTCCAGAGGAACCTGTTTTCCCTGCACTGCCTTGACGTTCAAGCCGAGGATCCACTCCCACCACGTGTGCACGTGGGACAGCCCTGTGGGAAAGCCTCGTGGGAAAGCCTCGTGGGAAAGACTCGAGGGAAAACCATAGATCCTTTGATCCACGCGGCGGACTGCGTGACACTGCTGCTACCGCTCTGGAGGAAAGCGCAAGTGCATGCCCGCATTCGAGACGAGGACTGACTCCCCTGGGGAGACTCCAGAAGTACCCCAAGATCCATGTCAGCACTGGAGAGGAATCCTCAGTTTCCGGCCCCGACTCCACACAAGGTCTTAGGCCCCGGCATCGACGGGAGAGGAATCCCGAGTGGCCCCCGAGGAACTCGCATGGGGACTGGCCTTTCCTGAGGCCACCAGAGCGGGTCCCTGAGGTCCCCGTCGTAAGTCGAGAGCACCTGCCGCAACTCGAGAAAATCCAGGAGGTTTTGCCCTCCAGGCGAGATGAGGCCCATTTCCGCTGAGGCTTCTCGAGGCCAATCACATCTAACCACTGGAACTTCCAAAGGGTCCTTCACACCCTTGCTGCAACTCAAGAAGTTCCCCGACATACCCGTCTCCACTCGAGTGGAAGCACGTGGTGTCCCGCACACATCCAGGGGAGCCCCGTTTCCGCCTCCTAGCTCGAGATGAGGGATCCTTTCCCTGTTTCGTTGGGAAAGAATTCCCGGCGTTCCCGTCGCATCTCAAGAGGAGGCGCTCTCCACAGGAAAGGCGAGAGGAACTCCAGGGTCGTGCCACCATTCCAAGAGTCCCCCAGATGTGTCAGTCCATTCCAGAGGAACCTGTTTTCCCTGCACTGCCTTGACGTTCAAGCCGAGGATCGACTCCCACCACGTGTGCACGTGGGACAGCCCTGTGGGAAAGCCTCGTGGGAAAGCCTCGTGGGAAAGACTCGAGGGAAAACCATAGATCCTTTGATCCACGCGGCGGACTGCGTGACACTGCTGCTACCGCTCTGGAGGAAAGCGCAAGTGCATTCCCGCATTCGAGACGAGGACTGACTCCCCTGGGGAGACTCCAGAAGTACCCCAAGATCCATGTCAGCACTGGAGAGGAAAACTCAGGTTCCGGCCCCGACTCCACACAAGGTCTTAGGCCCCGGCATGGACGGGAGAGGAATCCCGAGAGGCCCCCGAGGAACTCGCATGGGGACTGGCCTTTCCTGAGGCCACCAGAGCGGGTCCCTGAGGTCCCCGTCGTAAGTCGAGAGCACCAGCCGCAACTCGAGAAAATCCAGGAGGTTTTGCCCTCCAGGCGAGATGAGGCCCCTTTCCGCTGAGGCTTCTCGAGGCTAATCACGTCTAACCACTGGAACTTCCAAAGGGTCCTTCACACCCTTGCTGCAACTCAAGAAGTTCCCCGACATACCCGTCTCCACTCGAGAGGAAGCACGTGGGGTCCGCACACATCCAGAGGAGCCCCGTTTCCGCCTCCTAGCTCGAGATGAGGGATCCTTTCCCTGTTTCGTAGGGAAAGAATTCCCGGCGTTCCCGTCGCATCTCAAGAGGAGGCGCTCTCCACAGGAAAGGCGAGAGGAACTCCAGGGTCGTGCCACCATTCCAAGAGTTCCCCAGATGTGTCAGTCCAATCCAGAGGAACCTGTTTTCCCTGCACTGCCTTGACGTTCAAGCCGAGGATCGACTCCCACCACGTGTGCACGTGGCACAGCCCTGTGGGAAAGCCTCGTGGGAAAGCCTCGTGGGAAAGACTCGAGGGAAAACCATAGATCCTTTGATCCACGCGGCGGACTGCGTGACACTGCTGCTACCGCTCTGGAGGAAAGCGCAAGTGCATGCCCGCATTCGAGACGAGGACTGACTCCCCTGGGGAGACTCCAGAAGTACCCCAAGATCCATGTCAGCACTGGAGAGGAATCCTCAGTTTCCGGCCCCGACTCCACACAAGGTCTTAGGCCCCGGCATCGACGGGAGAGGAATCCCGAGAGGCCCCCGAGGAACTCGCATGGGGACTGGCCTTTCCTGAGGCCACCAGAGCGGGTCCCTGAGGTCCCCGTCGTAAGTCGAGAGCACCTGCCGCAACTCGAGAAAATCCAGGAGGTTTTGCCCTCCAGGCGAGATGAGGCCCATTTCCGCTGAGGCTTCTCGAGGCCAATCACATCTAACCACTGGAACTTCCAAAGGGTCCTTCACACCCTTGCTGCAACTCAAGAAGTTCATAGACATACCCGACTCCACTCGAGAGGAAGCACGTGGGGTCCCGCACACATCCAGGGGAGCCCCGTTTCCGCCTACTAGCTCGAGATGAGGGATCCTTTCCCTGTTTCGCAGGGAAAGAATTTCCGGCGATCCCGTCGCATCTCAAGAGGAGGCGCTCTCCACAGGAAAGGCGAGAGGAACTCCAGGGTCGTGCCACCATTCCAAGAGTCCCCCAGATGTGTCAGTCCATTCCAGAGGAACCTGTTTTCCCTGCACTGCCTTGACGTTCAAGCCGAGGATCGACTCCCACCACGTGTGCACGTGGGACAGCCCTGTGGGAAAGCCTCGTGGGAAAGCCTCGTGGGAAAGACTCGAGGGAAAACCATAGATCCTTTGATCCACGCGGCGGACTGCGTGACACTGCTGCTACCGCTCTGGAGGAAAGCGCAAGTGCATGCCCGCATTCGAGACGAGGACTGACTCCCCTGGGGAGACTCCAGAAGTACCCCAAGATCCATGTCAGCACTGGAGAGGAATCCTCAGGTTCCGGCCCCGACTCCACACAAGGTCTTAGGCCCCGGCATCGACGGGAGAGGAATCCCGAGAGGCCCCCGAGGAACTCGCATGGGGACTGGCCTTTCCTGAGGCCACCAGAGCGGGTCCCTGAGGTCCCCGTCGTAAGTCGAGAGCACCTGCCGCAACTCGAGAAAATCCAGGAGGTTTTGCCCTCCAGGCGAGATGAGGCCCATTTCCGCTGAGGCTTCTCGAGGCCAATCACGTCTAACCACAGGAACTTCCAAAGGGTCCTTCACACCCTTGCTGCAACTCAAGAAGTTCCCCGACATACCCGTCTCCACTCGAGAGGAAGCACGTGGTGTCCCGCACACATCCAGGGGAGCCCCGTTTCCGCCTCCTAGCTCGAGATGAGGGATCCTTTCCCTGTTTCGTAGGGAAAGAATTCCCGGCGTTCCCGTCGCATCTCAAGAGGAGGCGCTCTCCACAGGAAAGGCGAGATGAATTCCAGGGTCGTGCCACCATTCCAAGAGTACCCCAGATGTGTCAGTCCATTCCAGAGGAACCTGTTTTCCCTGCACTGCCTTGACGTTCAAGCCGAGGATCGACTCCCACCACGTGTGCACGTGGCACAGCCCTGTGGGAAAGCCTCGTGGGAAAGCCTCGTGGGAAAGACTCGAGGGAAAACCATAGATCCTTTGATCCACGCGGCGGACTGCGTGACACTGCTGCTACCGCTCTGGAGGAAAGCGCAAGTGCATGCACGCATTCGAGACGAGGACTGACTTCCCTGGGGAGACTCCAGAAGTACGCCAAGATCCATGTCAGCACTGGAGAGGAATCCTCAGGTTCCGACCCCGACTCCACACAAGGTCTTAGGCCCCGGCATCGACGGGAGAGGAATCCCGAGAGGCCCCCGAGGAACTCGCATGGGGACTGGCCTTTCCTGAGGCCACCAGAGCGGGTCCCTGAGGTCCCCGTCGTAAGTCGAGAGCACCTGCCGCAACTCAAGAAAATCCAGGAGGTTTTGCCCTCCAGGCGAGATGAGGCCCATTTCCGCTGAGGCTTCTCGAGGCCAATCACATCTAACCACTGGAACTTCCAAAGGGTCCTTCACACCATTGCTTCAACTCAAGAAGTTCCCCGACATACCCGTCTCCACTCGAGAGGAAGCACGTGGGGTCCCGCACACATCCAGGGGAGCCCCGTTTCCGCCTCCTAGCTCGAGATGAGGGATCCTTTCCCTGTTTCGTAGGGAAAGAATTTCCGGCGTTCCCGTCGCATCTCAAGAGGAGGCGCTCTCCACAGGAAAGGCGAGAGGAACTCCAGGGTCGTGCCACCATTCCAAGAGTCCCCCAGATGTGTCAGTCCATTCCAGAGGAACCTGTTTTCCCTGCACTGCCTTGACGTTCAAGCCGAGGATCGACTCCCACCACGTGTGCACGTGGGACAGCCCTGTGGGAAAGCCTCGTGGGAAAGCCTCGTGGGAAAGACTCGAGGGAAAACCATAGATCCTTTGATCCACGCGGCGGACTGCGTGACACTGCTGCTACCGCTCTGGAGGAAAGCGCAAGTGCATGCCCGCATTCGAGACGAGGACTGACTCCCCTGGGGAGACTCCAGAAGTACCCCAAGATCCATGTCAGCACTGGAGAGGAATCCTCAGGTTCCGGCCCCGACTCCACACAAGGTCTTAGGCCCCGGCATCGACGGGAGAGGAATCCCGAGAGGCCCCCGAGGAACTCGCATGGGGACTGGCCTTTCCTGAGGCCACCAGAGCGGGTCCCTGAGGTCCCCGTCGTAAGTCGAGAGCACCTGCCGCAACTCGAGAAAATCCAGGAGGTTTTGCCATCCAGGCGAGATGAGGCCCATTTCCGCTGAGGCTTCTCGAGGCCAATCACGTCTAACCACAGGAACTTCCAAAGGGTCCTTCACACCATTGCTGCAACTCAAGAAGTTCCCTGACATACCCGTCTCCACTCGAGAGGAATCACGTGGTGTTCCGCACACATCCAGGGGAGCCCCGTTTCCGCCTCCTAGCTCGAGATGAGGGATCCTTTCCCTGTTTCGTAGGGAAAGAATTCCCGGCGTTCCCGTCGCATCTCAAGAGGAGGCGCTCTCCACAGGAAAGGCGAGATGAATTCCAGGGTCGTGCCACCATTCCAAGAGTCCCCCAGATGTGTCAGTCCATTCCAGAGGAACCTGTTTTCCCTGCACTGCCTTGACGTTCAAGCCGAGGATCGACTCCCACCACGTGTGCACGTGGCACAGCCCTGTGGGAAAGCCTCGTGGGAAAGCCTCGTGGGAAAGACTCGAGGGAAAACCATAGATCCTTTGATCCACGCGGCGGACTGCGTGACACTGCTGCTACCGCTCTGGAGGAAAGCGCAAGTGCATGCACGCATTCGAGACGAGGACTGACTTCCCTGGGGAGACTCCAGAAGTACGCCAAGATCCATGTCAGCACTGGAGAGGAATCCTCAGGTTCCGGCCCCGACTCCACACAAGGTCTTAGGCCCCGGCATCGACGGGAGAGGAATCCCGAGAGGCCCCCGAGGAACTCGCATGGGGACTGGCCTTTCCTGAGGCCACCAGAGCGGGTCCCTGAGGTCCCCGTCGTAAGTCGAGAGCACCTGCCGCAACTCAAGAAAATCCAGGAGGTTTTGCCCTCCAGGCGAGATGAGGCCCATTTCCGCTGAGGCTTCTCGAGGCCAATCACATCTAACCACTGGAACTTCCAAAGGGTCCTTCACACCATTGCTTCAACTCAAGAAGTTCCCCGACATACCCGTCTCCACTCGAGAGGAAGCACGTGGGGTCCCGCACACATCCAGGGGAGCCCCGTTTCCGCCTCCTAGCTCGAGATGAGGGATCCTTTCCCTGTTTCGTAGGGAAAGAATTCCCGGCGTTCCCGTCGCATCTCAAGAGGAGGCGCTCTCCACAGGAAAGGCGAGAGGAACTCCAGGGTCGTGCCACCATTCCAAGAGTCCCCCAGATGTGTCAGTCCATTCCAGAGGAACCTGTTTTCCCTGCACTGCCTTGACGTTCAAGCCGAGGATCGACTCCCACCACGAGTGCACGTGGGACAGCCCTGTGGGAAAGCCTCGTGGGAAAGCCACGTGGGAAAGACTCGAGGGAAAACCATAGATCCTTTGATCCACGCGGCGGACTGCGTGACACTGCTGCTACCGCTCTGGAGGAAAGCGCAAGTGCATGCCCGCATTCGAGACGAGGACTGACTCCCATGGGGAGACTCCAGAAGTACCCCAAGATCCATGTCAGCACTGGAGAGGAATCCTCAGGTTCCGGCCCCGACTCCACACAAGGTCTTAGGCCCCGGCATCGACGGGAGAGGAATCCCGAGAGGCCCCCGAGGAACTCGCATGGGGACTGGCCTTTCCTGAGGCCACCAGAGCGGGTCCCTGAGGTCCCCGTCGTAAGTCGAGAGCACCTGCCGCAACTCGAGAAAATCCAGGAGGTTTTGCCATCCAGGCGAGATGAGGCCCATTTCCGCTGAGGCTTCTCGAGGCTAATCACGTCTAACCACAGGAACTTCCAAAGGGTCCTTCACACCCTTGCTGCAACTCCAGAAGTTCCCTGACATACCCGTCTCCACTCGAGAGGAAGCACGTGGGGTCCCGCACACATCCAGGGGAGCCCCGTTTCCGCCTCCTAGCTCGAGATGAGGGATCCTTTCCCTGTTTCGTAGGGAAAGAATTCCCGGCGTTCCCGTCGCATCTCAAGAGGAGGCGCTCTCCACAGGAAAGGCGAGAGGAACTCCAGGGTCGTGCCACCATTCCAAGAGTCCCCCAGATGTGTCAGTCCATTCCAGAGGAACCTGTTTTCCCTGCACTGCCTTGACGTTCAAGCCGAGGATCGACTCCCACCACGTGTGCACGTGGCACAGCCCTGTGGGAAAGCCTCGTGGGAAAGCCTCGTGGGAAAGACTCGAGGGAAAACCATAGATCCTTTGATCCACGCGGCGGACTGCGTGACACTGCTGCTACCGCTCTGGAGGAAAGCGCAAGTGCATGCACGCATTCGAGACGAGGACTGACTTCCCTGGGGAGACTCCAGAAGTACGCCAAGATCCATGTCAGCACTGGAGAGGAATCCTCAGGTTCCGGCCCCGACTCCACACAAGGTCTTAGGCCCCGGCATCGACGGGAGAGGAATCCCGAGAGGCCCCCGAGGAACTCGCATGGGGACTGGCCTTTCCTGAGGCCACCAGAGCGGGTCCCTGAGGTCCCCGTCGTAAGTCGAGAGCACCTGCCGCAACTCAAGAAAATCCAGGAGGTTTTGCCCTCCAGGCGAGATGAGGCCCATTTCCGATGAGGCTTCTCGAGGCCAATCACATCTAACCACTGGAACTTCCAAAGGGTCCTTCACACCATTGCTTCAACTCAAGAAGTTCCCCGACATACCCGTCTCCACTCGAGAGGAAGCACGTGGGGTCCCGCACACATCCAGGGGAGCCCCGTTTCCGCCTCCTAGCTCGAGATGAGGGATCCTTTCCCTGTTTCGTAGGGAAAGAATTCCCGGCGTTCCCGTCGCATCTCAAGAGGAGGCGCTCTCCACAGGAAAGGCGAGAGGAACTCCAGGGTCGTGCCACCATTCCAAGAGTCCCCCAGATGTGTCAGTCCATTCCAGAGGAACCTGTTTTCCCTGCACTGCCTTGACGTTCAAGCCGAGGATCGACTCCCACCACGAGTGCACGTGGGACAGCCCTGTGGGAAAGCCTCGTGGGAAAGCCACGTGGGAAAGACTCGAGGGAAAACCATAGATCCTTTGATCCACGCGGCGGACTGCGTGACACTGCTGCTACCGCTCTGGAGGAAAGCGCAAGTGCATGCCCGCATTCGAGACGAGGACTGACTCCCATGGGGAGACTCCAGAAGTACCCCAAGATCCATGTCAGCACTGGAGAGGAATCCTCAGGTTCCGGCCCCGACTCCACACAAGGTCTTAGGCCCCGGCATCGACGGGAGAGGAATCCCGAGAGGCCCCCGAGGAACTCGCATGGGGACTGGCCTTTCCTGAGTCCACCAGAGCGGGTCCCTGAGGTCCCCGTCGTAAGTCGAGAGCACCTGCCGCAACTCGAGAAAATCCAGGAGGTTTTGCCCTCCAGGCGAGACGAGGCCCATTTCCGCTGAGGCTTTTCGAGGCCAATACGTCTAACCACTGGAACTTCCAAAGGGTCCTTCACACCCTTGCTGCAACTCAAGAAGTTCCCCGACATACCCGTCTCCACTCGAGAGGAAGCACGTGGGGTCCCGCACACATCAAGGGGAGCCCCGTTTCCGCCTCCTAGCTCGAGATGAGGGATCCTTTCCCTGTTTCGTAGGGAAAGAATTCCCGGCGTTCCCGTCGCATCTCAAGAGGAGGCGCTCTCCACAGGAAAGGCGAGAGGAACTCCAGCGTCGTGCCACCATTCCAAGAGTCCCCCAGATGTGTCAGTCCATTCCAGAGGAACCTGTTTTCCCTGCACTGCCTTGACGTTCAAGCCGAGGATCGACTCCCACCACGTGTGCACGAGGGACAGCCCTGTGGGAAAGCCTCGTGGGAAAGCCTCGTGGGAAAGACTCGAGGGAATACCATAGATCCTTTGATCCACGCGGCGGACTGCGTGACACTGCTGCTACCGCTCTGGAGGAAAGCGCAAGTGCATGCCCGCATTCGAGACGAGGACTGACTCCCCTGGGGAGACTCCAGAAGTACCCCAAGATCCATGTCAGCACTGGAGAGGAATCCTCAGGTTCCGGCCCCGACTCCACACAAGGTCTTAGGCCCCGGCATCGACGGGAGAGGAATCCCGAGAGGCCCCCGAGGAACTCGCATGGGGACTGGCCTTTCCTGAGGCCACCAGAGCGGGTCCCTGAGGTCCCCGTCGTAAGTCGAGAGCACCTGCCGCAACTCGAGAAAATCCAGGAGGTTTTGCCCTCCAGGCGAGACGAGGCCCATTTCCGCTGAGGCTTCTCGAGGCCAATACGTCTAACCACTGGAACTTCCAAAGGGTCCTTCACACCCTTGCTGCAACTCAAGAAGTTCCCTGACATACCCGTCTCCACTCGAGAGGAAGCACGTGGGGTCCTGCACACATCCAGGGGAGCCCCGTTTCCGCCTCCTAGCTCGAGATGAGGGATCCTTTCCCGGTTTCGTAGGGAAAGAATTCCCGGCGTTCCCGTCGCATCTCAAGAGGAGGCGCTCTCCACAGGAAAGGCGAGAGGAACTCCAGGGTCGTGCCACCATTCCAAGAGTCCCCCAGATGTGTCAGTCCATTCCAGAGGAACCTGTTTTCCCTGCACTGCCTTGACGTTCAAGCCGAGGATCCACTCCCACCACGTGTGCACGTGGGACAGCCCTGTGGGAAAGCCTCGTGGGAAAGCCTCGTGGGAAATACTCGAGGGAAAACCATAGATCCTTTGATCCACGCGGCGGACTGCGTGACACTGCTGCTACCGCTCTGGAGGAAAGCGCAAGTGCATGCCCGCATTCGAGACGAGGACTGACTCCCCTGGGGAGACTCCAGAAGTACCCCAAGATCCATGTCAGCACTGGAGAGGAATCCTCAGGTTCCGGCCCCGACTCCACACAAGGTCTTAGGCCCCGGCATCGACGGGAGAGGAATCCCGAGAGGCCCCCGAGGAACTCGCATGGGGACTGGCCTTTCCTGAGGCCACCAGAGCGGGTCCCTGAGGTCCCCGTCGTAAGTCGAGAGCACCTGCCGCAACTCGAGAAAATCCAGGAGGTTTTGCCCTCCAGGTGAGACGAGGCCCATTTCCGCTGAGGCTTCTCGAGGCCAATACGTCTAACCACTGGAACTTCCAAAGGGTCCTTCACACCCTTGCTGCAACTCAAGAAGTTCCCTGACATACCCGTCTCCACTCGAGAGGAAGCACGTGGGGTCCTGCACACATCCAGGGGAGCCCCGTTTCCGCCTCCTAGCTCGAGATGAGGGATCCTTTCCCTGTTTCGTAGGGAAAGAATTCCCGGCGTTCCCGTCGCATCTCAAGAGGAGGCGCTCTCCACAGGAAAGGCGAGAGGAACTCCAGCGTCGTGCCACCATTCCAAGAGTCCCCCAGATGTGTCAGTCCATTCCAGAGGAACCTGTTTTCCCTGCACTGCCTTGACGTTCAAGCCGAGGATCGACTCCCACCACGTGTGCACGTGGGACAGCCCTGTGGGAAAGCCTCGTGGGAAAGCCTCGTGGGAAAGACTCGAGGGAAAACCATAGATCCTTTGATCCACGCGGCGGACTGCGTGACACTGCTGCTACCGCTCTGGAGGAAAGCGCAAGTGCATGCCCACATTCGAGACGAGGACTGACTCCCCTGGGGAGACTCCAGAAGTACCCCAAGATCCATGTCAGCACTGGAGAGGAATCCTCAGGTTCCGGCCCCGACTCCACACAAGGTCTTAGGCCCCGGCATCGACGGGAGAGGAATCCCGAGAGGCCCCCGAGGAACTCGCATGGGGACTGGCCTTTCCTGAGGCCACCAGAGCGGGTCCCTGAGGTCCCCGTCGTAAGTCGAGAGCACCTGCCGCAACTTGAGAAAATCCAGGAGGTTTTGCCCTCCAGGCGAGATGAGGCCCATTTCCGCTGAGGCTTCTCGAGGCCAATCACATCTAACCACTGGAACTTCCAAAGGGTCCTTCACACCCTTGCTGCAACTCAAGAAGTTCCCCGACATACCCGTCTCCACTCGAGAGGAAGCACGTGGTGTCCCGCACACATCCAGGGGAGCCCCGTTTCCGCCTCCTAGCTCGAGATGAGGGATCCTTTCCCTGTTTCGTTGGGAAAGAATTCCCGGCGTTCCCGTCGCATCTCAAGAGGAGGCGCTCTCCACAGGAAAGGCGAGAGGAACTCCAGGGTCGTGGCACCATTCCAAGAGTCCCCCAGATGTGTCAGTCCATTCCAGAGGAACCTGTTTTCCCTGCACTGCCTTGACGTTCAAGCCGAGGATCGACTCCCACCACGTGTGCACGTGGGACAGCCCTGTGGGAAAGCCTCGTGGGAAAGCCTCGTGGGAAAGACTCGAGGGAAAACCATAGATCCTTTGATCCACGCGGCGGACTGCGTGACACTGCTGCTACCGCTCTGGAGGAAAGCGCAAGTGCATGCCCGCATTCGAGACGAGGACTGACTCCCCTGGGGAGACTCCAGAAGTACCCCAAGATCCATGTCATCACTGGAGAGGAAAACTCAGGTTCCGGCCCCGACTCCACACAAGGTCTTAGGCCCCGGCATCGACGGGAGAGGAATCCCGAGAGGCCCCCGAGGAACTCGCATGGGGACTGGCCTTTCCTGAGGCCACCAGAGCGGGTCCCTGAGGTCCCCGTCTTAAGTCGAGAGCACCTGCCGCAACTCGAGAAAATCCAATAGGTTTTGCCCTCCAGGCGAGATGAGGCCCATTTCCGCTGAGGCTTCTCGAGGCCAATCACATCTAACCACTGGAACTTCCAAAGCGTCCTTCACACCCTTGCTGCAACTCAAGAAGTTCCCCGACATACCCGTCTCCACTCAAGAGGAAGCACGTGGGTCCCGCACACATCCAGGGGAGCCCCGTTTCTGCCTCCTAGCTCGAGATGAGGGATCCTTTCCCTGTTTCGTAGGGAAAGAATTCCCGGCGTTCCCATCGCATCTCAAGAGGAGGCGCTCTCCACAGGAAAGGCGAGAGGAACTCCAGGGTCGTGCCACCATTCCAAGAGTCCCCCAGATGTGTCAGTCCATTCCAGAGGAACCTGTTTTCCCTGCACTGCCTTGACGTTCAAGCCGAGGATCGACTCCCACCACGTGTGCACGTGGCACAGCCCTGTGGGAAAGCCTCGTGGGAAAGCCTCGTGGGAAAGACTCGAGGGAAAACCATAGATCCTTTGATCCACGCGGCGGACTGCGTGACACTGCTGCTACCGCTCTGGAGGAAAGCGCAAGTGCATGCACGCATTCGAGACGAGGACTGACTTCCCTGGGGAGACTCCAGAAGTACGCCAAGATCCATGTCAGCACTGGAGAGGAATCCTCAGGTTCCGGCCCCGACTCCACACAAGGTCTTAGGCCCCGGCATCGACGGGAGAGGAATCCCGAGAGGCCCACGAGGAACTCGCATGGGGACTGGCCTTTCCTGAGGCCACCAGAGCGGGTCCCTGAGGTCCCCGTCGTAAGTCGAGAGCACCTGCCGCAACTCAAGAAAATCCAGGAGGTTTTGCCCTCCAGGCGAGATGAGGCCCATTTCCGATGAGGCTTCTCGAGGCCAATCACATCTAACCACTGGAACTTCCAAAGGGTCCTTCACACCATTGCTTCAACTCAAGAAGTTCCCCGACATACCCGTCTCCACTCGAGAGGAAGCACGTGGGGTCCCGCACACATCCAGGGGAGCCCCGTTTCCGCCTCCTAGCTCGAGATGAGGGATCCTTTCCCTGTTTCGTAGGGAAAGAATTCCCGGCGTTCCCGTCGCATCTCAAGAGGAGGCGCTCTCCACAGGAAAGGCGAGAGGAACTCCAGGGTCGTGCCACCATTCCAAGAGTCCCCCAGATGTGTCAGTCCATTCCAGAGGAACCTGTTTTCCCTGCACTGCCTTGACGTTCAAGCCGAGGATCGACTCCCACCACGAGTGCACGTGGGACAGCCCTGTGGGAAAGCCTCGTGGGAAAGCCACGTGGGAAAGACTCGAGGGAAAACCATAGATCCTTTGATCCACGCGGCGGACTGCGTGACACTGCTGCTACCGCTCTGGAGGAAAGCGCAAGTGCATGCCCGCATTCGAGACGAGGACTGACTCCCATGGGGAGACTCCAGAAGTACCCCAAGATCCATGTCAGCACTGGAGAGGAATCCTCAGGTTCCGGCCCCGACTCCACACAAGGTCTTAGGCCCCGGCATCGACGGGAGAGGAATCCCGAGAGGCCCCCGAGGAACTCGCATGGGGACTGGCCTTTCCTGAGTCCACCAGAGCGGGTCCCTGAGGTCCCCGTCGTAAGTCGAGAGCACCTGCCGCAACTCGAGAAAATCCAGGAGGTTTTGCCCTCCAGGCGAGACGAGGCCCATTTCCGCTGAGGCTTTTCGAGGCCAATACGTCTAACCACTGGAACTTCCAAAGGGTCCTTCACACCCTTGCTGCAACTCAAGAAGTTCCCCGACATACCCGTCTCCACTCGAGAGGAAGCACGTGGGGTCCCGCACACATCAAGGGGAGCCCCGTTTCCGCCTCCTAGCTCGAGATGAGGGATCCTTTCCCTGTTTCGTAGGGAAAGAATTCCCGGCGTTCCCGTCGCATCTCAAGAGGAGGCGCTCTCCACAGGAAAGGCGAGAGGAACTCCAGCGTCGTGCCACCATTCCAAGAGTCCCCCAGATGTGTCAGTCCATTCCAGAGGAACCTGTTTTCCCTGCACTGCCTTGACGTTCAAGCCGAGGATCGACTCCCACCACGTGTGCACGAGGGACAGCCCTGTGGGAAAGCCTCGTGGGAAAGCCTCGTGGGAAAGACTCGAGGGAATACCATAGATCCTTTGATCCACGCGGCGGACTGCGTGACACTGCTGCTACCGCTCTGGAGGAAAGCGCAAGTGCATGCCCGCATTCGAGACGAGGACTGACTCCCCTGGGGAGACTCCAGAAGTACCCCAAGATCCATGTCAGCACTGGAGAGGAATCCTCAGGTTCCGGCCCCGACTCCACACAAGGTCTTAGGCCCCGGCATCGACGGGAGAGGAATCCCGAGAGGCCCCCGAGGAACTCGCATGGGGACTGGCCTTTCCTGAGGCCACCAGAGCGGGTCCCTGAGGTCCCCGTCGTAAGTCGAGAGCACCTGCCGCAACTCGAGAAAATCCAGGAGGTTTTGCCCTCCAGGCGAGACGAGGCCCATTTCCGCTGAGGCTTCTCGAGGCCAATACGTCTAACCACTGGAACTTCCAAAGGGTCCTTCACACCCTTGCTGCAACTCAAGAAGTTCCCTGACATACCCGTCTCCACTCGAGAGGAAGCACGTGGGGTCCTGCACACATCCAGGGGAGCCCCGTTTCCGCCTCCTAGCTCGAGATGAGGGATCCTTTCCCGGTTTCGTAGGGAAAGAATTCCCGGCGTTCCCGTCGCATCTCAAGAGGAGGCGCTCTCCACAGGAAAGGCGAGAGGAACTCCAGGGTCGTGCCACCATTCCAAGAGTCCCCCAGATGTGTCAGTCCATTCCAGAGGAACCTGTTTTCCCTGCACTGCCTTGACGTTCAAGCCGAGGATCCACTCCCACCACGTGTGCACGTGGGACAGCCCTGTGGGAAAGCCTCGTGGGAAAGCCTCGTGGGAAATACTCGAGGGAAAACCATAGATCCTTTGATCCACGCGGCGGACTGCGTGACACTGCTGCTACCGCTCTGGAGGAAAGCGCAAGTGCATGCCCGCATTCGAGACGAGGACTGACTCCCCTGGGGAGACTCCAGAAGTACCCCAAGATCCATGTCAGCACTGGAGAGGAATCCTCAGGTTCCGGCCCCGACTCCACACAAGGTCTTAGGCCCCGGCATCGACGGGAGAGGAATCCCGAGAGGCCCCCGAGGAACTCGCATGGGGACTGGCCTTTCCTGAGGCCACCAGAGCGGGTCCCTGAGGTCCCCGTCGTAAGTCGAGAGCACCTGCCGCAACTCGAGAAAATCCAGGAGGTTTTGCCCTCCAGGCGAGACGAGGCCCATTTCCGCTGAGGCTTCTCGAGGCCAATACGTCTAACCACTGGAACTTCCAAAGGGTCCTTCACACCCTTGCTGCAACTCAAGAAGTTCCCTGACATACCCGTCTCCACTCGAGAGGAAGCACGTGGGGTCCTGCACACATCCAGGGGAGCCCCGTTTCCGCCTCCTAGCTCGAGATGAGGGATCCTTTCCCTGTTTCGTAGGGAAAGAATTCCCGGCGTTCCCGTCGCATCTCAAGAGGAGGCGCTCTCCACAGGAAAGGCGAGAGGAACTCCAGCGTCGTGCCACCATTCCAAGAGTCCCCCAGATGTGTCAGTCCATTCCAGAGGAACCTGTTTTCCCTGCACTGCCTTGACGTTCAAGCCGAGGATCGACTCCCACCACGTGTGCACGTGGGACAGCCCTGTGGGAAAGCCTCGTGGGAAAGCCTCGTGGGAAAGACTCGAGGGAAAACCATAGATCCTTTGATCCATGCGGCGGACTGCGTGACACTGCTGCTACCGCTCTGGAGGAAAGCGCAAGTGCATGCCCACATTCGAGACGAGGACTGACTCCCCTGGGGAGACTCCAGAAGTACCCCAAGATCCATGTCAGCACTGGAGAGGAATCCTCAGGTTCCGGCCCCGACTCCACACAAGGTCTTAGGCCCCGGCATCGACGGGAGAGGAATCCCGAGAGGCCCCCGAGGAACTCGCATGGGGACTGGCCTTTCCTGAGGCCACCAGAGCGGGTCCCTGAGGTCCCCGTCGTAAGTCGAGAGCACCTGCCGCAACTTGAGAAAATCCAGGAGGTTTTGCCCTCCAGGCGAGATGAGGCCCATTTCCGCTGAGGCTTCTCGAGGCCAATCACATCTAACCACTGGAACTTCCAAAGGGTCCTTCACACCCTTGCTGCAACTCAAGAAGTTCCCCGACATACCCGTCTCCACTCGAGAGGAAGCACGTGGTGTCCCGCACACATCCAGGGGAGCCCCGTTTCCGCCTCCTAGCTCGAGATGAGGGATCCTTTCCCTGTTTCGTTGGGAAAGAATTCCCGGCGTTCCCGTCGCATCTCAAGAGGAGGCGCTCTCCACAGGAAAGGCGAGAGGAACTCCAGGGTCGTGGCACCATTCCAAGAGTCCCCCAGATGTGTCAGTCCATTCCAGAGGAACCTGTTTTCCCTGCACTGCCTTGACGTTCAAGCCGAGGATCGACTCCCACCACGTGTGCACGTGGGACAGCCCTGTGGGAAAGCCTCGTGGGAAAGCCTCGTGGGAAAGACTCGAGGGAAAACCATAGATCCTTTGATCCACGCGGCGGACTGCGTGACACTGCTGCTACCGCTCTGGAGGAAAGCGCAAGTGCATGCCCGCATTCGAGACGAGGACTGACTCCCCTGGGGAGACTCCAGAAGTACCCCAAGATCCATGTCATCACTGGAGAGGAAAACTCAGGTTCCGGCCCCGACTCCACACAAGGTCTTAGGCCCCGGCATCGACGGGAGAGGAATCCCGAGAGGCCCCCGAGGAACTCGCATGGGGACTGGCCTTTCCTGAGGCCACCAGAGCGGGTCCCTGAGGTCCCCGTCTTAAGTCGAGAGCACCTGCCGCAACTCGAGAAAATCCAATAGGTTTTGCCCTCCAGGCGAGATGAGGCCCATTTCCGCTGAGGCTTCTCGAGGCCAATCACATCTAACCACTGGAACTTCCAAAGCGTCCTTCACACCCTTGCTGCAACTCAAGAAGTTCCCCGACATACCCGTCTCCACTCAAGAGGAAGCACGTGGGTCCCGCACACATCCAGGGGAGCCCCGTTTCTGCCTCCTAGCTCGAGATGAGGGATCCTTTCCCTGTTTCGTAGGGAAAGAATTCCCGGCGTTCCCATCGCATCTCAAGAGGAGGCGCTCTCCACAGGAAAGGCGAGAGGAACTCCAGGGTCATGCCACCATTCCAAGAGTTCCCCAGATGTGTCAGTCCATTCCAGAGGAACCTGTTTTCCCTGCACTGCCTTGACGTTCAAGCCGAGGATCGATTCCCACCACGTGTGCACGTGGGACAGCCCTGTGGGAAAGCCTCGTGGGAAAGCCTCGTGGGAAAGACTCGAGGGAAAACCATACATCCTTTGATCCACGCGGCAGACTGCGTGACACTGCTGCTACCGCTCTGGAGGAAAGCGCAAGTGCATTCCCGCATTCCAGACGAGGACTGACTCCCCTGGGGAGACTCCAGAAGTACCCCAAGATCCATGTCAGCACTGGAGAGGAATCCTCAGGTTCCGGCCCCGACTCCACACAAGGTCTTAGGCCCCGGCATCGACGGGAGAGGAATCCCGAGAGGCCCCCGAGGAACTCGCATGGGGACTGGCCTTTCCTGAGGCCACCAGGGCGGGTCCCTGAGGTCCCCGTCGTAAGTCGAGAGCACCTGCCGCAACTCGAGAAAATCCACGAGGTTTTGCCCTCCAGGCGAGATGAGGCCCATTTCCGCTGAGGCTTCTCGAGGCCAATCACATCTAACCACTGGAACTTCCAAAGGGTCCTTCACACCCTTGCTGCAACTCAAGAAGTTCCCCGACATACCCGTCTCCACTCGAGAGGAAGCACGTGGGGTCCCGCACACATCCAGGGGAGCCCCGTTTCCGCCTCCTAGCTCGAGATGAGGGATCCTTTCCCTGTTTCGTTGGGAAAGAATTCCCGGCGTTCCCGTCGCATCTCAAGAGGAGGCGCTCTCCACAGGAAAGGCGAGAGGAACTCCAGGGTCGTGCCACCATTCCAAGAGTCCCCCAGATGTGTCAGTCCATTCCAGAGGAACCTGTTTTCCCTGCACTGCCTTGACGTTCAAGCCGAGGATCGACTCCCACCACGTGTGCACGTGGGACAGCCCTGTGGGAAAGCCTCGTGGGAAAGCCTCGTGGGAAAGACTCGAGGGAAAACCATAGATTCTTCGATCCACGCGGCGGACTGCGTGACACTGCTGCTACCACTCTGGAGGAAAGCGCAAGTGCATGCTTGCATTCGAGACGAGGACTGACTCCCCTGGGGAGACTCCAGAAGTACCCCAAGATCCATGTCAGCACTGGAGAGGAATCCTCAGGTTCCGGCCCCGACTCCACACAAGGTCTTAGGCCCCGGCATCGACGGGAGAGGAATCCCGAGAGGCCCCCGAGGAACTCGCATGGGGACTGGCCTTTCCTGAGGCCACCAGAGCGGGTCCCTGAGGTCCCCGTCGTAAGTCGAGAGCACCTGCCGCAACTCGAGAAAATCCAGGAAGTTTTGCCCTCCAGGCGAGATGAGGCCCATTTCCGCTGAGGCTTCTCGAGGCCAATCACATCTAACCACTGGAACTTCCAAAGGGTCCTTCACACCATTGCTGCAACTCAAGAAGTTCCCCGACATACCCGTCTCCACTCGAGAGGAAGCACGTGGGGTCCCGCACACATCCAGGGGAGCCCCGTTTCCGCCTACTAGCTCGAGATGAGGGATCCTTTCCCTGTTTCGCAGGGAAAGAATTTCCGGCGTTCCCGTCGCATCTCAAGAGGAGGCGCTCTCCACAGGAAAGGCGAGAGGAACTCCAGGGTCGTGCCACCATTCCAAGAGTCCCCCAGATGTGTCAGTCCATTCCAGAGGAACCTGTTTTCCCTGCACTGCCTTGACGTTCAAGCCGAGGATCGACTCCCACCACGTGTGCACGTGGGACAGCCCTGTGGGAAAGCCTCGTGGGAAAGCCTCGTGGGAAAGACTCGAGGGAAAATCATAGATCCTTTGATCCACGCGGCGGACTGCGTGACACTGCTGCTACCGCTCTGGAGGAAAGCGCAAGTGCATGCCCGCATTCGAGACGAGGACTGACTCCCCTGGGGAGACTCCAGAAGTACCCCAAGATCCATGTCAGCACTGGAGAGGAATCCTCAGGTTCCGGCCCCGACTCCACACAAGGTCTTAGGCCCCGGCATCGACGGGAGAGGAATCCCGAGAGGCCCCCGAGGAACTCGCATGGGGACTGGCCTTTCCTGAGGCCACCAGAGCGGGTCCCTGAGGTCCCCGTCGTAAGTCGAGAGCACCTGCCGCAACTCGAGAAAATCCAGGAGGTTTTGCCCTCCAGGCGAGACGACGCCCATTTCCGCTGAGGCTTCTCGAGGCCAATACGTCTAACCACTGGAACTTCCAAAGGGTCCTTCACACCCTTGCTGCAACTCAAGAAGTTCCCCGACATACCCGTCTCCACTCGAGAGGAAGCACGTGGTGTCCCGCACACATCCAGGGGAGCCCCGTTTCCGCCTCCTAGCTCGAGATGAGGTATCCTTTCCCTGTTTCGTAGGGAAAGAATTCCCGGCGTTCCCGTCGCATCTCAAGAGGAGGCGCTCTCCACAGGAAAGGCGAGAGGAACTCCAGGGTCGTGCCACCATTCCAAGAGTCCCCCAGATGTGTCAGTCCATTCCAGAGGAACCTGTTTTCCCTGCACTGCCTTGACGTTCAAGCCGAGGATCGACTCCCACCACGTGTGCACGTGGGACAGCCCTGTGGGAAAGCCTCGTGGGAAAGCCTCGTGAGAAAGACTCGAGGGAAAACCATAGATCCTTTGATCCACGTGGTGGACTGCGTGACACTGCTGCTACCGCTCTGGAGGAAAGCGCAAGTGCATGCCCGCATTCGAGACGAGGACTGACTCCCCTGGGGAGACTCCAGAAGTACCCCAAGATCCATGTCAGCACTGGAGAGGAATCCTCTGGTTCCGGCCCCGACTCCACACAAGGTCTTAGGCCCCGGCATCGACGGGAGAGGAATCCCGAGAGGCCCCCGAGGAACTCGCATGGGGACTGGCCTTTCCTGAGGCGACCAGAGCGTGTCCCTCAGGTCCCCGTCGTAAGTCGAGAGCACCTGCCGCAACTCGAGAAAATCCAGGAGGTTTTGCCCTTCAGGCAAGATGAGGCCCATTTCCGCTGAGGCTTCTCGAGGCCAATCACATCTAACCACTGGAACTTCCAAAGGGTCCTTCACACCATTGCTGCAACTCAAGAAGTTCCCCGACATACCCGTCTCCACTCGAAAGGAAGCACGTGGGGTCCCGAACACATCCAGGGGAGCCCCGTTTCCGCCTCCTAGCTCGAGATGAGGGATCCTTTCCCTGTTTCGTATTGAAAGAATTCCCGGCGTTCCCGTCGCATCTCAAGAGGAGGCGCTCTCCACAGGAAAGGCGAGAGGAACTCCAGGGTCGTGCCACCATTCCAAGAGTCCCCCAGATGTGTCAGTCCATTCCAGAGGAACATGTTTTCCCTGCACTGCCTTGACGTTCAAGCCGAGGATCGACTCCCACCACGTGTGCACGTGGCACAGCCCTTTGGAAAAGCCTCGAGGGAAAGCCTCGTGGGAAAGACTCGAGGGAAAACCATAGATCCTTTGATCCACGCGGCGGACTGCGTGACACTGCTGCTACCGCTCTGGAGGAAAGCGCAAGTGCATGCCCGCATTCGAGACGAGGACTGACTCCCCTGGGGAGACTCCAGAAGTACCCCAAGATCCATGTCAGCACTGGAGAGGAATCCTCTGGTTCCGGCCCCGACTCCACACAAGGTCTTAGGCCCCGGCATCGACGGGAGAGGAATCCCGAGAGGCCCCCGAGGAACTCGCATGGGGACTGGCCTTTCCTGAGGCCACCAGAGCGGGTCCCTGAGGTCCCCGTCGTAAGTCGAGAGCACCTGCCGCAACTCGAGAAAATCCAGGAGGTTTTGCCCTCCAGGCGAGATGAGGCCCATTTCCGCTGAGGCTTCTCGAGGCCAATCACATCTAACCACTGGAACTTCCAAAGGGTCCTTCACACCATTGCTGCAACTCAAGAAGTTCCGCGACATACCCGTCTCCACTCGAGAGGAAGCACGTGGGGTCACGCACACATCCAGGGGAGCCCCGTTTCCGCCTCCTAGCTCGAGATGAGGGATCCTTTCCCTGTTTCGTAGGGAAAGAATTCCCGGCGTTCCCGTCGCATCTGAAGAGGAGGCGCTCTCCTCAGGAAAGGCGAGAGGAACTCCAGGGTCGTGCCACCATTCCAAGAGTCCCCCAGATGTGTCAGTCCATTCCAGAGGAACCTGTTTTCCCTGCACTGCTTTGACGTTCAAGCCGAGGATCGACTCCCACCACGTGTGCACGTGGGACAGCCCTGTGGGAAAGCCTCGTGGGAAAGCCTCTGGGAAAGACTCGAGGGAAAACCATAGATCCTTTGATCCACGCGGCGGACTGCGTGACACTGCTGCTACCGCTCTGGAGGAAAGCGCAAGTGCATGCCCGCATTCGAGACGAGGACTGACTCCCCTGGGGAGACTCCAGAAGTACCCCAAGATCCATGTCAGCACTGGAGAGGAATCCTCTGGTTCCGGCCCCGACTCCACACAAGGTCTTAGGCCCCGGCATCGACGGGAGAGGAATCCCGAGAGGCCCCCGAGGAACTCGCATGGGGACTGGCCTTTCCTGAGGCCACCAGAGCGGGTCCCTGAGGTCCCCGTCGTAAGTCGAGAGCACCTGCCGCAACTCGAGAAAATCCAGGTGGTTTTGCCCTCCAGGCGAGACGAGGCCCATTTCCGCTGAGGCTTCTCGAGGCCAATACGTCTAACCACTGGAACTTCCAAAGGGTCCTTCACACCCTTGCTGCAACTCAAGAAGTTCCCCGACATACCCGTCTCCACTCGAGAGGAAGCACGTGGGGTCCCGCACACATCCAGGGGAGACCCGTTTCCGCCTCCTAGCTCGAGATGAGGGATCCTTTCCCTGTTTCGTAGGGAAAGAATTCCCGGTGTTCCCGTCACATCTCAAGAGGAGGCGCTCTCCACAGGAAAGGCGAGAGGAACTCCAGGGTCGTGCCACCATTCCAAGAGTCCCCCAGATGTGTCAGTCCATTCCAGAGGAACCTGTTTTCCCTGCACTGCCTTGACGTTCAAGCCGAGGATCGACTCCCACCACGTGTGCACGTGGCACAGCCCTGTGGGAAAGCCTCGTGGGAAAGCCTCGTGGGAAAGACTCGAGGGAAAACCATAGATCCTTTGATCCACGCGGCGGACTGCGTGACACTGCTGCTACCGCTCTGGAGGAAAGCGCAAGTGCATGCCCGCATTCGAGACGAGGACTGACTCCCCTGGGGAGACTCCAGAAGTACCACAAGATCCACGTCAGCACTGGAGAGGAATCCTCAGGTTCCGGCCCCGACTCCACACAAGGTCTTAGGCCCCGGCATCGACGGGAGAGGAATCCCGAGAGGCCCCCGAGGAACTCGCATGGGGACTGGCCTTTCCTGAGGCCACCAGAGCGGGTCCCTGAGGTCCCCGTCGTAAGTCGAGAGCACCTGCCGCAACTCGAGAAAATCCAGGAGGTTTTGCCCTCCAGGCGAGATGAGGCCCATTTCCGCTGAGTCTTCTCGAGGCCAATCACGTCTAACCACTGGAACTTCCAAAGGGTCCTTCACACCCTTGCTGCAACTCAAGAAGTTCCCCGACATACCCGTCTCCACTCGAGAGGAAGCACGTGGGGTCCGCACACATCCAGAGGAGCCCCGTTTCCGCCTCCTAGCTCGAGATGAGGGATCCTTTCCCTGTTTCGTAGGGAAAGAATTCCCGGCGTTCCCGTCGCATCTCAAGAGGAGGCGCTCTCCACTGGAAAGGCGAGAGGAACTCCAGGGTCGTGCCACCATTCCAAGAGTCCCCCAGATGTGTCAGTCCAATCCAGAGGAACCTGTTTTCCCTGCACTGCCTTGACGTTCAAGCCGAGGATCGACTCCCACCACGTGTGCACGTGGGACAGCCCTGTGGGAAAGCCTCGTGGGAAAGCCTCGTGGGAAAGACTCGAGGGAAAACCATAGATCCTTTGATCCACGCGGCGGACTGCGTGACACTGCTGCTACCGCTCTGGAGGAAAGCGCAAGTGCATGCCCGCATTCGAGACGAGGACTGACTCCCCTGGGGAGACTCCAGAAGTACCCCAAGATCCATGTCAGCACTGGAGAGGAATCCTCAGTTTCCGGCCCCGACTCCACACAAGGTCTTAGGCCCCGGCATCGACGGGAGAGGAATCCCGAGAGGCCCCCGAGGAACTCGCATGGGGACTGGCCTTTCCTGAGGCCACCAGAGCGGGTCCCTGAGGTCCCCGTCGTAAGTCGAGAGCACCTGCCGCAACTCGAGAAAATCCAGGAGGTTTTGCCCTCCAGGCGAGATGAGGCCCATTTCCGCTGAGGCTTCTCGAGGCCAATCACATCTAACCACTGGAACTTCCAAAGGGTCCTTCACACCCTTGCTGCAACTCAAGAAGTTCATCGACATACCCGTCTCCACTCGAGAGGAAGCACGTGGGGTCCCGCACACATCCAGGGGAGCCCCGTTTCCGCCTCCTAGCTCGAGATGAGGGATCCTTTCCCTGTTTCGTAGGGAAAGAATTCCCGGCGTTCCCGTCGCATCTCAAGAGGAGGCGCTCTCCACAGGAAAGGCGAGGGGAACTCCAGGGTCGTGCCACCATTCCAAGAGTCCCCCAGATGTGTCAGTCCATTCCAGAGGAACATGTTTTCCCTGCACTGCCTTGACGTTCAAGCCGAGGATCGACTCCCACCACGTGTGCACGTGGGACAGCCCTGTGGGAAAGCCTCGTGGGAAAGCCTCTTGGGAAAGACTCGAGGGAAAACCATACATCCTTTGATCCACGCGGCGGACTGCGTGACACTGCTGCTACCGCTCTGGAGGAAAGCGCAAGTGCATGCCCGCATTCGAGACGAGGACTGACTCCCCTGGGGAGACTCCAGAAGTACCCCAAGATCCATGTCAGCACTGGAGAGGAAACCTCAGGTTCCGGCCCCGACTCCACACAAGGTCTTAGGCCCCGGCATCGACGGGAGAGGAATCCCGAGAGGCCCCCGAGGAACTCGCATGGGGACTGGCCTTTCCTGAGGCCACCAAAGCGGGTCCCTGAGGTCCCCGTCGTAAGTCGAGAGCACCTGCCGCAACTCGAGAAAATCCAGGAGGTTTTGCCCTCCAGGCGAGATGAGGCCCATTTCCGCTGAGGCTTCTCGAGGCCAATCACATCTAACCACTGGAACTTCCAAAGGGTCCTTCACACCCTTGCTGCAACTCAAGAAGTTCCCCGACATACCCGTCTCCACTCGAGAGGAAGAACGTGGGGTCCCGCACACATCCAGGGGAGCCCCGTTTCCGCCTCCTAGCTCGAGATGAGGGATCCTTTCCCTGTTTCGCAGGGAAAGAATTTCCGGCGTTCCCGTCGCATCTCAAGAGGAGGCGCTCTCCACAGGAAAGGCGAGAGGAACTCCAGGGTCGTGCCACCATTCCAAGAGTCCCCCAGATGTGTCAGTCCATTCCAGAGGAACCTGTTTTCCCTGCACTGCCTTGACGTTCAAGCCGAGGATCCACTCCCACCTCGTGTGCACGTGGGACAGCCCTGTGGGAAAGCCTCGTGGGAAAGCCTCGTGGGAAAGACTCGAGGGAAAACCATAGATCCTTTGATCCACGCGGCGGACTGCGTGACACTGCTGCTACCGCTCTGGAGGAAAGCGCAAGTGCATGCCCGCATTCGAGACGAGGACTGACTCCCCTGGGGAGACTCCAGAAGTACCCCAAGATCCATGTCAGCACTGGAGAGGAATCCTCAGGTTCCGGCCCCAACTCCACACAAGGTCTTAGGCCCCGGCATCGACGGGAGAGGAATCCCGAGACGCCCCCGAGGAACTCGCATGGGGACTGGCCTTTCCTGAGGCCACCAGAGCGGGTCCCTGAGGTCCCCGTCGTAAGTCGAGAGCACCTGCCGCAACTCGAGAAAATCCAGGAGGTTTTGCCCTCCAGGCGAGATGAGGCCCATTTCCGCTGAGGCTTCTCGAGGCCAATCACGTCTAACCACAGGAACTTCCAAAGGGTCCTTCACACCCTTGCTGCAACTCAAGAAGTTCCCCGACATACCCGTCTCCACTCGAGAGGAAGCACGTGGTGTCCCGCACACATCCAGGGGAGCCCCGTTTCCGCCTCCTAGCTCGAGATGAGGGATCCTTTCCCTGTTTCGTAGGGAAAGAATTCCCGGCGTTCCCGTCGCATCTCAAGAGGAGGCGCTCTCCACAGGAAAGGCGAGATGAATTCCAGGGTCGTGCCACCATTCCAAGAGTCCCCCAGATGTGTCAGTCCATTCCAGAGGAACCTGTTTTCCCTGCACTGCCTTGACGTTCAAGCCGAGGATCGACTCCCACCACGTGTGCACGTGGCACAGCCCTGTGGGAAAGCCTCGTGGGAAAGCCTCGTGGGAAAGACTCGAGGGAAAACCATAGATCCTTTGATCCACGCGGCGGATTGCGTGACACTGCTGCTACCGCTCTGGAGGAAAGCGCAAGTGCATGCACGCATTCGAGACGAGGACTGACTTCCCTGGGGAGACTCCAGAAGTACCCCAAGATCCATGTCAGCACTGGAGAGGAATCCTCAGGTTCGGGCCCCGACTCCACACAAGGCCTTAGGCCCCGGCATCGACGGGAGAGTAATCCCGAGAGGCCCCCGAGGAACTCGCATGGGGACTGGCCTTTCTGAGGCCACCAGAGTGGGTCCCTGAGGTCCCCGTCGTAAGTCGAGAGCACCTGCCGAAACTCGAGAAAATCCAGGAGGTTTTGCCCTCCAGGCGAGATGAGGCCCATTTCCGCTGAGGCTTCTCGAGGCCAATCACATCTAACCACTGGAACTTCCAAAGGGTCCTTCACACCCTTGCTGCAACTCAAGAAGTTCCCCGACATACCCGTCTCCACTCGAGAGGAAGCACGTGGTGTCCCGCACACATCCAGGGGAGCCCCGTTTCCGCCTCCTAGCTCGAGATGAGGGATCCTTTCCCTGTTTCGTTGGGAAAGAATTCCCGGCGTTCCCGTCGCATCTCAAGAGGAGGCGCTCTCCAAAGGAAAGGCGAGAGGAACTCCAGGGTCGTGCCACCATTCCAAGAGTCCCCCAGATGTGTCAGTCCATTCGAGAGGAACCTGTTTTCCCTGCACTGCCTTGACGTTCAAGCCGAGGATCGACTCCCACCACGTGTGCACGTGGGACAGCCCTGTGGGAAAGCCTCGTGGGAAAGCCTCGTGGGAAAGACTCGAGGGAAAACCATAGATCCTTTGATCCACGCGGCGGACTGCGTGACACTGCTGCTACCGCTCTGGAGGAAAGCGCAAGTGCATGCCCGCATTCGAGACGAGGACTGACTCCCCTGGGGAGACTCCAGAAGTACCCCAAGATCCATGTCAGCACTGGAGAGGAATCCTCAGGTTCCGGCCCCGACTCCACACAAGGTCTTAGGCCCTGGCATCGACGGGAGAGGAATCCCGAGAGGCCCCCGATGAACTCGCATGGGGACTGGCCTTTACTGAGGCCACCAGAGCGGGTCCCTGAGGTCCCCGTCGTAAGTCGAGAGCACCTGCCGCAACTCGAGAAAATCCAGGAGGTTTTGCCCTCCAGGCGAGATGAGGCCCATTTCCGCTGAGGCTTCTCGAGGCCAATCACATCTAACCACTGGAACTTCCAAAGGGTCCTTCACACCCTTGCTGCAACACAAGAAGTTCCCCGACATACCCATCTCCACTCGAGAGGAAGCACGTGGTGTCCCGCACACATCCAGGGGAGCCCCGTTTCCGCCTCCTAGCTCGAGATGAGGGATCCTTTCCCTGTTTCGTAGGGAAAGAATTCCCGGCGTTCCCGTCGCATCTCAAGAGGAGGCGCTCTCCTCAGGAAAGGCGAGAGGAACTCCAGGGTCGTGCCACCATTCCAAGAGTCCCCCAGATGTGTCAGTCCAATCCAGAGGCACCTGTTTTCCCTGCACTGCCTTGACGTTCAAGCCGAGGATCGACTCCCACCACGTGTGCACGTGGGACAGCCCTGTGGGAAAGCCTCGTTGGAAAGCCTCGTGGGAAAGACTCGAGGGAAAACCATAGATCCTTTGATCCACGCGGCGGACTGCGTGACACTGCTGCTACCGCTCTGGAGGAAAGCGCAAGTGCATGCCCGCATTCGAGACGAGGACTGACTCCCCTGGGGAGACTCCAGAAGTACCCCAAGATCCATGTCAGCACTGGAGAGGAATCCTCAGTTTCCGGCCCCGACTCCACACAAGGTCTTAGGCCCCGGCATCGACGGGAGAGGAATCCCGAGTGGCCCCCGAGGAACTCGCATGGGGACTGGCCTTTCCTGAGGCCACCAGAGCGGGTCCCTGAGGTCCCCGTCGTAAGTCGAGAGCACCTGCCGCAACTCGAGAAAATCCAGGAGGTTTTGCCCTCCAGGCGAGATGAGGCCCATTTCCGCTGAGGCTTCTCGAGGCCAATCACATCTAACCACTGGAACTTCCAAAGGGTCCTTCACACCCTTGCTGCAACTCAAGAAGTTCCCCGACATACCCGTCTCCACTCGAGTGGAAGCACGTGGTGTCCCGCACACATCCAGGGGAGCCCCGTTTCCGCCTCCTAGCTCGAGATGAGGGATCCTTTCCCTGTTTCGTTGGGAAAGAATTTCCGGCGTTCCCGTCGCATCTCAAGAGGAGGCGCTCTCCACAGGAAAGGCGAGAGGAACTCCAGGGTCGTGCCACCATTCCAAGAGTCCCCCAGATGTGTCAGTCCATTCCAGAGGAACCTGTTTTCCCTGCACTGCCTTGACGTTCAAGCCGAGGATCGACTCCCACCACGTGTGCACGTGGGACAGCCCTGTGGGAAAGCCTCGTGGGAAAGCCTCGTGGGAAAGACTCGAGGGAAAACCATAGATCCTTTGATCCACGCGGCGGACTGCGTGACACTGCTGCTACCGCTCTGGAGGAAAGCGCAAGTGCATTCCCGCATTCGAGACGAGGACTGACTCCCCTGGGGAGACTCCAGAAGTACCCCAAGATCCATGTCAGCACTGGAGAGGAAAACTCAGGTTCCGGCCCCGACTCCACACAAGGTCTTAGGCCCCGGCATGGACGGGAGAGGAATCCCGAGAGGCCCCCGAGGAACTCGCATGGGGACTGGCCTTTCCTGAGGCCACCAGAGCGGGTCCCTGAGGTCCCCGTCGTAAGTCGAGAGCACCAGCCGCAACTCGAGAAAATCCAGGAGGTTTTGCCCTCCAGGCGAGATGAGGCCCCTTTCCGCTGAGGCTTCTCGAGGCTAATCACATCTAACCACTGGAACTTCCAAAGGGTCCTTCACACCCTTGCTGCAACTCAAGAAGTTCCCCGACATACCCGTCTCCACTCGAGAGGAAGCACGTGGGGTCCGCACACATCCAGAGGAGCCCCGTTTCCGCCTCCTAGCTCGAGATGAGGGATCCTTTCCCTGTTTCGTAGGGAAAGAATTCCCGGCGTTCCCGTCGCATCTCAAGAGGAGGCGCTCTCCACAGGAAAGGCGAGAGGAACTCCAGGGTCGTGCCACCATTCCAAGAGTACCCCAGATGTGTCAGTCCATTCCAGAGGAACCTGTTTTCCCTGCACTGCCTTGACGTTCAAGCCGAGGATCGACTCCCACCACGTGTGCACGTGGCACAGCCCTGTGGGAAAGCCTCGTGGGAAAGCCTCGTGGGAAAGACTCGAGGGAAAACCATAGATCCTTTGATCCACGCGGCGGACTGCGTGACACTGCTGCTACCGCTCTGGAGGAAAGCGCAAGTGCATGCACGCATTCGAGACGAGGACTGACTTCCCTGGGGAGACTCCAGAAGTACGCCAAGATCCATGTCAGCACTGGAGAGGAATCCTCAGGTTCCGGCCCCGACTCCACACAAGGTCTTAGGCCCCGGCATCGACGGGAGAGGAATCCCGAGAGGCCCCCGAGGAACTCGCATGGGGACTGGCCTTTCCTGAGGCCACCAGAGCGGGTCCCTGAGGTCCCCGTCGTAAGTCGAGAGCACCTGCCGCAACTCAAGAAAATCCAGGAGGTTTTGCCCTCCAGGCGAGATGAGGCCCATTTCCGCTGAGGCTTCTCGAGGCCAATCACATCTAACCACTGGAACTTCCAAAGGGTCCTTCACACCATTGCTTCAACTCAAGAAGTTCCCCGACATACCCGTCTCCACTCGAGAGGAAGCACGTGGGGTCCCGCACACATCCAGGGGAGCCCCGTTTCCGCCTCCTAGCTCGAGATGAGGGATCCTTTCCCTGTTTCGTAGGGAAAGAATTTCCGGCGTTCCCGTCGCATCTCAAGAGGAGGCGCTCTCCACAGGAAAGGCGAGAGGAACTCCAGGGTCGTGCCACCATTCCAAGAGTCCCCCAGATGTGTCAGTCCATTCGAGAGGAACCTGTTTTCCCTGCACTGCCTTGACGTTCAAGCCGAGGATCGACTCCCACCACGTGTGCACGTGGGACAGCCCTGTGGGAAAGCCTCGTGGGAAAGCCTCGTGGGAAAGACTCGAGGGAAAACCATAGATCCTTTGATCCACGCGGCGGACTGCGTGACACTGCTGCTACCGCTCTGGAGGAAAGCGCAAGTGCATGCCCGCATTCGAGACGAGGACTGACTCCCCTGGGGAGACTCCAGAAGTACCCCAAGATCCATGTCAGCACTGGAGAGGAATCCTCAGGTTCCGGCCCCGACTCCACACAAGGTCTTAGGCCCCGGCATCGACGGGAGAGGAATCCCGAGAGGCCCCCGAGGAACTCGCATGGGGACTGGCCTTTCCTGAGGCCACCAGAGCGGGTCCCTGAGGTCCCCGTCGTAAGTCGAGAGCACCTGCCGCAACTCGAGAAAATCCAGGAGGTTTTGCCATCCAGGCGAGATGAGGCCCATTTCCGCTGAGGCTTCTCGAGGCCAATCACGTCTAACCACAGGAACTTCCAAAGGGTCCTTCACACCCTTGCTGCAACTCAAGAAGTTCCCTGACATACCCGTCTCCACTCGAGAGGAAGCACGTGGTGTCCCGCACACATCCAGGGGAGCCCCGTTTCCGCCTCCTAGCTCGAGATGAGGGATCCTTTCCCTGTTTCGTAGGGAAAGAATTCCCGGCGTTCCCGTCGCATCTCAAGAGGAGGCGCTCTCCACAGGAAAGGCGAGATGAATTCCAGGGTCGTGCCACCATTCCAAGAGTCCCCCAGATGTGTCAGTCCATTCCAGAGGAACCTGTTTTCCCTGCACTGCCTTGACGTTCAAGCCGAGGATCGACTCCCACCACGTGTGCACGTGGCACAGCCCTGTGGGAAAGCCTCGTGGGAAAGCCTCGTGGGAAAGACTCGAGGGAAAACCATAGATCCTTTGATCCACGCGGCGGACTGCGTGACACTGCTGCTACCGCTCTGGAGGAAAGCGCAAGTGCATGCACGCATTCGAGACGAGGACTGACTCCCCTGGGGAGACTCCAGAAGTACCCCAAGATCCATGTCAGCACTGGAGAGGAATCCTCAGGTTCCGGCCCCGACTCCACACAAGGTCTTAGGCCCCGGCATCGACGGGAGAGGAATCCCGAGAGGCCCCCGAGGAACTCGCATGGGGACTGGCCTTTCCTGAGGCCACCAGAGCGGGTCCCTGAGGTCCCCGTCGTAAGTCGAGAGCACCTGCCGCAACTCAAGAAAATCCAGGAGGTTTTGCCCTCCAGGCGAGATGAGGCCCATTTCCGCTGAGGCTTCTCGAGGCCAATCACATCTAACCACTGGAACTTCCAAAGGGTCCTTCACACCATTGCTTCAACTCAAGAAGTTCCCCGACATACCCGTTTCCACTCGAGAGGAAGCACGTGGGGTCCCGCACACATCCAGGGGAGCCCCGTTTCCGCCTCCTAGCTCGAGATGAGGGATCCTTTCCCTGTTTCGTAGGGAAAGAATTCCCGGCGTTCCCGTCGCATCTCAAGAGGAGGCGCTCTCCACAGGAAAGGCGAGAGGAACTCCAGGGTCGTGCCACCATTCCAAGAGTCCCCCAGATGTGTCAGTCCATTCCAGAGGAACCTGTTTTCCCTGCACTGCCTTGACGTTCAAGCCGAGGATCGACTCCCACCACGAGTGCACGTGGGACAGCCCTGTGGGAAAGCCTCGTGGGAAAGCCACGTGGGAAAGACTCGAGGGAAAACCATAGATCCTTTGATCCACGCGGCGGACTGCGTGACACTGCTGCTACCGCTCTGGAGGAAAGCGCAAGTGCATGCCCGCATTCGAGACGAGGACTGACTCCCATGGGGAGACTCCAGAAGTACCCCAAGATCCATGTCAGCACTGGAGAGGAATCCTCAGGTTCCGGCCCCGACTCCACACAAGGTCTTAGGCCCCGGCATCGACGGGAGAGGAATCCCGAGAGGCCCCCGAGGAACTCGCATGGGGACTGGCCTTTCCTGAGGCCACCAGACCGGGTCCCTGAGGTCCCCGTCGTAAGTCGAGAGCACCTGCCGCAACTCGAGAAAATCCAGGAGGTTTTGCCATCCAGGCGAGATGAGGCCCATTTCCGCTGAGGCTTCTCGAGGCCAATCACGTCTAACCACAGGAACTTCCAAAGGGTCCTTCACACCCTTGCTGCAACTCAAGAAGTTCCCTGACATACCCGTCTCCACTCGAGAGGAAGCACGTGGTGTCCCGCACACATCCAGGGGAGCCCCGTTTCCGCCTCCTAGCTCGAGATGAGGGATCCTTTCCCTGTTTCGTAGGGAAAGAATTCCCGGCGTTCCCGTCGCATCTCAAGAGGAGGCGCTCTCCACAGGAAAGGCGAGAGGAACTCCAGGGTCGTGCCACCATTCCAAGAGTCCCCCAGATGTGTCAGTCCATTCCAGAGGAACCTGTTTTCCCTGCACTGCCTTGACGTTCAAGCCGAGGATCGACTCCCACCACGTGTGCACGTGGCACAGCCCTGTGGGAAAGCCTCGTGGGAAAGCCTCGTGGGAAAGACTCGAGGGAAAACCATAGATCCTTTGATCCACGCGGCGGACTGCGTGACACTGCTGCTACCGCTCTGGAGGAAAGCGCAAGTGCATGCACGCATTCGAGACGAGGACTGACTTCCCTGGGGAGACTCCAGAAGTACGCCAAGATCCATGTCAGCACTGGAGAGGAATCCTCAGGTTCCGGCCCCGACTCCACACAAGGTCTTAGGCCCCGGCATCGACGGGAGAGGAATCCCGAGAGGCCCACGAGGAACTCGCATGGGGACTGGCCTTTCCTGAGGCCACCAGAGCGGGTCCCTGAGGTCCCCGTCGTAAGTCGAGAGCACCTGCCGCAACTCAAGAAAATCCAGGAGGTTTTGCCCTCCAGGCGAGATGAGGCCCATTTCCGATGAGGCTTCTCGAGGCCAATCACATCTAACCACTGGAACTTCCAAAGGGTCCTTCACACCATTGCTTCAACTCAAGAAGTTCCCCGACATACCCGTCTCCACTCGAGAGGAAGCACGTGGGGTCCCGCACACATCCAGGGGAGCCCCGTTTCCGCCTCCTAGCTCGAGATGAGGGATCCTTTCCCTGTTTCGTAGGGAAAGAATTCCCGGCGTTCCCGTCGCATCTCAAGAGGAGGCGCTCTCCACAGGAAAGGCGAGAGGAACTCCAGGGTCATGCCACCATTCCAAGAGTCCCCCAGATGTGTCAGTCCATTCCAGAGGAACCTGTTTTCCCTGCACTGCCTTGACGTTCAAGCCGAGGATCGACTCCCACCACGAGTGCACGTGGGACAGCCCTGTGGGAAAGCCTCGTGGGAAAGCCACGTGGGAAAGACTCGAGGGAAAACCATAGATCCTTTGATCCACGCGGCGGACTGCGTGACACTGCTGCTACCGCTCTGGAGGAAAGCGCAAGTGCATGCCCGCATTCGAGACGAGGACTGACTCCCATGGGGAGACTCCAGAAGTACCCCAAGATCCATGTCAGCACTGGAGAGGAATCCTCAGGTTCCGGCCCCGACTCCACACAAGGTCTTAGGCCCCGGCATCGACGGGAGAGGAATCCCGAGAGGCCCCCGAGGAACTCGCATGGGGACTGGCCTTTCCTGAGGCCACCAGAGCGGGTCCCTGAGGTCCCCGTCGTAAGTCGAGAGCACCGGCCGCAACTCGAGAAAATCCAGGAGGTTTTGCCCTCCAGGCGAGACGAGGCCCATTTCCGCTGAGGCTTTTCGAGGCCAATACGTCTAACCACTGGAACTTCCAAAGGGTCCTTCACACCCTTGCTGCAACTCAAGAAGTTCCCCGACATACCCGTCTCCACTCGAGAGGAAGCACGTGGGGTCCCGCACACATCAAGGGGAGCCCCGTTTCCGCCTCCTAGCTCGAGATGAGGGATCCTTTCCCTGTTTCGTAGGGAAAGAATTCCCGGCGTTCCCGTCGCATCTCAAGAGGAGGCGCTCTCCACAGGAAAGGCGAGAGGAACTCCAGCGTCGTGCCACCATTCCAAGAGTCCCCCAGATGTGTCAGTCCATTCCAGAGGAACCTGTTTTCCCTGCACTGCCTTGACGTTCAAGCCGAGGATCGACTCCCACCACGTGTGCACGTGGGACAGCCCTGTGGGAAAGCCTCGTGGGAAAGCCTCGTGGGAAAGACTCGAGGGAATACCATAGATCCTTTGATCCACGCGGCGGACTGCGTGACACTGCTGCTACCGCTCTGGAGGAAAGCGCAAGTGCATGCCCGCATTCGAGACGAGGACTGACTCCCCTGGGGAGACTCCAGAAGTACCCCAAGATCCATGTCAGCACTGGAGAGGAATCCTCAGGTTCCGGCCCCGACTCCACACAAGGTCTTAGGCCCCGGCATCGACGGGAGAGGAATCCCGAGAGGCCCCCGAGGAACTCGCATGGGGACTGGCCTTTCCTGAGGCCACCAGAGCGGGTCCCTGAGGTCCCCGTCGTAAGTCGAGAGCACCTGCCGCAACTCGAGAAAATCCAGGAGGTTTTGCCCTCCAGGCGAGACGAGGCCCATTTCCGCTGAGGCTTCTCGAGGCCAATACGTCTAACCACTGGAACTTCCAAAGGGTCCTTCACACCCTTGCTGCAACTCAAGAAGTTCCCTGACATACCCGTCTCCACTCGAGAGGAAGCACGTGGGGTCCTGCACACATCCAGGGGAGCCCCGTTTCCGCCTCCTAGCTCGAGATGAGGGATCCTTTCCCGGTTTCGTAGGGAAAGAATTCCCGGCGTTCCCGTCGCATCTCAAGAGGAGGCGCTCTCCACAGGAAAGGCGAGAGGAACTCCAGGGTCGTGCCACCATTCCAAGAGTCCCCCAGATGTGTCAGTCCATTCCAGAGGAACCTGTTTTCCCTGCACTGCCTTGACGTTCAAGCCGAGGATCCACTCCCACCACGTGTGCACGTGGGACAGCCCTGTGGGAAAGCCTCGTGGGAAAGCCTCGTGGGAAATACTCGAGGGAAAACCATAGATCCTTTGATCCACGCGGCGGACTGCGTGACACTGCTGCTACCGCTCTGGAGGAAAGCGCAAGTGCATGCCCGCATTCGAGACGAGGACTGACTCCCCTGGGGAGACTCCAGAAGTACCCCAAGATCCATGTCAGCACTGGAGAGGAATCCTCAGGTTCCGGCCCCGACTCCACACAAGGTCTTAGGCCCCGGCATCGACGGGATAGGAATCCCGAGAGGCCCCCGAGGAACTCGCATGGGGACTGGCCTTTCCTGAGGCCACCAGAGCGGGTCCCTGAGGTCCCCGTCGTAAGTCGAGAGCACCTGCCGCAACTCGAGAAAATCCAGGAGGTTTTGCCCTCCAGGCGAGATGAGGCCCATTTCCGCTGAGGCTTCTCGAGGCCAATCACATCTAAGCACTGGAACTTCCAAAGGGTCCTTCACACCCTTGCTGCAACTCAAGAAGTTCCCCGACATGCCCGTCTCCACTCGAGAGGAAGCACGTGGTGTCCTGCACACATCCAGGGGAGCCCCGTTTCCGCCTCCTACATCCAGATGAGGGATCCTTTCCCTGTTTCGTAGGGAAAGAATTCCCGGCGTTCCCGTCGCATCTCAAGAGGAGGCGCTCTCCACAGGAAAGGCGAGAGGAACTCCAGGGTCGTGCCACCATTCCAAGAGTCCCCCAGATGTGTCAGTCCATTCCAGAGGAACCTGTTTTCCCTGCACTGCCTTGACGTTCAAGCCGAGGATCGACTCCCACCACGAGTGCACGTGGGACAGCCCTGTGGGAAAGCCTCGTGGGAAAGCCACGTGGGAAAGACTCGAGGGAAAACCATAGATCCTTTGATCCACGCGGCGGACTGCGTGACACTGCTGCTACCGCTCTGGAGGAAAGCGCAAGTGCATGCCCGCATTCGAGACGAGGACTGACTCCCATGGGGAGACTCCAGAAGTACCCCAAGATCCATGTCAGCACTGGAGAGGAATCCTCAGGTTCCGGCCCCGACTCCACACAAGGTCTTAGGCCCCGGCATCGACGGGAGAGGAATCCCGAGAGGCCCCCGAGGAACTCGCATGGGGACTGGCCTTTCCTGAGGCCACCAGAGCGGGTCCCTGAGGTCCCCGTCGTAAGTCGAGAGCACCTGCCGCAACTCGAGAAAATCCAGGAGGTTTTGCCCTCCAGGCGAGACGAGGCCCATTTCCGCTGAGGCTTCTCGAGGCCAATACGTCTAACCACTGGAACTTCCAAAGGGTCCTTCACACCCTTGCTGCAACTCAAGAAGTTCCCCGACATACCCGTCTCCACTCGAGAGGAAGCACGTGTGGTCCCGCACACATCCAGGGGAGCCCCGTTTCCGCCTCCTAGCTCGAGATGAGGGATCCTTTCCCTGTTTCGTAGGGAAAGAATTCCCGGCGTTCCCGTCGCATCTCAAGAGGAGGCGCTCTCCACAGGAAAGGCGAGAGGAACTCCAGCGTCGTGCCACCATTCCAAGAGTCCCCCAGATGTGTCAGTCCATTCCAGAGGAACCTGTTTTCCCTGCACTGCCTTGACGTTCAAGCCGAGGATCGACTCCCACCACGTGTGCACGTGGGACAGCCCTGTGGGAAAGCCTCGTGGGAAAGCCTCGTGGGAAAGACTCGAGGGAATACCATAGATCCTTTGATCCACGCGGCGGACTGCGTGACACTGCTGCTACCGCTCTGGAGGAAAGCGCAAGTGCATGCCCGCATTCGAGACGAGGACTGACTCCCCTGGGGAGACTCCAGAAGTACCCCAAGATCCATGTCAGCACTGGAGAGGAATCCTCAGGTTCCGGCCCCGACTCCACACAAGGTCTTAGGCCCCGGCATCGACGGGAGAGGAATCCCGAGAGGCCCCCGAGGAACTCGCATGGGGACTGGCCTTTCCTGAGGCCACCAGAGCGGGTCCCTGAGGTCCCCGTCGTAAGTCGAGAGCACCTGCCGCAACTCGAGAAAATCCAGGAGGTTTTGCCCTCCAGGCGAGACGAGGCCCATTTCCGCTGAGGCTTCTCGAGGCCAATACGTCTAACCACTGGAACTTCCAAAGGGTCCTTCACACCCTTGCTGCAACTCAAGAAGTTCCCTGACATACCCGTCTCCACTCGAGAGGAAGCACGTGGGGTCCTGCACACATCCAGGGGAGCCCCGTTTCCGCCTCCTAGCTCGAGATGAGGGATCCTTTCCCTGTTTCGTAGGGAAAGAATTCCCGGCGTTCCCGTCGCATCTCAAGAGGAGGCGCTCTCCACAGGAAAGGCGAGAGGAACTCCAGCGTCGTGCCACCATTCCAAGAGTCCCCCAGATGTGTCAGTCCATTCCAGAGGAACCTGTTTTCCCTGCACTGCCTTGACGTTCAAGCCGAGGATCGACTCCCACCACGTGTGCACGTGGGACAGCCCTGTGGGAAAGCCTCGTGGGAAAGCCTCGTGGGAAAGACTCGAGGGAAAACCATAGATCCTTTGATCCACGCGGCGGACTGCGTGACACTGCTGCTACCGCTCTGGAGGAAAGCGCAAGTGCATGCCCACATTCGAGACGAGGACTGACTCCCCTGGGGAGACTCCAGAAGTACCCCAAGATCCATGTCAGCACTGGAGAGGAATCCTCAGGTTCCGGCCCCGACTCCACACAAGGTCTTAGGCCCCGGCATCGACGGGAGAGGAATCCCGAGAGGCCCCCGAGGAACTCGCATGGGGACTGGCCTTTCCTGAGGCCACCAGAGCGGGTCCCTGAGGTCCCCGTCGTAAGTCGAAAGCACCTGCCGCAACTTGAGAAAATCCAGGAGGTTTTGCCCTCCAGGCGAGATGAGGCCCATTTCCGCTGAGGCTTCTCGAGGCCAATCACATCTAACCACTGGAACTTCCAAAGGGTCCTTCACACCCTTGCTGCAACTCAAGAAGTTCCCCGACATACCCGTCTCCACTCGAGAGGAAGCACGTGGTGTCCCGCACACATCCAGGGGAGCCCCGTTTCCGCCTCCTAGCTCGAGATGAGGGATCCTTTCCCTGTTTCGTTGGGAAAGAATTCCCGGCGTTCCCGTCGCATCTCAAGAGGAGGCGCTCTCCACAGGAAAGGCGAGAGGAACTCCAGGGTCGTGCCACCATTCCAAGAGTCCCCCAGATGTGTCAGTCCATTCCAGAGGAACCTGTTTTCCCTGCACTGCCTTGACGTTCAAGCCGAGGATCGACTCCCACCACGTGTGCACGTGGGACAGCCCTGTGGGAAAGCCTCGTGGGAAAGCCTCGTGGGAAAGACTCGAGGGAAAACCATAGATCCTTTGATCCACGCGGCGGACTGCGTGACACTGCTGCTACCGCTCTGGAGGAAAGCGCAAGTGCATGCCCGCATTCGAGACGAGGACTGACTCCCCTGGGGAGACTCCAGAAGTACCCCAAGATCCATGTCATCACTGGAGAGGAAAACTCAGGTTCCGGCCCCGACTCCACACAAGGTCTTAGGCCCCGGCATCGACGGGAGAGGAATCCCGAGAGGCCCCCGAGGAACTCGCATGGGGACTGGCCTTTCCTGAGGCCACCAGAGCGGGTCCCTGAGGTCCCCGTCTTAAGTCGAGAGCACCTGCCGCAACTCGAGAAAATCCAATAGGTTTTGCCCTCCAGGCGAGATGAGGCCCATTTCCCCTGAGGCTTCTCGAGGCCAATCACATCTAACCACTGGAACTTCCAAAGCGTCCTTCACACCCTTGCTGCAACTCAAGAAGTTCCCCGACATACCCGTCTCCACTCAAGAGGAAGCACGTGGGTCCCGCACACATCCAGGGGAGCCCCGTTTCTGCCTCCTAGCTCGGGATGAGGGATCCTTTCCCTGTTTCGTAGGGAAAGAATTCCCGGCGTTCCCATCGCATCTCAAGAGGAGGCGCTCTCCACAGGAAAGGCGAGAGGAACTCCAGGGTCGTGCCACCATTCCAAGAGTTCCCCAGATGTGTCAGTCCATTCCAGAGGAACCTGTTTTCCCTGCACTGCCTTGACGTTCAAGCCGAGGATCGATTCCCACCACGTGTGCACGTGGGACAGCCCTGTGGGAAAGCCTCGTGGGAAAGCCTCGTGGGAAAGACTCGAGGGAAAACCATACATCCTTTGATCCACGCGGCAGACTGCGTGACACTGCTGCTACCGCTCTGGAGGAAAGCAAAAGTGCATTCCCGCATTCCAGACGAGGACTGACTCCCCTGGGGAGATTCCAGAAGTACCCCAAGATCCATGTCAGCACTGGAGAGGAATCCTCAGGTTCCGGCCCCGACTCCACACAAGGTCTTAGGCCCCGGCATCGACGGGAGAGGAATCCCGAGAGGCCCCCGAGGAACTCGCATGGGGACTGGCCTTTCCTGAGGCCACCAGGGCGGGTCCCTGAGGTCCCCGTCGTAAGTCGAGAGCACCTGCCGCAACTCGAGAAAATCCACGAGGTTTTGCCCTCCAGGCGAGATGAGGCCCATTTCCGCTGAGGCTTCTCGAGGCCAATCACATCTAACCACTGGAACTTCCAAAGGGTCCTTCACACCCTTGCTGCAACTCAAGAAGTTCCCCGACATACCCGTCTCCACTCGAGAGGAAGCACGTGGTGTCCCGCACACATCCAGGGGAGCCCCGTTTCCGCCTCCTATCTCGAGATGAGGGATCCTTTCCCTGTTTCGTTGGGAAAGAATTCCCGGCGTTCCTGTCGCATCTCAAGAGGAGGCGCTCTCCACAGGAAAGGCGAGAGGAACTCCAGGGTCGTGCCACCATTCCAAGAGTCCCCCAGATGTGTCAGTCCATTCCAGAGGAACCTGTTTTCCCTGCACTGCCTTGACGTTCAAGCCGAGGATCGACTCCCACCACGTGTGCACGTGGGACAGCCCTGTGGGAAAGCCTCGTGGGAAAGCCTCGTGGGAAAGACTCGAGGGAAAACCATAGATTCTTCGATCCACGCGGCGGACTGCGTGACACTGCTGCTACCACTCTGGAGGAAAGCGCAAGTGCATGCCTGCATTCGAGACGAGGACTGACTCCCCTGGGGAGACTCCAGAAGTACCCCAAGATCCATGTCAGCACTGGAGAGGAATCCTCAGGTTCCGGCCCCGACTCCACACAAGGTCTTAGGCCCCGGCATCGACGGGAGAGGAATCCCGAGAGGCCCCCGAGGAACTCGCATGGGGACTGGCCTTTCCTGAGGCCACCAGAGCGGGTCCCTGAGGTCCCCGTCGTAAGTCGAGAGCACCTGCCGCAACTCGAGAAAATCCATGAAGTTTTGCCCTCCAGGCGAGATGAGGCCCATTTCCGCTGAGGCTTCTCGAGGCCAATCACATCGAACCACTGGAACTTCCAAAGGGTCCTTCACACCATTGCTGCAACTCAAGAAGTTCCCCGACATACCCGTCTCCACTCGAGAGGAAGCACGTGGGGTCCCGCACACATCCAGGGGAGCCCCGTTTCCGCCTACTAGCTCGAGATGAGGGATCCTTTCCCTGTTTCGCAGGGAAAGAATTTCCGGCGTTCCCGTCGCATCTCAAGAGGAGGCGCTCTCCACAGGAAAGGCGAGAGGAACTCCAGGGTCGTGCCACCATTCCAAGAGTCCCCCAGATGTGTCAGTCCATTCCAGAGGAACCTGTTTTCCCTGCACTGCCTTGACGTTCAAGCCGAGGATAGACTCCCACCACGTGTGCACGTGGGACAGCCCTGTGGGAAAGCCTCGTGGGAAAGCCTCGTGGGAAAGACTCGAGGGAAAATCATAGATCCTTTGATCCACGCGGCGGACTGCGTGACACTGCTGCTACCGCTCTGGAGGAAAGCGCAAGTGCATGCCCGCATTCGAGACGAGGACTGACTCCCCTGGGGAGACTCCAGAAGTACCCCAAGATCCATGTCAGCACTGGAGAGGAATCCTCAGGTTCCGGCCCCGACTCCACACAAGGTCTTAGGCCCCGGCATCGACGGGAGAGGAATCCCGAGAGGCCCCCGAGGAACTCGCATGGGGACTGGCCTTTCCTGAGGCCACCAGAGCGGGTCCCTGAGGTCCCAGTCGTAAGTCGAGAGCACCTGCTGCAACTCGAGAAAATCCAGAAGGTTTTGCCCTCCAGCCGAGATGAGGCCCATTTACGCTGAGGCTTCTCGAGGCCAATCACGTCTAACCACAGGAACTTCCAAAGGGTCCTTCACACCCTTGCTGCAACTCAAGAAGTTCCCCGACATACCCGTCTCCACTCGAGAGGAAGCACGTGGTGTCCTGCACACATCCAGGGGAGCCCCGTTTCCGCCTCCTAGCTAGAGATGAGGGATCCTTTCCCTGTTTCGTAGGGAAAGAATTCCCGGCGTTCCCGTCGCATCTCAAGAGGAGGTGCTCTCCACAGGAAAGGCGAGATGAATTTCAGGGTCGTGCCACCATTCCAAGAGTCCCCCAGATGTGTCAGTCCATTCCAGAGGAACCTGTTTTCCCTGCACTGCCTTGACGTTCAAGCCGAGGATCGACTCCCACCACGTGTGCACGTGGCACAGCCCTGTGGGAAAGCCTCGTGGGAAAGCCTCGTGGGAAAGACTCGAGGGAAAACCATAGATCCTTTGATCCACGCGGCGGACTGCGTGACACTGCTGCTACCGCTCTGGAGGAAAGCGCAAGTGTATGCACGCATTCGAGACGAGGACTGACTTCCCTGTGGAGACTCCAGAAGTACGCCAAGATCCATGTCAGCACTGGAGAGGAATCCTCAGGTTCCGGCCCCGACTCCACACAAGGTCTTAGGCCCCGGCATCGACGGGAGAGGAATCCCGAGACGCCCCCGAGGAACTCGCATGGGGACTGGCCTTTCCTGAGGCCACCAGAGCGGGTCCCTGAGGTCCCCGTCGTAAGACGAGAGCACCTGCCGCAACTCGAGAAAATCCAGGAGGTTTTGCCCTCCAGGCGAGTTGAGGCCCATTTCCGCTGAGGCTTCTCGAGGCCAATCACGTCTAACCACTGGAACTTCCAAAGGGTCCTTCACACCCTTGCTGCAACTCAAGAAGTTCCCCGACATACCCGTCTCCACTCGAGAGGAAGCACGTGGGGTCCGCACACATCTAGGGGAGCCCCGTTTCCGCCTCCTAGCTCGAGATGAGGGATCCTTTCCCTGTTTCGTAGGGAAAGAATTCCCGGCGTTCCCGTCGCATCTCAAGAGGAGGCGCTCTCCACAGGAAAGGCGAGAGGAACTCCAGGGTCGTGCCACCATTCCAAGAGTCCCCCAGATGTGTCAGTCCATTCCAGAGGAACCTGTTTTCCCTGCACTGCCTTGACGTTCAAGCCGAGGATCGACTCCCACCACGTGTGCACGTGGGACAGCCCTGTGGGAAAGCCTCGTGGGAAAGCCTCGTGGGAAAGACTCGAGGGAAAACCATAGATCCTTTGATCCACGCGGCGGACTGCGTGACACTGCTGCTACCGCTCTGGAGGAAAGCGCAAGTGCATGCCCGCATTCGAGACGAGGACTGACTCCCCTGGGGAGACTCCAGAAGTACCCCAAGATCCATGTCAGCACTGGAGAGGAATCCTCAGGTTCCGGCCCCGACTCCACACAAGGTCTTAGGCCCCGGCATCGATGGGAGAGGAATCCCGAGAGGCCCCCGAGGAACTCGCATGGGGACTGGCCTTTCCTGAGGCCACCAGAGCGGGTCCCTGAGGTCCCCGTCGCAAGTCGAGAGCACCTGCCGCAACTCGAGAAAATCCAGGAGGTTTTGCCCTCCAGGCGAGATGAGGCCCATTTCCGCTGAGGCTTCTCGAGGCCAATCACATCTAACCACTGGAACTTCCAAAGGGTCCTTCACACCCTTGCTGCAACTCAAGAAGTTCCCCGACATGCCCGTCTCCACTCGAGAGGAAGCACGTGGTGTCCCGCACACATCCAGGGGAGCACCGTTTCCGCCTCCTAGCTCAAAATGAGGGATCCTTTCCCTGTTTCGTAGGGAAAGAATTCCCGGCGTTCCCGTCGCATCTCAAGAGGAGGCGCTCTCCACAGGAAAGGCGAGAGGAACTCCAGGGTCGTGCCACCATTCCAAGAGTTCCCCAGATGTGTCAGTCCATTCCAGAGGAACCTGTTTTCCCTGCACTGCCTTGACGTTCAAGCCGAGGATCGATTCCCACCACGTGTGCACGTGGGACAGCCCTGTGGGAAAGCCTCGTGGGAAAGCCTCGTGGGAAAGACTCGAGGGAAAACCATACATCCTTTGATCCACGCGGCAGACTGCGTGACACTGCTGCTACCGCTCTGGAGGAAAGCGCAAGTGCATTCCCGCATTCGAGACGAGGACTGACTCCCCTGGGGAGACTCCAGAAGTACCCCGAGATCCATGTCAGCACTGGAGAGGAAAACTCAGGTTCCGGCCCCGACTCCACACAAGGTCTTAGGCCCCGGCATCGACGGGAGAGGAATCCCGAGAGGCCCCCGAGGAACTCGCATGGGGACCGGCCTTTCCTGAGGCCACCAGAGCGGGTCCCTGAGGTCCCCGTCGTAAGTCGAGAGCACCTGCCGCAACTCGAGAAAATCCACGAGGTTTTGCCCTCCAGGCGAGATGAGGCCCCTTTCCGCTGAGGCTTCTCGAGGCCAATCACATCTAACCACTGGAACTTCCAAAGGGTCCTTCACACCATTGCTGCAACTCAAGAAGTTCCCCGACATACCCGTCTCCACTCGAGAGGAAGCACGTGGGGTCCCGCACACATCCAGGGGAGCCCCGTTTCCGCCTCCTAGCTCGAGATGAGGGATCCTTTCCCTGTTTAGTAGGGAAAGAATTCCCGGCGTTCCCGTCGCATCTCAAGAGGAGGCGCTCTCCACAGGAAAGGCGAGAGGAACTCCAGGGTCGTGCCACCATTCCAAGAGTCCCCCAGATGTGTCAGTCCATTCCAGAGGAACCTGTTTTCCCTGAACTGCCTTGACGTTCAAGCCGATGATCGACTCCCACCACGTGTGCACGTGGGACAGCCCTGTGGGAAAGCCTCGTGGGAAACCCTCGTGGGAAAGACTCGAGGGAAAACCATAGATCCTTTGATCCACGCGGCGGACTGCGTGACACTGCTGCTACCGCTCTGGAGGAAAGCGCAAGTGCATGCCCGCATTCGAGGCGAGGACTGACTCCCGTGGGGAGACTCCAGAAGTACCATAAGATCCATGTCAGCACTGGAGAGGAATCCTCAGGTTCCGGCCCCGACTCCACACAAGGTCTTAGGCCCCGCCATGGACGGGAGAGGAATCCCGAGAGGCCCCCGAGGAACTCGCATGGGGACTGGCCTTTCCTGAGGCCACCAGTGCGGGTCCCTGAGGTCCCCGTCGTAAGTCGAGAGCACCTGCCGCAACTCGAGAAAATCCAGGAGGTTTTGCCCTCCAGGCGAGATGAGGCCCATTTCCGCTGAGGCTTCTCGAGGCCAATCACGTCTAACCACTGGAACTTCCAAAGGGTCCTTCACACCATTGCTGCAACTCAAGAAGTTCCCCGACATACCCGTCTCCACTCGAGAGGAAGCACGTGGGGTCCCGCACACATCCAGGGGAGCCCCGTTTCCGCCTCCTAGCTCGAGATGAGGGATCCTTTCCCTGTTTCGTAGGGAAAGAATTCCCGGCGTTGCCGTAGCATCTCAAGAGGAGGCGCTCTCCTCAGGAAAGGCGAGAGGAACTCCAGGGTCGTGACACCATTCCAAGAGTCCCCCAGATGTGTCAGTCCATTCCAGAGGAACCTGTTTTCCCTGCACTGCCTTGACGTTCAAGCCGAGGATCGACTCCCACCACGTGTGCACGTGGGACAGCCCTGTGGGAAAGCCTCGTGGGAAAGCCTCGTGGGAAAGACTCGAGGGAAAACCATAGATCCTTTGATCCACGCGGCGGACTGCGAGACACTGCTGCTACGGCTATGGAGGAAAGCGCAAGTGCATGCCCGCATTCGAGACGAGGACTGACTCCCCAGGGGAGACTCCAGAAGTACCCCAAGATCCATGTCAGCACTGGAGAGGAATCCTCAGGTTCCGGCCCCGACTCCACACAAGGTCTTAGGCCCCGGCATCGACGGGAGAGGAATCCCGAGAGGCCCCCGAGGAACTCGCATGGGGACTGGCCTTTCCTGAGGCCACCAGAGCGGGTCCCTGAGGTCCCCGTCGTAAGACGAGAGCACCTGCCGCAACTCGAGAAAATCCAGGAGGTTTTGCCCTCCAGGCGAGTTGAGGCCCATTTCCGCTGAGGCTTCTCGAGGCCAATCACGTCTAACCACTGGAACTTCCAAAGGGTCCTTCACACCCTTGCTGCAACTCAAGAAGTTCCCCGACATACCCGTCTCCACTCGAGAGGAAGCACGTGGGGTCCGCACACATCTAGGGGAGCCCCGTTTCCGCCTCCTAGCTCGAGATGAGGGATCCTTTCCCTGTTTCGTAGGGAAAGAATTCCCGGCGTTCCCGTCGCATCTCAAGAGGAGGCGCTCTCCACAGGAAAGGCGAGAGGAACTCCAGGGTCGTGCCACCATTCCAAGAGTCCCCCAGATGTGTCAGTCCATTCCAGAGGAACCTGTTTTCCCTGCACTGCCTTGACGTTCAAGCCGAGGATCGACTCCCACCACGTGTGCACGTGGGACAGCCCTGTGGGAAAGCCTCGTGGGAAAGCCTCGTGGGAAAGACTCGAGGGAAAACCATAGATCCTTTGATCCACGCGGCGGACTGCGTGACACTGCTGCTACCGCTCTGGAGGAAAGCGCAAGTGCATGCCCGCATTCGAGACGAGGACTGACTCCCCTGGGGAGACTCCAGAAGTACCCCAAGATCCATGTCAGCACTGGAGAGGAATCCTCAGGTTCCGGCCCCGACTCCACACAAGGTCTTAGGCCCCGGCATCGATGGGAGAGGAATCCCGAGAGGCCCCCGAGGAACTCGCATGGGGACTGGCCTTTCCTGAGGCCACCAGAGCGGGTCCCTGAGGTCCCCGTCGCAAGTCGAGAGCACCTGCCGCAACTCGAGAAAATCCAGGAGGTTTTGCCCTCCAGGCGAGATGAGGCCCATTTCCGCTGAGGCTTCTCGAGGCCAATCACATCTAACCACTGGAACTTCCAAAGGGTCCTTCACACCCTTGCTGCAACTCAAGAAGTTCCCCGACATGCCCGTCTCCACTCGAGAGGAAGCACGTGGTGTCCCGCACACATCCAGGGGAGCACCGTTTCCGCCTCCTAGCTCAAAATGAGGGATCCTTTCCCTGTTTCGTAGGGAAAGAATTCCCGGCGTTCCCGTCGCATCTCAAGAGGAGGCGCTCTCCACAGGAAAGGCGAGAGGAACTCCAGGGTCGTGCCACCATTCCAAGAGTTCCCCAGATGTGTCAGTCCATTCCAGAGGAACCTGTTTTCCCTGCACTGCCTTGACGTTCAAGCCGAGGATCGATTCCCACCACGTGTGCACGTGGGACAGCCCTGTGGGAAAGCCTCGTGGGAAAGCCTCGTGGGAAAGACTCGAGGGAAAACCATACATCCTTTGATCCACGCGGCAGACTGCGTGACACTGCTGCTACCGCTCTGGAGGAAAGCGCAAGTGCATTCCCGCATTCGAGACGAGGACTGACTCCCCTGGGGAGACTCCAGAAGTACCCCGAGATCCATGTCAGCACTGGAGAGGAAAACTCAGGTTCCGGCCCCGACTCCACACAAGGTCTTAGGCCCCGGCATCGACGGGAGAGGAATCCCGAGAGGCCCCCGAGGAACTCGCATGGGGACCGGCCTTTCCTGAGGCCACCAGAGCGGGTCCCTGAGGTCCCCGTCGTAAGTCGAGAGCACCTGCCGCAACTCGAGAAAATCCACGAGGTTTTGCCCTCCAGGCGAGATGAGGCCCCTTTCCGCTGAGGCTTCTCGAGGCCAATCACATCTAACCACTGGAACTTCCAAAGGGTCCTTCACACCATTGCTGCAACTCAAGAAGTTCCCCGACATACCCGTCTCCACTCGAGAGGAAGCACGTGGGGTCCCGCACACATCCAGGGGAGCCCCGTTTCCGCCTCCTAGCTCGAGATGAGGGATCCTTTCCCTGTTTCGTAGGGAAAGAATACCCGGCGTTCCCGTCGCATCTCAAGAGGAGGCGCTCTCCACAGGAAAGGCGAGAGGAACTCCAGGGTCGTGCCACCATTCCAAGAGTCCCCCAGATGTGTCAGTCCATTCCAGAGGAACCTGTTTTCCCTGAACTGCCTTGACGTTCAAGCCGATGATCGACTCCCACCACGTGTGCACGTGGGACAGCCCTGTGGGAAAGCCTCGTGGGAAACCCTCGTGGGAAAGACTCGAGGGAAAACCATAGATCCTTTGATCCACGCGGCGGACTGCGTGACACTGCTGCTACCGCTCTGGAGGAAAGCGCAAGTGCATGCCCGCATTCGAGGCGAGGACTGACTCCCGTGGGGAGACTCCAGAAGTACCATAAGATCCATGTCAGCACTGGAGAGGAATCCTCAGGTTCCGGCCCCGACTCCACACAAGGTCTTAGGCCCCGCCATGGACGGGAGAGGAATCCCGAGAGGCCCCCGAGGAACTCGCATGGGGACTGGCCTTTCCTGAGGCCACCAGTGCGGGTCCCTGAGGTCCCCGTCGTAAGTCGAGAGCACCTGCCGCAACTCGAGAAAATCCAGGAGGTTTTGCCCTCCAGGCGAGATGAGGCCCATTTCCGCTGAGGCTTCTCGAGGCCAATCACGTCTAACCACTGGAACTTCCAAAGGGTCCTTCACACCATTGCTGCAACTCAAGAAGTTCCCCGACATACCCGTCTCCACTCGAGAGGAAGCACGTGGGGTCCCGCACACATCCAGGGGAGCCCCGTTTCCGCCTCCTAGCTCGAGATGAGGGATCCTTTCCCTGTTTCGTAGGGAAAGAATTCCCGGCGTTGCCGTAGCATCTCAAGAGGAGGCGCTCTCCTCAGGAAAGGCGAGAGGAACTCCAGGGTCGTGACACCATTCCAAGAGTCCCCCAGATGTGTCAGTCCATTCCAGAGGAACCTGTTTTCCCTGCACTGCCTTGACGTTCAAGCCGAGGATCGACTCCCACCACGTGTGCACGTGGGACAGCCCTGTGGGAAAGCCTCGTGGGAAAGCCTCGTGGGAAAGACTCGAGGGAAAACCATAGATCCTTTGATCCACGCGGCGGACTGCGAGACACTGCTGCTACGGCTATGGAGGAAAGCGCAAGTGCATGCCCGCATTCGAGACGAGGACTGACTCCCCAGGGGAGACTCCAGAAGTACCCCAAGATCCATGTCAGCACTGGAGAGGAATCCTCAGGTTCCGGCCCCGACTCCACACAAGGTCTTAGGCCCCGGCATCGACGGGAGAGGAATCCCGAGAGGCCCCCGAGGAACTCGCATGGGGACTGGCCTTTCCTGAGGCCACCAGAGCGGGTCCCTGAGGTCCCCGTCGTAAGTCGAGAGCACCTGCCGCAACTCGAGAAAATCCACGAGGTTTTGCCCTCCAGGCGAGATGAGGCCCATTTCCGCTGAGGCTTCTCGGGGCCAATCACATCTAACCAATGGAACTTCCAAAGGGTCCTTCACACTTTTGCTGCAACTCAAGAAGTTCCCCGACATACCCGTCTCCACTCGAGAGGAAGCACGTGGGGTCCCGCACACATCCAGGGGAGCCCCGTTTCCGCCTCCTAGCTCGAGATGAGGGATCCTATCCCTGTTTCGTAGGGAAAGAATTCCCGGCGTTCCCGTCGCACCTCAAGAGGAGGCGCTCTCCAAAGGAAAGGCGAGAGGAACTCCAGGGTCGTGCCACCATTCCAAGAGTCCCCCAGATGTGTCAGTCCATTCCAGAGGAACCTGTTTTCCCTGCACTGCCTTGACGTTCAAGCCAAGGATCGACTCCCACCACGTGTGCACGTGGGACAGCCCTGTGGGAAAGCCTCGTGCGAAAGCCTCCTGGGAAAAACTCGAGGGAAAACCATAGATCCTTTGATCCACGCGGCGGACTGCGTGACACTGCTGCTACCGCTCTGGAGGAAAGCGCATGTGCATGCCCGCATTCGAGACGAGGACTGACTCCCCTGGGGAGACTCCAGAAGTACCCCAAGATCCGTGTCAGCACTGGAGAGGAATCCTCAGGTTAAGGCCCCGACTCCACACAAGGTCTTAGGCCCCGGCATCGACGGGAGAGGAATCCCGAGAGGCCCCCGAGGAACTCGCATGGGGACTGGCCTTTCCTGAGGCCACCAGAGCGGGTCCCTGAGGTCCCCGTCGTACGTCGAGAGCACCTGCCGCAACTCGAGAAAATCCAGGAGGTTTTGCCCTCCAGGCTAGATGAGGCCCATTTCCGCTGAGGCTTCTCGAGGCCAATCACATCTAACCACTGGAACTTCCAAAGCGTCCTTCACACCCTTGCTGCGACTCAAGAAGTTCCCCGACATACCCGTCTCCACTCGAGAGGAAGCACGTGGAGTCCCGCACACATCCAGGGGAGCCCCGTTTCCGCCTCCTAGCTCGAGATGAGGGATCCTTTCCCTGTTTCGTAGGGAAAGAATTCCCGGCGTTCCCGTCGCATCTCAAGAGGAGGCGCTCTCCACAGGAAAGGCGAGAGGAACTCCAGGGTCGTGCCACCATTCCACGAGTCCCCCAGATGTGTCAGTCCATTCCAGAGGAACCTGTTTTCCCTGCACTGCCTTGACGTTCAAGCCGAGGATCGAATCCCACCACGTGTGCACGAGGGACAGCCCTGTGGGAAAGCCTCGTGGGAAAGCCTCGTGAGAAAGACTCGAGGGAAAACCATACATCCTTTGATCCACGCGGCGGACTGGGTGACACTGCTGCTACCGCTCTGGAGGAAAGCGCAAGTGCATGCCCGCATTCGAGACGAGGACTGACTCCCCTGGGGAGACTCCAGAAGTACCCCAAGATCCATGTCAGCACTGGAGAGGAATCCTCAGGTTCCGGCCCCGACTCCACACAAGGTCTTAGACCCCGGCATCGACGGGAGAGGAATCCCGAGAGGCCCCCGAGGAACTCGCATGGGGACTGGCCTTTCCTCAGGCCACCAGAGCGGGTCCCTGAGGTCCCCGTCGTAAGTCGAGAGCACCTGCCGCAACTCGAGAAAATCCAGGAGGTTTTGCCCTCCAGGCGAGATGAGGCCCTTTTCCACTGAGTCTTCTCGAGGCCAATCACATCTAACCACTGGAACTTCCAAAGGGTCCTTCACACCCTTGCTGCAACTCAAGAAGTTCCCCGACATACCCGTCTCCACTCGAGAGGAAGCACGTGGGGTCCCGCACACATCCAGGGGAGCCCCGTTTCCGCCTCCTAGCTCGAGATGAGGGATCCTTTCCCTGTTTCGTAGGGAAAGAATTCCCGGCGTTCCCGTCGCATCTCAAGAGGAGGCGCTCTCCACAGGAAAGGCGAGAGGAACTCCAGGGTCGTGCCACCATTCCAAGAGTCCCCCAGATGTGTCAGTCCATTCCAGAGGAACCTGTTTTCCCTGCACTGCCTTGACGTTCAAGCCGAGGATCGACTCCCACCACGTGTGCACGTGGGACAGCCCTGTGGGAAAGCCTCGTGGGAAAGCCTCGTGGGAAAGACTCGAGGGAAAACCATAGATCCTTTGATCCACGCGGCGGACTGCGTGACACTGCTGCTACCGCTCTGGAGGAAAGCGCAAGTGCATGCCCGCATTCGAGACGAGGACTGACTCCCCTGGGGAGACTCCAGAAGTACCCCAAGATCCATGTCAGCACTGGAGAGGAATCCTCAGGTTCCGGCCCCGACTCCACACAAGGTCTTAGACCCCGGCATCGACGGGAGAGGAATCCCGAGAGGCCCCCGAGGAACTCGCATGGGGACTGGCCTTTCCTGAGGCCACCAGAGCGGGTCCCTGAGGTCCCCGTCGTAAGTCGAGAGCACCTGCCGCAACTCCAGAAAATCCAGGAGGTTTTGCCCTCCAGGCGAGATGAGGCCCATTTCCGCTGAGGCTTCTCGAGGCCAATCACATCTAACCACTGGAACTTCCAAAGGGTCCTTCACACCATTGCTGCAACTCAAGAAGTTCCCCGACATACCCATCTCCACTCGAGAGGAAGCACGTGGGGTCCCGCACACATCCAGGGGAGCCCCGTTTCCGCCTCCTAGCTCGAGATGAGGGATCCTTTCCCTGTTTCTTAGGGAAAGAATTCCCGGCGTTCCCGTCGCATCTCAAGAGGAGGCGCTCTCCACAGGAAAGGCGAGAGGAACTCCAGGGTCGTGCCAACATTCCAAGAGTCCCCCAGATGTGTCAGTCCATTCCAGAGGAACCTGTTTTCCCTGCACTGCCTTGACGTTCAAGCCGAGGATCGACTCCCACCACGTGTGCACGTGGGACAGCCCTGTGGGAAAGCCTCGTGGGAAAGCCTCGTGGGAAAGACTCGAGGGAAAACCATAGATCCTTTGATCCACGCGGCGGACTGCGTGACACTGCTGCTACCGCTCTGGAGGAAAGCGCAATGCATGCCCGCATTCGAGACGAGGACTGACTCCCCTGGGGAGACTCCAGAAGTACCCCAAGATCCATGTCAGCACTGGAGAGGAATACTCAGGTTCCGGCCCCGACTCCACACAAGGTCTTAGGCCCCGGCATCGACGGGAGAGGAATCCCGAGAGGCCACCGAGGAACTCGCATGGGGACTGGCCTTTCCTGTGGCCACCAGAGCGGGTCCCTGAGGTCCCCGTCGTAAGTCGAGAGCACCTGCCGCAACTCGAGAAAATCCAGGAGGTTTTGCCCTCCAGGCGAGATGAGGCCCATTTCCGCTGAGGCTTCTCGAGGCCAATGACATCTAACCACTGGAACTTCCAAAGGGTCCTTCACACCCTTGCTGCAACTCAAGAAGTTCCCCGACATACCCGTCTCTACTCGAGAGGAAGCACCTGGTGTCCCGCACACATCCAGGTGAGCCCCGTTTCCACCTCCTAGCTCGAGATGAGGGATCCATTCCCTGTTTCGTAGGGAAAGAATTCCCGGCGTTCCCGTCGCATCTCAAGAGGAGGCGCTCTCCACAGGAAAGGCGAGAGGAACTCCAGGGTCATGCCACCATTCCAGGAGTCCCCCAGATGTGTCAGTCCATTCCAGAGGAACCTGTTTTCCCTGCACTGCCTTGACGTTCAAGCCGAGGATCGACTCCCACCACGTGTGCACGTGGGACAGCCCTGTGGGAAAGCCTCGTGGGAAAGCCTCGTGGGAAAGACTCGAGGGAAAACCATAGATCCTTTGATCCACGCGGCGGACTGCGTGACACTGCTGCTACCGCTCTGGAGGAAAGCGCAAGTGCATGCCCGCATTCGAGACGAGGACTGACTCCCCTGGGGAGACTCCAGAAGTACCCCAAGATCCATGTCAGCACTGGAGAGGAATCCTCAGGTTCCGGCCCCGACTCCACACAAGGTTTTAGGCCCCGGCATCGACGGGAGAGCAATCCCTAGAGGCCCCCGAGGAACTCGCCTGGGGACTGGCCTTTCCTGAGGCCACCAGAGCGGGTCCCTGAGGTCCCCGTCGTAAGTCGAGAGCACCTGCCGCAACTCGAGAAAATCCAGGAGGTTTTGCCCTCCAGGCGAGATGAGGCCCATTTCCGCTGAGGCTTCTCGAGGCTAATCACGTCTAACCACTGGAACTTCCAAAGGGTCCTTCACACCATTGCTGCAACTCAAGAAGTTCCCCGACATACCCGTCTCCACTCGAGAGGAAGCACGTGGGGTCCCGCACACATCCAGAGGAGCCCCGTTTCCGCCTCCTAGCTCGAGATGAGGGATCCTTTCCCTGTTTCGTAGGGAAAGAATTCCCGGTGTTCCCGTCGCATCTCAAGAGGAGGCGCTCTCCACAGGAAAGGCGAGAGGAACTCCAGGGTCGTGACACCATTCCAAGAGTCCCCCAGATGTGTCAGTCCATTCCAGAGGAACCTGTTTTCCCTGCACTGCCTTGACGTTCAAGCCGAGGATCGACTCCCACCACGTGTGCACGTGGGAGAGCCCTGTGGGAAAGCCTCGTGGGAAAGCCTCGTGGAAAAGACTCGAGGGAAAACCATAGATCCTTTGATCCACGCGGCGGACTGCGTGACACTGCTGCTACCGCTCTGGAGGAGAGCGCAAGTGCATGCCCGCATTCGAGACGAGGACTGACTCCCCTGGGGAGACTCCAGAAGTACCCCAAGATCCATGTCAGCACTGGAGAGGAATCCTCAGGTTCCGGCCCCGACTCCACACAAGGTCTTAGGCCCCGGCATCGACGGGAGAGGAATCCCGAGAGGCCCCCGAGGAACTCGCCTGGGGACTGGCCTTTCCTGAGGCCACCAAAGCGGGTCCCTGAGGTCCCCGTCGTAAGTCGAGAGCACCTGCCGCAACTCGAGAAAATCCAGGAGGTTTTGCCCTCCAGGCGAGATGAGGCCCATTTCCGCTGAGGCTTCTCGAGGCCAATCACATCTAACCACTGGAACTTCCAAAGGGTCCTTCACACCCTTGCTGCAACTCAAGAAGTTCCCCGACATACCCGTCTCTACTCGAGAGGAAGCACCTGGTGTCCCGCACACATCCAGGTGAGCCCCGTTTCCACCTCCTAGCTCGAGATGAGGGTTCCTTTCCCTGTTTCGTAGGGAAAGAATTCCCGGCGTTCCCGTCGCATCTCAAGAGGAGGCGCTCTCCACAGGAAAGGCGAGAGGAACTCCAGGGTCATGCCACCATTCCAAGAGTCCCCCAGATGTGTCAGTCCATTCCAGAGGAACCTGTTTTCCCTGCACTGCCTTGACGTTCAAGCCGAGGATCGACTCCCACCACGTGTGCACGTGGGACAGCCCTGTGGGAAAGCCTCGTGGGAAAGCCTCGTTGGAAAGGCTCTAGGGAAAAACATACATCCTTTGATCCACGCGGCGGACTGCGTGACACTGCTGCTACTGCTCTGGAGGAGAGCGCAAGTGCATGCCCGCATTCGAGACGAGGACTGACTCCCCTGGGGAGACTCCAGAAGTACCCCAAGATCCATGTCAGCACTGGAGAGGAATCCTCAGGTTCCGGCCCCGACTCCACACAAGGTCTTAGGCCCCGGAATCGACGGGAGAGGAATCCCGAGACGCCCCCGAGGAACTCGCATGGGGACTGGCCTTTCCTGAGGCCAGCAGAGCGGGTCCCTGAGGTCCCCGTCGTAAGTCGAGAGCACCTGCCGCAACTCGAGAAAATCCAGGAGGTTTTGCCCTCCAGGCGAGATGAGGCCCATTTCCGCTGAGGCTTCTCGAGGCCAATCACATCTAACCACTGGAACTTCCAAAGGGTCCTTCACACCCTTGCTGCAACTCAAGAAGTTCCCCGACATACCCGTCTCCACTCGAGAGGAAGCACGTGGGGTACCGCACACATCCAGGGGAGCCCCGTTTCCGCCTCCTAGCTCGAGATGAGGGATCCTTTCCCTGTTTCGTAGGGAAAGAATTCCCGGCGTTCCCGTCGCATCTCAAGAGGAGGCGCTCTACACAGGAAAGGCGAGAGGAACTCCAGGGTCGTGCCACCATTCCAAGAGTCCCCCAGATGTGTCAGTCCATTTCAGAGGAACCTGTTTTCCCTGCACTGCCTTGACGTTCAAGCCGAGGATCGACTCCCACCACGTGTGCACGTGGGAGAGCCCTGTGGGAAAGCCTCGTGGGAAAGCCTCGTGGAAAAGACTCGAGGGAAAACCATAGATCCTTTGATCCACGCGGCGGACTGCGTGACACTGCTGCTACCGCTCTGGAGGAGAGCGCAAGTGCATGCCCGCATTCGAGACGAGGACTGACTCCCCTGGGGAGACTCCAGAAGTACCCCAAGATCCATGTCAGCACTGGAGAGGAATCCTCAGGTTCCGGCCCCGACTCCACACAAGGTCTTAGGCCCCGGCATCGACGGGAGAGCAATCCCTAGAGGCCCCCGAGGAACTCGCCTGGGGACTGGCCTTTCCTGAGGCCACCAGAGCGGGTCCCTGAGGTCCCCGTGGTAAGTCGAGAGCACCTGCCGCAACTCGAGAAAATCCAGGAGGTTTTGCCCTCCAGGCGAGATGAGGCCCATTTCCGCTGAGGCTTCTCGAGGCTAATCACATCTAACCACTAGAACTTCCAAAGGGTCCTTCACACCCTTGCTGCAACTCAAGAAGTTCCCCGACATACCCGTCTCCACTCGAGAGGAAGCACGTGGGATCCCGCACACATCCAGAGGAGCCCCGTTTCCGCCTCCTAGCTCGAGATGAGGGATCCTTTCTCTGTTTCGTAGGGAAAGAATTCCCGGCGTTCCCGTCGCATCTCAAGAGGAGGCGCTCTCCACAGGAAAGGCGAGAGGAACTCCAGGGTCGTGACACCATTCCAAGAGTCCCCCAGATGTGTCAGTCCATTCCAGAGGAACCTGTTTTCCCTGCACTGCCTTGACGTTCAAGCCGAGGATCGACTCCCACCACGTGTGCACGTGGGACAGCCCTGTGGGAAAGCCTCGTGGGAAAGCCTCGTGGGAAATACATAGATCCTTTGATCCACGCGGCGGACTGCGTGACAATGCTGCTACCGCTGTGGAGGAAAGCACAAGTGCATGCCCGCATTCGAGACGAGGACTGACTCCCCTGGGGAGATTCCAGAAGTACCCCAAGATCCATGTCAGCACTGGAGAGGAATCCTCAGGTTCCGGCCCCGACTCCACACAAGGTCTTAGGCCCCGGCATCGACGGGAGAGGAATCCCGAGAGGCCCCCGAGGAACTCACATGGGGACTGGCCTTTCCTGAGGCCACCAGAGCGGGTCCCTGAGGTCCCCGTCATAAGTCGAGAGCACCTGCCGCAACTCGAGAAAATCCAGGAGGTTTTGCCCTCCAGGCGAGATGAGGCCCATTTCCGCTGAGGCTTCTCGAGGCCAATCACATCTAACCACTGGAACTTCCAAAGGGTCCTTCACACCCTTGCTGCAACTCAAGAAGTTCCCCGACATACCCGTCTCTACTCGAGAGGAAGCACCTGGTGTCCCGCACACATCCAGGTGAGCCCCGTTTCCACCTCCTAGCTCGAGATGAGGGTTCCTTTCCCTGTTTCGTAGGGAAAGAATTCCCGGCATTCCCGTCGCATCTCAAGAGGAGGCGCTCTCCACAGGAAAGGCGAAAGGAACTCCAGGGTCATGCCACCATTCCAAGAGTCCCCCAGATGTGTCAGTCCATTCCAGAGGAACCTGTTTTCCCTGCACTGCCTTGACGTTCAAGCCGAGGATCGACTCCCACCACGTGTGCACGTGGGACAGCCCTGTGGGAAAGCCTCGTGGGAAAGGCTCCAGGGAAAAACATACATCCTTTGATCCACGCGGCGGACTGCGTGACACTGCTGCTACCGCTCTGGAGGAAAGCGCAAGTGCATGCCCGCATTCGAGACGAGGACTGACTCCCCTGGGGAGACTCCAGAAGTACCCCAAGATCCATGTCAGCACTGGAGAGGAATCCTCAGGTTCCGGCCCCGACTCCACACAAGGTCTTAGGCCCCGGAATCGACGGGAGAGGAATCCCGAGACGCCCCCGAGGAACTCGCATGGGGACTGGCCTTTCCTGAGGCCACCAGAGCGGGTCCCTGAGGTCCCCGTCGAAAGTCGAGAGCACCTGCCGCAACTCGAGAAAATCCAGGAGGTTTTGCCCTCCAGGCGAGATGAGGCCCATTTCCGCTGAGGCTTCTCGAGGCCAATCACATCTAACCACTGGAACTTCCAAAGGGTCCTTCACACCATTGCTGCAACTCAAGACGTTCCCCGACATACCCGTCTCCACTCGAGAGGAAGCACGTGGGGTCCCGCACACATCCATGGGAGCCCCGATTCCGCCTCCTAGCTCGAGATGAGGGATCCTTTCCCTGTTTCGTAGGGAAAGAATTCCCGGCGTTCCCGTCGCATCTCAAGAGGAGGCGCTCTCCACAGGAAAGGCGAGAGGAACTCCAGGGTCGTGCCACCATTCCAAGAGTCCCCCAGATGTGTCAGTCCATTCCAGAGGTACCTGTTTTCCCTGCACTGCCTTGACGTTCAAGCCGAGGATCGACTCCCACCACGTGTGCACGTGGGACAGCCCTGTGGGAGAGCCTCGTGGGAAAACCTCGTGGGAAAGACTCGAGGGAAAACCATAGATCCTTTGATCCACGCGGTGGACTGCGTGACACAGCTGCTACCGCTCTGGAGGAAAGCGCAAGTGCATGCCCGCATTCGAGACGAGGACTGACTCCCCTGGGGAGACTCCAGAAGTACCCCAAGATCCATGTCAGCACTGGAGAGGAATCCTCAGGTTCCGGCCCCGACTCCACACAAGGTCTTAGGCCCCGGCATCGACGGGAGAGGAATCCCGAGAGGCCCCCGAGGAACTCGCATGGGGACTGGCCTTTCCTGAGGCCACCAGAGCGGGTCCCTGTGGTCCCCGTCGTAAGTCGAGAGCACCTGCCGCAACTCGAGAAAATCCAGGAGGTTTTGCCCTCCAGGCGAGATGAGGCCCATTTCCGCTGAGGCTTCTCGAGGCCAATCACATCTAACCACTGGAACTTCCAAAGGGTCCTTCACACCATTGCTGCAACTCAAGAAGTTCCCCGACATACCCGTCTCCACTCGAGAGGAAGCACGTGGGGTCCCGCACACATCCAGGGGAGCCCCGTTTCCGCCTCCTAGCTCGAGATGAGGGATCCTTTCCCTGTTTCGTAGGGAAAGAATTCCCGGCGTTCCCGTCGCATCTCAAGAGGAGGCACTCTCCACAGGAAAGGCGAGAGGAACTCCAGGGTCGTGCCACCATTCCAAGAGTCCCCCAGATGTGTCAGTCCATTCCACAGGAACCTGTTTTCCCTGCACTGCCTTGACGTTCAAACCGAGGATCGACTCCCACCACGTGTGCACGTGGGACAGCCCTGTGGGAAAGCCTCGTGGGAAAGCCTCATGGGAAAGACTCGAGGGAAAACCATAGATCCTTTGATCCACGCGGCAGACTGCGTGACACTGCTGCTACCGCTCTGGAGGAAAGCGCAAGTGCATGCCCGCATTCGAGACGAGGACTGACTCCCCTGGGGAGATTCCAGAAGTACCCCAAGATCCATGTCAGCACTGGAGAGTAATCCTCAGGTTCCGGCCCCGACTCCACACAATGTCTTAGGCCCCGGCATCGACGGGAGAGGAATCCCGAGAGGCCCCCGAGGAACTCGCATGGGGACTGGCCGTTCCTGAGGCCACCAGAGCGGGTCCCTGAGGTCCCCGTCGTAAGTCGAGAGCACCTGCCGAAACTCGAGAAAATCCAGGAGGTTTTGCCCTCCAGGCGAGATGAGGCCCATTTCCGCTGAGGCTTCTCGAGGCCAATCACATCTAACCACTGGAACTTCCAAAGGGTCCTTCACACCCTTGCTGCAACTCAAGAAGTTCCCCGACATACCCGTCTCTACTCGAGAGGAAGCACCTGGTGTCCCGCACACATCCAGGTGTGCCCCGTTTCCACCTCCTAGCTCGAGATGAGGGTTCCTTTCCCTGTTTCGTAGGGAAAGAATTCCCGGCGTTCCCGTCGCATCTCAAGAGGAGGCGCTCTCCACAGGAAAGGCGAGAGGAACTCCAGGGTCATGCCACCATTCCAAGAGTCCCCCAGATGTGTCAGTCCATTCCAGAGGAACCTGTTTTCCCTGCACTGCCTTGACGTTCAAGCCGAGGATCGACTCCCACCACGTGTGCACGTGGGACAGCCCTGTGGGAAAGCCTCGTGGGAAAGCCTCGTGGGAAAGGCTCTAGGGAAAAACATACATCCTTTGATCCACGCGGCGGACTGCGTGACACTGCTGCTACTGCTCTGGAGGAGAGCGCAAGTGCATGCCCGCATTCGAGACGAGGACTGACTCCCCTGGGGAGACTCCAGAAGTACCCCAAGATCCATGTCAGCACTGGAGAGGAATCCTCAGGTTCCGGCCCCGACTCCACACAAGGTCTTAGGCCCCGGAATCGACGGGAGAGGAATCCCGAGACGCCCCCGAGGAACTCGCATGGGGACTGGCCTTTCCTGAGGCCAGCAGAGCGGGTCCCTGCGGTCCCCGTCGTAAGTCGAGAGCACCTGCCGCAACTCGAGAAAATCCAGGAGGTTTTGCCCTCCAGGCGAGATGAGGCCCATTTCCGCTGAGGCTTCTCGAGGCCAATCACATCTAACCACTGGAACTTCCAAAGGGTCCTTCACACCCTTGCTGCAACTCAAGAAGTTCCCCGACATACCCGTCTCCACTCGAGAGGAAGCACGTGGGGTACCGCACACATCCAGGGGAGCCCCGTTTCCGCCTCCTAGCTCGAGATGAGGGATCCTTTCCCTGTTTCGTAGGGAAAGAATTCCCGGCGTTCCCGTCGCATCTCAAGAGGAGGCGCTCTACACAGGAAAGGCGAGAGGAACTCCAGGGTCGTGCCACCATTCCAAGAGTCCCCCAGATGTGTCAGTCCATTTCAGAGGAACCTGTTTTCCCTGCACTGCCTTGACGTTCAAGCCGAGGATCGACTCCCACCACGTGTGCACGTGGGAGAGCCCTGTGGGAAAGCCTCGTGGGAAAGCCTCGTGGAAAAGACTCGAGGGAAAACCATAGATCCTTTGATCCACGCGGCGGACTGCGTGACACTGCTGCTACCGCTCTGGAGGAGAGCGCAAGTGCATGCCCGCATTCGAGACGAGGACTGACTCCCCTGGGGAGACTCCAGAAGTACCCCAAGATCCATGTCAGCACTGGAGAGGAATCCTCAGGTTCCGGCCCCGACTCCACACAAGGTCTTAGGCCCCGGCATCGACGGGAGAGCAATCCCTAGAGGCCCCCGAGGAACTCGCCTGGGGACTGGCCTTTCCTGAGGCCACCAGAGCGGGTCCCTGAGGTCCCCGTGGTAAGTCGAGAGCACCTGCCGCAACTCGAGAAAATCCAGGAGGTTTTGCCCTCCAGGCGAGATGAGGCCCATTTCCGCTGAGGCTTCTCGAGGCTAATCACATCTAACCACTAGAACTTCCAAAGGGTCCTTCACACCCTTGCTGCAACTCAAGAAGTTCCCCGACATACCCGTCTCCACTCGAGAGGAAGCACGTGGGATCCCGCACACATCCAGAGGAGCCCCGTTTCCGCCTCCTAGCTCGAGATGAGGGATCCTTTCTCTGTTTCGTAGGGAAAGAATTCCCGGCGTTCCCGTCGCATCTCAAGAGGAGGCGCTCTCCACAGGAAAGGCGAGAGGAACTCCAGGGTCGTGACACCATTCCAAGAGTCCCCCAGATGTGTCAGTCCATTCCAGAGGAACCTGTTTTCCCTGCACTGCCTTGACGTTCAAGCCGAGGATCGACTCCCACCACGTGTGCACGTGGGACAGCCCTGTGGGAAAGCCTCGTGGGAAAGCCTCGTGGGAAAGACTCGAGGGAAATACATAGATCCTTTGATCCACGCGGCGGACTGCGTGACAATGCTGCTACCGCTGTGGAGGAAAGCACAAGTGCATGCCCGCATTCGAGACGAGGACTGACTCCCCTGGGGAGATTCCAGAAGTACCCCAAGATCCATGTCAGCACTGGAGAGGAATCCTCAGGTTCCGGCCCCGACTCCACACAAGGTCTTAGGCCCCGGCATCGACGGGAGAGGAATCCCGAGAGGCCCCCGAGGAACTCACATGGGGACTGGCCTTTCCTGAGGCCACCAGAGCGGGTCCCTGAGGTCCCCGTCATAAGTCGAGAGCACCTGCCGCAACTCGAGAAAATCCAGGAGGTTTTGCCCTCCAGGCGAGATGAGGCCCATTTCCGCTGAGGCTTCTCGAGGCCAATCACATCTAACCACTGGAACTTCCAAAGGGTCCTTCACACCCTTGCTGCAACTCAAGAAGTTCCCCGACATACCCGTCTCTACTCGAGAGGAAGCACCTGGTGTCCCGCACACATCCAGGTGAGCCCCGTTTCCACCTCCTAGCTCGAGATGAGGGTTTCTTTCCCCGTTTCGTAGGGAAAGAATTCCCGGCGTTCCCGTCGCATCTCAAGAGGAGGCGCTCTCCACAGGAAAGGCGAAAGGAACTCCAGGGTCATGCCACCATTCCAAGAGTCCCCCAGATGTGTCAGTCCATTCCAGAGGAACCTGTTTTCCCTGCACTGCCTTGACGTTCAAGCCGAGGATCGACTCCCACCACGTGTGCACGTGGGACAGCCCTGTGGGAAAGCCTCGTGGGAAAGCCTCGTGGGAAAGGCTCCAGGGAAAAACATACATCCTTTGATCCACGCGGCGGACTGCGTGACACTGCTGCTACCGCTCTGGAGGAAAGCGCAAGTGCATGCCCGCATTCGAGACGAGGACTGACTCCCCTGGGGAGACTCCAGAAGTACCCCAAGATCCATGTCAGCACTGGAGAGGAATCCTCAGGTTCCGGCCCCGACTCCACACAAGGTCTTAGGCCCCGGAATCGACGGGAGAGGAATCCCGAGACGCCCCCGAGGAACTCGCATGGGGACTGGCCTTTCCTGAGGCCACCAGAGCGGGTCCCTGAGGTCCCCGTCGAAAGTCGAGAGCACCTGCCGCAACTCGAGAAAATCCAGGAGGTTTTGCCCTCCAGGCGAGATGAGGCCCATTTCCGCTGAGGCTTCTCGAGGCCAATCACATCTAACCACTGGAACTTCCAAAGGGTCCTTCACACCATTGCTGCAACTCAAGACGTTCCCCGACATACCCGTCTCCACTCGAGAGGAAGCACGTGGGGTCCCGCACACATCCATGGGAGCCCCGATTCCGCCTCCTAGCTCGAGATGAGGGATCCTTTCCCTGTTTCGTAGGGAAAGAATTCCCGGCGTTCCCGTCGCATCTCAAGAGGAGGCGCTCTCCACAGGAAAGGCGAGAGGAACTCCAGGGTCGTGCCACCATTCCAAGAGTCCCCCAGATGTGTCAGTCCATTCCAGAGGTACCTGTTTTCCCTGCACTGCCTTGACGTTCAAGCCGAGGATCGACTCCCACCACGTGTGCACGTGGGACAGCCCTGTGGGAGAGCCTCGTGGGAAAACCTCGTGGGAAAGACTCGAGGGAAAACCATAGATCCTTTGATCCACGCGGTGGACTGCGTGACACAGCTGCTACCGCTCTGGAGGAAAGCGCAAGTGCATGCCCGCATTCGAGACGAGGACTGACTCCCCTGGGGAGACTCCAGAAGTACCCCAAGATCCATGTCAGCACTGGAGAGGAATCCTCAGGTTCCGGCCCCGACTCCACACAAGGTCTTAGGCCCCGGCATCGACGGGAGAGGAATCCCGAGAGGCCCCCGAGGAACTCGCATGGGGACTGGCCTTTCCTGAGGCCACCAGAGCGGGTCCCTGTGGTCCCCGTCGTAAGTCGAGAGCACCTGCCGCAACTCGAGAAAATCCAGGAGGTTTTGCCCTCCAGGCGAGATGAGGCCCATTTCCGCTGAGGCTTCTCGAGGCCAATCACATCTAACCACTGGAACTTCCAAAGGGTCCTTCACACCCTTGCTGCAACTCAAGAAGTTCCCCGACATACCCGTCTCTACTCGAGAGGAAGCACCTGGTGTCCCGCACACATCCAGGTGAGCCCGGTTTCCACCTCCTAGCTCGAGATGAGGGTTCCTTTCCCTGTTTCGTAGGGAAAGAATTCCCGGCGTTCCCGGCGCATCTCAAGAGGAGGCGCTCTCCACAGGAAAGGCGAAAGGAACTCCAGGGTCATGCCACCATTCCAAGAGTCCCCCAGATGTGTCAGTCCATTCCAGAGGAACCTGTTTTCCCTGCACTGCCTTGACGTTCAAGCCGAGGATCGACTCCCACCACGTGTGCACGTGGGACAGCCCTGTGGGAAAGCCTCGTGGGAAAGCCTCGTGGGAAAGGCTCCAGGGAAAAACATACATCCTTTGATCCACGCGGCGGACTGCGTGACACTGCTGCTACCGCTCTGGAGGAAAGCGCAAGTGCATGCCCGCATTCGAGACGAGGACTGACTCCCCTGGGGAGACTCCAGAAGTACCCCAAGATCCATGTCAGCACTGGAGAGGAATCCTCAGGTTCCGGCCCCGACTCCACACAAGGTCTTAGGCCCCGGAATCGACGGGAGAGGAATCCCGAGACGCCCCCGAGGAACTCGCATGGGGACTGGCCTTTCCGGAGGCCAGCAGAGCGGGTCCCTGAGGTCCCCGTCGTAAGTCGAGAGCACCTGCCGCAACTCGAGAAAATCCAGGAGGTTTTGCCCTCCAGGCGAGATGAGGCCCATTTCCGCTGAGGCTTCTTGAGGCCAATCACATCTAACCACTGGAACTTCCAAAGGGTCCTTCACACCCTTGCTGCAACTCAAGAAGTTCCCCGACATACCCGTCTCCACTCGAGAGGAAGCACGTGGGGTCCCGCACACATCCAGGGGAGACCCGTTTCCGCCTCCTAGCTCGAGATGAGGGATCCTTTCCCTGTTTCGTAGGGAAAGAATTCCCGGCGTTCCCGTCGCATCTCAAGAGGAGGCGCTCTACACAGGAAAGGCGAGAGGAACTCCAGGGTCGTGCCACCATTCCAAGAGTCCCCCAGATGTGTCAGTCCATTTCAGAGGAACCTGTTTTCCCTGCACTGCCTTGACGTTCAAGCCGAGGATCGACTCCCACCACGTGTGCACGTGGGAGAGCCCTGTGGGAAAGCCTCGTGGGAAAGCCTCCTGGGAAAGAATCGAGGGAAAACCATAGATCCTTTGATCCACGCGGCGGACTGCGTGACACTGCTGCTACCGCTCTGGAGGAAAGCGCAAGTGCATGCCCGCATTCGAGACGAGGACTGACTCCCCTGGGGAGACGCCAGAAGTACCCCAAGATCCATGTCATCACTGGAGAGGAATCCTCAGGTTCCGGCCCCGACTCCACACAAGGTCTTAGGCCCCGGCATCGACGGGAGAGCAATCCCTAGAGGCCCCCGAGGAACTCGCCTGGGGACTGGCCTTTCCTGAGGCCACCAGAGCGGGTCCCTGAGGTCCCCGTCGTAATTCGAGAGCACCTGCCGCAACTCGAGAAAATCCAGGAGGTTTTGCCCTCCAGGCGAGATGAGGCCCATTTCCGCTGAGGCTTCTCGAGGCCAATCACATCTAACCACTGGAACTTCCAAAGGGTCCTTCACACCCTTGCTGCAACTCAAGAAGTTCCCCGACATACCCGTCTCTACTCGAGAGGAAGCACCTGGTGTCCCGCACACATCCAGGTGAGCCCGGTTTCCACCTCCTAGCTCGAGATGAGGGTTCCTTTCCCTGTTTCGTAGGGAAAGAATTCCTGGCGTTCCCGTCGCATCTCAAGAGGAGGCGCTCTCCACAGGAAAGGCGAAAGGAACTCCAGGGTCATGCCACCATTCCAAGAGTCCCCCAGATGTGTCAGTCCATTCCAGAGGAACCTGTTTTCCCTGCACTGCCTTGACGTTCAAGCCGAGGATCGACTCCCACCACGTGTGCAGGTGGGACAGCCCTGTGGGAAAGCCTCGTGGAAAAGCCTCGTGGGAAAGGCTCCAGGGAAAAACATACATCCTTTGATCCACGCGGCGGACTGCGTGACACTGCTGCTACCGCTCTGGAGGAAAGTGCAAGTGCATGCCCGCATTCGAGACGAGGACTGACTCCCCTGGGGAGACTCGAGAAGTACCCCAAGATCCATGTCAGAACTGGAGAGGAATCCTCAGGTTCCGGCCCCGACTCCACACAAGGTCTTAGGCCCCGGAATCGACGGGAGAGGCATCCCGAGACGCCCCCGAGGAACTCGCATGGGGACTGGCCTTTCCTGAGGCCACCAGAGCGGGTCCCTGAGGTCCCCGTCGAAAGTCGAGAGCACCTGCCGCAACTCGAGAAAATCCAGGAGGTTTTGCCCTCCAGGCGAGATGAGGACCATTTCCGCTGAGGCTTCTCGAGGCCAATCACATCTAACCACTGGAACTTCCAAAGGGTCCTTCACACCATTGCTGCAACTCAAGACGTTCCCCGACATACCCGTCTCCACTCGAGAGGAAGCACGTGGGGTCCCGCACACATCCAAGGGAGCCCCGTTTCCGCCTCCTAGCTCGAGATGAGGGATCCTTTCCCTGTTTCGTAGGGAAAGAATTCCCGGCGTTCCCGTCGCATCTCAAGAGGAGGCGCTCTCCACAGGAAAGGCGAGAGGAACTCCAGGGTCGTGCCACCATTCCAAGAGTCCCCCAGATGTGTCAGTCCATTCCAGAGGTACCTGTTTTCCCTGCACTGCCTTGACGTTCAAGCCGAGGATCGACTCCCACCACGTGTGCACGTGGGACAGCCCTGTGGGAGAGCCTCGTGGGAAAACCTCGTGGGAAAGACTCGAGGGAAAACCATAGATCCTTTGATCCACGCGGCGGACTGCGTGACACAGCTGCTACCGCTCTGGAGGAAAGCGCAAGTGCATGCCCGCATTCGAGACGAGGACTGACTCCCCTGGGGAGACTCCAGAAGTACCCCAAGATCCATGTCAGCACTGGAGAGGAATCCTCAGGTTCCGGCCCCGATTCCACACAAGGTCTTAGGCCCCGGCATCGACGGGAGAGGAATCCCGAGAGGCCCCCGAGGAACTCGCATGGGGACTGGCCTTTCCTGAGGCCACCAGAGCGGGTCCCTGTTGTCCCCGTCGTAAGTCGAGAGCACCTGCCGCAACTCGAGAAAATCCAGGAGGTTTTGCCCTCCAGGCGAGATGAGGCCCATTTCCGCTGAGGCTTCTCGAGGCCAATCACATCTAACCACTGGAACTTCCAAAGGGTCCTTCACACCATTGCTGCAACTCAAGAAGTTCCCCGACATACCCGTCTCCACTCGAGAGGAAGCACGTGGGGTCCCGCACACATCCAGGGGAGCCCCGTTTCCGCCTCCTAGCTCGAGATGAGGGATCCTTTCCCTGTTTCGTAGGGAAAGAATTCCCGGCGTTCCCGTCGCATCTCAAGAGGAGGCACTCTCCACAGGAAAGGCGAGAGGAACTCCAGGGTCGTGCCACCATTCCAAGAGTCCCCCAGATGTGTCAGTCCATTCCACAGGAACCTGTTTTCCCTGCACTGCCTTGACGTTCAAGCCGAGGATCGACTCCCACCACGTGTGAACGTGGGACAGCCCTGTGGGAAAGCCTCGTGGGAAAGCCTCATGGGAAAGACTCGAGGGAAAACCATAGATCCTTTGATCCGCGCGGCAGACTGCGTGACACTGCTGCTACCGCTCTGGAGGAAAGCGCAAGTGCATGCCCGCATTCGAGACGAGGACTGACTCCCCTGGGGAGATTCCAGAAGTACCCCAAGATCCATGTCAGCACTGGAGAGGAATCCTCAGGTTCCGGCCCCGACTCCACACAAGGTCTTAGGCCCCGGCATCGAAGGGAGAGTAATCCCAGACGCCCCCGAGGAACTCGCATGGGGACTGGCCTTTCCTGAGGCCACCAGAGCAGTCCCTGAGGTCCCCATCGTAAGTCGAGAGCACCTGCCGCAACTCGAGAAAATCCAGGAGGTTTTGCCCTCCAGGCGAGATGAGGCCCATTTCCGCTGAGGCTTCTCGAGGCTAATCACATCTAACCATTGAACTTCAAAAGGGTCCTTCACTCCCTTGCTGCAACTCAAGCAGTTCCGCGACATACCCGTCTCCACTCGAGAGGAAGCACGTGGGGTCCCGCACACATCCAGGGGAGCCCCGTTTCCGCCTCCTAGCTCGAGATGAGGGATCCTTTCCCTGTTTCGTAGGGAAAGAATTCCCGGCGTTCCCGTCGCATCTCAAGAGGTGGCGCTCTCCACAGGAAAGGAGAGAGGAACTCCAGGGTCGTGGCACCATTCCAAGAGACCCCCAGATGTGTCAGTCCATTCCAGAGGAACCTGTTTTCCCTGCACTGCCTTGACGTTCAAGCCGAGGATCGACTCCCACCACGTGTGCACGTGGGACAGCCCTGTGGGAAAGCCTCGTGGGAAAGCCTCGTGGGAAAGACTCGAGGGAAAACCATAGATCCTTTGATCCACGCGGCGGACTGCGTGACACTGCTGCTACCTCTCTGGAGGAAAGCGCAAGTGCATGCCCGCATTCGAGACGAGGACTGACTCCCCTGGGGAGACTCCAGAAGTACCCCAAGATCCATGTCAGCACTGGAGAGGAATCCTCAGGTTCCGGCCTCGACTCCACACAAGGTCTTAGGCCCCGGCATCGACGGGAGAGGAATCCCGAGAGGCCCCCGAGGAACTCGCATGGGGACTGGCCTTTCCTGAGGCCACCAGAGCGGGTCCCTGAGGTCCCCGTCGAAAGTCGAGAGCACCTGCCGCAACTTGAGAAAATCCAGGAGGTTTTGCTCTCCAGGCGAGATGAGGCCCATTTCCGATGAGGCTTCTCGAGGCCAATCACATCTAACCACTGGAACTTCCAAAGGGTCCTTCACACCCTTGCTGCAACTCAAGAAGTTCCCCCACATACCCGTCTGCACTCGAGAGGAAGCACGAGGGGTCCCGTACACATCCAGGGGAGCCCCGTTTCCGCCTCCTAGCTCGAGATGAGGGATCCTTTCCCTGTTTCGTAGGGAAAGAATTCCCGGCGTTCCCGTCGCATCTCAAGAGGAGGCGCTCTCCACAGGAAAGGCGAGAGGAACTCCAGGGTCGTGCCACCATTCCAAGAGTCCCCCAGATGTGTCAGTCCATTCCAGAGGAACCTGTTTTCCCTGCACTGCCTTGACGTTCAAGCCGAGGATCGACTCCCACCACGTGTGCACGTGGGACAGCCCTGTGGGAAAGCCTCGTGGGAAAGCCTCGTGGGAAAGACTCGAGGGAAAACCATAGATCCTTTGATGCACGCGGCGGACTGCTTGACACTGCTGCTACCGCTCTAGAGGATAGCGCAAGTGCATGCCTGCATTCGAGACGAGGACTGACTCCCCTGGGGAGACTTCAGAAGTACCCCAAGATCCATGTCAGCACTGGAGAGGAATCCTCAGGTTCCGGCCCCGACTCCACACAAGGTCTTCGGCCCCGGCATCGACGGGAGAGGAATCCCGAGAGGCCCCCGAGGAAGTCGCATGGGGACTGGCCTTTCCTGAGGCCACCAGAGCGGGTCCCTGAGGTCCCCGTCGTAAGTCGAGAGCACCTGCCGCAACTCGAGAAAATCCAGGAGGTTTTGCCCTCCAGGCGAGATGAGGCCCATTTCCGCTGAGGCTTCTCGAGGCCAATCACATCTAACCACTGGAACTTCCAATGGGTCCTTCACACCCTTGCTGCAACTCAAGAAGTTCCCCGACATACCCGTCTCCACTCGAGAGGAAGCACGTGGGGTCCCGCAAAAATCCAGGGGAGCCCCAATCCGCCTCCTAGCTCGAGATGAGGGATCCTTTCCCTGTTTCGTAGGGAAAGAATTCCCGGCGTTCCCGTCGCATCTCAAGAGGAGGCACTCTCCACAGGAAAGGCGAGAGGAACTCCAGGGTCGTGCCACCATTCCAAGAGTCCCCCAGATGTGTCAGTCCATTCCACAGGAACCTGTTTTCCCTGCACTGCCTTGACGTTCAAGCCGAGGATCGACTCCCACCACGTGTGCACGTGGGACAGCCCTGTGGGAAAGCCTCGTGGGAAAGCCTCATGGGAAAGACTCGAGGGAAAACCATAGATCCTTTGATCCACGCGGCAGACTGCGTGACACTGCTGCTACCGCTCTGGAGGAAAGCGCAAGTGCATGCCCGCATTCGAGACGAGGACTGACTCCCCTGGGGAGATTCCAGAAGTACCCCAAGATCCATGTCAGCACTGGAGAGGAATCCTCAGGTTCCGGCCCCGACTCCACACAAGGTCTTAGGCCCCGGCATCGAAGGGAGAGTAATCCCAGACGCCCCCGAGGAACTCGCATGGGGACTGGCCTTTCCTGAGGCCACCAGAGCAGTCCCTGAGGTCCCCATCGTAAGTCGAGAGCACCTGCCGTAACTCGAGAAAATCCAGGAGGTTTTGCCCTCCAGGCGAGATGAGGCCCATTTCCGCTGAGGCTTCTCGAGGCTAATCACATCTAACCACTGGAACTTCAAAAGGGTCCTTCACTCCCTTGCTGCAACTCAAGCAGTTCCGCGACATACCCGTCTCCACTGGAGAGGAAGCACGTGGGGTCCCGCACACATCCAGGGGATCCCCGTTTCCGCCTCCTAGCTCGAGATGAGGGATCCTTTCCCTGTTTCGTAGGGAAAGAATTCCCGGCGTTCCCGTCGCATCTCAAGAGGTGGCGCTCTCCACAGGTAAGGAGAGAGGAACTCCAGGGTCGTGGCACCATTCCAAGAGACCCCCAGATGTGTCAGTCCATTCCAGAGGAACCTGTTTTCCCTGCACTGCCTTGACGTTCAAGCCGAGGATCGACTCCCACCACGTGTGCACGTGGGACAGCCCTGTGGGAAAGCCTCGTGGGAAAGCCTCGTGGGAAAGACTCGAGGGAAAACCATAGATCCTTTGATCCACGCGGCGGACTGCGTGACACTGCTGCTACCTCTCTGGAGGAAAGCGCAAGTGCATGCCCGCATTCGAGACGAGGACTGACTCCCCTGGGGAGACTCCAGAAGTACCCCAAGATCCATGTCAGCACTGGAGAGGAATCCTCAGGTTCCGGCCTCGACTCCACACAAGGTCTTAGGCCCCGGCATCGACGGGAGAGGAATCCCGAGAGGCCCCCGAGGAACTCGCATGGGGACTGGCCTTTCCTGAGGCCACCAGAGCGGGTCCCTGAGGTCCCCGTCGTAAGTCGAGAGGACCTGCCGCAACTCGAGAAAATCCAGGAGGTTTTGCCCTCCAGGGGAGATGAGGCCCATTTCCGATGAGGCTTCTCGAGGCCAATCACATCTAACCACTGGAACTTCCAAAGGGTCCTTCACACCCTTGCTGCAACTCAAGAAGTTCCCCCACATACCCGTCTGCACTCGAGAGGAAGCACGAGGGGTCCCGTACACATCCAGGGGAGCCCCGTTTCCGCCTCCTAGCTCGAGATGAGGGATCCTTTCCCTGTTTCGTAGGGAAAGAATTCCCGGCGTTCCCGTCGCATCTCAAGAGGAGGCGCTCTCCACAGGAAAGGCGAGAGGAACTCCAGGGTCGTGCCACCATTCCAAGAGTCCCCCAGATGTGTCAGTCCATTCCAGAGGAACCTGTTTTCCCTGCACTGCCTTGACGTTCAAGCCGAGGATCGACTCCCACCACGTGTGCACGTGGGACAGCCCTGTGGGAAAGCCTCGTGGGAAAGCCTCGTGGGAAAGACTCGAGGGAAAACCATAGATCCTTTGATCCACGCGGCGGACTGCGTGACACTGCTGCTACTGCTCTGGAGGAAAGCGCAAGTGCATGCCCGCATTCCCGACGAGGACTGACTCCCCTGGGGAGACTCCAGAAGTACCCCAAGATCCATGTCAGCACTGGAGAGGAATCCTCAGGTTCCGGCCCCGACTCCACACAAGGTCTTAGGCCCCTGCATCGACGGGAGAGGAATCCCGAGAGGCCCCCGAGGAACTCGCATGGGGACTGGCCTTTCCTGAGGCCACCAGAGCGGGTCCCTGAGGTCCCCGTCGTAAAGCGAGAGCACCTGCCGCAACTCGAGAAAATCCAGGAGGTTTTGCCCTCCAGGCGAGATGAGGCCCATTTCCCCTGAGGCTTCTCGAGGCTAATCACGTCTAACCACTGGAACTTCCAAAGGGTCCTTCACACCCTTACTGCAACTCAAGAAGTTCCCCGAAATACCCGTCTCCACTCGAGAGGAAGCACGTGGGTCCCGCACACATCCAGGGTAGCCCCGTTTCCGCCTCCTAGTTCGAAATGAGGGATCCTTTCCCTGTTTCGTAGGGAAAGAATTCCCGGCGTTCCCGTCGCATCTCAAGAGGAGGCGCTCTCCACAGGAAAGGCGAGAGGAACTCCAGGGTCGAGACACCATGCCAAGAGTCCCCCAGATGTGTCAGTCCATTCCAGAGGAACCTGTTTTCCCTGCACTGCCTTGACGTTCAAGCCGAGGATCGACTCCCACCACCTGTGCACGTGGGACAGCCCTGTGGGAAAGCCTCGTGGGAAAGCCTCGTGGGAAAGACTCGAGGGAAAACCATAGATCCTTTGATCCACGCGGCGGACTGCGTGACACTGCTGCTACCGCTCTGGAGGAAAGCGCAAGTGCATGCCCGCATTCGAGACGAGGACTGACTCCCCTGGGGAGACTCCAGAAGTACCCCAAGATCCATGACAGCACTGGAGAGGAATCCTCAGGTTACGGCCCCGACTCCACACAAGGTCTTAGGCCCCGGCATCGACGGGAGAGGAATCCCGAGAGGCCCCCGAGAAACTCGCATGGGGACTGGCCTTTCCTGAGGCCACCAGAGCAGTCCCTGAGGTCCCCATCGTAAGTCGAGAGCACCTGCCGTAACTCGAGAAAATCCAGGAGGTTTTGCCCTCCAGGCGAGATGAGGCCCATTTCCGCTGAGGCTTCTCTAGGCCAATCACATCTAACCACTGGAACTTCCAAAGGGTCCTTCACACCATTGCTGCAACTTTAGAAGTTCCCCGACATACCCGTCTGCACTCGAGAGGAAGCACGTGGTGTCCCGCACACATCCAGGGGAGCCCCGTTTCCGCCTCCTAGCTCGAGATGAGGGATCCTTTCCCTGATTCGTAGGGAAAGAATTCCCGGCGTTTGCGTCGCATCTCAAGAGGAGGCGCTCTCCACAGGAAACGCGAGAGGAACTGCAGGGTCGAGACACCATTCCAAGAGTCCCCCAGATGAGTCAGTCCATTCCAGAGGAACCTGTTTTCCCTGCACTGCCTTGACGTTCAAGCCGAGGATCGACTCCCACCACGTGTGCACGTGGGACAGCCCTGTGGGAAAGCCTCGTGGGAAAGCCTCGTGGGAAAGACTCGAGGGAAAACCATAGATCCTTTGATCCACGCAGCGGACTGTGTGACACTGCTGCTACCGCTCTGGAGGAAAGCGCAATGCACGCTCGCATTCGAGACGAGGACTGACTCCCCTGGGGAGACTCCAGAAGTACCCCAAGATCCATGTCAGCCCTGGAGAGGAATCCTCAGGTTCCGGCCCCGACTCCACACAAGGTCTTAGGCCCCTGCATCGACGGGAGAGGAATCCCGAGAGGCCCCCGAGGAACTCGCATGGGGACTGGCCTTTCCTGAGGCCACCAGAGCGGTTCCCTGAGGTCCCCGTCGTAAGTCGAGAGCACCTGCCGCAACTCGAGAAAATCCAGGAGGTTTTGCACTCCAGGCGAGATGAGGCCCATATCCGCTGAGGCTTCTCGAGGCCAATCACATCAAACCACTGGAACTTCCAAAGGGTCCTTCACACCCTTGATTCAACTCAAGAAGTTCCCCTACATACCCGTCTGCACTCGAGAGGAAGCACGTGGTGTCCCGCACACATCCAGGGGAGCCCCGTTTCCGCCTCCTAGCTCGAGATGAGGGATCCTTTCCCTGTTTCGTAGGGAAAGAATTCCCGGCGTTCCCGTCGCATCTCAAGAGGAGGCGCTCTCCACAGGAAAGGCGAGAGGAACTCCAGGGTCGTGCCACCATTCCAAGAGTCCCCCAGATGTGTCAGTCCAATCCAGAGGAACCTGTTTTCCCTGCACTGCCTTGACGTTCAAGCCGAGGATCGACTCCCACCACGTGTGCACGTGGGACAGCCCTGTGGGAAAGCCTCGTGGGAAAGCCTCGTGGGAAAGACTCGAGGGAAAACCATAGATCCTTTGATCCACGCGGCGGACTGCGTGACACTGCTGCTACCGCTCTGGAGGAAAGCGCAAGTGCATGCCCGCATTCGAGACGAGGACTGACTCCCCTGGGGAGACTCCAGAAGTACCCCAAGATCCATGTCAGCACTGGAGAGGAATCCTCAGGTTCCGGCCCCGACTCCACACAAGGTCTTAGGCCCCGGCATCGACGGGAGAGGAATCCCCAGAGGCCCCCGAGGAACTCGCATGGGGACTGGCCTTTCCTGAGGCCACCAGAGCGGGTCCCTGAGGTCCCCGTCGTAAGTCGAGAGCACCTGCCGCAACTCGAGAAAATCCAGGAGGTTTTGCCCTCCAGGCGAGATGAGGCCCATTTCCGCTGAGGCTTCTCGAGGCCAATCACATCTAACCACTGGAACTTCCAAAGGGTCCTTCACACCCTTGCTTCAACTCAAGAAGTTCCCCGACATACCCGTCTCCACTCGAGAGGAAGCACGTGGTGTCCCGCACACATCCAGGGGAGACCCGTTTCGGCCTCCTAGCTCGAGATGAGGGATCCTTTCCCTGTTTCGTAGGGAAAGAATTCCCGGCGTTCCCATCGCATCTCAAGAGGAGGCGCTCTCCACAGGAAAGGCGAGAGGAACTCCAGGGTCATGCCACCATTCCAAGAGTCCCCCAGATGTGTCAGTCCATTCCAGAGGAACCTGTTTTCCCTGCACTGCCTTGACGTTCAAGCCGAGGATCGAGTCCCACCACGTGTGCACGTGGGACAGCCCTGAGGGAAAGCCTCGTGGGAAAGCCTCGTGGGAAAGACTCGAGGGAAAACCATAGATCCTTTGATCCACGCGGCGGACTGCGTGACACTGCTGCTACCGCTCTGGAGGAAAGCGCAAGTGCATGCCCGCATTAGAGACGTGGACTGACTCCCCTGGGGAGACTCCAGAAGTACCCCAAGATCCATGTCAGCACTGGAGCGGAATCCTCAGGTTCCGGCCCCGACTCCACACAAGGTCTTAGGCCCCGGCATCGACGGGAGAGGAATCCCGAGACGCCCCGGAGAAACTCGCATGGGGACTGGCCTTTCCTGAGGCCACCAGAGCGGGTCCCTGAGGTCCCCGTCGTAAGTCGAGAGCACCTGCCGCAACTCGAGAAAATCCAGGAGGTTTGCCCTCCAGGCGAGATGAGGCCCATTTCCGCTGAGGCTTCTCGAGGCCAATCACGTCTAACCACTGGAACTTCCAAAGGGTCCTTCACACCCTTGCTGCAACTCAAGAAGTTCCCCGACATACCCGTCTGCACTCGAGAGGAAGCACGTGGTGTCCCGCTCACATCCAGGGGAGCCCCGTTTCCGCCTCCTAGCTCGAGATGAGGGATCCTTTCCCTGTTTCATAGGGAAAGAATTCCCGGCGTTCCAGTCGCATCTCAAGAGGAGGCGCTCTCCACAGGAAAGGCGAGAGGAACTCCAGGGTCGTGCCACCATTCCAAGAGTCCCCCAGATGTGTCAGTCCGTTCCAGACGAACCTGTTTTCCCTGCACTGCCTTGACGTTCAAGCCGAGGATCGACTCCCACCACGTGTTCACGTGGGACAGCCCTGTGGGAAAGCCTCGTGGGAAAGCCTCGTGGGAAAGACTCGAGGGAAAACCATAGATCCTTTGATCCACGCGGCGGACTGCGTGACACTGCTGCTACCGCCCTGGAGGAAAGCGCAAGTGCATGCCCGCATTCGAGACGAGGACTGACTCCCCTGGGGAGACTCCATAAGTACCCCAAGATCCATGTCAGCACTGGAGCGGAATCCTCAGGTTCCGGCCCCGACTCCACACAAGGTCTTAGGCCCCGGCATCGACGGGAGAGGAATCCCGAGACGCCCCGGAGAAACTCGCATGGGGACTGGCCTTTCCTGAGGCCACCAGAGCGGGTCCCTGAGGTCCCCGTCGTAAGTCGAGAGCACCTGCCGCAACTCGAGAAAATCCAGGAGGTTTGCCCTCCAGGCGAGATGAGGCCCATTTCCGCTGAGGCTTCTCGAGGCCAATCACGTCTAACCACTGGAACTTCCAAAGGGTCCTTCACACCCTTGCTGCAACTCAAGAAGTTCCCCGACATACCCGTCTGCACTCGAGAGGAAGCACGTGGTGTCCCGCACACATCCAGGGGAGCCCCGTTTCCGCCTCCTAGCTCGAGATGAGGGATCCTTTCCCTGTTTCGTAGGGAAAGAACTCCCGACGTTCCCGTCGCATCTCAAGATTTGGCGCTCTCCACAGGAAAGGCGAGAGGAACTCGAGGGTCGTGCCACCATTCCAAGAGTCCCCCATATGTGTCAGTCCATTCCAGAGGAACCTGTTTTCCCTGCACTGCCTTGACGTTCAAGCCGAGGATCGACTCCCACCACGTGTGCACGTGGGACAGCCCTGTGGGAAAGCCACGTGGGAAAGCCTCGTGGGAAAGACTCGAGGGAAAACCATAGATCCTTTGATCCACGCGGCGGACTGCGTGACACTCCTGCTACCGCTCTGGAGGAAAGCACAAGTGCATGCCCGCATTCGAGACGAGGACTGACTCCCCTGGGGAGACTCCAGAAGTACCCCAAGATCCATGTCAGCACTGGAGAGGAATCCTCAGGTTACGGCCCCGACTCCACTCAAGGTCTTAGGCCCCGGCATCGACGGGAGAGGAATCCCGAGACGCCCCGGAGAAACTCGCATGGGGACTGGCCTTTCCTGAGGCCACCAGAGCGGGTCCCTGAGGTCCCCGTCGTAAGTCGAGAGCACCTGCCGCATCTCGAGAAAATCCAGGAGGTTTGCCCTCCAGGCGAGATGAGGCCCATTTCCGCTGAGGCTTCTCGAGGCCAATCACGTCTAACCACTGGAACTTCCAAAGGGTCCTTGACACCCTTGCTGCAACTCAAGAAGTTCCCCGACATACCCGTCTGCACTCGAGAGGAAGCACGTGGTGTCCCGCACACATCCAGGGGAGCCCCGTTTCCGCCTCCTAGCTCGAGATGAGGGATTCTTTCCCTGTTTCATAGGGAAAGAATTCCCGGCGTTCCAGTCGCATCTCAAGAGGAGGCGCTCTCCACAGGAAAGGCGAGAGGAACTCCAGGGTCGTGCCACCATTCCAAGAGTCCCCCAGATGTGTCAGTCCGTTCCAGAGGAACCTGTTTTCCCTGCACTGCCTTGACGTTCAAGCCGAGGTTCGACTCCCACCACGTGTTCACGTGGGACAGCCCTGTGGGAAAGCCTCGTGGGAAAGCCTCGTGGGAAAGACTCGAGGGAAAACCATAGATCCTTTGATCCACGCGGCGGACTGCGTGACACTGCTGCTACCGCTCTGGAGGAAAGCGCAAGTGCATGCCCGCATTCGAGACGAGGACTGACTCCCCTGGGGAGACTCCAGAAGTACCCCAAGATCCATGTCAGCACTGGAGAGGAATCCTCAGGTTCCGGCCCCGACTCCACACAAGGTCTTAGGACCCGGCATCGACGGGAGAGGAATCCCGAGAGGCCCCCGAGAAACTCGCATTTGACGGGCCTTTCCTGAGGCCACCAGAGCGGGTCCCTGAGGTCCCCGTCGTAAGTCTAGAGCACCTGCCGCAACTCGAGAAAATCCAGGAGGTTTTGCCCTCCAGGCGAGATGAGGCCCATTTCCGCTGAGGCTTCTCGAGGCCAATCACATCTAACCACTGGACTTTCCAAAGGTTCCTTCACACCCTTGCTGCAACTCAAGAAGTTCCCCGACAAAGCCGTCTGCACTCGAGAGGAAGCACGTGGGGTCCCGCACACATCCAGGGGAGCGCCGTTTCCGCCTCCTAGCTCGAGATGAGGGATCCTTTCCCTGTTTCGTAGGGAAAGAATTCCCGGCGTTCCCGTCGCTTCTCAAGAGGAGGCGCTCTCCACAGGAAAGGCGAGAGGTCCTCCAGGGTCGTGCCACCATTCCAAGAGTCTCCCAGATGAGTCAGTCTATTCCAGAGGAACCTGTTTTCCCTGCACTGCCTTGACGTTCAAGCCGAGGATCGACTCCCACCACGTGTGTACGTGGGACAGCCCTGTGGGAAAGCCTCGTGGGAAAGCCTCGTGGGAAAGACTCGAGGGAAAACCATAGATCCTTTGATCCATGCGGTGGACTGCGTGACACTGCTGCTACCGCTCTGGAGGAAAGCGCAAGTGCATGCCCGCATTCGAGACGAGGACTGACTCCCCTGGGGAGACTCCAGAAGTACCCCAAGATCCATGTCAGCACTGGAGAGGAATCCTCAGGTTCCGGCCCCGACTCCACACAAGGTCTTAGGCCCCGGCATCGACGGGAGAGGAATCTCGAGAGGCCCCCGAGGAACTCGCATGGGGACGGGCCTTTCCTGAGGCCACCAGAGCGGTTCCCTGAGGTCCCCGTCGTAAGTGGAGAGCACCTGCCGCAACTCGAGAAAATCCAGGCGGTTTTGCCCTCCAGGCGAGATGAGGCCCATTTCCGCTGAGGCTTCTCGAGGCCAATCACGTCTAACCACTGGAACTTCCAAAGGGTCCTTCACACCCTTGCTGCAACTCAAGAAGTTCCCCGACATACCCGTCTCCACTCGAGAGGAAGCACGTGGTGTCCCGCACACATCCAGGGGAGCGCCGTTTCCGCCTCCTAGCTCGAGATGAGGGATCCTTTCCCTGTTTCGTAGGGAAAGAATTCCCGGCGTTTCCGTCGCTTCTCAAGAGGAGGCGCTCTCCACAGGAAAGGCGAGAGGTCCTCCAGGGTCGTGCCACCATTCCAAGAGTCTCCCAGATGAGTCAGTCCATTCCAGAGGAACCTGTTTTCCCTGCACTGCCTTGACGTTCAAGCCGAGGATCGACTCCCACCACGTGTGTACGTGGGACAGCCCTGTGGGAAAGCCTCGTGGGAAAGCCTCGTGGGAAAGACTCGAGGGAAAACCATAGATCCTTTGATCCATGCGGCGGACTGCGTGACACTGCTGCTACCGCTCTGGAGGAAAGCGCAAGTGCATGCCCGCATTCGAGACGAGGACTGACTCCCCTGGGGAGACTCCAGAAGTACCCCAAGATCCATGTCAGCACTGGAGAGGAATCCTCAGGTTCCGGCCCCCACTCCACACAAGGTCTTAGGCCCCGGCATCGACGGGAGAGGAATCACGAGAGGGCCCCGAGGAACTCGCATGGGGACTGGCCTTTCCTGAGGCCACCAGAGCGGGTCCCTGAGGTCCCCGTCGTAACTCGAGAGCACCTGCCGCAACTCGAGAAAATCCAGGAGGTTTTGCCCTCCAGGCGAGATGAGGCCCATTTCCGCTGAGGCTTCTCGAGGCCAATCACATCTAACCACTGGAACTTCCAAAGGGTCCTTCACACCCTTGCTGCAACTCAAGAAGTTCCCCGACATACCCGTCTGCACTCGAGAGGAAGCACGTGGTGTCCCGCAAACATCCAGGGGAGCCCCGTTTCCGCCTCCTAGCTCGAGATGAGGGATCCTTTCCCTGTTTCGTAGGGAAAGAATTCCCGGCGTTCCAGTCGCATCTCAAGAGGAGGCGCTCTCCACAGGAAAGGCGAGAGGAACTCCAGGGTCGTGACACCATTCCAAGAGTCCCCCAGATGTGTCAGTCCATTCCAGAGGAACCTGTTTTCCCTGCACTGCCTTGACGTTCAAGCCGAGGATCGACTCCCACCACGTGTGCACGTGGGACAGCCCTGTGGGAAAGCCTCGTGGGAAAGCCTCGTGGGAAAGACTCGAGGGAAAACCATAGATCCTTTGATCCACGCGGCCGACTGCGTGACACTGCTGCTACCGCTCTGGAGGAAAGCGCAAGTGCATGCCCGCATTCGAGACGAGGACTGACTCCCCTGGGGAGACTCCAGAAGTACCCCAAGATCCATGTCAGCACTGGAGAGGAATCCTCAGGTTCCGGCCCCGACTCCACACAAGGTCTTAGGCCCCGGCATCGACGGGAGAGGAATCCCGAGAGGCCCCCGAGGAACTCGCATGGGGACGGGCCTTTCCTGAGGCCACCAGAGCGGTTCCCTGAGGTCCCCATCGTAAGTCGAGAGGACCTGCCGCAACTCGAGAAAATCCAGGAGGTTTTGCCCTCCAGGCGAGATGAGGCCCATTTCCGCTGAGGCTTCTCGAGGCCAATCACGTCTAACCACTGGAACTTCCAAAGGGTCCTTCACACCCTTGCTGCAAATCAAGAAGTTCCCCGACATACCCGTCTCCACTCGAGAGGAAGCACGTGGTGTCCCGCACACATCCAGGGGAGCCCCGTTTCCGCCTCCTAGCTCGAGATGAGGGATCCTTTCCCTGTTTCGTAGGGAAAGAATTCCCGGCGTTCTTGTCGCATCTCAAGAGGAGGCGCTCTCCACAGGAGAGGCGAGAGGAACTCCAGGGTCATGCCACCATTCCAAGAGTCCCCCAGATGTGTCAGTCCATTCCAGAGGAACCTGTTTTCCCTGCACTGCCTTGACTTTCAAGCCGAGGATCGACTCCCACCACGTGTGCACGTGGGACAGCCCTGTGGGAAAGCCTCGTGGGAAAGCCTCGAGGGAAAACCATAGATCCTTTGATCCACGTGTCGGATTGCGTGACACTGCTGCTACCGCTCTGGAGGAAAGCGCAAGGGCATGCCCGCATTCGAGACGAGGACTGACTCCCCTGGGGAGACTCCAGAAGTACCCCAAGATCCATGTCAGCACTGGAGAGGATTCCTCAGGTTCCGGCCCCGACTCCACACAAGGTCTTAGGCCCCGGCATCGACGGGAGAGGAATCCCGAGAGGCCCCCGAGGAACTCGCATGGGGACTGGCCTTTCCTGAGGCCACCAGAGCGGGTCCCTGAGGTCCCCGTCGTAAGTCGAGAGCACCTGCCGCAACTCGAGAAAATCCAGGAGGTTTTGCCCTCCAGGCGAGATGAGGCCCATTTCCGCTGAGGCTTCTCGAGGCCAATCACATCTAACCACTGGAACTTCCAAAGGTTCCTTCACACCCTTGCTGCAACTCAAGAAGTTCCCCGACATACCCGTCTGCACTCGAGAGGAAGCACGTGGTGTCCCGCACACATTCAGGGGAGCGCCGTTTCCGCCTCCTAGCTCGAGATGAGGGATCCTTTCCCTGTTTCGTAGGGAAAGAATTCCCGGCGTTTCCGTCGCTTCTCAAGAGGAGGCGCTCTCCACAGGAAAGGCGACAGGTCCTCCAGGGTCGTGCCACCATTCCAAGAGTCTCCCAGATGAGTCAGTCCATTCCAGAGGAACCTGTTTTCCCTGCACTGCCTTGACTTTCAAGCCGAGGATCGACTCCCACCACGTGTGCACGTGGGACAGCCCTGTGGGAAAGCCTCGTGGGAAAGCCTCGTGGGAAAGACTCGAGGGAAAACCATAGATCCTTTGATCCATGCGGCGGACTGCGTGACACTGCTGCTACCGCTCTGGAGGAAAGCGCAAGTGCATGCCCGCATTCGAGACGAGGACTGACTCCCCTGGGGAGACTCCAGAAGTACCCCAAGATCCATGTCAGCACTGGAGAGGAATCCTCAGGTTCCGGCCCCGACTCCACACAAGGTCTTAGGCCCCGGCATCGACGGGAGAGGAATCCCGAGAGGCCCCCGAGGAACTCGCATGGGGACTGGCCTTTCCTGAGGCCACCAGAGCGGGTCCCTGAGGTCCCCGTCGTAAGTCGAGAGCACCTGCCGAAACTCGAGAAAATCCAGGCGGTTTTGCCCTCCAGGCGAGATGAGGCCCATTTCCGCTGAGGCTTCTCGAGGCTAATCACGTCTAACCACTGGAACTTCCAAAGGGTCCTTCACACCCTTGCTGCAACTCAAGAAGTTCCCCGACATACCCGTCTGCACTCGAGAGGAAGCACGTGGTGTCCCGCAAACATCCAGGGGAGCCCCGTTTCCGCCTCCTAGCTCGAGATGAGGGATCCTTTCCCTGTTTCGTAGGGAAAGAACTCCCGACGTTCCCGTCGCATCTCAAGATTTGGCGCTCTCCACAGGAAAGGCGAGAGGAACTCGAGGGTCGTGCCACCATTCCAAGAGTCCCCCATATGTGTCAGTCCATTCCAGAGGAACCTGTTTTCCCTGCACTGCCTTGACGTTCAAGCCGAGGATCGACTCCCACCACGTGTGCACGTGGGACAGCCCTGTGGGAAAGCCACGTGGGAAAGCCTCGTGGGAAAGACTCGAGGGAAAACCATAGATCCTTTGATCCACGCGGCGGACTGCGTGACACTCCTGCTACCGCTCTGGAGGAAAGCACAAGTGCATGCCCGCATTCGAGACGAGGACTGACTCCCCTGGGGAGACTCCAGAAGTACCCCAAGATCCATGTCAGCACTGGAGAGGAATCCTCAGGTTACGGCCCCGACTCCACTCAAGGTCTTAGGCCCCGGCATCGACGGGAGAGGAATCCCGAGACGCCCCGGAGAAACTCGCATGGGGACTGGCCTTTCCTGAGGCCACCAGAGCGGGTCCCTGAGGTCCCCGTCGTAAGTCGAGAGCACCTGCCGCATCTCGAGAAAATCCAGGAGGTTTGCCCTCCAGGCGAGATGAGGCCCATTTCCGCTGAGGCTTCTCGAGGCCAATCACGTCTAACCACTGGAACTTCCAAAGGGTCCTTGACACCCTTGCTGCAACTCAAGAAGTTCCCCGACATACCCGTCTGCACTCGAGAGGAAGCACGTGGTGTCCCGCACACATCCAGGGGAGCCCCGTTTCCGCCTCCTAGCTCGAGATGAGGGATTCTTTCCCTGTTTCATAGGGAAAGAATTCCCGGCGTTCCAGTCGCATCTCAAGAGGAGGCGCTCTCCACAGGAAAGGCGAGAGGAACTCCAGGGTCGTGCCACCATTCCAAGAGTCCCCCAGATGTGTCAGTCCGTTCCAGAGGAACCTGTTTTCCCTGCACTGCCTTGACGTTCAAGCCGAGGTTCGACTCCCACCACGTGTTCACGTGGGACAGCCCTGTGGGAAAGCCTCGTGGGAAAGCCTCGTGGGAAAGACTCGAGGGAAAACCATAGATCCTTTGATCCACGCGGCGGACTGCGTGACACTGCTGCTACCGCTCTGGAGGAAAGCGCAAGTGCATGCCCGCATTCGAGACGAGGACTGACTCCCCTGGGGAGACTCCAGAAGTACCCCAAGATCCATGTCAGCACTGGAGAGGAATCCTCAGGTTCCGGCCCCGACTCCACACAAGGTCTTAGGACCCGGCATCGACGGGAGAGGAATCCCGAGAGGCCCCCGAGAAACTCGCATTTGACGGGCCTTTCCTGAGGCCACCAGAGCGGGTCCCTGAGGTCCCCGTCGTAAGTCTAGAGCACCTGCCGCAACTCGAGAAAATCCAGGAGGTTTTGCCCTCCAGGCGAGATGAGGCCCATTTCCGCTGAGGCTTCTCGAGGCCAATCACATCTAACCACTGGACTTTCCAAAGGTTCCTTCACACCCTTGCTGCAACTCAAGAAGTTCCCCGACAAAGCCGTCTGCACTCGAGAGGAAGCACGTGGGGTCCCGCACACATCCAGGGGAGCGCCGTTTCCGCCTCCTAGCTCGAGATGAGGGATCCTTTCCCTGTTTCGTAGGGAAAGAATTCCCGGCGTTCCCGTCGCTTCTCAAGAGGAGGCGCTCTCCACAGGAAAGGCGAGAGGTCCTCCAGGGTCGTGCCACCATTCCAAGAGTCTCCCAGATGAGTCAGTCTATTCCAGAGGAACCTGTTTTCCCTGCACTGCCTTGACGTTCAAGCCGAGGATCGACTCCCACCACGTGTGTACGTGGGACAGCCCTGTGGGAAAGCCTCGTGGGAAAGCCTCGTGGGAAAGACTCGAGGGAAAACCATAGATCCTTTGATCCATGCGGTGGACTGCGTGACACTGCTGCTACCGCTCTGGAGGAAAGCGCAAGTGCATGCCCGCATTCGAGACGAGGACTGACTCCCCTGGGGAGACTCCAGAAGTACCCCAAGATCCATGTCAGCACTGGAGAGGAATCCTCAGGTTCCGGCCCCGACTCCACACAAGGTCTTAGGCCCCGGCATCGACGGGAGAGGAATCTCGAGAGGCCCCCGAGGAACTCGCATGGGGACGGGCCTTTCCTGAGGCCACCAGAGCGGTTCCCTGAGGTCCCCGTCGTAAGTGGAGAGCACCTGCCGCAACTCGAGAAAATCCAGGCGGTTTTGCCCTCCAGGCGAGATGAGGCCCATTTCCGCTGAGGCTTCTCGAGGCCAATCACGTCTAACCACTGGAACTTCCAAAGGGTCCTTCACACCCTTGCTGCAACTCAAGAAGTTCCCCGACATACCCGTCTCCACTCGAGAGGAAGCACGTGGTGTCCCGCACACATCCAGGGGAGCGCCGTTTCCGCCTCCTAGCTCGAGATGAGGGATCCTTTCCCTGTTTCGTAGGGAAAGAATTCCCGGCGTTTCCGTCGCTTCTCAAGAGGAGGCGCTCTCCACAGGAAAGGCGAGAGGTCCTCCAGGGTCGTGCCACCATTCCAAGAGTCTCCCAGATGAGTCAGTCCATTCCAGAGGAACCTGTTTTCCCTGCACTGCCTTGACTTTCAAGCCGAGGATCGACTCCCACCACGTGTGTACGTGGGACAGCCCTGTGGGAAAGCCTCGTGGGAAAGCCTCGTGGGAAAGACTCGAGGGAAAACCATAGATCCTTTGATCCATGCGGCGGACTGCGTGACACTGCTGCTACCGCTCTGGAGGAAAGCGCAAGTGCATGCCCGCATTCGAGACGAGGACTGACTCCCCTGGGGAGACTCCAGAAGTACCCCAAGATCCATGTCAGCACTGGAGAGGAATCCTCAGGTTCCGGCCCCCACTCCACACAAGGTCTTAGGCCCCGGCATCGACGGGAGAGGAATCACGAGAGGGCCCCGAGGAACTCGCATGGGGACTGGCCTTTCCTGAGGCCACCAGAGCGGGTCCCTGAGGTCCCCGTCGTAACTCGAGAGCACCTGCCGCAACTCGAGAAAATCCAGGAGGTTTTGCCCTCCAGGCGAGATGAGGCCCATTTCCGCTGAGGCTTCTCGAGGCCAATCACATCTAACCACTGGAACTTCCAAAGGGTCCTTCACACCCTTGCTGCAACTCAAGAAGTTCCCCGACATACCCGTCTGCACTCGAGAGGAAGCACGTGGTGTCCCGCAAACATCCAGGGGAGCCCCGTTTCCGCCTCCTAGCTCGAGATGAGGGATCCTTTCCCTGTTTCGTAGGGAAAGAATTCCCGGCGTTCCAGTCGCATCTCAAGAGGAGGCGCTCTCCACAGGAAAGGCGAGAGGAACTCCAGGGTCGTGACACCATTCCAAGAGTCCCCCAGATGTGTCAGTCCATTCCAGAGGAACCTGTTTTCCCTGCACTGCCTTGACGTTCAAGCCGAGGATCGACTCCCACCACGTGTGCACGTGGGACAGCCCTGTGGGAAAGCCTCGTGGGAAAGCCTCGTGGGAAAGACTCGAGGGAAAACCATAGATCCTTTGATCCACGCGGCCGACTGCGTGACACTGCTGCTACCGCTCTGGAGGAAAGCGCAAGTGCATGCCCGCATTCGAGACGAGGACTGACTCCCCTGGGGAGACTCCAGAAGTACCCCAAGATGCATGTCAGCACTGGAGAGGAATCCTCAGGTTCCGGCACCGACTCCACACAAGGTCTTAGGCCCCGGCATCGACGGGAGAGGAATCCCGAGAGGCCCCCGAGGAACTCGCATGGGGACGGGCCTTTCCTGAGGCCACCAGAGCGGTTCCCTGAGGTCCCCGTCGTAAGTCGAGAGGACCTGCCGCAACTCGAGAAAATCCAGGAGGTTTTGCCCTCCAGGCGAGATGAGGCCCATTTCCGCTGAGGCTTCTCGAGGCCAATCACGTCTAACCACTGGAACTTCCAAAGGGTCCTTCACACCCTTGCTGCAAATCAAGAAGTTCCCCGACATACCCGTCTCCACTCGAGAGGAAGCACGTGGTGTCCCGCACACATCCAGGGGAGCCCCGTTTCCGCCTCCTAGCTCGAGATGAGGGATCCTTTCCCTGTTTCGTAGGGAAAGAATTCCCGGCGTTCTTGTCGCATCTCAAGAGGAGGCGCTCTCCACAGGAGAGGCGAGAGGAACTCCAGGGTCATGCCACCATTCCAAGAGTCCCCCAGATGTGTCAGTCCATTCCAGAGGAACCTGTTTTCCCTGCACTGCCTTGACTTTCAAGCCGAGGATCGACTCCCACCACGTGTGCACGTGGGACAGCCCTGTGGGAAAGCCTCGTGGGAAAGCCTCGAGGGAAAACCATAGATCCTTTGATCCACGTGTCGGATTGCGTGACACTGCTGCTACCGCTCTGGAGGAAAGCGCAAGGGCATGCCCGCATTCGAGACGAGGACTGACTCCCCTGGGGAGACTCCAGAAGTACCCCAAGATCCATGTCAGCACTGGAGAGGATTCCTCAGGTTCCGGCCCCGACTCCACACAAGGTCTTAGGCCCCGGCATCGACGGGAGAGGAATCCCGAGAGGCCCCCGAGGAACTCGCATGGGGACTGGCCTTTCCTGAGGCCACCAGAGCGGGTCCCTGAGGTCCCCGTCGTAAGTCGAGAGCACCTGCCGCAACTCGAGAAAATCCAGGAGGTTTTGCCCTCCAGGCGAGATGAGGCCCATTTCCGCTGAGGCTTCTCGAGGCCAATCACATCTAACCACTGGAACTTCCAAAGGTTCCTTCACACCCTTGCTGCAACTCAAGAAGTTCCCCGACATACCCGTCTGCACTCGAGAGGAAGCACGTGGTGTCCCGCACACATTCAGGGGAGCGCCGTTTCCGCCTCCTAGCTCGAGATGAGGGATCCTTTCCCTGTTTCGTAGGGAAAGAATTCCCGGCGTTTCCGTCGCTTCTCAAGAGGAGGCGCTCTCCACAGGAAAGGCGACAGGTCCTCCAGGGTCGTGCCACCATTCCAAGAGTCTCCCAGATGAGTCAGTCCATTCCAGAGGAACCTGTTTTCCCTGCACTGCCTTGACTTTCAAGCCGAGGATCGACTCCCACCACGTGTGCACGTGGGACAGCCCTGTGGGAAAGCCTCGTGGGAAAGCCTCGTGGGAAAGACTCGAGGGAAAACCATAGATCCTTTGATCCATGCGGCGGACTGCGTGACACTGCTGCTACCGCTCTGGAGGAAAGCGCAAGTGCATGCCCGCATTCGAGACGAGGACTGACTCCCCTGGGGAGACTCCAGAAGTACCCCAAGATCCATGTCAGCACTGGAGAGGAATCCTCAGGTTCCGGCCCCGACTCCACACAAGGTCTTAGGCCCCGGCATCGACGGGAGAGGAATCCCGAGAGGCCCCCGAGGAACTCGCATGGGGACTGGCCTTTCCTGAGGCCACCAGAGCGGGTCCCTGAGGTCCCCGTCGTAAGTCGAGAGCACCTGCCGAAACTCGAGAAAATCCAGGCGGTTTTGCCCTCCAGGCGAGATGAGGCCCATTTCCGCTGAGGCTTCTCGAGGCTAATCACGTCTAACCACTGGAACTTCCAAAGGGTCCTTCACACCCTTGCTGCAACTCAAGAAGTTCCCCGACATACCCGTCTGCACTCGAGAGGAAGCACGTGGTGTCCCGCAAACATCCAGGGGAGCCCCGTTTCCGCCTCCTAGCTCGAGATGAGGGATCCTTTCCCTGTTTCGTAGGGAAAGAATTCCCGGCGTTCCAGTCGCATCTCAAGAGTTGGCGCTCTCCACAGGAAAGGCGAGAGGAACTCCAGGGTCGTGACACCATTCCAAGAGTCCCCCAGATGTGTCAGTCCATTCCAGAGGAACCTGTTTTCACTGCACTGCCTTGACGTTCAAGCCGAGGATCGACTCCCACCACGTGTGCACGTGGGACAGCCCTGTGGGAAAGCCTCGTGGGAAAGCCTCGAGGGAAAACCATAGATCCTTTGATCCACGTGGCGGATTGCGTGACACTGCTTCTACCGCTCTGGAGGAAAGCGCAAGTGCATGCCCGCATTCGAGACGAGGACTGACTCCCCTGGGGAGACTCCAGAAGTACCCCAAGATCCATGTCAGCACTGGAGAGGAATCCTCAGGTTCCGGCCCCGACTCCACACAAGGTCTTAGGCCCCGGCATCGACGGGAGAGGAATCACGAGAGGGCCCCGAGGAACTCGCATTTGGACTGGCCTTTCCTGAGGCCACCAGAGCGGGTCCCTGAGGTCCCCGTCGTAAGTCGAGAGCACCTGCCGCAACTCGAGAAAATCCAGGAGGTTTTGCCCTCCAGGCGAGATGAGGCCCATTTCCGCTGAGGCTTCTCGAGGCCAATCACATCTAACCACTGGAACTTCCAAAGGTTCCTTCACACCCTTGCTGCAACTCAAGAAGTTCCCCGACATACCCGTCTGCACTCGAGAGGAAGCACGTGGGGTCCCGCACACATCCAGGGGAGCGCCGTTTCCGCCTCCTAGCTCGAGATGAGGGATCCTTTCCCTGTTTCGTAGGGAAAGAATTCCTGGCGTTTCCGTCGCTTCTCAAGAGGAGGCGCTCTCCACAGGAAAGGCGAGAGGTCCTCCAGGGTCGTGCCACCATTCCAAGAGTCTCCCAGATGAGTCAGTCCATTCCAGAGGAACCTGTTTTCCCTGCACTGCCTTGACGTTCAAGCCGAGGATCGACTCCCACCACGTGTGTACGTGGGACAGCCCTGTGGGAAAGCCTCGTGGGAAAGCCTCGTGGGAAAGACTCGAGGGAAAATCATAGATCCTTTGATCCATGCGGCGGACTGCGTGACACTGCTGCTACTGCTCTGGAGGAAAGCGCAAGTGCATGCCCGCATTCGAGACGAGGACTGACTCCCCTGGGGAGACTCCAGAAGTACCCCAAGAACCATGTCAGCACTGGAGAGGAATCCTCAGGTTCCGGCCCCGACTCCACACAAGGTCTTAGGCCCCGGCATCGACGGGAGAGGAATCCCGAGAGGCCCCCGAGGAACTCGCATGGGGACGGGCCTTTCCTGAGGCCACCAGAGCGGGTCCCTGAGGTCCCCGTCGTAAGTCGAGAGCACCTGCCGCAACTCGAGAAAATCCAGGAGGTTTTGCCCTCCAGGCGAGATGAGGCCCATTTCCGCTGAGGCTTCTCGAGGCCAATCACGTCTAACCACTGGAACTTCCAAAGGGTCCTTCACACCCTTGCTGCAACTCAAGAAGTTCCCCGACATACCCGTCTCCACTCGAGAGGAAGCACGTGGTGTCCCGCACACATCCAGGGGAGCCCCGTTTCCGCCTCCTAGCTCGAGATGAGGGATCCTTTCCCTGTTTCGTAGGGAAAGAATTCCCGGCGTTCCAGTCGCATCTCAAGAGGAGGCGCTCTCCACAGGAGAGGCGAGAGGAACTCCAGGGTCATGCCACCATTCCAAGAGTCCCCCAGATGTGTCAGTCCATTCCAGAGGAACCTGTTTTCCCTGCACTGCCTTGACGTTCAAGCCGAGGATCGACTCCCACCACGTGTGCACGTGGGACAGCCCTGTGGGAAAGCCTCGTGGGAAAGCCTCGTGGGAAAGACTCGAGGGAAAACCATAGATCCTTTGATCCACGCGGCGGACTGCGTGACACTGCTGCTACCGCTCTGGAGGAAAGCGCAAGTGCATGCCCGCATTCGAGACGAGGACTGACTCCCCTGGGGAGACTCCAGAAGTTCCCCAAGATCCATGTCAGCACTGGAGAGGAATCCTCAGGTTCCGGCCCCGACTCCACACAAGGTCTTAGGCCTCGGCATCCACGGGAGAGGAATCACGAGAGGGTCCCGAGGAACTCGCATGGGGACTGGCCTTTCCTGAGGCCACCAGAGCGGGTCCCTGAGGTCCCCGTCGTAAGTCTAGAGCACCTGCCGCAACTCGAGAAAATCCATGAGGTTTTGCCCTCCAGGCGAGATGAGGCCCATTTCCGCTGAGGCTTCTCGAGGCCAATCACATCTAACGACTGGAACTTCCAAAGGGTCCTTCACACCATTGCTGCCACTCAAGAAGTTCCCCAACATACCCGTCTCCACTCGAGAGGAAGCACGTGTGGTCCCTCACACATCCAGGTGAGCCCCGTTTCCGCCTCCTAGCTCGAGATGAGGGATCCTTCCCTGTTTCGTAGGGAAAGAATTCCCGGCGTTCCCGTCGCATCTCAAGAGGAGGCGCTCTCCACAGGAAAGGCGAGAGGAACTCCAGGGTCGTGACACCATTCCAAGAGTCCCCCAGATGTGTCAGTCCATTCCAGAGGAACCTGTTTTCCCTGCACTGCCTTGACGTTCAAGCCGAGGATCGACTCCCACCACGTGTGCACGTGGGACAGCCTTGTGGGAAAGCCTCGTGGGAAAGCCTCGTGGGAAAGACTCGAGGGAAAACCATAGATCCTTTGATCCACGCGGCGAACTGCGTGACACTGCTGCTACCGCTCTGGAGGAAAGCGCAAGTGCATGCCCGCATTCGAGACGAAGACTGACTCCCCTGGGGAGACTCCAGAAGTACCCCAAGATCCATGTCAGCACTGGAGAGGAATCCTCAGGTTCCGGCCCCGACTCCACACAAGGTCTTAGGCCCCGGCATCGACGGGAGAGGAATCCCGAGAGGCCCCCGAGGAACTCGCATGGGGACTGGCCTTTCCTGAGGCCACCAGAGCGGGTCCCTGAGGTCCCCGTCGTAAGTCGAGAGCACCTGCCGCAACTCGAGAAAATCCAGGAGGTTTTGCCCTCCAGGCGAGATGAGGCCCATTTCCGCTGAGGCTTCTCGAGGCCAATCACTTCTAACCACTGGAACTTCCAAAGGGTCCTTCACACCCTTGCTGCAACTCAAGAAGTTCCCCGACATACCCGTCTCCACTCGAGAGGAAGTACGTGGTGTCCCGCACACATCCAGGGGAGCCCCGTTTCGCCTCCTACCTCGAGATGAGTGATCCTTTCCCTGTTTCGTAGGGAAAGATTTCCCGGCGTTCCCGTCGCATCTCAAGAGGAGGCGCTCTCCACAGGAAAGGCGAGAGGAACTCCAGGGTCGTGCCACCATTCCAAGAGTTCCCCAGATGTGTCAGTCCATTCCAGAGGAACATGTTTTCCCTGCACTGCCTTGATGTTCAAGCCGAGGATCGACTCCCACCACGTGTGCACGTGGGACAGCCCTGTGGGAAAGCCTCGTGGGAAAGCCTCGTGGGAAAGACTCGAGGGAAAACCATAGATCCTTTGATCCACGCGGCGGACTGCGTGACACTGCTGCTACCGCTCTGGAGGAAAGCGCAAGTGCATGACCGCATTCGAGACGAGGACTGACTCCCCTGGGGAGACTCCAGAAGTACCCCAAGATCCATGTCAGCACTGGAGAGGAATCCTCAGGTTCCGGCCCCGACTCCACACAAGGTCTTAGGCCCTGGCATCGACGGGAGAGGAATCCCGAGAGGCCCCCGAGGAACTCGCATGGGGACTGGCCTTTCCTGAGGCCACCAGAGCGGGTCCCTGAGGTCCCCGTCGTAAGTCGAGAGCACCTGCCGGAACTGGAGAAAATCCAGGAGGTTTTGCCCTCCAGGCCAGATGAGGCCCATTTACGCTGAGGCTTCTCGAGGCCAATCACATCTAACCACTGGAACTGCCAAAGGGTCCTTCACACCCTTGCTGCAACTCAAGAAGTTCCCCGACATACCCGTCTGCACTCGAGAGGAACCACGTGGTGTCCCGCACACATCCAGGGGAGCCCCGTTTCTGCCTCTAGCTCGAGATGAGGGATCCTTTCCCTGTTTCGTAGGGAAAGAATTCCCGGCGTTCCCGTCGCATCTCAAGAGGAGGCGCTCTCCACAGGAAAGGCGAGAGGAACTCCAGGGTCGTGCCACCATTCCAAGAGTCCCCCAGATGTGTCAGTCCATTCCAGAGGAACCTGTTTTCCCTGCACTGCCTTGACGTTCAAGCCGAGGATCGACTCCCACCACGTGTGCACGTGGGACAGCCCTGTGGGAAAGCCTCGTGGGAAAGCCTCGTGGGAAAGACTCGAGGGAAAACCATAGATCCTTTGATCCACGCGGCGGACTGCGTGACACTGCTGCTACCGCTCTGGAGGAAAGCGCAAGTGCATGCCCGCATTCGAGACGAGGACTGACTCCCCTGGGGAGACTCCAGAAGTACCCCAAGATCCATGTCAGCACTGGAGAGGAATCCTCAGGTTCCGGCCCCGACTCCACACAAGGTCTTAGGCCCCGGCATCGACAGGAGAGGAATCCCGAGAGGCCCCCGAGGAACTCGCATGGGGACTGGCCTTTCCTGAGGCCACCAGAGCGGGTCCCTGAGGTCCCCGTCGTAAGTCGAGAGCACCTGCCGCAACTCGAGAAAATCCAGGAGGTTTTGCCCTCCAGGCGAGATGAGGCCCATTTCCGCTGAGGCTTCTCGAGGCCAATCACATCTAACCACTTGAACTTCCAAAGGGTCCTTCACACCATTACTGCAAATCAAGAAGTTCCCCGACATACCCGTCTCCACTCGAGAGGAAGCACGTGGGGTCCCGCACACATCCAGGGGAGCCCCGTTTCTGCCTCCTAGCTCGAGATGAGGGATCCTTTCCCTGTTTCGTAGGGAAAGAATTCCCGGCGTTCCCGTCGCATCTCAAGAGGAGGCCCTCTCCACAGGAAAGGCGAGAGGAACTCCACGGTCGTGCCACCATTCCAAGAATCCCACAGATGGGTCAGTCCATTCCAGAGGAACCTGTTTTCCCTGCACTGCCTTGACGTTCAAGCCGAGGATCGACTCCCACCACGTGTGCACGTGGGACAGCCCTGTGGGAAAGCCTCGGGGGAAAGCCTCGTGGGAAAGACTCGAGGGAAAACCATAGATCCTTTGATCCACGCGGCGGACTGCGTGACACTGCTGCTACCACTCTGGAGGAAAGCGCAAGTGCATGCCCGCATTCGAGACGAGGACTGACTCCCCTGGGGAGACTCCAGAAGTACCCCAAGATCCATGTCAGCACTGGAGAGGAATCCTCAGGTTCCGGCCCCGACTCCACACAAGGTCTTAGGCCCCGGCATCGACGGGAGAGGAATCCCGAGAGGCCCCCGTGGAACTCGCATGGGGACTGGCCTTTCCTGAGGCCACCAGAGCGGGTCCCTGAGGTCCCCGTCGTAAGTCGAGAGCACCTGCCGCAACTCGAGAAAATCCAGGAGGTTTTGCCCTCCAGGCGAGATGAGGCCCATTTCCGCTGAAGGTTCTGGAGGCCAATCACGTCTAACCACTGGAACTTCCAAAGGGTCCTTCACACCCTTGCTGCAACTCAAGAAGTTCCCCGACATACCCGTCTCCACTCGAGAGGAAGCACGTGGGTCCCGCACACATCCAGGGGAGCCCTGTTTCCGCCTCCTAGCTCGAGATGAGGGATCCTTTCCCTGTTTCGTAGGGAAAGAATTCCCGGCGTTCCCGTCGCATCTCAAGAGGAGGCGCTCTCCACAGGAAAGGCGAGAGGAACTCCAGGGTCGTGCCACCATTCCAAGAGTCCCCCAAATGTGTCAGTCCATTCCAAAGGAACCTGTTTTCCCTGCACTTCCTTGACGTTCAAGCCGAGGATCGACTCCCACTACGTGTGCACGTGGGACAGCCCTGTGGGAAAGCCTCGTGGGAAAACCTCGTGGGAAAGACTCGAGGGAAAACCATAGATCCTTTGATCCACGCGGCGGACTGCGTGACACTGCTGCTACCGCTCTGGAGGAAAGCGCAAGTGCATGCCCGCATTCGAGACGAGGACTGACTCCCCTTTGGAGACTCCAGAAGTACCCCAAGATCCATGTCAGCACTGGAGAGGAATCCTCAGGTTCCGGCCCCGACTCCACACAAGGTCTTAGGCCCCGGCATCGACGGGAGAGGAATCCCGAGAGGCCCCCGAGGAACTCGCATGGGGACTGGCCTTTCCTGAGGCCACCAGAGCGGGTCCCTGCGGTCCCCGTCGTAAGTCGAGAGCACCTGCCGCAACTCGAGAAAATCCAGGAGGTTTTGCCCTCCAGGCGAGATGAGGCCCATTTCCGCTGAGGCTTCTCGAGGCCAATCACATCTAACCACTGGAACTTCCAAAGGGTCCTTCTAACCATTGCTGCCACTCAAGAAGTTCCCCAACATACCCGTCTCCACTCGAGAGGAAGCACGTGGGGTCCCTCACACATCCAGGGGAGCCCCATTTCCGCCTCCTAGCTCGAGATGATGGATCCTTCCCTGTTTCGTAGGGAAAGAATTCCCGGCGTTCCCGTCGCATCTCAAGAGGAGGCGCTCTCCACAGGAAAGGCGAGAGGAACTCCAGGGTCGTGCCACCATTCCAAGAGTCCCCCAGATGTGTCAGTCCATTCCAGAGGAACCTGTTTTCCCTGCACTGCCTTGACGTTCAAGCCGAGGATCGACTCCCACCACGTGTGCACGTGGGACAGCCCTGTGGGAAAGCCTCGTGGGAAAGCCTCGTGGGAAAGACTCGAGGGAAAACCATAGATCCTTTGATCCACGCGGCGGACTGCGTGACACTGCTGCTACCGCTCTGGAGGAAAGCGCAAGTGCATGCCCGCATTCGAGACGAGGACTGACTCCCCTGGGGAGACTCCAGAAGTACCCCAAGATACATGTCAGCACTGGAGAGGAATCCTCAGGTTCCGGCCCCGACTCCACACAAGGTCTTAGGCCCCGGCATCGACGGGAGAGGAATACCGAGAGGCCCCCGAGGAACTCGCATCGGGACTGGCCTTTCCTGAGGCCACCAGAGCGGGTCCCTGAGGTCCCCGTCGTAAGTCGAGAGCACCTGCCGGAACTGGAGAAAATCCAGGAGGTTTTGCCCTCCAGGCCAGATGAGGCCCATTTACGCTGAGGCTTCTCGAGGCCAATCACATCTAACCACTGGAACTGCCAAAGGGTCCTTCACACCCTTGCTGCAACTCAAGAAGTTCCCCGACATACCCGTCTGCACTCGAGAGGAACCACGTGATGTCCCGCACACATCCAGGGGAGCCCCGTTTCTGCCTCTAGCTCGAGATGAGGGATCCTTTCCCTGTTTCGTAGGGAAAGAATTCCCGGCGTTCCCGTCGCATCTCAAGAGGAGGCGCTCTCCACAGGAAAGGCGAGAGGAACTCCAGGGTCGTGCCACCATTCCAAGAGTCCCCCAGATGTGTCAGTCCATTCCAGAGGAACCTGTTTTCCCTGCACTGCCTTGACGTTCAAGCCGAGGATCGACTCCCACCACGTGTGCACGTGGGACAGCCCTGTGGGAAAGCCTCGTGGGAAAGCCTCGTGGGAAAGACTCGAGGGAAAACCATAGATCCTTTGATCCACGCGGCGGACTGCGTGACACTGCTGCTACCGCTCTGGAGGAAAGCGCAAGTGCATGCCCGCATTCGAGACGAGGACTGACTCCCCTGGGGAGACTCCAGAAGTACCCCAAGATCCATGTCAGCACTGGAGAGGAATCCTCAGGTTCCGGCCCCGACTCCACACAAGGTCTTTGGCCCCGGCATCGACGGGAGAGGAATCCCGAGACGCCCCCTAGGAACTCGCATGGGGACTGGCCTTTCCTGAGACCACCAGAGCGGTTCCCTGAGGTCCCCGTCGTAAGTCGAGAGCACCTGCCGCAACTCGAGAAAATCCAGGAGGTTTTGCCCTCCAGGCGAGATGAGGCCCATTTCCGCTGAGGCTTCTCGAGGCCAATCACATCTAACCACTGGAACTTCCAAAGGGTCCTTCACACCATTGCTGCAACTCAAGAAGTTCCCCGACATACCCGTCTCCACTCGAATGGAAACACGTGGTGTCCCGCCCACATCCAGGGGAGCTCCGTTTCCGCCTCCTAGCTCGAGATGAGGGATCCTTTCCCTGTTTCGTAGGGAATGAATTCCCGGCGTTCCCGTCGCATCTCAAGAGGAGGCGCTCTCCACAGGAAAGGCGAGAGGAACTCCAGGGTCGTGCCACCATTCCAAGAGTCCCCCAGATGTGTCAGTCCATTCCAGAGGAACCTGTTTTCCCTGCACTGCCTTGACGTTCAAGCCGAGGATCGACTCCCACCACGTGTGCACGTGGGACAGCCCTGTGGGAAAGCCTCGTGGGAAAGCCTCGTGGGAAAGACTCGAGGGAAAACCATAGATCCTTTGATCCACGCGGCGGACTGCGTGACACTGCTGCTACCGCTCTGGAGGAAAGCGCAAGTGCATGCCCGCATTCGAGACGAAGACTGACTCCCCTGGGGAGACTCCAGAAGTACCCCAAGATCCATGTCAGCACTGGAGAGGAATCCTCAGGTTCCGACCCTGACTCCACACAAGGACTTAGGACCCGGCATCGACGGGAGATGAATCCCCAGAGGCCCCCGAGGAACTCGCATGGGGACTGGCCTTTCCTGACGCCACCAGAGCGGGTCCCTGAGGTCCCGGTCGTAGGTCGAGAGCACCTGCCGCAACTCGAGAAAATCCAGGAGGTTTTGCCCTCCAGGCGAGATGAGGCCCATTTCCGCTGAGGCTTCTCGAGGCTAATCACGTCTAACCACTGGAACTTCCAAAGGGTCCTTCACACCCTTGCTGCAACTCAAGAAGTTCCCCGACATACCCGTCTCCACTCGAGAGGAAGCACGTGGGTCCCGCACACATCCAGGGGAGCCCCGTTTCCGCCTCCTAGCTCGAGATGAGGGATCCTTTCCCTGTTTCGTAGGGAAAGAATTCCCGGCGTTCCCGTCGCATCTCAAGAGGAGGCGCTCTCCACAGGAAAGGCGAGAGGAACTCCAGGGTCGTGCCACCATTCCAAGAATCCCCCAGATGTGTCAGTCCATTCCAGAGGAACCTTTTTTCCCTGCACTGCCTTGACGTTCAAGCCGAGGATCGACTCCCACCACGTGTGCACGTGGGACAGCCCTGTGGGAAAGCCTCGTGGGAAAGCCTCGTGGGAAAGACTCGAGGGAAAACCATAGATCCTTTGATCCACGCGGCGGACTGCGTGACACTGCTGCTACCGCTCTGGAGGAAAGCGCAAGTGCATGCCCGCATTCGAGACGAGGACTGACTCCCCTGGGGAGACTCCAGAAGTACCCCAAGATCCATGTCAGCACTGGAGAGGAATCCTCAGGTTCCGGCCCCGACTCCACACAAGGTCTTAGGCCCCGGCATCGACGGGAGAGGAATCCCGAGAGGCCCCCGAGGAACTCGCATGGGGACTGGCCTTTCCTGAGGCCACCAGAGCGGGTCCCTGAGGTCCCCGTCGTAAGTCGAGAGCACCTGCCGCAACTCGAGAAAATCCAGGAGGTTTTGCCCTCCAGGCGAGATGAGGCCCATTTCCGCTGAGGCTTCTCGAGGCCAATCACATCTAACCACTTGAACTTCCAAAGGGTCCTTCACACCATTGCTGCAACTCAAGAAGTTCCCCGACATACCCGTCTCCACTCGAGAGGAAGCACGTGGGGTCCCGCACACATCCAGGGGAGCCCCGTTTCCGCCTCCTAGCTCGAGATGAGGGATCCTTTCCCTGTTTCGTAGGGAAAGAATTCCCGGCGTTCCCGTCGCATCTCAAGAGGAGGCGCTCTTCACAGGAAAGGCGAGAGGAACTCCAGGGTCGTGCCACCATTCCAAGAGTCCCCCAGATGTGTCAGTCCATTCCAGAGGAACCTGTTTTCCCTGCACTGCCTTGACGTTCAAGCCGAGGATCGACTCCCACCACGTGTGCACGTGGGACAGCCCTGTGGGAAAGCCTCGTGGGATAGCCTCGTGGGAAAGACTCGAGGGAAAACCATAGATCCTTTGATCCACGCGGCGGACTGCGTGACACTGCTGCTACCGCTCTGGAGGAAAGCGCAAGTGCATGCCCGCATTCGAGACGAGGATTGACTCCCCTGGGGAGACTCCAGAAGTACCCCAAGATCCATGTCAGCACTGGAGAGGAATCCTCAGGTTCCGGCCCCGACTCCACACAAGGTCTTTGGCCCCGGCATCGACGGGAGAGGAATCCCGAGACGCCCCCGAGGAACTCGCATGGGGACTGGCCTTTCCTGAGGCCACCAGAGCGGTTCCCTGAGGTCCCCGTCGTAAGTCGAGAGCACCTGCCGCAACTCGAGAAAATCCAGGAGGTTTTGCCCTCCAGGCGAGATGAGGCCCATTTCCGCTGAGGCTTCTCGAGGCCAATCACATCTAACCACTGGAACTTCCAAAGGGTCCTTCACACCATTGCTGCAACTCAAGAAGTTCCCCGACATACCCGTCTCCACTCGAATGGAAACACGTGGTGTCCCGCCCACATCCAGGGGAGTTCCGTTTCCGCCTCCTAGCTCGAGATGAGGGATCCTTTCCCTGTTTCGTAGGGAATGAATTCCCGGCGTTCCCGTCGCATCTCAAGAGGAGGCGCTCTCCACAGGAAAGGCGAGAGGAACTCCAGGGTCGTGCCACCATTCCAAGAGTCCCCCAGATGTGTCAGTCCATTCCAGAGGAACCTGTTTTCCCTGCACTGCCTCGACGTTCAAGCCGAGGATCGACTCCCACCACGTGTGCACGTGGGACAGCCCTGTGGGAAAGCCTCGTGGGAAAGCCTCGTGGGAAAGACTCGAGGGAAAACCATAGATCCTTTGATCCACGCGGCGGACTGCATGACACTGCTGCTACCGCTCTGGAGGAAAGCGCAAGTGCATGCCCGCATTCGAGACGAAGACTGACTCCCCTGGGGAGACTCCAGAATTACCCCAAGATCCATGTCAGCACTGGAGAGGAAGCCTCAGGTTCCGACCCCGACTCCACACAAGGACTTAGGCCCCGGCATCGACGGGAGATGAATCCCGAGAGGCCCCCGAGGAACTCGCATGGGGACTGGCCTTTCCTGACGCCACCAGAGCGGTTCCCTGAGGTCCCCGTCGTAAGTCGAGAGCACCTGCCGCAACTCGAGAAAATCCAGGAGGTTTTGCCCTCCAGGCGAGATGAGGCCCATTTCCGCTGAGGCTTCTCGAGGCCAATCACATCTAACCACTGGAACTTCCAAAGGGTCCTTCACACCATTGCTGCAACTCAAGAAGTTCCCCGACATACCCGTCTCCACTCGAATGGAAACACGTGGTGTCCCGCCCACATCCAGGGGAGCTCCGTTTCCGCCTCCTTGCTCGAGATGAGGGATCCTTTCCCTGTTTCGTAGGGAATGAATTCCCGGCGTTCCCGTCGCATCTCAAGAGGAGACGCTCTCCACAGGAAAGGCGAGAGGAACTCCAGGGTCGTGCCACCATTCCAAGAGTCCCCCAGTTGTGTCAGTCCATTCCAGAGGAACCTGTTTTCCCTGCACTGCCTTGACGTTCAAGCCGAGGATCGACTCCCACCACGTGTGCACGTGGGACAGCCCTATGGGAAAGCCTCGTGGGAAAGCCTCGTGGGAAAGACTCGAGGGAAAACCATAGATCCTTTGATCCACGCGGCGGACTGCGTGACACTGCTGCTACCGCTCTGGAGGAAAGCGCAAGTGCATGCCCGCATTCGAGACGAGGACTGACTCCCCTGGGGAGACTTCAGAAGTACCCCAAGATCCATGTCAGCACTGGAGAGGAATCCTCAGGTTCCGGCCCCGACTCCACACAAGGTCTTAGGCCCCGGCATCGACGGGAGAAGAATCCCGAGAGGCCCCCGAGGAACTCGCATGGGGACTGGACTTTCCTGAGGCCACCATAGCGGTTCCCTGAGGTCCCCGTCGTAAGTCGATAGCACCTGCCGCAACTCAAGAAAATCCAGGAGGTTTTGCACTCCAGGCGAGATGAGGCCCATTTCCGCTGAGGCTTCTCGAGGCCAATCACATCTAACCACTGGAACTTCCAAAGGGTCCTTCACACCATTGCTGCAACTCAAGAAGTTCCCCGACATACCCGTCTCCACTCGAGAAGAAGCACGTGGGGTCCCGCACACATCCAGGGGAGCCCCGTTTCTGCCTCCTAGCTCGAGATGAGGGATCCTTTCCCTGTTTCGTAGGGAAAGAATTCCCGGCATTCCCGTCGCATCTCAAGAGGAGGCGCTCTCCACAGGAAAGGCGAGAGGAACTCCAGGGTCGTGCCACCATTCCAAGAGTCCCCCAGATGTGTCAGTCCATTCCAGAGGAACCTGTTTTCCCTGCACTGCCTTGACGTTCAAGCCGAGGATCGACTCCCACCACGTGTGCACGTGGGACAGCCCTGTGGGAAAGCCACGTGGGAAAGCCTCGTGGGAAAGACTCGACGTAAAACCATAGATCCTTTGATCCACGCGGCGGACTGCGTGACACTGCTGCTACCACTCTGGAGGAAAGCGCAAGTGCATGCCCGCATTCGAGACGAGGACTGACTCCCCTGGGGAGACTCCAGAAGTACCCCAAGATCCATGTCAGCACTGGAGAGGAATCCTCAGGTTCCGGCTCCGATTCCACACAAGGTCTTAGGCCCCGGCATCGACGGGAGAGGAATCCCGAGAGGCCCCCGAGGAACTCGCATGGGGACTGGACTTTCCTGAGGCCACCAGAGCGGGTCCCTGAGGTCCCCATCGTAAGTCGAGAGCACCTGCCGCAACTCGAGAAAATCCAGGAGGTTTTGCCCTCCAGGCGAGATGAGGCCCATTTCCGCTGAGGCTTCTCGAGGCCAATCACATCTAACCACTGGAACTTCCAAAGGGTCCTTCACACCATTGCTGCACCTCAAGAAGTTCCCCGACATACCCGTCTCCACTCGAGAGGAAGCACGTGGGGTCCCGCACACATCCAGGGGAGCCCCGTTTCCGCCTCCTAGCTCGAGATGAGGGATCCTTTCCCTGTTTCGTAGGGAAAGAATTCCCGGCGTTCCCGTCGCATCTCAAGAGGAGGCGCTCTCCACAGGATAGGCGAGAGGAACTCCAGGGTCATGCCACCTTTCCAAGGGTCACCCAGATGTGTCAGTCCATTCCAGAGGAAACTGTTTTCCCTGCACTGCCTTAACGTTCAAGCCGAGGATCGACTCCCACCACGTGTGCACGTGGGACAGCCCTGTGGGAAAGCCTCGTGGGAAAGCCTCGTGGGAAAGACTCGAGGGAAAACCATAGATCCTTTGATCCACGCGGCGGACTGCGTGACACTGCTGCTACCACTCTGGAGGAAAGCGCAAGTGCATGCCCGCATTCGAGACGAGGACTGACTCCCCTGGGGAGACTCCAGAATTACCCCAACATCCATGTCAGCACTGGAGAGGAATCCTCAGGTTCCGGCCCCGACTCCACACAAGGACTTAGGCCCCGGCATCGACGGGAGAGGAATCCCGAGAGGCCCCCGAGGAACTCGCATGGGGACTGGCCTTTCCTGAGGCCACCAGAGCGGGTCCCTGAAGTCCCCGTCGTAAGTCGAGAGCACTGCCGCAACTCGAGAAAAACCAGGAGGTTTTGCCCTCCAGGCGAGATGAGGCTCATTTCCGCTGAGGCTTCTCAAGGCTAATCATGTCTAGCCACTGGAACTTCCACAGGGTCCTTCACACCCTTGCTGCAACTCAAGAAGTTCCCCGACATACCTGTCTCCACTCGAGAGGAAGCACGTGGGTCCCGCACACATCCAGGGGAGCCCCGTTTCCGCCTCCTAGCTCGAGATGAGGGATCCTTTCCCTGTTTCGTAGGGAAAGAATTCCCGGCGTTCCCGTCGCATCTCAAGAGGAGGCGCTCTCCACAGGAAAGGCGAGAGGAACTCCAGGGTCGTGCCACCATTCCAAGAGTCCCCCAGATGTGTAAGTCCATTCCAGAGGAACCTGTTTTCCCTGCACTGCCTTGACGTTCAAGCCGAGGATCGACTCCCACCACGTGTGCACGTGGGACAGCCCTGTGGGAAAGCCTCGTGGGAAAGCCTCGTGGGAAAGACTCGAGGGAAAACCATAGATCCTTTGATCCACGCGGCGGACTGCGTGACACTGCTGCTACCGCTCTGGAGGAAAGCGCAAGTGCATGCCCGCATTCGAGACGAGGACTGACTCCCCTGGGGAGACTCCAGAAGTACCCCAAGATCCATGTCAGCACTGGAGAGGAATCCTCAGGTTCCGGCCCCGACTCCACACAAGGTCTTAGGCCCCGGCATCGACGGGAGAGGAATCCCGAGAGGCCCCCGAGAAACTCGCATGGGGACTGGCCTTTCCTGAGGCCACCAGAGCGGGTCCCTGAGGTCCCCGTCGTAAGTCGAGAGCACCTGCCGCAACTCGAGAAAATCCAGGCGGTTTTGCCCTCCAGACGAGATGAGGCCCATTTCCGCTGAGGCTTCTCGAGGCCAATCACATCTAACCACTGGAACTTCCAAAGGGTCCTTCACACCCTTGCTGCAACTTAAGAACTTCCCCGACATACCCGTCTGCACTCAAGAGGAAGCACGTGGTGTCCCGCACACATCCAGGGGAGCTCCGTTTCCGCCTCCTAGCTCGAGATGAGGGATCCTTTCCCTGTTTCGTAGGGAATGAATTCCCGGCGTTCCCGTCGCATCTGAAGAGGAGGCGCTCTCCACAGGAAAGGCGAGAGGAACTCCAGGGTCGTGCCACCATTCCAAGAGTCCCCCAGATGTGTCAGTCCATTCCAGAGGAACCTGTTTTCCCTGCACTGCCTTGACGTTCAAGCCGAGGATCGACTCCCACCACGTGTGCACGTGGGACAGCCCTGTGGGAAAGCCTCGTGGGAAAGCCTCGTGGGAAAGACTCGAGGGAAAACCATAGATCCTTTGATCCACGCGGCGGACTGCGTGACACTGCTGCTACCGCTCTGGAGGAAAGCGCAAGTGCATGCCCGCATTCGAGACGAAGACTGACTCCCCTGGGGAGACTCCAGAATTACCCCAAGATCCATGTCAGCACTGGAGAGGAATCCTCAGGTTCCGACCCCGACTCCACACAAGGACTTAGGCCCTGGCATCGACGGGAGATGAATCCCCAGAGGCCCCCGAGGAACTCGCATGGGGACTGGCCTTTCCTGACGCCACCAGAGCGGGTCCCTGAGGTCCCCGTCGTAGGTCGAGAGCACCTGCCGCAACTCGAGAAAATCCAGGAGGTTTTGCCCTCCAGGCGAGATGAGGCCCATTTCCGCTGAGGCTTCTCGAGGCTAATCACGTCTAACCACTGGAACTTCCAAAGGGTCCTTCACACCCTTGCTGCAACTCAAGAAGTTCCCCGACATACCCGTCTCCACTCGAGAGGAAGCACGTGGGTCCCGCACACATCCAGGGGAGCCCCGTTTCCGCCTTCTAGCTCGAGATGAGGGATCCTTTCCCTGTTTCGTAGGGAAAGAATTCCCAGCGTTCCCGTCGCATCACAAGAGGAGGCGCTCTCCACAGGAAAGGCGAGAGGAACTCCAGGGTCGTGCCACCATTCCAAGAATCCCCCAGATGTGTCAGTCCATTCCAGAGGAACCTGTTTTCCCTGCACTACATTGACGTTCAAGCCGAGGATCGACTCCCACCACGTGTGCACGTGGGACAGCCCTGTGGGAAAGCCTCGTGGGATAGCCTCGTGGGAAAGACTCGAGGGAAAACCATAGATCCTTTGATCCACGCGGCGGACTGCGTGACACTGCTGCTACCGCTCTGGAGGAAAGCGCAAGTGCATGCCCGCATTCGAGACGAGGACTGACTCCCCTGGGGAGACTCCAGAAGTACCCCAAGATCCATGTCAGCACTGGAGAGGAATCCTCAGGTTCCGGCCCCGACTCCACACAAGGTCTTAGGCCCCGGCATCGACGGGAGAAGAATCCCGAGAGGCCCCCGAGGAACTCGCATGGGGACGGGACTTTCCTGAGGCCACCAGAGCGGTTCCCTGAGGTCCCCGTCGTAAGTCGATAGCACCTGCCGCAACTCGAGAAAATCCAGGAGGTTTTGCCCTCCAGGCGAGATGAGGCCCATTTCCGCTGAGGCTTCTCGAGGCCAACCACATCTAACCACTGGAACTTCCAAAGGGTCCTTCACACCATTGCTGCAACTCAAGAAGTTCCGCGACATACCCGTCTCCACTCGAGAAGAAGCACGTAGGGTCCCGCACACATCCAGGGGAGCCCCGTTTCCGCCTCCTAGCTCGAGATGAGGGATCCTTTCCCTGTTTCGTAGGGAAAGAATTCCCGGCGTTCCCGTCGCATCTCAAGTGGAGGCGCTCTCCACAGGAAAGGCGAGAGGAACTCCAGGGTCGTGCCACCATTCCAAGAGTCCCCCAGATGTGTCAGTCCATTCCAGAGGAACCTGTTTTCCCTGCACTGCCTTGACGTTCAAGCCGAGGATCGACTCCCACCACGTGTGCACGTGGGACAGCCCTGTGGGAAAGCCACGTGGGAAAGCCTCGTGGGAAAGACTCGACGGAAAACCATAGATCCTTTGATCCACGCGGCGGACTGTGTGACACTGCTGCTACCGCTCTGGAGGAAAGCGCAAGTGCATGCCCGCATTCGAGACGAGGACTGACTCCCCTGGGGAGACTCCAGAAGTACCCCAAGATCCATGTCAGCACTGGAGAGGAATCCTCAGGTTCCGGCCCCGACTCCACACAAGGACTTAGGCCCCGGCATCGACGGGAGAGGAATCCCGAGAGGCCCCCGAGGAACTCGCATGGGGACTGGCCTTTCCTGAGGCCACCAGAGCGGGTCCCTGAGGTCCCCGTCGTAAGTCGAGAGCACCTGCCGCAACTCGAGAAAATCCAGGCGGTTTTGCCCTCCAGGCGAGATGAGGCCCATTTCCGCTGAGGCTTCTCGAGGCTAATCACGTCTAACCACTGGAACTTCCAAAGGGTCCTTCACACCCTTGCTGCAACTCAAGAAGTTCCCCGACATACCCGTCTCCACTCGAGAGGAAGCACGTAGGACCCGCACACATCCAGGGGAGCCCCGTTTCCGCCTCCTAGCTGGAGATGAGGGATCCTTTCCCTGTTTCGTAGGGAAAGAATTCCCGGCGTTCCCGTCGCATCTCAAGAGGAGGCGCTCTCCACAGGAAAGGCGAGAGGAACTCCAGGGTCGTGCCACCATTCCAAGAGTCCCCCAGATGTGTCAGTCCATTCCAGAGGAACCTGTTTTCCCTGCACTGCCTTGACGTTCAAGCCGAGGATCGACTCCCACCACGTGTGCACGTGGGACAGCCCTGTGGGAAAGCCTCGTGGGAAAGCCTCGTGGGAAAGACTCGAGGGAAAACCATAGATCCTTTGATCCACGCGGCGGACTGCGTGACACTGCTGCTACCGCTCTGGAGGAAAGCGCAAGTGCATGCCCGCATTCGAGACGAGGACTGACTCCCCTGGGGAGACTCCAGAAATACCCCAAGATCCATGTCACCACTGGAGAGGAATCCTCAGGTTCCGGCCCCGACTCCACACAAGGTCTTAGGCCACGGCATCGACGGGAGAGGAATCCCGAGAGGCCCCCGAGGAACTCGCATGGGGACTGGCCTTTCCTGAGGCCACCAGAGCGGGTCCCTGAGGTCCCCGTCGTAAGTCGAGAGCACCTGCCGCAACTCGAGAAAATCCAGGCGGTTTTGCCCTCCAGGCGAGATGAGGCCCATTTCCGCTGAGGCTTCTCGAGGCTAATCACGTCTAACCAGTGGAACTTCCAAAGGGTCCTTCACACCCTTGCTGCAACTCAAGAAGTTCCCCGACATACCCGTCTCCACTCGAGAGGAAGCACGTGGGTCCCGCACACATCCAGGGGAGCCCCGTTTCCGCCTCCTAGCTCGAGATGCGGCATCCTTTCCCTGTTTCGTAGGGAATGAATTCCCGGCGTTCCCGTCGCATCTCAAGAGGAGGCGCTCTCCACAGGAATGGCGAGAGGAACTCCATAGTCGTGCCACCATTCCAAGAGTCCCCCAGATGTGTCAGTCCATTCCAGAGGAACCTGTTTTCCCTGCACTGCCTTGTCGTTCAAGCCGAGGATCGACTTCCACCACGTGTGCACGTGGGACAGCCCTGTGGGAAAGCCTCGTGGGAAAGCCTCGTGGGAAAGACTCGAGGGAAAACCATAGATCCTTTGATCCACGCGGCGGACTGCGTGACACTGCTGCTACCGCTCTGGAGGAAAGCGCAAGTGCATGCCCGCATTCGAGACGAGGACTGACTCCCCTGGGGAGACTCCAGAAGTACCCCAAGATCCATGTCAGCACTGGAGAGGAATCCTCAGGTTCCGGCCCCGACTCCACACAAGGTCTTAGGCCCCGGCATCGACGGGAGAGGAATCCCGAGAGGCCCCCGAGGAACTCGCATGGGGACTGGCCTTTCCTGAGGCCACCAGAGCGGGTCCCTGAGGTCCCCGTCGTAAGTCGAGAGCACCTGCCGCAACTCGAGAAAATCCAGGAGGTTTTGCCCTCCAGGCGAGATGAGGCCCATTTCCGCTGAGGCTTCTCGAGGCCAATCACATCTAACCACTGGAACTTCCAAAGGGTCCTTCACACCCTTGCTGCAACTCAAGAAGTTCCCCGACATACCCGTCTCCACTCGAGAGGAAGCACGTGGTGTCCCGCACACATCCAGGGGAGCCCCGTTTCCGCCTCCTTGCTCGAGATGAGGGATCCTTTCCCTGTTTCGTAGGGAAAGAATTCCCGGCGTTCCCGTCGCATCTCAAGAGGAGGCGCTCTCCACAGGAAAGGGGAGAGGAACTCCAGGGTCGTGGCACCATTCCAAGAGTCCCCCGGATGTGTCAGTCCATTCCAGAGGAACCTGTTTTCCCTGCACTGCCTTGACGTTCAAGCTGAGGATCGACTCCCACCACGTGTGCACGTGGGACAGCCCTGTGGGAAAGCCTCGTGGGAAAGCCTCGTGGGAAAGACTCGAGGGAAAACCATAGATCCTTTGATCCACGCGGCGGAATGCGTGACACTGCTGCTACCGCTCTAGAGGAAAGCGCAATGCATGCCCGCATTCGAGACGAGGACTGACTCCCCTGGGGAGACTCCAGAAGTACCCCAAGATCCATGTCAGCACTGGAGAGGAATCCTCAGGTTCCGGCCCCGACTCCACACAAGGTCTTAGGCCCCGGCATCGACGGGAGAGGAATCCCGAGACGCCCCTGAGGAACTCGCATGTGGACTGGCCTTTCCTGAGGCCACCAGAGCGGGTCCCTGAGGTCCCCGTCGTAAGTCGAGACACCTGCCGCAACTCTAGAAAACCCAGGAGGTTTTGCCCTCCAGGTGAGATGAGGCCCATTTCCGCTGAGGCTTCTCGAGGCCAATCACATCTAACCACTGGAACTTCCAAAGGGTCCTTCACACCATTCCTGCAACTCAAGAAGTTCCCCGACATACCCGTCTCCACTCGAGAGGAAGCACGTGGGGTCCCGCACACATCCAGGGGAGCCCCGTTTCCGCCTCCTAGCTCGAGATGAGGGATCCTTTCCCTGTTTCGTAGGGAAAGAATTCCTGGCGTTCCCGTCGCATCTCAAGAGGAGGCGCTCTCCACAGGAAAGGCGAGAGGAACTCCAGGGTCGTGCCACCATTCCAAGAGTCCCCCAGATGTGTCAGTCCATTCCAGAGGAACCTGTTTTCCCTGCACTGCCTTGACGTTCAAGCCGAGGATCGACTCCCACCACGTGTGCACGTGGGACAGCCCTGTGGGAAAGCCTCGTGGGAAAGCCTCGTGGGAAAGACTCGAGGGAAAAACATAGATCCTTTGATCCACGCGGCGGACTGCGTGACACTGCTGCTACCGCTCTGGAGGAAAGCGCAAGTGCATGCCCGCATTCGAGACGAGGACTGATTCCCCTGGGGAGACTCCAGAAGTACCCCAAGATCCATGTCAGCACTGGAGAGGAATCCTCAGGTTCCGGCCCCGACTCCACACAAGGTCTTAGGCCCCGGCATCGACGGGAGAGGAATCCCGAGAGGCCCCCGAGGAACTCGCATGGGGACTGGCCTTTCCTGAGGCCACCAGAGCGGGTCCCTGATGTCCCCGTCGTAAGTCGAGAGCACCTGCCGCAACTCGGGAAAATCCAGGAGGTTTTGCCCTACAGGCGAGATGAGGCCCATTTCCGCTGAGGCTTCTCGAGGCTAATCACGTCTAACCACTGGAACTTCCAAAGGGTCCTTCACACCCTTGCTGCAACTCAAGAAGTTCCCCGACATACCCGTCTCCACTCGAGAGGAAGCACGTGGGTCCCGCACACATCCAGGGGAGCCCCATTTCCGCCTCCTAGCTCGAGATGAGGGATCCTTTCCCTGTTTCGTAGGGAAAGAATTCCCGGCTTCCCGTCGTATCTCAAGAGGAGGCGCTCTCCACAGGAAAGGCGAGAGGAACTCCAGGGTCGTGCCACCATTCCAAGAGTCCCCCAGATGTGTCAGTCCATTCCAGAGGAACCTGTTTTCCCTGCACTGCCTTGACGTTCAAGCCGAGGATCGACTCCCACCACGTGTGCACGTGGGACAGCCCTGTGGGAAAGCCTCGTGGGAAAGCCTCGTGGGAAAGACTCGAGGGAAAACCATAGATCCTTTGATCCACGCGGCGGACTGCGTGACACTGCTGCTACCGCTCTGGAGGAAAGCGCAAGTGCATGCCCGCATTCGAGACGAGGACTGACTCCCCTGGGGAGACTCCAGAAGTACCCCAAGATCCATGTCAGCACTGGAGAGGAATCCTCAGGTTCCAGCCCCGACTCCACACAAGGTCTTAGGCCCCGGCATCGACGGGAGAGGAATCCCGAGAGGCCCCCGAGGAACTCGCATGGGGACTGGCCTTTCCTGAGGCCACCAGAGCGGGTCCCTGAGGTCCCCGTCATAAGTCGAGAGCACCTGCCGCAACTCGAGAAAATCCAGGAGGTTTTGCCCTCCAGGCGAGATGAGGCCCATTTCCGCTGAGGCTTCTCGAGGCCAATCACATCTAACCACTGGAACTTCCAAAGGGTCCTTCACACCATTGATGCAACTCAAGAAGTTCCCCGACATACCCGTCTCCACTCGTGAGGAAGCACGTGGGGTCCCGCACACATCCAAGGGAGCCCCGTTTCCGCCTCCTAGCTCGAGATGAGGGATCCTTTCCCTGTTTCGTAGGGAAAGAATTCCCGGCGTTCCCGGCGCATCTCAAGAGGAGGCACTCTCCACAGGAAAGGCGAGAGGAACTCCAGGGTCGTGCCACCATTCCAAGAGTCCCCCAGATGTGTCAGTCCATTCCAGAGGAACCTGTTTTCCCTGCACTGCCTTGACGTTCAAGCCGAGGATCGACTCCCACCACGTGTGCAGGTGGGACAGCCCTGTGGGAAAGCCTCGTGAGAAAGCCTCGTGGGAAAGACTCGAGGGAAAACCATAGATCCTTTGATCAACGCGGCGGACTGCGTGACACTGCTGCTACCGCTCTGGAGGAAAGCGCAAGTGCATGCCCGCATTCGAGACGAGGACTGACTCCCATGAGGAGACTCCAGAAGTACCCCAAGATCCATGTCAGCACTGGAGAGGAATCCTCAGGTTCCAGCCCCGACTCCACACAAGGTCTTAGGCCCCAGCATCGACGGGAGAGGAATCCCGAGAGGCCCCCGAGGAACTCGCATGGGGACTGGCCTTTCCTGAGGCCACCAGAGCGGGTCCCTGAGGTCCCCGTCGTAAGTCGAGAGCACCTGCCGCAACTCGAGAAAATCCAGGAGGTTTTGCCCTCCAGGCGAGATGAGGCCCATTTCCGCTGAGGCTTCTCGTGGCTAATCATGTCTAACCACTGGAACTTCCAAAGGGTCCTTGACACCCTTGCTGCAACTCAAGAAGTTCCCCGACATACCCGTCTCCACTCGTGAGGAAGCACGTGGGTCCCGCACACATCCAGGGGAGCCCCGTTTCCGCCTCGTAGCTCGAGATGAGGGATCCTTTCCCTGTCTCGTAGGGAAAGAATTCCCGGCGTTCCCGTCGCATCTCAAGAGGAGGCGCTCTCCCTAGGAAAGCGAGAGGAACTCCAGGGTCGTGACACCATTCCAAGAGTCCCCCAGATTTGTCAGTCCATTCCAGAGGAACCTGTTTTCCCTGCACTGCCTTGACGTTCAAGCCGAGGATCGACTCCCACCACGTGTGCACGTGGGACAGCCCTGTGGGAAAGCCTCGTGGGAAAGCCTCGTGGGAAAGACTCGAGGGAAAACCATAGATCCTTTGATCCACGCGGCGGACTGCGTGACACTGCTGCTACCGCTCTGGAGGAAAGCGCAAGTGCATGCCCGCATTCGAGACGAGGACTGACTCCCCTGGGGAGACTCCAGAAGTACCCCAAGATCCATGTCAGCACTGGAGAGGAATCCTCAGGTTCCGGCCCCGACTCCACAAAAGGTCTTAGGCCCCGGCATCGACGGGAGAGGAATCCCGAGAGGCCCCCGAGGAACTCGCATGGGGACTGGCCTTTTCTGAGGCCACCAGAGCGGGTCCCTGAGGTCCCCATCGGAAGTCGAGAACACCTGCCGCAACTCGAGAAAATCCAGGAGGTTTTGCCCTCCAGGCGAGATGAGGCCCATTTCCGCTGAGGCTTCTCGAGGCCAATCACATCTAACCACTGGAACTTCCAAAGGGTCCTTCACACCCTTGCTGCAACTCAAGAAGTTACCCGACATACCCGTCTCCACTCGAGGGGAAGCACGTGGTGTCCCGCACACATCCAGTGTAGCCCCGTTTCCGCCTCCTAGCTCGAGATTAGGGATCCTTTCCCTGTTTCGTAGGGAAAGAATTCCCGGCGTTCCCGTCGCATCTCAAGAGGAGGCGCTCTCCACAGGAAAGGCGAGAGGAACTCCAGGGTCATGCCACCATTCCAAGAGTCCCCCAGATGTGTCAGTCCATTCCAGAGGAACCTGTTTTCCCTGCACTGCCTTGACGTTCAAGCCGAGGATCGACTCCCACCACGTGTGCACGTGGGACAGCCCTGTGGGAAAGCCTCGTGGGAAAGCCTCGTGGGAAAGACTCGAGGGAAAACCATAGATCCTTTGATCCACGCGGCGGACTGCGTGACACTGCTGCTACCGCTCTGGAGGAAAGCGCAAGTGCATGCCCGCATTCGAGACGAGGACTGACTCCCCTGGGGAGACTCCAGAAGTACCCCAAGATCCATGTCAGCACTGGAGAGGAATCCTCAGGTTCCAGCCCCGACTCCACACAAGGTCTTAGGCCCCGGCATCGACGGTAGAGGAATCCCGAGACGCCCCCGAGGAACTCGCATGGGGACTGGCCTTTCCTGAGGCCACCAGAGCGGGTCCCTGAGGTCCCCGTCGTAAGTCGAGAGCACCTGCGGCAACTCGAGAAAATCAAGGAGGTTTTGCCCTCCAGGCGAGATGAGGCCCATTTCCGCTGAGGCTTCTCGAGGCCAATCACATCTAACCACTGGAACTTCCAAAGGGTCCTTCACACCCTTGCTGCAACTCAAGAAGTTCCCCGACATACCCGTCTCCACTCGAGAGGAAGCACGTGGTGTCCCGCACACATCCAGGGGAGCCCCGTTTCCGCCTCCTAGCTCGAGATGAGGGATCCTTTCCCTGTTTCGTAGGGAAAGAATTCCCGGCGTTCCCGTCGCATCTCAAGAGGAGGCGCTCTCCACAGGAAAGGCGAGAGGAACTGAAGGGTCGTGCCACCATTCCAAGAGTCCCCCAGATGTGTCAGTCCATTCCAGAGGAACCTGTTTTCCCTGCACTGCCTTGACGTTCAGGCCGAGGATTGACTCCCACCACGTGTGCACGTGGGACAGCCCTGTGGGAAAGCCTCGTGGGAAAGCCTCGTGGGAAAGACTCGAGGGAAAACCATAGATCCTTTGATCCACGCGGCGGACTGCGTGACACTGCTGCTACCGCTCTGGAGGAAAGCGCAAGTGCATGCCCGCATTCGAGACGAGGACTGACTCCCCTGGGGAGACTCCAGAAGTACCCCAAGATCCATGTCAGCACTGGAGAGGAATCCTCAGGTTCCGGCCCCAACTCCACACAAGGTCTTAGGCCCCGGCATCGACGGGAGTGGAATCCTGAGAGGCCCCCGAGGAACTCGCATGGGGACTGGCCTTTCCTGAGGCCACCAGAGCGGGTCCCTGAGCTCCTCGTCGTAAGTCGACAGCACCTGCCGCAACTCGAGAAAATCCAGGAGGTTTTGCCCTCCAGGCGAGATGAGGCCCATTTCCGCTGAGGCTTCTCGAGGCCAATCACATCTAACCACTGGAACTTCCAAAGGGTCCTTCACACCATTGCTGCAACTCAAGAAGTTCCCCGACATACCGTCTCCACTCTAGAGGAAGCACGTGGGGTCCCGCACACATCCAGGGGAGGTCCGTTTCCGCCTCCTAGCTCGAGATGAGGGATCCTTTCCCTGTTTCGTAGGGAAAGAATTCCCGGCGTTCCCGTCGCATCTCAAGAGGAGACGCTCTCCACAGGAAAGGCGAGAGGAACTCCAGGGTCGTGCCACCATTCCAAGAGTCCCCCAGATGTGTCAGTCCATTCCAGAGGAACCTGTTTTCCCTGCACTGCCTTGACGTTCAAGCCGAGGATCGACTCCCACCACGTGTGCACGTGGGACAGCCCTGTGGGAAAGCCTCGTGGGAAAGCCTCGTGGGAAAGACTTGAGGGAAAACCATAGATCCTTTGATCCACGCGGCGGACTGCGTGACACTGCTGCTACCGCTCTGGAGGAAAGCGCAAGTGCATGCCCGCATTCGAGACGAGGACTGACTCCCCTGGGGAGACTCCAGAAGTACCCCAAGATCCATGTCAGCACTGGAGAGGAATCCTCAGGTTCCGGCCCCGACTCCACACAAGGTCTTAGGTCCGGGCATCGACGGGAGAGGAATCCCGAGAGGCCCCCGAGGAACTCGCATGGGGACTGGCCTTTCCTGAGGCCACCAGAGCGGGTCCCTGAGGTCCCCGTCGTAAGTCGAGAGCACCTGCCGCAACTCGAGAAAATCCAGGAGGTTTTGCCCTCCAGGCGAGATGAGGCCCATTTCTGCTGAGGCTTCTCGAGGCCAATCACATCTAACCACTGGAACTACCAAAGGGTCCATCACACGCTTGCTGCAACTCAAGAAGTTCCCCGACATACCCGTCTCCACTCGAGAGGAAGCACGTGGTGTCCCGCACACATCCAGGGGAGCCCCGTTTCCGCCTCCTAGCTCGAGATGAGGGATCCTTTCCCTGTTTCGAAGGGAAAGAATTCCCGGCGTTCCCGTCGCATCTCAAGAGGAGGCGCTCTCCACAGGAAAGGCGAGAGGAACTCCAGGGTCGTGCCACCATTCCAAGAGTCCCCCAGATGTGTCAGTCCATTCCAGAGGAACCTGTTTTCCCTGCACTGCCTTGACGTTCAAGCCGAGGATCGACTCCCACCACGTGTGCACGTGGGACAGCCCTGTGGGAAAGCCTCGTGGGAAAGCCTCGTGGGAAAGACTCGAGGGAAAACCATAGATCCTTTGATCCACGCGGCGGACTGCGTGACACTGCTGCTACCGCTCTGGAGGAAAGCGCAAGTGCATGCCCGCATTCGAGACGAGGACTGACTCCCCTGGGGAGACTCCAGAAGTACCCCAAGATCCATGTCAGCACTGGAGAGGAATCCTCAGGTTCCAGCCCCGACTCCACACAAGGTCTTAGGCCCCGGCATCAACGGGAGAGGAATCCCGAGAGGCCCCCGAGGAACTCGCATGGGGACTGGCCTTTCCTGAGGCCACCAGAGCGGGTCCCTGAGGTCCCCGTCATAAGTCGAGAGCACCTGCCGCAAGTCGAGAAAATCCAGGAGGTTTTGCCCTCCAGGCGAGATGAGGCCCATTTCCGCTGAGGCTTCTCGAGGCCAATCACATCTAACCACTGGAACTTCCAAAGGGTCCTTCACACCATTGATGCAACTCAAGAAGTTCCCCGACATACCCGTCTCCACTCGTGAGGAAGCACGTGGGGTCCCGCACACATCCAGGGGAGCCCCGTTTCCGCCTCCTAGCTCGAGATGAGGGATCCTTTCCCTGTTTCGTAGGGAAAGAATTCCCGGCGTTCCCGTCGCATCTCAAGAGGAGGCACTCTCCACAGGAAAGGCGAGAGGAACTCCAGGGTCGTGCCACCATTCCAAGAGTCCCCCAGATGTGTCAGTCCATTCCAGAGGAACCTGTTTTCCCTGCACTGCCTTGACGTTCAAGCCGAGGATCGACTCCCACCACGTGTGCACGTGGGACAGCCCTGTGGGAAAGCCTCGTGAGAAAGCCTCGTGGGAAAGACTCGAGGGAAAACCATAGATCCTTTGATCAACGCGGCGGACTGCGTGACACTGCTGCTACCGCTCTGGAGGAAAGCGCAAGTGCATGCCCGCATTCGAAACGAGGACTGACTCCCATGAGGAGACTCCAGAAGTACCCCAAGATCCATGTCAGCACTGGAGAGGAATCCTCAGGTTCCAGCCCCGACTCCACACAAGGTCTTAGGCCCCGGCATCGACGGGAGAGGAATCCCGAGAGGCCCCCGAGGAACTCGCATGGGGACTGGCCTTTCCTGAGGCCACCAGAGCGGGTCCCTGAGGTCCCCGTCGTAAGTCGAGAGCACCTGCCGCAACTCGAGAAAATCCAGGAGGTTTTGCCCTCCAGGCGAGATGAGGCCCATTTCCGCTGAGGCTTCTCGAGGCTAATCATGTCTAACCACTGGAACTTCCAAAGGGTCCTTGACACCCTTGCTGCAACTCAAGAAGTTCCCCGACATACCCGTCTCCACTCGTGAGGAAGCACGTGGGTCCCGCACACATCCAGGGGAGCCCCGTTTCCGCCTCGTAGCTCGAGATGAGGGATCCTTTCCCTGTCTCGTAGGGAAAGAATTCCCGGCGTTCCCGTCGCATCTCAAGAGGAGGCGCTCTCCCTAGGAAAGCGAGAGGAACTCCAGGGTCGTGACACCATTCCAAGAGTCCCCCAGATTTGTCAGTCCATTCCAGAGGAACCTGTTTTCCCTGCACTGCCTTGACGTTCAAGCCGAGGATCGACTCCCACCACGTGTGCACGTGGGACAGCCCTGTGGGAAAGCCTCGTGGGAAAGCCTCGTGGGAAAGACTCGAGGGAAAACCATAGATCCTTTGATCCACGCGGCGGACTGCGTGACACTGCTGCTACCGCTCTGGAGGAAAGCGCAAGTGCATGCCCGCATTCGAGACGAGGACTGACTCCCCTGGGGAGACTCCAGAAGTACCCCAAGATCCATGTCAGCACTGGAGAGGAATCCTCAGGTTCCGGCCCCGACTCCACACAAGGTCTTAGGCCCCGGCATCGACGGGAGAGGAATCCCGAGAGGCCCCCGAGGAACTCGCATGGGGACTGGCCTTTTCTGAGGCCACCAGAGCGGGTCCCTGAGGTCCCGGTCGTAAGTCGAGAGCACCTGCCGCAACTCGAGAAAATCCAGGAGGTTTTGCCCTCCAGGCGAGATGAGGCCCATTTCCGCTGAGGCTTCTCGAGGCCAATCACATCTAACCACTGGAACTTCCAAAGGGTCCTTCACACCCTTGCTGCAACTCAAGAAGTTCCCCGACATACCCGTCTCCACTCGAGAGGAAGCACGTGGTGTCCCGCAAAAATCCAGGGGAGCCCCATTTCCGCCTCCTAGCTCGAGATGAGGGATCCTTTCCCTGTTTCGTAGGGAAAGAATTCCCGGCGTTCCCGTCGCATCTCAAGAGGAGGCGCTCTCCACAGGAAAGGCGAGAGGAACTCCAGGGTCGTGACACCATTCCAAGAGTCCCCCAGATGTGTCAGTCCATTCCAGAGGAACCTGTTTTCCCTGCACTGCCTTGACGTTCAAGCCGAGGATCGACTCCCACCACGTGTGCACGTGGGACAGCCCTGTGGAAAGCCTCGTGGGAAAGCCTCGTGGGAAAGACTCGAGGCAAAACCATAGATCCTTTGATCCACGCGGCGGACAGCGTGACACTGCTGCTACCGCTCTGGAGGAAAGCGCAAGTGCATGCCCGCATTCGAGACGAGGACTGACTCCCCTGGGGAGACTCCAGAAGTACCCCAAGATCCATGTCAGCACTGGAGAGGAATCCTCAGGTTCCAGCCCCGACTCCACACAAGGTCTTAGGCCCCGGCATCGACGGGAGAGGAATCCCGAGAGGCCCCCGAGGAACTCGCATGGGGACTGGCCTTTCCTGAGGCCACCAGAGCGGGTCCCTGAGGTCCCCGTCGTAAGTCGAGAGCACCTGCGGCAACTCGAGAAAATCAAGGAGGTTTTGCCCTCCAGGCGAGATGAGGCCCATTTCCGCTGAGGCTTCTCGAGGCCAATCACATCTAACCACTGGAACTTCCAAAGGGTCCTTCACACCCTTGCTGCAACTCAAGAAGTTCCCCGACATACCCGTCTCCACTCGAGAGGAAGCACGTGGTGTCCCGCACACATCCAGGGGAGCCCCGTTTCCGCCTCCTAGCTCGAGATGAGGGATCCTTTCCCTGTTTCGTAGGGAAAGAATTCCCGGCGTTCCCGTCGCATCTCAAGAGGAGGCGCTCTCCACAGGAAAGGCGAGAGGAACTGAAGGGTCGTGCCACCATTCCAAGAGTCCCCCAGATGTGTCAGTCCATTCCAGAGGAACCTGTTTTCCCTGCACTGCCTTGACGTTCAGGCCGAGGATTGACTCCCACCACGTGTGCACGTGGGACAGCCCTGTGGGAAAGCCTCGTGGGAAAGCCTCGTGGGAAAGACTCGAGGGAAAACCATAGATCCTTTGATCCACGCGGCGGACTGCGTGACACTGCTGCTACCGCTCTGGAGGAAAGCGCAAGTGCATGCCCGCATTCGAGACGAGGACTGACTCCCCTGGGGAGACTCCAGAAGTACCCCAAGATCCATGTCAGCACTGGAGAGGAATCCTCAGGTTCCGGCCCCAACTCCACACAAGGTCTTAGGCCCCGGCATCGACGGGAGTGGAATCCTGAGAGGCCCCCGAGGAACTCGCATGGGGACTGGCCTTTCCTGAGGCCACCAGAGCGGGTCCCTGAGCTCCTCGTCGTAAGTCGACAGCACCTGCCGCAACTCGAGAAAATCCAGGAGGTTTTGCCCTCCAGGCGAGATGAGGCCCATTTCCGCTGAGGCTTCTCGAGGCCAATCACATCTAACCACTGGAACTTCCAAAGGGTCCTTCACACCATTGCTGCAACTCAAGAAGTTCCCCGACATACCGTCTCCACTCGAGAGGAAGCACGTGGGGTCCCGCACACATCCAGGGGAGGTCCGTTTCCGCCTCCTAGCTCGAGATGAGGGATCCTTTCCCTGTTTCGTAGGGAAAGAATTCCCGGCGTTCCCGTCGCATCTCAAGAGGAGACGCTCTCCACAGGAAAGGCGAGAGGAACTCCAGGGTCGTGCCACCATTCCAAGAGTCCCCCAGATGTGTCAGTCCATTCCAGAGGAACCTGTTTTCCCTGCACTGCCTTGACGTTCAAGCCGAGGATCGACTCCCACCACGTGTGCACGTGGGACAGCCCTGTGGGAAAGCCTCGTGGGAAAGCCTCGTGGGAAAGACTTGAGGGAAAACCATAGATCCTTTGATCCACGCGGCGGACTGCGTGACACTGCTGCTACCGCTCTGGAGGAAAGCGCAAGTGCATGCCCGCATTCGAGACGAGGACTGACTCCCCTGGGGAGACTCCAGAAGTACCCCAAGATCCATGTCAGCACTGGAGAGGAATCCTCAGGTTCCGGCCCCGACTCCACACAAGGTCTTAGGTCCGGGCATCGACGGGAGAGGAATCCCGAGAGGCCCCCGAGGAACTCGCATGGGGACTGGCCTTTCCTGAGGCCACCAGAGCGGGTCCCTGAGGTCCCCGTCGTAAGTCGAGAGCACCTGCCGCAACTCGAGAAAATCCAGGAGGTTTTGCCCTCCAGGCGAAATGAGGCCCATTTCTGCTGAGGCTTCTCGAGGCCAATCACATCTAACCACTGGAACTACCAAAGGGTCCATCACACGCTTGCTGCAACTCAAGAAGTTCCCCGACATACCCGTCTCCACTCGAGAGGAAGCACGTGGTGTCCCGCACACATCCAGGGGAGCCCCGTTTCCGCCTCCTAGCTCGAGATGAGGGATCCTTTCCCTGTTTCGAAGGGAAAGAATTCCCGGCGTTCCCGTCGCATCTCAAGAGGAGGCGCTCTCCACAGGAAAGGCGAGAGGAACTCCAGGGTCGTGCCACCATTCCAAGAGTCCCCCAGATGTGTCAGTCCATTCCAGAGGAACCTGTTTTCCCTGCACTGCCTTGACGTTCAAGCCGAGGATCGACTCCCACCACGTGTGCACGTGGGACAGCCCTGTGGGAAAGCCTCGTGGGAAAGCCTCGTGGGAAAGACTCGAGGGAAAACCATAGATCCTTTGATCCACGCGGCGGACTGCGTGACACTGCTGCTACCGCTCTGGAGGAAAGCGCAAGTGCATGCCCGCATTCGAGACGAGGACTGACTCCCCTGGGGAGACTCCAGAAGTACCCCAAGATCCATGTCAGCACTGGAGAGGAATCCTCAGGTTCCAGCCCCGACTCCACACAAGGTCTTAGGCCCCGGCATCAACGGGAGAGGAATCCCGAGAGGCCCCCGAGGAACTCGCATGGGGACTGGCCTTTCCTGAGGCCACCAGAGCGGGTCCCTGAGGTCCCCGTCATAAGTCGAGAGCACCTGCCGCAAGTCGAGAAAATCCAGGAGGTTTTGCCCTCCAGGCGAGATGAGGCCCATTTCCGCTGAGGCTTCTCGAGGCCAATCACATCTAACCACTGGAACTTCCAAAGGGTCCTTCACACCATTGATGCAACTCAAGAAGTTCCCCGACATACCCGTCTCCACTCGTGAGGAAGCACGTGGGGTCCCGCACACATCCAGGGGAGCCCCGTTTCCGCCTCCTAGCTCGAGATGAGGGATCCTTTCCCTGTTTCGTAGGGAAAGAATTCCCGGCGTTCCCGTCGCATCTCAAGAGGAGGCACTCTCCACAGGAAAGGCGAGAGGAACTCCAGGGTCGTGCCACCATTCCAAGAGTCCCCCAGATGTGTCAGTCCATTCCAGAGGAACCTGTTTTCCCTGCACTGCCTTGACGTTCAAGCCGAGGATCGACTCCCACCACGTGTGCACGTGGGACAGCCCTGTGGGAAAGCCTCGTGAGAAAGCCTCGTGGGAAAGACTCGAGGGAAAACCATAGATCCTTTGATCAACGCGGCGGACTGCGTGACACTGCTGCTACCGCTCTGGAGGAAAGCGCAAGTGCATGCCCGCATTCGAAACGAGGACTGACTCCCATGAGGAGACTCCAGAAGTACCCCAAGATCCATGTCAGCACTGGAGAGGAATCCTCAGGTTCCAGCCCCGACTCCACACAAGGTCTTAGGCCCCGGCATCGACGGGAGAGGAATCCCGAGAGGCCCCCGAGGAACTCGCATGGGGACTGGCCTTTCCTGAGGCCACCAGAGCGGGTCCCTGAGGTCCCCGTCGTAAGTCGAGAGCACCTGCCGCAACTCGAGAAAATCCAGGAGGTTTTGCCCTCCAGGCGAGATGAGGCCCATTTCCGCTGAGGCTTCTCGAGGCTAATCATGTCTAACCACTGGAACTTCCAAAGGGTCCTTGACACCCTTGCTGCAACTCAAGAAGTTCCCCGACATACCCGTCTCCACTCGTGAGGAAGCACGTGGGTCCCGCACACATCCAGGGGAGCCCCGTTTCCGCCTCGTAGCTCGAGATGAGGGATCCTTTCCCTGTCTCGTAGGGAAAGAATTCCCGGCGTTCCCGTCGCATCTCAAGAGGAGGCGCTCTCCCTAGGAAAGCGAGAGGAACTCCAGGGTCGTTACACCATTCCAAGAGTCCCCCAGATTTGTCAGTCCATTCCAGAGGAACCTGTTTTCCCTGCACTGCCTTGACGTTCAAGCCGAGGATCGACTCCCACCACGTGTGCACGTGGGACAGCCCTGTGGGAAAGCCTCGTGGGAAAGCCTCGTGGGAAAGACTCGAGGGAAAACCATAGATCCTTTGATCCACGCGGCGGACTGCGTGACACTGCTGCTACCGCTCTGGAGGAAAGCGCAAGTGCATGCCCGCATTCGAGACGAGGACTGACTCCCCTGGGGAGACTCCAGAAGTACCCCAAGATCCATGTCAGCACTGGAGAGGAATCCTCAGGTTCCGGCCCCGACTCCACACAAGGTCTTAGGCCCCGGCATCGACGGGAGAGGAATCCCGAGAGGCCCCCGAGGAACTCGCATGGGGACTGGCCTTTTCTGAGGCCACCAGAGCGGGTCCCTGAGGTCCCGGTCGTAAGTCGAGAGTACCTGCCGCAACTCGAGAAAATCCAGGAGGTTTTGCCCTCCAGGCGAGATGAGGCCCATTTCCGCTGAGGCTTCTCGAGGCCAATCACATCTAACCACTGGAACTTCCAAAGGGTCCTTCACACCCTTGCTGCAACTCAAGAAGTTCCCCGACATACCCGTCTCCACTCGAGAGGAAGCACGTGGTGTCCCGCAAAAATCCAGGGGAGCCCCATTTCCGCCTCCTAGCTCGAGATGAGGGATCCTTTCCCTGTTTCGTAGGGAAAGAATTCCCGGCGTTCCCGTCGCATCTCAAGAGGAGGCGCTCTCCACAGGAAAGGCGAGAGGAACTCCAGGGTCGTGACACCATTCCAAGAGTCCCCCAGATGTGTCAGTCCATTCCAGAGGAACCTGTTTTCCCTGCACTGCCTTGACGTTCAAGCCGAGGATCGACTCCCACCACGTGTGCACGTGGGACAGCCCTGTGGAAAGCCTCGTGGGAAAGCCTCGTGGGAAAGACTCGAGGCAAAACCATAGATCCTTTGATCCACGCGGCGGACAGCGTGACACTGCTGCTACCGCTCTTTAGGAAAGCGCAAGTGCATACCCGCATTGGAGACGAGGACTGACTCCCCTGGGGAGACTCCAGAAGCACCCCAAGATCCATGTCAGCACTGGAGAGGAATCCTCAGGTTCCGGCCCCGACTCCACACAAGGTCTTAGGCCCCGGCATCGACGGGAGAGGAATCCCGAGAGGCCCCCGAGGAAGTCGCATGGGGACTGGCCTTTCCTGAGGCCACCAGAGCGGGTCCCTGAGGTCCCGGTGGTTACTCGAGAGCACCTGCCGCAACTCGAGAAAATCCAGGAGGTTTTGCCCTCCAGGCGAGATGAGGCCCATTTCCGCTGAGGCTTCTCGAGGCTAATCACATCTAAACACTGGAACTTCCAAAGGGTCCTTCACACCCTTGCTGCAACTCAAGAAGTTCCCCGACATACCCGTCTCCACTCGAGAGGAAGCACGAGGTTCCCGCACACATCCAGGGCAGCCCCGTTTCCGCCTCCTAGCTCGAGATGAGGGATCCTTTCCCTGTTTCGTATGAAAGAATTCCCGGCATTCCCGTCGCATCTCAAGAGGAGGCGCTCTCCACAGGAAAGGCGAGAGGAACTCCAGGGTCGTGCCACCATTCCAAGAGACCCCCAGATGTGTCAGTCCATTCCAGAGGAACCTGTTTTCCCTGCACTGCCTTGACGTTCAAGCCGAGGATCGACTCCCACCACGTGTGCACGTGGGACAACCCAGTGGGAAAGCCTCGTGGGAAAGCCTCGTGGGAAAGACTCGAGGGAAAACCATAGATCCTTTGATCCACGCGGTGGACTGCGTGACACTGCTGCTACCGCTCTGGAGGAAAGCGCAAGTGCATGCCCGCATTCGAGACGAGGACTGACTCCCCTGGGGAGACTCCAGAAGTACCCCAAGATCCATGTCAGCACTGGAGAGGAATCCTCAGGTTCTGGCCCTGACTCCACACAAGGTCTTAGGCCCCAGCATCGCCGGGAGAGGAATCCCGAGAGGACCCGAGGAACTCGCATGGGGACTGGCCTTTCCTGAGGCCACCAGAGCGGTTCCCTGAGGTCCCGGTCGTAAGTCGAGAGCACCTGCCGCAACTCGAGAAAATCCAGGAGGTTTTGCCCTCCAGGCGATATGAGGCCCATTTCCGCTGAGGCTTCTCGAGGCTAATCACGTCTAACCACTGGAACTTCCAAAGGGTCCTTCACACTCTTTCGGCAACTCAAGAAGTTCCCCGACATACCCGTATCCACTCGAGAGGAAGCACGAGGGTCCCGCACACATCCAGGGGAGCCCCGTTTCTGCCTCCTAGCTCGAGATGAGGGATCCTTTCCCTGTTTCGTAGGGAAAGATTTCCCGGCGTTCCCGTCGCATCTCAAGAGGAGGCGCTCTCCACAGGAAAGGCGAGAGGACTCCAGCGTCGTGCCACCATTCAAAGAGTCCCCCAGATATGTCAGTCCATTCCAGACGAACATGTTTTCCCTGCACTGCCTTGACGTTCAAGCCGAGGATCGACTCCCACCACGTGTGCACGTGGGACAGCCCTGTGGGAAAGCCTCGTGGGAAAGCCTCGTGGGAAAGACTCGTGGGAAAATCATAGATCCTTTGATGCACGTGGCGGACTGCTTGACACTGCTGCTACCGCTCTGGAGGATAGCGCAAGTGCATGTCCGCATCCCAGACGAGGACTGACTTCCCTGGGGAGACTCCAGAAGTACCCCAAGATCCATGTCAGCACTGAGAGGAATCCTCAGGTTCCGGCCCCGACTCCACACAAGGTCTTCGGCCCCGGCATCGACGGGAGAGGAATCCCGAGATGCCCCCGAGGAAGTCGCATGGGGACTGGCCTTTCTTGAGGCCACCAGAGCGGGTCCCTGAGGTCCCCGTCGTAAGTCGAGAGCACCTGCCGCAACTCGAGATAATCCAGGAGGTTTTGCCCTCCAGGCGAGATGAGGCCCATTTCCGCTGAGGCTTCTCGAGGCCAATCACATCTAACCACTGGAACTTCCAAAGGGTCCTTCACACCCTTGCTGCAACTCAAGCAATCCCGCGACTTACCAGTCTCCACTCGAGAGGAAGCACGTGGTGTCCCGCAAACATCCAGGGGAGCCCCGTTTCCGCCTCCTAGCTCGAGATGAGTGATCCTTTCCCTGTTTCGAAGGGAAAGAATTCCCGGCGTTCCCGTCGCATCTCAAGAGGAGGTGCTCTCCACAGGAAAGGCGAGAGGAACTCCAGGGTCGTGCCACCATTCCAAGAGTCCCCCAGATGTGTCAGTCCATTCCAGAGGAACCTGTTTTCCCTGCACTGCCTTGACGTTCAAGCCGAGGATCGACTCCCACCACGTGTGCACGAGGGACAGCCCTGTGGGAAAGCCTCGTGGGAAAGCCTCGTGGGAAAGACTCGAGGGAAAACCATAGATCCTTTGATTCACGCGGCGGACTGCGTGACACTGCTGCTACCGCTCTGGAGGAAAGCGCAAGTGCATGCCCGCATTCGAGACGAGGACTGACTCCCCTGGGGAGACTCCAGAAGTACCCCAAGATCCATGTCAGCACTGGAGAGGAATCCTCAGTTTCCGGCCCCGACTCCACACAAGGTCTTAGGCCCCGGCATCGACGGGAGAGGAATCCCGAGAGGCCCCCGAGGAACTCGCATGGGGACTGGCCTTTCATGAGGCCACCAGAGCGGGTCCCTGAGGTCCCCGTCGTAAGTCGAGAGCACCTGCTGCAACTCGAGAAAATCCAGGAGGTTTTGCCCTCCAGGCGAGATGAGACCCATTTCCCCTGAGGCTTCTCGAGGCCAATCACATCTCACCACTGGAACTTCCAAAGGGTCCTTCACACCCTTGCTGCAACTCAAGAAGTTCCCCCACATACCCGTCTCCACTCGAGAGGAAGCACGTGGGTCCCGCACACATCCAGGGGAGCCCCGTTTCCGCCTCCTAGATCGAGATGAGGGATCCTTTCCCTGTTTCGCAGGGAAAGAATTCCCGGCGTTCCCGTCGCATCTCAAGAGGAGGCGCTCTCCACAGGAAAGGCGAGAGGAACTCCAGGGTCATGCCACCATTCCAAGAGTCCCCCAGATGTGTCAGTCCATTCCAGAGGAACCTGTTTTCCCTGCACTGCCTTGACGTTCAAGCCGAGGATCGACTCCCACCACGTGTGCACGTGGGACAACCCGGTGTGAAAGCCTCGTGGGAAAGCCTCGTGGGAAAGACTCGAGGGAAAACCATAGATCCTTTGATCCACGCGGTGGACTGCGTGACACTGCTGCTACCGCTCTGGAGGAAAGCGCAAGTGCATGCCCGCATTCGAGACGAGGACTGACTCCCCTGGGGAGACTCCAGAAGTACCCCAAGATCCATGTCAGCACTGGAGAGGAATCCTCAGGTTCCGGCCCCAACTCCACACAAGGTCTTAGGCCCCAGCATCGCCGGGAGAGGAATGCCGAGAGGCCCCCGAGGAACTCGCATGGGGACTGGCCTTTCCTGAGGCCACCAGAGCGGGTCCCTGAGGTCCCCGTCGTAAGTCGAGAGCACATGCCGCAACTCGAGAAAATCCAGGAGGTTTTGCCCTCCAGGCGAGTTGAGGCCCATTTCCGCTGAGGCTTCTCGAGGCTGATCACATCTAACCACTGGAACTTCCAAAGGGTCCTTCACACCCTTGCTGCAACTCAAGCAGTCCCGCGACATACCCGTCTCCACTCGAGAGGAAGCACGTGGTGTCCTGCACACATCCAGGGGAGCCCCGTTTCCGCCTCCTAGCTCGAGATGAGTGATCCTTTCCCTGTTTCGTAGGGAAAGAATTCCCGGCGTTCCCGTCGCATCTCAAGAGGAGGCGCTCTCCACAGGAAAGGCGAGAGGAACTCCAGGTTCGTGCCACCATTCCAAGAGTCCCCCAGATGTGTCAGTCCATTCCAGAGGAACCTGTTTTCCCTGAACTGCCTTGACGTTCAAGCCGAGGATCGACTCCCACCACGTGTGCACGTGGGACAGCCCTGTGGGAAAGCCTCGTGGGAAAGCCTCGTGGGAAAGACTCGAGGGAAAACCATAGATCCTTTGATCCACGCGGCGGACTGCGTGACACTGCTGCTACCGCTCTGGAGGAAAGCGCAAGTGCATGCTCGCATTCGAGACGAAGACTGACTCCCCTGGGGAGACTCCAGAAGTACCCCAAGATCCATGTCAGCAGTGGAGAGGAATCCTCAGGTTCCGGCCCCGACTCCACACAAGGTCTTAGGCCCCGGCATCGACGGGAGAGGAATCCCGAGAGGCCCCCGAGGAACTCGCATGGGGACTGGCCTTTCCTGAGGCCACCAGAGCGGGTCCCTGAGGTCCACGTCGTAAGTCGAGAGCACCTGACGCAACTCGAGAAAATCCAGGAGGCTTTGCCTTCCAGGCGATTTGAGGCCCATTTCCGCTGAGGGTTCTCGAGGCCAATCACATCTAACCACTGGAACTTCCAAAGGGTCCTTCACACCCTTGCTGCAACTCAAGCAATCCCGCGACTTACCCGTCTCCACTCGAGAGGAAGCACGTGGTGTCCCGCAAACATCCAGGGGAGCCCCGTTTCCGCCTCCTAGCTCGAGATGAGTGATCCTTTCCCTGTTTCGTAGGGAAAGAATTCCCGGCGTTCCCGTCGCATCTCAAGAGGAGGCGCTCTCCACAGGAAAGGCGAGAGGAACTCCAGGGTCGTGCCACCATTCCAAGAGTCCCCCAGATGTGTCAGTCCATTCCAGAGGAACCTGTTTTCCCTGCACTGCCTTGACGTTCAAGCCGAGAATCGACTCTCACCACGTGTGCACGAGGGACAGCCCTGTGGGAAAGCCTCGTGGGAAAGCCTCGTGGGAAAGACTCGAGGGAAAACCATAGATCCTTTGATCCACGCGGCGGACTGCGTGACACTGCTGCTACCGCTCTGGAGGAAAGCGCAAGTGCATGCCCGCATTCGAGACGAGGACTGACTCCCCTGGGGAGACTCCAGAAGTACCCCAAGATCCATGTCAGCACTGGAGAGGAATCCTCAGTTTCCGGCCCCGACTCCACACAAGGTCTTAGGCCCCGGCATCGACGGGAGAGGAATCCCGAGAGGCCCCCGAGGAACTCGCATGGGGACTGGCCTTTCCTGAGGCCACCAGAGCGGGTCCCTGAGGTCCCCGTCGTAAGTCGAGAGCACCTGCCGCAACTCGAGAAAATCCAGGAGGTTTTGCCCTCCAGGCGAGATGAGGCCCATTTCCACTGAGGCTTCTCGAGGCTAATCACGTCTAACCACTGGAACTTCCAAAGGGTCCTTCACACCCTTGCTGCAACTCAAGAAGTTCCCCGACATACCCGTCTCCACTCGAGAGGAAGCACGTGGGTCCCGCACACATCCAGGGGAGCCCCGTTTCCGCCTCCTAGCTCGAGATGAGGGATCCTTTCCCTGTTTCGCAGGGAAAGAATTCCCGGCGTTCCCGTCGCATCTCAAGAGGAGGCGCTCTCCACAGGAAAGGCGAGAGGAACTCCAGGGTCGTGACACCATTCCAAGAGTCCCCCAGATGTGTCAGTCCATTCCAGAGGAACCTGTTTTCCCTGCACTGCCTTGACGTTCAAGCCGAGGATCGACTCCCACCACGTGTGCACGTGGGACAACCCAGTGGGAAAGCCTCGTGGGAAAGCCTCGTGGGAAAGACTCGAGGGAAAACCATAGATCCTTTGAACCACGCGGTGGACTGCGTGACACTGCTGCTACCGCTCTGGAGGAAAGCGCAAGTGCATGCCCGCATTCGAGACGAGGACTGACTCCCCTGGGGAGACTCCAGAAGTACCCCAAGATCCATGTCAGCACTGGAGAGGAATCCTCAGGTTCCGGCCCCGACTCCACACAAGGTCTTAGGCCCCAGCATCGCCGGGAGAGGAATGCCGAGAGGCCCCCGAGGAACTCGCATGGGGACTGGCCTTTCCTGAGGCCACCAGAGCGGGTCCCTGAGTTCCCCGTCGTAAGTCGAGAGCACATGCCGCAACTCGAGAAAATCCAGGAGGTTTTGCCCTCCAGGTGAGATGAGGCCCATTTCCGCTGAGGCTTCTCGAGGCCAATCACATCTAACCACTGGAACTTCCAAAGGGTCCTTCACACCCTTGCTGCAACTCAAAAAGTTCCCCGACATACCCGTCTCCACTCGAGAGGAAGCACGTGGGGTCCCGCACACATCCAGGGGAGCCCCGTTTCCGCCTCCTAGCTCGAGATGATGGATCCTTTCCCTGTTTCGTAGGGAAAGAATTCCGGCGTTCCCGTCGCATCTCAAGAGGAGGCGCTCTCCATAGGAAAGGAGAGAAAAACTCCAGGGTCGTGACACCATTCCAAGAGTCCCGCAGATGTGTCAGTCCATTCCAGAGGAACCTGTTTTCCCTGCACTGCCTTGACGTTCAAGCCGAGGATCGACTCCCACCACGTGTGCACGTGGGACAGCCCTGTGAGAAAGCCTCGTGGGAAAGCCTCGTGGGAAAGACTCGAGGGAAAACCATAGATCCTTTGATTAACGCGGCGGACTACGTGACACTGCTGCTACCGCTCTGGAGGAAAGCGCAAGTGCATGCCCGCATTCGAGACGAGGACGACTCCCCTTGGGAGACTCCAGAAGTACCCCAAGATCCATGTCAGCACTGGAGAGGAATCCTCAGGTTCTGGCTCCGACTCCACACAAGGTCTTAGGCCCCGGCATCGACGAGAGAGGAATCCCGAGAGGCCCCCGAGGAACTCGCATGGGGACTGGCCTTTCCTGAGGCCACTAGAGCGGGTCCCTGAGGTCCCCGTCGTAAGTCGAGAGCACCTGCCGCAACTCGAGAAAATCCAGGAGGTTTTGCCCTCCAGGCGAGTTGAGGCCCATTTCCGCTGAGGCTTCTCGAGGCTGATCACATCTAACCACTGGAACTTCCAAAGGGTCCTTCACACCCTTGCTGCAACTCAAGCCGTCCCGCGACATACCCGTCTCCACTCGAGAGGAAGCACGTGGTGTCCCGCACACATCCAGGGGAGCCCCGTTTCCGCCTCCTAGCTCGAGATGTGTGATCCTTTCCCTGTTTCGTAGGGAAAGAATTCCCGGCGTTCCCGTCGCATCTCAAGAGGAGGCGCTCTCCACAGGAAAGGCGAGACGAACTCCAGGTTCGTGCCACCATTCCAAGAGTCCCCCAGATGTGTCAGTCCATTCCAGAGGAACCTGTTTTCCCTGCACTGCCTTGACGTTCAAGCCGAGGATCGACTCCCACCACGTGTGCACGTGGGACAGCCCTGTGGAAAGCCTCGTGGGAAAGCCTCGTGGGAAAGACTCGAGGGAAAACCATAGATCCTTTGATCCACGCGGAGGACTGCGTGACACTGCTGCTACCGCTCTGGAGGAAAGCGCAAGTGCATGCTCGCATTCGAGACGAAGACTGACTCCCCTGGGGAGACTCCAGACGTACCCCAAGATCCATGTCAGCACTGGAGAGGAATCCTCAGGTTCCGGCACCGACTCCACACAAGGTCTTAGGCCCCGGCATCGACGGGAGAGGAATCCCGAGAGGCCCCCGAGGAACTCGCATGGGGACTGGCCTTTCCTGAGGCCACCAGAGCGGGTCCCTGAGGTCACCGTCGTAAGTCGAGAGCACCTGCCGCAACTCGAGAAAATCCAGGAGGTTTTGCCCTCCAGGCGAGATGAGGCCCGTTTCCAAAGAGGCTTCTCGAGGCTAATCACATCTAACCACTGGAACTTCCAAAGTGTCCTTCACACCCTTGCTGCAACTCAAGAAGTTCCCCGACATACCCGTCTCCACTCGAGAGGAAGCACGTGGGTCCCGCACACATCCAGGGGAGCCCCGTTTCCGCCTCCTAGCTCGAGATGTGGGATCCTTTCCCTGTTTCGCAGGGAAAGAATTCCCGGCGTTCCCGTCGCATCTCAAGAGGAGGCGCTCTCCACAGGAAAGGCGAGAGGAACTCCAGGGTCATGCCACCATTCCAAGAGTCCCCCAGATGTGTCAGTCCATTCCAGAGGAACCTGTTTTCCCTGCACTGCCTTGACGTTCAAGCCGAGGATCGACTCCCACCACGTGTGCACGTGGGACAACCCAGTGGGAAAGCCTCGTGGGAAAGCCTCGTGGGAAAGACTCGAGGGAAAACCATAGATCCTTTGATCCACGCGGTGGACTGCGTGACACTGCTGCTACCGCTCTGGAGGAAAGCGCAAGTGCATGCCCGCATTCGAGACGAGGACTGACTCCCCTGGGGAGACTCCAGAAGTACCCCAAGATCCATGTCAGCACTGGAGAGGAATCCTCAGGTTCCGGCCCCGACTCCACACAAGGTCTTAGGCCCCAGCATCGCCGGGAGAGGAATGCCGAGAGGCCCCCGAGGAACTCGCATGGGGACTGGCCTTTCCTGAGGCCACCAGAGCGGGTCCCTGAGGTCCCCGTCGTAAGTCGAGAGCACATGCCGCAACTCGAGAAAATCCAGGAGGTTTTGCCCTCCAGGTGAGATGAGGCCCATTTCCGCTGAGGCTTCTCGAGGCCAATCACATCTAACCACTGGAACTTCCAAAGGGTCCTTCACACCCTTGCTGCAACTCAAAAAGTTCCCCGACATACCCGTCTCCACTCGAGAGGAAGCACGTGGGGTCCCGCACACATCCAGGGGAGCCCCGTTTCCGCCTCCTAGCTCGAGATGATGGATCCTTTCCCTGTTTCGTAGGGAAAGAATTCCGGCGTTCCCGTCGCATCTCAAGAGGAGGCGCTCTCCATAGGAAAGGCGAGAAGAACTCCAGGGTCGTGACACCATTCCAAGAGTCCCGCAGATGTGTCAGTCCATTCCAGAGGAACCTGTTTTCCCTGCACTGCCTTGACGTTCAAGCCGAGGATCGACTCCCACCACGTGTGCACGTGGGACAGCCCTGTGAGAAAGCCTCGTGGGAAAGCCTCGTGGGAAAGACTCGAGGGAAAACCATAGATCCTTTGATTAACGCGGCGGACTACGTGACACTGCTGCTACCGCTCTGGAGGAAAGCGCAAGTGCATGCCCGCATTCGAGATGAGGACGACTCCCCTTGGGAGACTCCAGAAGTACCCCAAGATCCATGTCAGCACTGGAGAGGAATCCTCAGGTTCTGGCTCCGACTCCACACAAGGTCTTAGGCCCCGGCATCGACGAGAGAGGAATCCCGAGAGGCCCCCGAGGAACTCGCATGGGGACTGGCCTTTCCTGAGGCCACCAGAGCGGGTCCCTGAGGTCCACGTCGTAAGTCGAGAGCACCTGCCGCAACTCGAGAAAATCCAGGAGGTTTTGCCCTCCAGGCGAGTTGAGGCCCATTTCCGCTGAGGCTTCTCGAGGCTGATCACATCTAACCACTGGAACTTCCAAAGGGTCCTTCACACCCTTGCTGCAACTCAAGCAGTCCCGTGACATACCCGTCTCCACTCGAGAGGAAGCACGTGGTGTCCCGCACACATCCAGGGGAGCCCCGTTTCCGCCTCCTAGCTCGAGATGAGTGATCCTTTCCCTGTTTCGTAGGGAAAGAATTCCCGGCGTTCCCGTCGCATCTGAAGAGGAGGCGCTCTCCACAGGAAAGGCGAGAGGAACTCCAGGTTCGTGCCACCATTCCAAGAGTCCCCCAGATGTGTCAGTCCATTCCAGAGGAACCTGTTTTCCCTGCACTGCCTTGACGTTAAAGCCGAGGATCGACTCCCACCACGTGTGCACGTGGGACAGCCCTGTGGAAAGCCTCGTGGGAAAGCCTCGTGGGAAAGACTCGAGGGAAAACCATAGATCCTTGGATCCACGCGGCGGACTGCGTGACACTGCTGCTACCGCTCTGGAGGAAAGCGCAAGTGCATGCTCGCATTCGAGACGAAGACTGACTCCCCTGGGGAGACTCCAGAAGTACCCCAAGATCCATGTCAGCACTGGAGAGGAATCCTCAGGTTCCGGCCCCGACTCCACACAAGGTCTTAGGCCCCGGCATCGACGGGAGAGGAATCCCGAGAGGCCCCCGAGGAACTCGCATGGGGACTGGCCTTTCCTGAGGCCACCAGAGCGGGTCCCTGAGGTCCACGTCGTAAGTCGAGAGCACCTGACGCAACTCGAGAAAATCCAGGAGGTTTTGCCCTCCAGGCGATTTGAGGCCCATTTCCGCTGAGGGTTCTCGAGGCTGATCACATCTAACCACTGGAACTTCCAAAGGGTCCTTCACACCCTTGCTGCAACTCAAGCAATCCCGCGACTTACCCGTCTCCACTCGAGAGGAAGCACGTGGTGTCCCGCAAACATCCAGGGGAGCCCCGTTTCCGCCTCCTAGCTCGAGATGAGTGATCCTTTCCCTGTTTCGTAGGGAAAGAATTCCCGGCGTTCCCGTCGCATCTCAAGAGGAGGCGCTCTCCACAGGAAAGGCGAGAGGAACTCCAGGGTCGTGCCACCATTCCAAGAGTCCCCCAGATGTGTCAGTCCATTCCAGAGGAACCTGTTTTCCCTGCACTGCCTTGACGTTCAAGCCGAGGATCGACTCCCACCACGTGTGCACGAGGGACAGCCCTGTGGGAAAGCCTCGTGGGAAAGCCTCGTGGGAAAGACTCGAGGGAAAACCATAGATCCTTTGATCCACGCGGCGGACTGCGTGACACTGCTGCTACCGCTCTGGAGGAAAGCGCAAGTGCATGCCCGCATTCGAGACGAGGACTGACTCCCCTGGGGAGACTCCAGAAGTACCCCAAGATCCATGTCAGCACTGGAGAGGAATCCTCAGGTTCCGGCCCCGACTCCACACAAGGTCTTAGGCCCCGGCATCGACGGGAGAGGAATCCCGAGAGGCCCCCGAGGAACTCGCATGGGGACTGGCCTTTCATGAGGCCACCAGAGCGGGTCCCTGAGGTCCCCGTCGTAAGTCGAGAGCACCTGCTGCAACTCGAGAAAATCCATTAGGTTTTGCCCTCCAGGCGAGATGAGGCCCATTTCCCCTGAGGCTTCTCGAGGCCAATCACATCTAACCACTGGAACTTCCAAAGGGTCCTTCACACCCTTGCTGCAACTCAAGAAGTTCCCCCATATACCCGTCTGCACTCGAGAGGAAGCACGTGGTGTCCCGCACACATCCAGGGGAGCCCCGATTCCGACTCCTAGCTCGAGATGAGGGATCCTTTCCCTGTTTCATAGGGAAAGAATTCCCGGCGTTCCCGTCGCATCTCAAGAGGAGGCGCTCTCCACCGGAAAGGCGAGAGGAACTCCAGGGTCATGCCACCATTCCAAGAGTCCCCCAGATATGTCAGTCCATTCCAGAGGAACATGTTTTCCCTGCACTGCCTTGACGTTCAAGCCCAGGATCGACTCCCACCACGTGTGCTCGTGGGACAGCCCTGTGGGAAAGCTTCGTGGGAAAGCCTCGTTGGAAAGACTCGAGGGAAAACCATAGATCCTTTGATCCACGCGGCGGACTGCGTGACACTGCTGCTACCGCTCTGGAGGAAAGCGCAAGTGCATGCCCGCATTCGAGACGAGGACGACTCCCCTTGGGAGACTCCAGAAGTACCCCAAGATCCATGTCAGCACTGGAGAGGAATCCTCAGGTTCCGGCCCCGACTCCACACAAGGTCTTAGGCCCCGGCATCGATGGGAGAGGAATCCCGAGAGGCCCCCGAGGAACTCGCATGGGGACTGGCCTTTCCTGAGGCCACCAGAGCGGGTCCCTGAGGTCCCCGTCGTAAGTCGAGAGCACCTGCCGCAACTCGAGAAAATCCAGGAGGTTTTGCCCTCCAGGAGAGATGAGGCCCATTTCCAAAGAGGCTTCTCGAGGCTAATCACATCTAACCACTGGAACTTCCAAAGGGTGCTTCACACCCTTGCTGCAACTCAAGAAGTTCCCCGACATACCCGTCTCCACTCGAGAGGAAGCACGTGGGTCCCGCACACATCCAGGGGAGCCCCGTTTCCGCCTCCAAGCTCGAGATGAGGGATCCTTTCCCTGTTTCTTAGGGAAAGAATTCCCGGCGTTCCCGTCGCATCTCAAGAGGATGCGCTCTCCACAGGAAAGGCGAGAGGAACTCCAGGGTCGTGCCACCATTCCAAGAGTCCCCCAGATGTGTCAGTCCATTCCAGAGGAACCTGTTTTCCCTGCACTGCCTTGACGTTCAAGCCGTGGATCGACTCCCACCACGTGTGCACGTGGGACATCCCTGTGGGAAAGCCTCGTGGGAAAGCCTCGTGGGAAAGACTCGAGGGAAAACCATAGATCCTTTGATCCACGCGACGGACTGCGTGACACTGCTGATACCGCTCTGGAGGAAAGCGCAAGTGCATGCCCGCATTTGAGACGAGGACTGACTCCCCTGGGGAGACTCCAGAAGTACCCCAAGATCCATGTCAGCACTGGAGAGGAATCCTCAGGTTCCGGCCCCGACTCCACACAAGGTCTTAGGCCCCGGCATCGACGGGAGAGGAATCCCGAGAGGCCCCAGAGGAACTCGCATGGGGACTGGCCTTTCCTGAGGCCACCAGAGCGGGTCCCTGTGGTCCACGTCGTAAGTCGAGAGCACCTGCCACAACTCGAGAAAATCCAGGAGGTTTTGCCCTCCAGGCGAGATGAGGCCCATTTCCGCTGAGGCTTCTCGAGGCCAATCACTTCTAACCACTGGAACTTCCAAAGGGTCCTTCACACCCTTGCTGCAACTCAAGAAGTTCCCCGACATACCCGTCTCCACTCGAGAGGAAGCACGTGGTGTCCCGCACACATCCAGGGGAGCCCCGTTTCCGCCTCCTAGCTCGAGATGAGGGATCCTTTCCCTGTTTCGTAGGGAAAGAATTCCCGGCGTTCCCGTCGCATCTCAAGAGGAGGCGCTCTCCACAGGAAAGGCGAGAGGAACTCCAGTGTCGTGACACCATTCCAAGAGTCCCCCAGATGTGTCAGTCCATTCCAGAGGAACCTGTTTTCCCTGCACTGCCTTGACGTTCAAGCCGAGGATCGACTCCCACCACGTGTGCACGTGGGACAGCCCTGTGGGAAAGCCTCGTGGGAAAGCCTCGTGGGAAAGACTCGAGGGAAAACCATAGATCCTTTGATCCACGCGGCGGACTGCGTGACACTGCTGCTACCGCTGTGGAGGAAAGCGCAAGTGCATGCCCGCATTCGAGACGAGGACTGACTCCCCTGGGGAGACGCCAGAAGTACCCCAACATCCATGTCAGCACTGGAGAGGAATCCTCAGGTTCCGGCCCCGACTCCACACAAGGTCTTATGCCCCGGCATCGACGGGAGAGGAATCCCGAGAGGCCTCCGAGGAACTCGCATGGGGACTGGCCTTTCCTGAGGCCACCAGAGCGGGTCCCTGAAGTCCCCGTCGTAAATCGAGAGCACCTGCCGCAACTCGAGAAAATCCAGGAGGATTTGCCCTCCAGGCGAGATGAGGCCCATTTCCGCTGAGGCTTCTCGAGGCCAATCATATCTAACCACTGGAACTTCCAAAGGGTCCTTCACACCCTTGCTTCAACTCAAGCAGTTGTGCGACATTCCCGTCTCCACTCGAGAGGAAGCACGTGGTGTCCCGCACACATCCAGGGGAGCCCCGTTTCCGCCTCCTAGCTCGAGATGAGGGATCCTTTCCCTGTTTCGTAGGGAAAGAATTCCCGGCGTTCCCGTCGCATCTCAAGAGGAGGCGCTCTCCACAGGAAAGGCGAGAGGAACTCCAGGGTCGAGCCACCATTCCAAGAGTCCCCCAGATGTGTCAGTCCATTCCAGAGGAACCTGTTTTCCCTGCACTGCCTTGACGTTCAAGCCGAGGATCGACTCCCACCACGTGTGCACGTGGGACAGCCCTGTGGGAAAGCCTCGTGGGAAAGCCTCGTGGGAAAGACTCGAGGGAAAACCATAGATCCTTTGATCCACGCGGCGGACTGCGTGACACTGCTGCTACCGCTCTGGAGGAAAGCGCAAGTGCATGCCCGCATTCGAGACGAGGACTGACTCCCCTGGGGAGACTCCAGAAGTACCCCAAGATCCATGTCAGCACTGGAGAGGAATCCTCAGGTTCCGGCCCCGACTCCACACAAGGTCTTAGGCCCCGGCATCGACGGGAGAGGAATCCCGAGAGGCCCCCGAGGAACTCGCATGGGGACTGGCCTTTCCTGAGGCCACCAGAGCGGGTCCCTGAGGTCCCCGTCGTAAGTCGAGAGCACCTGCCGCAACTCGAGAAAATCCAGGAGGTTTTGCCCTCCAGGCGAGATGAGGCCCATTTCCGCTGAGGCTTTTCGAGGCCAATCACATCTAACCACTGGAACTTCCAAAGGGTCCTTCACACCCTTGCTGCAACTCAAGAAGTTCCCCGACATACCCGTCTCCACTCGAGAGGAAGCACGTGGGTCCCGCACACATCCAGGGGAGCCCCGTTTCCGCCTCCTAGCTCGAGATGAGGGATCCTTTCCCTGTTTCGTAGGGAAAGAATTCCCGACGTTCCCGTCGCATCTCAAGAGGAGGCGCTCTCCACAGGAAAGGCGAGAGGAACTCCAGGGTCCTGCCACCATTCCAAGAGTCCCCCAGATGTGTCAGTCCATTCCAGAGGAACCTGTTTTCCCTGCACTGCCTTGACGTTCAAGCCGAGGATCGACTCCCACCACGTGTGCACGTGGGACAGCCCTGTGGGAAAGCCTCGTGGGAAAGCCTCGTGGGAAAGACTCGAGGGAAAACCATAGATCCTTTGATCCACGCGGCGGACTGCGTGACACTGCTGCTACCGCTCTGGAGGAAAGCGCAAGTGCTTTCCCGCATTCGAGACGAGGACTGACTCCCCTGGGGAGACTCCAGAAGTACCCCAAGATCCATGTCAGCACCGGAGAGGAATCCTCAGGTTCCGGCCCTGACTCCACACAAGGTCTTAGGCCCCGGCATCGACGGGAGAGGAATCCCGAGAGGCCCCCGAGGAACTCGCATGGGGACTGGCCTTTCTGAGGCCACCAGAGTGGGTCCCTGAGGTCCCCGTCGTAAGTCGAGAGCACCTGCCGCAACTCCAGAAAATCCAGGAGGTTTTGCCCTCCAGACGAGATGAGGCCCATTTCCCCTGAGGCTTCTCGAGTCCAATCACATCTAACCACTGGAACTTCCAAAGGGTCATTCACACCCTTGCTGCAACTCAAGAAGTTCCCCGAAATACACGTCTCCACTCGAGAGGAAGCACGTGGGGTCCCGCACACATCCAGGGGAGCCCCGTTCCCGCCTCCTAGCTCGAGATGAGGGATCCTTTCCCTGTTTCGTAGGGAAAGAATTCCCGGCGTTCCCGTCGCATCTCAAGAGGAGGCGCTCTCCACAGGAAAGGCGAGAGGAACTCCAGGGTCGTGCCACCATTCCAAGAGTCCCCCAGATGTGTCAGTCCATTCCAGAGGAACATGTTTTCCCTGCACTGCCTTGACGTTCAAGCCGAGGATCGACTCCCACCACGTGTGCACGTGGGACAGCCCTGTGGGAAAGCCTCGTGGGAAAGCCTCGTGGGAAAGACTCGAGGGAAAACCATAGATCCTTTGATCCACGAGGCGGACTGCGTGACACTGCTGCTACCAGTATGGAGGAAAGCGCAAGTGCATGCCCGCATTCGAGACGAGGACTGACTCCCCTGGGGAGACTCCAGAAGTACCCCAAGATCCATGTCAGCACTGGAGAGGAATCCTCAGGTTCCGGCCCCGACTCCACACAAGGTCTTAGGCCCCGGCATCGACGGGAGAGGAATCCCGAGAGGCCCCCGAGGAACTCGCATGGGGACTGGCCTTTCCTGAGGCCACCAGAGCGGGTCCCTGAGGTCCCCGTCGTAAGTCGAGAGCACCTGCCGCAACTCGAGAAAATCCAGGAGGTTTTGCCCTCCAGGCGAGATGAGGCCCATTTCCGCTGATGCTTCTCGAGGCCAATCACATCTAACCACTGGAACTTCCAAAGGGTCCTTCACACCCTTGCTGCAACTCAAGAAGTTCCCCGACATACCCGTCTCCACTCGAGAGGAAGCACGTGGGTCCCGCACACATCCAGGGGAGCCCCATTTCCTCCTCCTATCTCGAGATGAGGGATCCTTTCCCTGTTTAGTAGGGAAAGAATTCCCGGCGTTCCTGTCGCATCTCAAGAGGAGGCACTCTCCACAGGAAAGGCGAGCGGAACTCCAGGGTCGTGCCACCATTCCAAGAGTCCCCCAGATGTGTCAGTCCATTCCAGAGGAACCTGTTTTCCCTGCACTGCCTTGACGTTCAAGCCGAGGATCGACTCCCACCACGTGTGCACGTGGGACAGCCCTGTGGGAAAGCCTCGTGGGAAAGACTCGAGGGAAAACCATAGATCCTTTGATCCACGCGGCGGACTGCGTGACACTGCTGCTACCGCTCTGGAGGAAAGCGCAAGTGCATGCCCGCATTCGAGACGAGGACTGACTCCCCTGGGGAGACTCCAGAAGTACCCCAAGATCCATGTCAGCACTGGAGAGGAATCCTCAGGTTCCGGCCCCGACTCCACACAAGGTCTTAGGCCCCGGCATCGACGGGAGAGGAATCCCGAGAGGCCCCCGAGGAACTCGCATGGGGACTGGCCTTTCTGAGGCCACCAGAGTGGGTCCCTGAGGTCCCCGTCGTAAGTCGAGAGCACCTGCCGCAACTCGAGAAAATCCAGGAGGTTTTGCCCTCCAGACGAGATGAGGCCCATTTCCGCTGAGGCTTCTCGAGGCTAATCACGTCTAACCACTGAAACTTCCAAAGGGTCCTTCACACCCTTGCTGCAACTCAAGAAGTTCCCCGAAATACACGTCTCCACTCGAGAGGAAGCACGTGGGGTCCCGCACACATCCAGGGGAGCCCCGTTCCCGCCTCCTAGCTCGAGATGAGGGATCCTTTCCCTGTTTCGTAGGGAAAGAATTCCCGGCGTTCCAGTCGCATCTCAAGAGGAGGCGCTCTCCACAGGAAAGGCGAGAGGAACTCCAGGGTCGTGCCACCATTCCAAGAGTCCCCCAGATGTGTCAGTCCATTCCAGAGGAACCTGTTTTCCCTGCACTGCCTTGACGTTCAAGCCGAGGATCGACTCCCACCACGTGTGCACGTGGGACAGCCCTGTGGGAAAGCCTCGTGGGAAAGCCTCGTGGGAAAGACTCAAGGGAAAACCATAGATCCTTTGATCCACGAGGCGGACTGCGTGAAACTGCTGCTACCGCTCTGGAGGAAAGCGCAAGTGCATGCCCGCATTGGAGACGAGGACTGACTCCCCTGGGGAGACTCCAGAAGTACCCCAAGATCCATGTCAGCACTGGAGAGGAATCCTCAGGTTCCGGCCCCGACTCCACACAAGGTCTTAGGCCCCGGCATCGACGGGAGAGGAATCCCGAGAGGCCCCCGAGGAACTCGCATTGGGACTGGCCTTTCCTGAGGCCACCAGAGCGGGTCCCTGAAGTCCCCGTCGTAAGTCGAGAGCACCTGCCGAAACTCGAGAAAATCCAGGAGGTTTTGCCCTCCAGGCGAGATGAGGCCCATTTCCGCTGAGGCTTCTCGAGGCCAATCACATCTAACCACTGGAACTTCCAAAGGGTCCTTCACACCCTTGCTGCAACTCAAGAAGTTCCCCGACATACCCGTCTCCACTCGTGAGGAAGCACGTGGTGTCCTGCACACATCCAGGGGAGCCCCGTTTCCGCCTCCTAGCTCGAGATGAGGGATCCTTTCCCTGTTTCGTAGGGAAAGAATTCCCGGCGTTCCCGTCGCATCGCAAGAGGAGGCGCTCTCCACAGGAAAGGCGAGAGGAACTCCAGGGTCGTGCCACCATTCTAAGAGTCCCCCAGATGTGTCAGTCCATTCCAGAGGAACCTGTTTTCCCTGCAATGCCTTGACGTTCAAGCCGAGGATCGACTCCCACCACGTGTGCACGTGGGACAGCCCTGTGGGAAAGCCTCGTGGGAAAGCCTCGTGGGAAAGACTCGAGGGAAAACCATAGATCCTTTGATCCACGCGGCGGACTGCGTGACACTGCTGCTACCGCTCTGGAGGAAAGCGCAAGTGCATGCCCGCATTCGAGACGAGGACTGACTCCCCTGGGGAGACTCCAGAAGTACCCCAAGATCCATGTCAGCACTGAAGAGGAATCCTCAGGTTCCGGCCCCGACTCCACACAAGGTCTTAGGCCCCGGCATCGACGGGAGAGGAATCCCGAGAGGCCCCCGAGGAACTCGCATGGGGACTGGCCTTTCCTGAGGCCACCAGAGCGGGTCCCTGAGGTCCCCGTCGTAAGTCGAGAGCACCTGCCGCAACTCGAGAAAATCCAGGAGGTTTTGCCCTCCAGGCGAGATGAGGCCCATTTCCGCTGAGGCTTCTCGAGGCCAATCACATCTAACCACTGGAACTTCCAAAGGGTCCTTCACACCCTTGCTGCAACTCAAGAAGTTCCCCGACATACCCGTCTGCACTCGAGAGGAAGCACGTGGGGTCCCGCACATATCCAGGGGAGCCCCGTTTCCGCCTCCTAGCTCGAGATGAGGGATCCTTTCCCTGTTTCGTAGGGAAAGAATTCCCGGCGTTCCCGTCGCATCTCAAGAGGAGGCGCTCTCCACAGGAAAGGCGAGAGGAACTCCAGGGTCGTTCCACCATTACAAGAGTCCCCAGATGTGTCAGTCCATTCCAGAGGAACCGGTTTTCCCTGCACTGCCTTGACGTTCAAGCCGAGGATCGACTCCCACCACGTGTGCACGTGGGACAGCCCTGTGGGAAAGCCTCGTGGGAAAGCCTCGTGGGAAAGACTCGAGGGAAAACCATAGATCCTTTGATCCACGCGGCGGACTGCGTGACACTGCTGCTACCGCCCTGGAGGAAAGCGCAAGTGCATGCCCGCATTCGAGACGAGGACTGACTCCCCTGGGGAGACTCCAGAAGTACCCCAAGCTCCATGTCAGTACTGGAGAGGAATCCTCAGGTTCCGGCCCGACTCCACACAAGGTCTTAGGCCCCGGCATCGACGTGAGAGGAATCCCGAGAGGCCCCCGAGGAACTCGCTTGGGGACTGGCCTTTCCTGAGGCCACCAGAGCGGGTCCCTGAGGTCCCCGTCGTAAGTCGAGAGCACCTGCCGCAACTCGAGAAAATCCAGGAGGTTTTGCCCTCCAGGCGAGATGAGGCCCATTTCCGCTGAGGCTTCTCAAGGCTAATCACGTCTAACCACTGAACTTCCAAAGGGTCATTCACACCCTTGCTGCAACTCAAGAAGTTCCCCGACATACCCGTCTCCACTCGAGACGAAGCACGTGGGTCCCGCACACATCCAGGGGAGCCCCATTTCCGCCTCCTAGCTCGAGATGAGGGATCCTTTCCCTGTTTCGTAGGGAAAGAATTCCCGGCGTTCCCGTCGCATCTCAAGAGGAGGCGCTCTCCACAGGAAAGGCGAGAGGAACTCCAGGGTCGTGCCACCATTCCAAGAGTCCCCCAGATGTGTCAGTCCATTCCAGAGGAACCGGATTTCCCTGCACTGCCTTGACGTTCAAGCCGAGGATCGACTCCCACCACGTGTGCACGTGGGACAGCCCTGTGGGAAAGCCTCGTGGGAAAGCCTCGTGGGAAAGACTCGAGGGAAATCCATAGATCCTTTGATCCACGCGGCAGACTGCGTGACACTGCTGCTACCGCTCTGGAGGAAAGCGCAAGTGCATGGCCGCATTCGAGACGAGGACTGACTCCCCTGGGGAGACTCCAGAAGTACCCCAAGATCCAAGTCAGCACTGGAGAGGAATCCTCAGGTTCCGGCCCCGACTCCACACACGGTCTTAGGCCCCGGCATCGACGGGAGAGGAATCCCGAGAGGCCCCCAAGGAACTCGCATGGGGACTGGCCTTTCCTGAGGCCACCAGAGCGGTTCCCTCAGGTCCCCGTCGTAAGTCGAGAGCACCTGCCGCAACTCGAGAAAATCCAGGAGGTTTTGCCCTCCAGGCGAGATGAGGCCCATTTCCGCTGAGGCTTCTCGAGGCCAATCACGTCTAACCACTGGAACTTCCAAAGGGTCCTTCACACCCTTGCTGCAACTCAAGAAGTTCCCCGACATACCCGTCTGCACTCGAGAGGAAGCACGTGGTGTCCCGCACACATCCAGGGGAGCCCCGTTTCCGCCTCCTAGCTCGAGATGAGGGATCCTTTCCCTGTTTCGTAGGGAAAGAATTCCCGGCGTTCCCGTCGCATCTCAAGAGGAGGCGCTCTCCACAGGAAAGGCGAGAGGAACTCCAGGGTCGTGCCACCATCCCAAGAGTCCCCCAGATGTGTCAGTCCATTCCAGAGGAACCTGTTTTCCCTGCACTGCCTTGACGTTTAAGCCGAGGATCGACTCCCACCACTTGTGCACGTGGGACAGCCCTGTGGGAAAGCCTCGTGGGAAAGCCTCGTGGGAAAGACTCGAGGGAAAACCATAGATCCTTTGATCCACGCGGCGGACTGCGTGACACTGCTGCTACCGCTCTGGAGGAAAGCGCAAGTGCATGCCCGCATTCGAGACGAGGACTGACTCCCCTGGGGAGACTCCAGAAGTACCCCAAGATCCATGTCAGCACTGGAGAGGAATCCTCAGGTTCCGGCCCCGACTCCACACAAGGTCTTAGGCCCCGGCATCGACGGGAGAGGAATCCCGAGACGCCCCCGAGGAACTCGCATGGGGACTGGCCTTTCCTGAGGCCACCAGAGCGGGTCCCTGAGGTCCCCGTCGTAATTCGAGAGCTCCTGCCGCAACTCGAGAAAATCCAGGAGGTTTTGCCCTCCAGGCGAGATGAGGCCCATTTCCGCTGAGGCTTCTCAAGGCCAATCACATCTAACCACTGGAACTTCCAAAGGGTCCTACACACCCTTGCTGCAACTCAAGAAGTTCCGCGACATACCCGTCTCCACTCGAGGCGAAACACGTGGGGTCCCGCACACATCCACGGGAGCCCCTTTTCCGCCTCCTAGCTCGAGATGAGGGATCCTTTCCCTGTTTCGTAGGGAAAGAATTCCCGGCGTTCCCGTCGCATCTCAAAAGGAGGAGCTCTGCACAGGAAAGCCGAGAGGAACTCAAGGGTCGTGCCACCATTCCAAGAGACCCCAGATGTGTCAGTCCATTCCAGAGGAACCTGTTTTCCCTGCACTGCCTTGACGTTCAAGCCGAGGATCGACTCCCACCACGTGTGCACGTGGGACAGCCCTGTGGGAAAGCCTCGTGGGAAAGCCTCGTGGGAAAGACTCGAGGGAAAACCATAGATCCTTTGATACACGCGGCGGACTGCGTGACACTGCTGCTACCGCTCTGGAGGAAAGCACAAGTGCATGCCCGCATTCGAGACGAGGACTGACTCCCCTGGGGAGACTCCAGAAGTACCCCAAGATCCATGTCAGCACTGGAGAGGAATCCTCAGGTTCCGGCCCCGACTCCACACAAGGTCTTAGGCCCCGGCATCGACGGGAGAGGAATCCCGAGAGGCCCCCGAGGAACTCGCATGGGGACTGGCCTTTCCTGAGGCCACCAGAGCGGGTCCCTGAGGTCCCCGTCGTAAGTCGAGAGCACCTGCCGCAACTGGAGAAAATCCAGGAGGTTTTGCCCTCCAGGCGAGATGAGGCCCATTTCCGCTGAGGCTTCTCGAGGCCAATCACATCTAACCACTGGAACTTCCAAAGGGTCCTTCACACCCTTGCTGCAACTCAAGAAGTTCCCCGACATACCCGTCTGCACTCGAGAGGAAGCACGTGGGGTCCCGCACACATCCAGGGGAGCCCCGTTTCCGCCTCCTAGCTCGAGATGAGGGATCCTTTCCCTGTTTCGTAGGGAAAGAATTCCCGGCGTTCCCGTCGCATCTCAAGAGGAGGCGCTCTCCACAGGAAAGGCGAGAGGAACTCCAGGGTCGTCCCACCATTCCAAGAGTCCCCAGATGTGTCAGTCCATTCCAGAGGAACCGGTTTTCCCTGCACTGCCTTGACGTTCAAGCCGAGGATCGACTCCCACCACGTGTGCACGTGGGACAGCCCTGTGGGAAAGCCTCGTGGGAAAGCCTCGTGGGAAAGACTCGAGGGAAAACCATAGATCCTTTGATCCACGCGGCGGACTGCGTGACACTGCTGCTACCGCCCTGGAGGAAAGCGCAAGTGCATGCCCGCATTCGAGACGAGGACTGACTCCCCTGGGGAGACTCCAGAAGTACCCCAAGATCCATGTCAGTACTGGAGAGGAATCCTCAGGTTCCGGCCCGACTCCACACAAGGTCTTAGGCCCCGGCATCGACGTGAGAGGAATCCCGAGAGGCCCCCGAGGAACTCGCTTGGGGACTGGCCTTTCCTGAGGCCACCAGAGCGGGTCCCTGAGGTCCCCGTCGTAAGTCGAGAGCACCTGCCGCAACTCCAGAAAATCCAGGAGGTTTTGCCCTCCAGGCGAGATGAGGCCCATTTCCGCTGAGGCTTCTCGAGGCTAATCACGTCTAACCACTGAACTTCCAAAGGGTCATTCACACCCTTGCTGCAACTCAAGAAGTTCCCCGACATACCCGTCTCCACTCGAGACGAAGCACGTGGGTCCCGCACACATCCAGGGGAGCCCCATTTCCGCCTCCTAGCTCGAGATGAGGGATCCTTTCCCTGTTTCGTAGGGAAAGAATTCCCGGCGTTCCCGTCGCATCTCAAGAGGAGGCGCTCTCCACAGGAAAGGCGAGAGGAACTCCAGGGTCGTGCCACCATTCCAAGAGTCCCCCAGATATGTCAGTCCATTCCAGAGGAACCGGTTTTCCCTGCACTGCCTTGACGTTCAAGCCGAGGATCGACTCCCACCACGTGTGCACGTGGGACAGCCCTGTGGGAAAGCCTCGTGGGAAAGCCTCGTGGGAAAGACTCGAGGGAAATCCATAGATCCTTTGATCCACGCGGCAGACTGCGTGACACTGCTGCTACCGCTCTGGAGGAAAGCGCAAGTGCATGCCCGCATTCGAGACGAGGACTGACTCCCCTGGGGAGACTCCAGAAGTACCCCAAGATCCAAGTCAGCACTGGAGAGGAATCCTCAGGTTCCGGCCCCGACTCCACACACGGTCTTAGGCCCCGGCATCGACGGGAGAGGAATCCCGAGAGGCCCCCAAGGAACTCGCATGGGGACTGGCCTTTCCTGAGGCCACCAGAGCGGTTCCCTCAGGTCCCCGTCGTAAGTCGAGAGCACCTGCCGCAACTCGAGAAAATCCAGGAGGTTTTGCCCTCCAGGGGAGATGAGGCCCATTTCCGCTAAGGCTTCTCGAGGCCAATCACGTCTAACCACTGGAACTTCCAAAGGGTCCTTCACACCCTTGCTGCAACTCAAGAAGTTCCCCGACATACCCGTCTGCACTCGAGAGGAAGCACGTGGTGTCCCGCACACATCCAGGGGAGCCCCGTTTCCGCCTCCTAGCTCGAGATGAGGGATCCTTTCCCTGTTTCGTAGGGAAAGAATTCCCGGCGTTCCCGTCGCATCTCAAGAGGAGGCGCTCTCCACAGGAAAGGCGAGAGGAACTCCAGGGTCGTGCCACCATCCCAAGAGTCCCCCAGATGTGTCAGTCCATTCCAGAGGAACCTGTTTTCCCTGCACTGCCTTGACGTTCAAGCCGAGGATCGACTCCCACCACTTGTGCACGTGGGACAGCCCTGTGGGAAAGCCTCGTGGGAAAGCCTCGTGGGAAAGACTCGAGGGAAAACCATAGATCCTTTGATCCACGCGGCGGACTGCGTGACACTGCTGCTACCGCTCTGGAGGAAAGCGCAAGTGCATGCCCGCATTCGAGACGAGGACTGACTCCCCTGGGGAGACTCCAGAAGTACCCCAAGATCCATGTCAGCACTGGAGAGGAATCCTCAGGTTCCGGCCCCGACTCCACACAAGGTCTTAGGCCCCGGCATCGACGTGAGAGGAATCCCGAGACGCCCCCGAGGAACTCGCATGGGGACTGGCCTTTCCTGAGGCCAACAGAGCGGGTCCCTGAGGTCCCCGTCGTAAGTCGAGAGCTCCTGCCGCAACTCGAGAAAATCCAGGAGGTTTTGCCCTCCAGGCGAGATGAGGCCCATTTCCGCTGAGGCTTCTCGAGGCCAATCACATCTAACCACTGGAACTTCCAAAGGGTCCTACACACCCTTGCTGCAACTCAAGAAGTTCCGCGACATACCCGTCTCCACTCGAGGCGAAACACGTGGGGTCCCGCACACATCCACGGGAGCCCCTTTTCCGCCTCCTAGCTCGAGATGAGGGATCCTTTCCCTGTTTCGTAGGGAAAGAATTCCCGGCGTTCCCGTCGCATCTCAAAAGGAGGAGCTCTGCACAGGAAAGCCGAGAGGAACTCAAGGGTCGTGCCACCATTCCAAGAGACCCCAGATGTGTCAGTCCATTCCAGAGGAACCTGTTTTCCCTGCACTGCCTTGACGTTCAAGCCGAGGATCGACTCCCACCACGTGTGCACGTGGGACAGCCCTGTGGGAAAGCCTCGTGGGAAAGCCTCGTGGGAAAGACTCGAGGGAAAACCATAGATCCTTTGATACACGCGGCGGACTGCGTGACACTGCTGCTACCGCTCTGGAGGAAAGCACAAGTGCATGCCCGCATTCGAGACGAGGACTGACTCCCCTGGGGAGACTCCAGAAGTACCCCAAGATCCATGTCAGCACTGGAGAGGAATCCTCAGGTTCCGGCCCCGACTCCACACAAGGTCTTAGGCCCCGGCATCGACGGGAGAGGAATCCCGAGAGGCCCCCGAGGAACTCGCATGGGGACTGGCCTTTCCTGAGGCCACCAGAGCGGGTCCCTGAGGTCCCCGTCGTAAGTCGAGAGCACCTGCCGCAACTCGAGAAAATCCAGGAGGTTTTGCCCTCCAGGCGAGATGAGGCCCATTTCCGCTGAGGCTTCTCGAGGCCAATCACATCTAACCACTGGAACTTCCAAAGGGTCCTTCACACCCTTGCTGCAACTCAAGAAGTTCCCCGACATACCCGTCTGCACTCGAGAGGAAGCACGTGGGGTCCCGCACACATCCAGGGGAGCCCCGTTTCCGCCTCCTAGCTCGAGATGAGGGATCCTTTCCCTGTTTCGTAGGGAAAGAATTCCGGGCGTTCCCGTCGCATCTCCAGAGGAGGCGCTCTCCACAGGAAAGGCGAGAGGAACTCCAGGGTCATGCCACCATTCCAAGAGTCCCCCAGATGTGTCAGTCCATTCCAGAGGAACCTGTTTTCCCTGCACTGCCTTGACGTTCAAGCCGAGGATCGACTCCCACCACGTGTGCACGTGGGACAGCCCTGTGGGAAAGCCTCGTGGAAAGCCTCGTGGGAAAGACTCGAGGGAAAACCATAGATCCTTTGATCCACGGGGCGGACTGGGTGACACTGCTGCTACCGCTCTGGAGGAAAGCGCAAGTGCATGCCCGCATTCGAGACGAGGACTGACTCCCCTGGGGAGACTCCAGAAGTACCCCAAGATCCATGTCAGCACTGGAGAGGAATCCTCAGGTTCCGGCCCCGACTCCACACAAGGTCTTAGGCCCCGGCATCGACGGGAGAGGAATCCCGAGAGGCCCCCGAGGAACTCGCATGGGGACTGGCCTTTCTGAGGCCACCAGAGTGGGTCCCTGAGGTCCCCGTCGTAAGTCGAGAGCACCTGCCGCAACTCGAGAAAATCCAGGAGGTTTTGCCCTCCAGACGAGATGAGGCCCATTTCCGCTGAGGCTTCTCGAGGCTAATCACGTCTAACCCTGAAACTTCCAAAGGGTCCTTCACACCCTTGCTGCAACTCAAGTAGTTCCCCGAAATACACGTCTCCACTCGAGAGGAAGCACGTGGGGTCCCGCACACATCCAGGGGAGCCCCGTTCCCGCCTCCTAGCTCGAGATGAGGGATCCTTTCCCTGTTTCGTAGGGAAAGAATTCCCGGCGTTCCCGTCGCATCTCAAGAGGAGGCGCTCTCCACAGGAAAGGCGAGAGGAACTCCAGGGTCGTGCCACCATTCCAAGAGTCCCCCAGATGTGTCAGTCCATTCCAGAGGAACCTGTTTTCCCTGCACTGCCTTGACGTTCAAGCCGAGGATCGACTCCCACCACGTGTGCACGTGGGACAGCCCTGTGGGAAAGCCTCGTGGGAAAGCCTCGTGGGAAAGACTCGAGGGAAAACCATAGATCCTTTGATCCACGAGGCGGACTGCGTGACACTGCTGCTACCGCTCTGGAGGAAAGCGCAAGTGCATGCCCGCATTCGAGACGAGGACTGACTCCCCTGGGGAGACTCCAGAAGTACCCCAAGATCCATGTCAGCACTGGAGAGGAATCCTCAGGTTCCGGCCCCGACTCCACACAAGGTCTTAGGCCCCGGCATCGACGGGAGAGGAATCCCGAGAGGCCCCCGAGGAACTCGCATGGGGACTGGCCTTTCCTGAGGCCACCAGACCGGGTCCCTGAAGTCCCCGTCGAAAGTCGAGAGCACCTGCCGAAACTCGAGAAAATCCAGGAGGTTTTGCCCTCCAGGCGAGATGAGGCCCATTTCCGCTGAGGCTTCTCGAGGCCAATCACATCTAACCACTGGAACTTCCAAAGGGTCCTTCACACCCTTGCTGCAACTCAAGAAGTTCCCCGACATACCCGTCTCCACTCGTGAGGAAGCACGTGGTGTCCTGCACACATCCAGGGGAGCCCCGTTTCCGCCTCCTAGCTCGAGATGAGGGATCCTTTCCCTGTTTCGTAGGGAAAGAATTCCCGGCGTTCCCGTCGCATCTCAAGAGGAGGCGCTCTCCACAGGAAAGGCGAGAGGAACTCCAGGGTCGTGCCACCATTCTAAGAGTCCCCCAGATGTGTCAGTCCATTCCAGAGGAACCTGTTTTCCCTGCAATGCCTTGACGTTCAAGCCGAGGATCGACTCCCACCACGTGTGCACGTGGGACAGCCCTGTGGGAAAGCCTCGTGGGAAAGCCTCGTGGGAAAGACTCGAGGGAAAATCATAGATCCTTTGATCCACGCGGCGGACTGCGTGACACTGCTGCTACCGCTCTGGAGGAAAGCGCAAGTGCTTTCCCGCATTCGAGACGAGGACTGACTCCCCTGGGGAGACTCCAGAAGTACCCCAAGATCCATGTCAGCACTGGAGAGGAATCCTCAGGTTCCGGCCCCGACTCCACACAAGGTCTTAGGCCCCGGCATCGACGGGAGAGGAATCCCGAGAGGCCCCCGAGGAACTCGCATGGGGACTGGCCTTTCCTGAGGCCACCAGAGCGGGTCCCTGAGGTCCCCGTCGTAAGTCGAGAGCACCTGCCGAAACTCGAGAAAATCCAGGAGGTTTTCACCTCCAGGCGAGATGAGGCCCATTTCCGCTGAGGCTTCTCGAGGCCAATCACGTCTAACCACTGGAACTTCCAAAGGGTCCTTCACACCCTTGCTGCAACTCAAGAAGTTCCCCGACATACCCGTCTCCACTCGAGAGGAAGCACGTGGGGTCCCGCACACATCCAGGGGAGCCCCGTTTCCGCCTCCTAGCTCGAGATGAGGGATCCTTTCCCTGTTTCGTAGGGAAAGAATTCCCGGCGTTCCCGTCGCATCTCAAGAGGAGGCGCTCTCCACAGGAAAGGCGAGAGGAACTCCAGGGTCGTGCCACCATTCCAAGAGTCCCCCAGATGTGTCAGTCCATTCCAGAGGAACCAGTTTTCCCTGCACTGCCTTGACGTTCAAGCCGAGGATCGACTCCCACCACGTGTGCACGTGGGACAGCCCTGTGGGAAAGCCTCGTGGGAAAGCCTCGTGGGAAAGAATCGAGGGAAATCCATAGATCCTTTGATCCACGCGGCAGACTGCGTGACACTGCTGCTACCGCTCTGGAGGAAAGCGCAAGTGCATGCCCGCATTCGAGACGAGGACTGACTCCCCTGGGGAGACTCCAGAAGTACCCCAAGATCCAAGTCAGCACTGGAGAGGAATCCTCAGGTTCCGGCCCCGACTCCACACACGGTCTTAGGCCCCGGCATCGACGGGAGAGGAATCCCGAGAGGCCCCCAAGGAACTCGCATGGGGACTGGCCTTTCCTGAGGCCACCAGAGCGGGTCCCTGAGGTCCCCGTCGTAAGTCGAGAGCTCCTGCCGCAACTCGAGAAAATCCAGGAGGTTTTGCCCTCCAGGCGTGATGAGGCCCATTTCCGCTGAGGCTTCTCGAGGCCAATCACATCTAACCACTGGAACTTCCAAAGGGTCCTACACACCCTTGCTGCAACTCAAGAAGTTCCCCGACATACACGTCTCACTCGAGAGGAAGCACGTGGGGTCCCGCACACATCCAGGGGAGCCCCTTTTCCGCCTCCTAGCTCGAGATGAGGGATCCTTTCCATGTTTCATAGGGAAAGAATTCCCGGCGTTCCCGTCGCATCTCTAGAGGAGGCACTCTCCACAGGAAAGGCGAGAGGAACTCCAGGGTCGTGCCACCATTCCAAGAGTCCCCCAGATGTGTCAGTCCATTCCAGAGGAACCTGTTTTCCCTGCACTGCCTTGACGTTCAAGCCGAGGATCGACACCCACCACGTGTGCACGTGGGACAGCCCTGTGGGAAAGCCTCGTGGGAAAGCCTCGTGGGAAAGACTCGAGGGAAAACCATAGATCCTTTGATCCACGCGGCGGACTGCGTGACACTGCTGCTACCGCTCTGGAGGAAAGCGCAAGTGCATGCCCGCATTCGAGGCGAGGACTGACTCCCGTGGGGAGACTCCAGAAGTACCATAAGATCCATGTCAGCACTGGAGAGGAATCCTCAGGTTCCGGCCCCGACTCCACACAAGGTCTTAGGCCCCGGCATCGACGGGAGAGGAATCCCGAGAGGCCCCCGAGGAACTCGCATGGGGACTGGCCTTTCCTGAGGCCACCAGTGCGGGTCCCTGAGGTCCCCGTCGTAAGTCGAGAGCACCTGCCGCAACTCGAGAAAATCCAGGAGGTTTTGCCCTCCAGGCGAGATGAGGCCCATTTCCGCTGAGGCTTCTCGAGGCCAATCACGTCTAACCACTGGAACTTCCAAAGGGTCCTTCACACCATTGCTGCAACTCAAGAAGTTCCCCGACATACCCGTCTCCACTCGAGAGGAAGCACGTGGGGTCCCGCACACAGCCAGGGGAGCCCCGTTTCCGCCTCCTAGCTCGAGATGAGGGATCCTTTCCCTGTTTCGTAGGGAAAGAATTCCCGGCGTTGCCGTAGCATCTCAAGAGGAGGCGCTCTCCTCAGGAAAGGCGAGAGGAACTCCAGGGTCGTGACACCATTCCAAGAGTCCCCCAGATGTGTCAGTCCATTCCAGAGGAACCTGTTTTCCCTGCACTGCCTTGACGTTCAAGCCGAGGATCGACTCCCACCACGTGTGCACGTGGGACAGCCCTGTGGGAAAGCCTCGTGGGAAAGCCTCGTGGGAAAGACTCGAGGGAAAACCATAGATCCTTTGATCCACGCGGCGGACTGCGTGACACTGCTGCTACCGCTCTGGAGGAAAGCGCAAGTGCATGCCCGCATTCGAGACGAGGACTGACTCCCCTGGGGAGACTCCAGAAGTACCCCAAGATCCATGTCAGCACTGGAGAGGAATCCTCAGGTTCCGGCCCCGACTCCACACAAGGTCTTAGGCCCCGGCATCGACGGGAGAGGAATCCCGAGAGGCCCCCGAGGAACTCGCATGGGGACTGGCCTTTCCTGAGGCCACCAGAGCGGGTCCCTGAGGTCCCCGTCGTAAGTCGAGAGCACCTGCCGCAACTCGAGAAAATCCAGGAGGTTTTGCCCTCCAGGCGAGATGAGGCCCATTTCCGCTGAGGCTTCTCGGGGCCAATCACATCTAACCAATGGAACTTCCAAAGGGTCCTTCACACTTTTGCTGCAACTCAAGAAGTTCCCCGAATACCCGTCTCCACTCGAGAGGAAGCACGTGGGGTCCGGCACACATCCAGGGGAGCCCCGTTTCCGCCTCCTAGCTCGAGATGAGGGATCCTATCCCTGTTTCGTAGGGAAAGAATTCCCGGCGTTCCCGTCGCACCTCAAGAGGAGGCGCTCTCCAAAGGAAAGGCGAGAGGAACTCCAGGGTCGTGCCACCATTCCAAGAGTCCCCCAGATGTGTCAGTCCATTCCAGAGGAACCTGTTTTCCCTGCACTGCCTTGACGTTCAAGCCAAGGATCGACTCCCACCACGTGTGCCCGTGGGACAGCCCTGTGGGAAAGCCTCGTGCGAAAGCCTCCTGGGAAAAACTCGAGGGAAAACCATAGATCCTTTGATCCACGCGGCGGACTGCGTGACACTGCTGCTACCGCTCTGGAGGAAAGCGCATGTGCATGCCCGCATTCGAGACGAGGACTGACTCCCCTGGGGAGACTCCAGAAGTACCCCAAGATCCGTGTCAGCACTGGAGAGGAATCCTCAGGTTCCGGCCCCGACTCCACACAAGGTCTTAGGCCCCGGCATCGACGGGAGAGGAATCCCGAGAGGCCCCCGAGGAACTCGCATGGGGACTGGCCTTTCCTGACGCCACCAGAGCGGGTCCCTGAGGTCCCCGTCGTAAGTCGAGAGCACCTGCCGCAACTCGAGAAAATCCAGGAGGTTTTGCCCTCCAGGCTAGATGAGGCCCATTTCCGCTGAGGCTTCTCGAGGCCAATCACATCTAACCACTGGAACTTCCAAAGCGTCCTTCACACCCTTGCTGCGACTCAAGAAGTTCCCCGACATACCCGTCTCCACTCGAGAGGAAGCACGTGGAGTCCCGCACACATCCAGGGGAGCCCCGTTTCCGCCTCCTAGCTCGAGATGAGGGATCCTTTCCCTGTTTCGTAGGGAAAGAATTCCCGGCGTTCCCGTCGCATCTCAAGAGGAGGCGCTCTCCACAGGAAAGGCGAGAGGAACTCCAGGGTCGTGCCACCATTCCACGAGTCCCCCAGATGTGTCAGTCCATTCCAGAGGAACCTGTTTTCCCTGCACTGCCTTGACGTTCAAGCCGAGGATCGAATCCCACCACGTGTGCACGAGGGACAGCCCTGTGGGAAAGCCTCGTGGGAAAGCCTCGTGAGAAAGACTCGAGGGAAAACCATACATCCTTTGATCCACGCGGCGGACTGGGTGACACTGCTGCTACCGCTCTGGAGGAAAGCGCAAGTGCATGCCCGCATTCGAGACGAGGACTGACTCCCCTGGGGAGACTCCAGAAGTACCCCAAGATCCATGTCAGCACTGGAGAGGAATCCTCAGGTTCCGGCCCCGACTCCACACAAGGTCTTAGACCCCGGCATCAACGGGAGAGGAATCCCGAGAGGCCCCCGAGGAACTCGCATGGGGACTGGCCTTTCCTCAGGCCACCAGAGCGGGTCCCTGAGGTCCCCGTCGTAAGTCGAGAGCACCTGCCGCAACTCGAGAAAATCCAGGAGGTTTTGCCCTCCAGGCGAGATGAGGCCCTTTTCCACTGAGTCTTCTCGAGGCCAATCACATCTAACCACTGGAACTTCCAAAGGGTCCTTCACACCCTTGCTGCAACTCAAGAAGTTCCCCGACATACCCGTCTCCACTCGAGAGGAAGCACGTGGGGTCCCGCACACATCCAGGGGAGCCCCGTTTCCGCCTCCTAGCTCGAGATGAGGGATCCTTTCCCTGTTTCGTAGGGAAAGAATTCCCGGCGTTCCCGTCGCATCTCAAGAGGAGGCGCTCTCCACAGGAAAGGCGAGAGGAACTCCAGGGTCGTGCCACCATTCCAAGAGTCCCCCAGATGTGTCAGTCCATTCCAGAGGAACCTGTTTTCCCTGCACTGCCTTGACGTTCAAGCCGAGGATCGACTCCCACCACGTGTGCACGTGGGACAGCCCTGTGGGAAAGCCTCGTGGGAAAGCCTCGTGGGAAAGACTCGAGGGAAAACCATAGATCCTTTGATCCACGCGGCGGACTGCGTGACACTGCTGCTACTGCTCTGGAGGAAAGCGCAAGTGCATGCCCGCATTCGAGACGAGGACTGACTCCCCTGGGGAGACTCCAGAAGTACCCCAAGATCCATGTCAGCACTGGAGAGGAATCCTCAGGTTCCGGCCCCGACTCCACACAAGGTCTTAGACCCCGGCATCGACGGGAGAGGAATCCCGAGAGGCCCCCGAGGAACTCCCATGGGGACTGGCCTTTCCTGAGGCCACCAGAGCGGGTCCCTGAGGTCCCCGTCGTAAGTCGAGAGCACCTGCCGCAACTCGAGAAAATCCAGGAGGTTTTGCCCTCCAGGCGAGATGAGGCCCATTTCCGCTGAGGCTTCTCGAGGCCAATCACATCTAACCACTGGAACTTCCAAAGGGTCCTTCACACCATTGCTGCAACTCAAGAAGTTCCCCGACATACCCATCTCCACTCGAGAGGAAGCACGTGGGGTCCCGCACACATCCAGGGGAGCCCCGTTTCCGCCTCCTAGCTCGAGATGAGGGATCCTTTCCCTGTTTCTTAGGGAAAGAATTCCCGGCGTTCCCGTCGCATCTCAAGAGGAGGCGCTCTCCACAGGAAAGGCGAGAGGAACTCCAGGGTCGTGCCAACATTCCAAGAGTCCCCCAGATGTGTCAGTCCATTCCAGAGGAACCTGTTTTCCCTGCACTGCCTTGACGTTCAAGCCGAGGATCGACTCCCACCACGTGTGCACGTGGGACAGCCCTGTGGGAAAGCCTCGTGGGAAAGCCTCGTGGGAAAGACTCGAGGGAAAACCATAGATCCTTTGATCCACGCGGCGGACTGCGTGACACTGCTGCTACCGCTCTGGAGGAAAGCGCAATGCATGCCCGCATTCGAGACGAGGACTGACTCCCCTGGGGAGACTCCAGAAGTACCCCAAGATCCATGTCAGCACTGGAGAGGAATACTCAGGTTCCGGCCCCGACTCCACACAAGGTCTTAGGCCCCGCCATCGACGGGAGAGGAATCCCGAGAGGCCCCCGAGGAACTCGCATGGGGACTGGCCTTTCCTGTGGCCACCAGAGCGGGTCCCTGAGGTCCCCGTCGTAAGTCGAGAGCACCTGCCGCAACTCGAGAAAATCCAGGAGGTTTTGCCCTCCAGGCGAGATGAGGCCCATTTCCGCTGAGGCTTCTCGAGGCCAATGACATCTAACCACTGGAACTTCCAAAGGGTCCTTCACACCCTTGCTGCAACTCAAGAAGTTCCCCGACATACCCGTCTCTACTCGAGAGGAAGCACCTGGTGTCCCGCACACATCCAGGTGAGCCCCGTTTCCACCTCCTAGCTCGAGATGAGGGATCCTTTCCCTGTTTCGTAGGGAAAGAATTCCCGGCGTTCCCGTCGCATCTCAAGAGGAGGCGCTCTCCACAGGAAAGGCGAGAGGAACTCCAGGGTCATGCCACCATTCCAGGAGTCCCCCAGATGTGTCAGTCCATTCCAGAGGAACCTGTTTTCCCTGCACTGCCTTGACGTTCAAGCCGAGGATCGACTCCCACCACGTGTGCACGTGGGACAGCCCTGTGGGAAAGCCTCGTGGGAAAGCCTCGTGGGAAAGACTCCAGGGAAAAACATACATCCTTTGATCCACGCGGCAGACTGCGTGACACTGCTGCTACCGCTCTGGAGGAAAGCGCAAGTGCATGCCCGCATTCGAGACGAGGACTGACTCCCCTGGGGAGACTCCAGAAGTACCCCAAGATCCATGTCAGCACTGGAGAGGAATCCTCAGGTTCCGGCCCCGACTCCATACAAGGCCTTAGGCCCCGGCATCGACGGGAGAGGAATCCCGAGAGGCCCCCGAGGAACTCGCATGGGGACTGGCCTTTCCTGAGGCCACCAGAGCGGTTCCCTGAGGTCCCCGTCGTAAGTCGAGAGCACCTGCCGCAACTCGAGAAAATCCAGGAGGTTTTGCCCTCCAGGCGAGATGAGGCCCATTTCCGCTGAGGCTTCTCGAGGCCAATCACATCTAACCACTGGAACTTCCAAAGGGTCCTTCACACCCTTGCTGCAACTCAAGAAGTTCCCCGACATACCCGTCTCCACTCGAGAGGAAGCACGTGGGGTCCCGCACACATCCAGGGGAGCCCCGTTTCCGCCTCCTAGCTCGAGATGAGGGATCCTTTCCCTGTTTCGTAGGGAAAGAATTCCCGGCGTTCCCGTCGCATCTCAAGAGGAGGCGCTCTCCACAGGAAAGGCGAGAGGAACTCCAGGGTCGTGCCACCATTCCAAGAGTCCCCCAGATGTGTCAGTCCATTTCAGAGGAACCTGTTTTCCCTGCACTGCCTTGACGTTCAAGCCGAGGATCGACTCCCACCACGTGTGCACGTGGGAGAGCCCTGTGGGAAAGCCTCGTGGGAAAGCCTCGTGGGAAAGACTCGAGGGAAAACCATAGATCCTTTGATCCACGCGGCGGACTGCGTGACAGTGCTGCTACCGCTCTGGAGGAAAGCGCAAGTGCATGCCCGCATTCGAGACGAGGACTGACTCCCCTGGGGAGACTCCAGAAGTACCCCAAGATCCATGTCAGCACTGGAGAGGAATCCTCAGGTTCCGGCCCCGACTCCACACAAGGTTTTAGGCCCCGGCATCGACGGGAGAGCAATCCCTAGAGGCCCCGAGGAAATCGCCTGGGGACTGGCCTTTCCTGAAGCCACCAGAGCGGGTCCCTGAGGTCCCCGTCGTAAGTCGAGAGCACCTGCCGAAACTCGAGAAAATCCAGGAGGTTTTGCCCTCCAGGCGAGATGAGGCCCATTTCCGCTGAGGCTTCTCGAGGCTAATCACGTCTAACCACTGGAACTTCCAAAGGGTCCTTCACACCCTTGCTGCAACTCAAGAAGTTCCCCGACATACCCGTCTCCACTCGAGAGGAAGCACGTGGGGTCCCGCACACATCCAGAGGAGCCCCGTTTCCGCCTCCTAGCTCGAGATGAGGGATCCTTTCCCTGTTTCGTAGGGAAAGAATTCCCGGTGTTCCCGTCGCATCTCAAGAGGAGGCGCTCTCCACAGGAAAGGCGAGAGGAACTCCAGGGTCGTGCCACCATTCCAAGAGTCCCCCAGATGTGTCAGTCCATTCCAGAGGAACCTGTTTTCCCTGCACTGCCTTGACGTTCAAGCCGAGGATCGACTCCCACCACGTGTGCACGTGGGACAGCCCTGTGGGAAAGCCTCGTGGGAAAGCCTCGTGGGAAAGACTCGAGGGAAATCCATAGATCCTTTGATCCACGCGGCGGACTGCGTGACAATGCTGCTACCGCTGTGGAGGAAAGCACAAGTGCATGCCCGCATTCGAGACGAGGACTGACTCCCCTGGGGAGACTCCAGAAGTACCCCAAGATCCATGTCAGCACTGGAGAGGAATCCTCAGGTTCCGGCCCCGACTCCACACAAGGTCTTAGGCCCCGGCATCGACGGGAGAGGAATCCCGAGAGGCCCCCGAGGAACTCGCCTGGGGACTGGCCTTTCCTGAGGCCACCAGAGCGGGTCCCTGAGGTCCCCGTCGTAAGTCGAGAGCACCTGCCTCAACTCGAGAAAATCCAGGAGGTTTTGCCCTCCAGGCGAGATGAGGCCCATTTCCGCTGAGGCTTCTCGAGGCCAATCACATCTAACCACTGGAACTTCCAAAGGGTCCTTCACACCCTTGCTGCAACTCAAGAAGTTCCCCGACATACCCGTCTCTACTCGAGAGGAAGCACCTGGTGTCCCGCACACATCCAGGTGAGCCCCGTTTCCACCTCCTAGCTCGAGATGAGGGTTCCTTTCCCTGTTTCGTAGGGAAAGAATTCCCGGCGTTCCCGTCGCATCTCAAGAGGAGGCGCTCTCCACAGGAAAGGCGAGAGGAACTCCAGGGTCATGCCACCATTCCAAGAGTCCCCCAGATGTGTCAGTCCATTCCAGAGGAACCTGTTTTCCCTGCACTGCCTTGACGTTCAAGCCGAGGATCGACTCCCACCACGTGTGCACGTGGGACAGCCCTGTGGGAAAGCCTCGTGGGAAAGCCTCGTTGGAAAGGCTCTAGGGAAAAACATACATCCTTTGATCCACGCGGCGGACTGCGTGACACTGCTGCTACTGCTCTGGAGGAGAGCGCAAGTGCATGCCCGCATTCGAGACGAGGACTGACTCCCCTGGGGAGACTCCAGAAGTACCCCAAGATCCATGTCAGCACTGGAGAGGAATCCTCAGGTTCCGGCCCCGACTCCACACAAGGTCTTAGGCCCCGGAATCGACGGGAGAGGAATCCCGAGACGCCCCCGAGGAACTCGCATGGGGACTGGCCTTTCCTGAGGCCAGCAGAGCGGGTCCCTGAGGTCCCCGTCGTAAGTCGAGAGCACCTGCCGAAACTCGAGAAAATCCAGGAGGTTTTGCCCTCCAGGCGAGATGAGGCCCATTTCCGCTGAGGCTTCTCGAGGCCAATCACATCTAACCACTGGAACTTCCAAAGGGTCCTTCACACCCTTGCTGCAACTCAAGAAGTTCCCCGACATACCCGTCTCCACTCGAGAGGAAGCACGTGGGGTCCCGCACACATCCAGGGGAGCCCCGTTTCCGCCTCCTAGCTCGAGATGAGGGATCCTTTCCCTGTTTCGTAGGGAAAGAATTCCCGGCGTTCCCGTCGCATCTCAAGAGGAGGCGCTCTACACAGGAAAGGCGAGAGGAACTCCAGGGTCGTGCCACCATTCCAAGAGTCCCCCAGATGTGTCAGTCCATTTCAGAGGAACCTGTTTTCCCTGCACTGCCTTGACGTTCAAGCCGAGGATCGACTCCCACCACGTGTGCACGTGGGAGAGCCCTGTGGGAAAGCCTCGTGGGAAAGCCTCGTGGAAAAGACTCGAGGGAAAAACATAGATCCTTTGATCCACGCGGCGGACTGCGTGACACTGCTGCTACCGCTCTGGAGGAGAGCGCAAGTGCATGCCCGCATTCGAGACGAGGACTGACTCCCCTGGGGAGACTCCAGAAGTACCCCAAGATCCATGTCAGCACTGGAGAGGAATCCTCAGGTTCCGGCCCCGACTCCACACAAGGTCTTAGGCCCCGGCATCGACGGGAGAGCAATCCCTAGAGGCCCCCGAGGAACTCGCCTGGGGACTGGCCTTTCCTGAGGCCACCAGAGCGGGTCCCTGAGGTCCCCGTCGTAAGTCGAGAGCACCTGCCGCAACTCGAGAAAATCCAGGAGGTTTTGCCCTCCAGGCGAGATGAGGCCCATTTCCGCTGAGGCTTCTCGAGGCTAATCACGTCTAACCACTAGAACTTCCAAAGGGTCCTTCACACCCTTGCTGCAACTCAAGAAGTTCCCCGACATACCCGTCTCCACTCGAGAGGAAGCACGTGGGGTCCCGCACACATCCAGAGGAGCCCCGTTTCCGCCTCCTAGCTCGAGATGAGGGATCCTTTCCCTGTTTCGTAGGGAAAGAATTCCCGGCGTTCCCGTCGCATCTCAAGAGGAGGCGCTCTCCACAGGAAAGGCGAGAGGAACTCCAGGGTCGTGACACCATTCCAAGAGTCCCCCAGATGTGTCAGTCCATTCCAGAGGAACCTGTTTTCCCTGCACTGCCTTGACGTTCAAGCCGAGGATCGACTCCCACCACGTGTGCACGTGGGACAGCCCTGTGGGAAAGCCTCGTGGGAAAGCCTCGTGGGAAAGACTCGAGGGAAATACATAGATCCTTTGATCCACGCGGCGGACTGCGTGACAATGCTGCTACCGCTGTGGAGGAAAGCACAAGTGCATGCCCGCATTCGAGACGAGGACTGACTCCCCTGGGGAGATTCCAGAAGTACCCCAAGATCCATGTCAGCACTGGAGAGGAATCCTCAGGTTCCGGCCCCGACTCCACACAAGGTCTTAGGCCCCGGCATCGAAGGGAGAGTAATCCCAGACGCCCCCGAGGAACTCGCATGGGGACTGGCCTTTCCTGAGGCCACCAGAGCAGTCCCTGAGGTCCCCATCGTAAGTCGAGAGCACCTGCCGCAACTCGAGAAAATCCAGGAGGTTTTGCCCTCTAGGCGAGATGAGGCCCATTTCCGCTGAGGCTTCTCGAGGCTAATCACATCTAACCATTGGAACTTCAAAAGGGTCCTTCACTCCCTTGCTGCAACTCAAGCAGTTCCGCGACATACCCGTCTCCACTCGAGAGGAAGCACGTGGGGTCCCGCACACATCCAGGGGAGCCCCGTTTCCGCCTCCTAGCTCGAGATGAGGGATCCTTTCCCTGTTTCTTAGGGAAAGAATTCCCGGCGTTCCCTTCGCATCTCAAGAGGATGCGCTCTCCACGGGAAAGGTGAGAGGAACTCCAGGGTCGTGCCACCATTCCAAGAGTCCCCCAGATGTGTCAGTCCATTCCAGAGGAACCTGTTTTCCCTGCACTGCCTTGACGTTCAAGCCGAGGATCGACTCCCACCACCAGTGCACGTGGGACAGCCCTGTGGGAAAGCCTCGTGGGAAAGCCTCGTGGGAAAGACTCGAGGGAAAACCATAGATCCTTTAATCCACGTGGCGGACTGCGTGACACTGCTGCTACCGCTCTGGAGGAAAGCGCAAGTGCATGCCCGCATTCGAGACGAGGACTGACTCCCCTGGGGAGACTCCAGAAGTACCCCAAGATACATGTCAGCACTGGAGAGGAATCCTCAGGTTCCGGCCCCGACTCCACAAAAGGTCTTAGGCCCCGGCATCGACGGGAGAGGAATCCCGAGAGACCCCCGAGGAACTCGCATGGGGACTGGCCTTTCCTGAGGCCACCAGAGCGGGTCCCTGTGGTCCCCGTCGTAAGTCGAGAGCACCTGCCGCAACTCGAGAAAATCCAGGAGGTTTTGCCCTCCAGGCGAGATGAGGCCCATTTCCGCTGAGGCTTCTCGAGGCTAATCACATCTAACCACTGGAAATTCCAAAGGGTCCTTCACACCCTTGCTGCAACTCCAGAAGTTCCCCGACATACCCGTCTCCACTCGAGAGGAAGCACGAGGGTCCCGCACACATCCAGGGGAGCCACGTTTCGCCTCCTAGCTCGAGATGAGGGATCCTTTCCCTGTTTCGTAGGGAAAGAATTCCCGGCGTTCCCGTCGCATCTCAAGAGGAGGCGCTCTCCACAGGAAAGGCGAGAGGAACTCCAGGGTCGTGCCTCCATTCCCAGAGTCCCCCAGATGTGTAAGTCCATTCCAGAGGAACCTGTTTTCCCTGCACTGCCTTGACGTTCAAGCCGAGGATCGACTCCCACCACGTGTGCACGTGGGACAGCCCTGTGGGAAAGCCTCGTGGGAAAGCCTCGTGGGAAAGACTTGAGGGAAAACCATAGATCCTTTGATCCACGCGGCGGACTGCGTGACACTGCTGCTACCGCTCTGGAGGAAAGCGCAAGTGCATGCCCGCATTCGAGACGAGGACTGACTCCCCTGGGGAGACTCCAGAAGTACCCCAAGATCCATGTCAGCACTGGAGAGGAATCCTCACGTTCCGTCCCCGACTCCACAGAAGGTCTTAGGCCCCGGCAACGACGGGAGAGGAATCCCGAGAGGCCCCCGAGGAAATCACATGGGGACTGGCCTTTCCTGAGGCCACCAGAGCGGGTCCCTGAGGTCCCCGTCGTAAGTCGAGAACACCTGCCGCAACTCGAGAAAATCCAGGAGGTTTTGCCCTCCAGGCGAGATGAGGCACATTTCCGCTGAGGCTTCCCGAGGCTAATCACATCTAACAACTGGAACTTCCAAAGGGTCCTTCACACCCTTGCTGCAACTCCAGAAGTTCCCCGACATACCCGTCTACACTCGAGAGGAAGCACGAGGGTCCCGCACACATCCAGGGGAGCCCCGTTTCCGCCTCCTAGCTCGAGATGAGGGATCCTTTCCGTGTTTCTTAGGGAAAGAATTCCCGGCGTACCCGTCGCATCTCAAGAGGATGCGCTCTCCACAGGAAAGGCGAGAGGAACTCCAGCGTCGTGACACCATTCCAAGAGTCCCCCAGATGTGTCAGTCCATTCCAGAGGAAACTTTTTTCCCTGCACTGCCGTGACGTTGAAGCCGGGGATCGAATCCCACCACGTGTGCACGTGGGACAGCCCTGTGGGAAAGCCTCGTGGGAAAGCCTCGTGGAAAAGACTCGAGGGAAAACCATAGATCCTTTGATCCACGCGGCGGACTGCGTGACACTGCTGCTACCGCTCTGGAGGAAAGCGCAAGTGCATGCCCGCATTCGAGACGAGGACTGACTCCCCTGGGGAGACTCCAGAAATACCCCAAGATCCATGTCAGCACTGGAGAGGAATCCTCAGGTTCCGGCCCCGACTCCACACAAGGTCTTAGGCCCGGCATCGAAAGGAGAGGAATCCCGAGAGACCCCCGAGGAACTCGCATGGGGACTGGCCTTTCCTGAGGCCACCAGAGCGGGTCCCTGAGGTCCCCGTCGTAAGTCGAGAGCACCTGCCGCAACTCGAGAAAATCCAGGAGGTTTTGCCCTCCAGGCTAGATGAGGACCATTTCCGCTGAGGCTTCTCGAGGCTAATCACATCTAACCACTGGAAATTCCAAAGGGTCTTTCACACCCTTGCTGCAACTCAAGAAGTTCCCCGACATACCCGTCTCCACTCGAGAGGAAGCACGAGGGTCCCGCACACATCCAGGGGAGCCACGTTTCGCCTCCTAGCTCGAGATGAGGGATCCTTTCCCTGTTTCGTAGGGAAAGAATTCCCGGGGTTCCCGTCGCATCTCAAGAGGAGGCGCTCTCCACAGGAAAGGCGAGAGGAACTCCAGGGTCGTGACACCATTCCAAGAGTCCCCCAGATGTGTCAGTCCATTCCAGAGGAACCTGTTTTCCCTGCACTGCCATGACGTTCAAGCCGAGGATCTACTCCCACCACGGTGGCACGTGGGACAGCCCTGTGGGAAAGCCTCGTGGTTAAGCCTTGAGGGAAAACCATAGATCCCTTTATCCACGCGGCGGAACGCGTGAAACTGCTGCTACTTCTCTGGAGGAAAGCGCAAGTGCATGCCCGCATTCGAGACGAGGACTGAATCCCCTGGGGAGACTCCAGAAGTACCCCAGGATCCATGTCAGCACTGGAGAGGAATCCTCAGGTTCCGGCCCCGACTCCACACAAGGTCTTAGGCCCCGGCATCGACGGGAGAGCAATCCCGAGAGGCCCCCGAGGAACTCGCATGGGGACTGGCCTTTCCTGAGGCCACCAGAGCGGGTCCCTGAGGGCCTCGTCTTAAGTCGAGAGCACCTGCCGCAACTCGAGAAAATCCAGGAGGTTTTGCCCTCCAGGCGAGATGAGGCACATTTCCGCTGAGGCTTCTCGAGGCTAATCAAATCTAACCACTGGAACTTCCAAAGGGTCCTTCACACCCTTGCTGCTACTCAAGAAGTTCCCCGACATACCCGTCTCCACTCGAGAGGAAGCACGAGGGTCCCGCACACCTCCAGGGGAGCCCCGTTTCTGCCTCCTAGCTCGAGATGAGGGATCCTTTCCCTGTTTCGTAGGGAAAGAATTCCCGGCGTTCCCGTCGCATCTCAAGAGGAGGCGCTCTCCACAGGAAAGGTGAGAGGAACTCCAGGGTCGTGCCACCATTCCAAGAGTCCCCCAGATGTGTGAGTCCATTCCAGAGGAACCTGTTTTCCCTGCACTGCCTTGACGTTCAAGCCGAGGATCGACTCCCACCACCAGTGCACGTGGGACAGCCCTGTGGGAAAGCCTCGTGCGAAAGCCTCGTGCGAAAGACTCGAGGGAAAACCATAGATCCTTTGATCCACGCGGCGGACTGCGTGACACTGCTGCTACCGCTCTGGAGGAAAGCGCAAGTGCATGCCCGCATTCGAGACGAGGACTGACTCCCCTGGAGAGACTCCAGAAGTACCCCAAGATCCATGTCAGCACTGGAGAGGAATACTCACGTTCCGTCCCCGACTCCACACAAGGTCTTAGGCCCCGGCAACGACGGGAGAGGAATCCCGAGAGGCCCCCGAGGAAATCACATGGGGCCTGGCCTTTCCTGAGGCCACCAGAGCGGGTCCCTGAGGTCCCCGTCGTAAGACGAGAACACCTGCCGCAACTCGAGAAAATCCAGGAGGTTTTGCCCTCCAGGCGAGATGAGGCCCATTTCCGCTGAGGCTTCCCGAGGCTAATCACATCTAACAACTGGAACTTCCAAAGGGTCCTTCACACCCTTGCTGCAACTCCAGAAGTTCCCCGACATACCCGTCTCCACTCGAGAGGAAGCACGAGGGTCCCGCACACATCCAGGGGAGCCACGTTTCGCCTCCTAGCTCGAGATGAGGGATCCTTTCCCTGTTTCGTAGGGAAAGAATTCCCAGCGTTCCCGTCGCATCTCAAGAGGAGGCGCTCTCCACAGGAAAGGCGAGAGGAACTCCAGGGTCGTGCCTCCATTCCCAGAGTCCCCCAGATGTGTCAGTCCATTCCAGAGGAACCTGTTTTCCCTGCACTGCCTTGACGTTCAAGCCGAGGATCGACTCCCACCACGTGTGCACGTGGGACAGCCCTGTCGGAAAGCCTCGTGGGAAAGCCTCGTGGGAAAGACTTGAGGGAAAACCATAGATCCTTTGATCCACGCGGCGGACTGCGTGACACTGCTGCTACCGCTCTGGAGGAAAGCGCAAGTGCATTCCCGCATTCGAGACGAGGACTGACTCCCCTGGGGAGACTCCAGAAGTACCCCAAGATCCATGTCAGCACTGGAGAGGAATCCTCACGTTCAGTCCCCGACTCCACACAAGGTCTTAGGCCCCGGCAACGACGGGAGAGGAATCCCGAGAGGCCCCTGAGGAACTCGCATGGGGACTGGCCTTTCCTGAGGCCACCAGAGCGAGTCCCTGAGGTCCCCGTCGTAAGTCGAGAGCACCTGCCGCAACTCGAGAAAATCCAGGAGGTTTTGCCCTCCAGGCGAGATGAGGCCCATTTCCGCTGAGGCTTCTCGAGGCCAATCACATCTAACCACTGGAACTTCCAAAGGGTCCTTCACACCCTTGCTGCAACTCAAGAAGTTCCCCGACATACCCGTCTCCACTCGAGAGGAAGCACGGTGGTCCCGCACACATCCAGGGGAGCCCCGTTTCCGCCTCCAAGCTCGAGATGAGGGATCCTTTCCCTGTTTCGTAGGGAAAGAATTCCCGGCGTTCCCGTCGCATCTCAAGAGGAGGCGCTCTCCACAGGAAAGGCGAGAGGAACTCCAGCGTCGTGCCACCATTCCAAGAGTCCCCCAGATGTGTCAGTCCATTCCAGAGGAACCTGTTTTCCCTGCACTGCCTTGACGTTCAAGCCGAGGATCGACTCCCACCACTTGTGCACGTGGGACAGCCCTGTGGGAAAGCCTCGTGGGAAAGCCTCGTGGAAAAGACTTTAGGGAAAACCATAGATCCTTTGCTCCACGCAGCGGACTGCGTGACACTGCTGCTACCGCTGTGGAGGAAAGCGCAAGTTCATGCCCGCATTCGAGATGAGGACTGACTCTCCTGGGGAGACTCCAGAAGTACCCCAAGATCCATGTCAGCACTGGAGAGGAATCCTCAGGTTCCAGCCCCGACTCCACACAAGGTCTTAGGCCCCGGCATCGACGGGAGAGGAATCCCGAGAGGCCCCCGAGGAAGTCGCATGGGGACTGGCCTTTCCTGAGGCCACCAAAACGGGTCCCTGAGGTCCCCGTCGTAAGTCGAGAGCACCTGCCGCAACTCGAGAAAATCCAGGAGGTTTTGCCCTCCAGGCGAGATGAGGCCCATTTCCGCTGAGGCTTCTCGAGGCCAATCACATCTAACCACTGGAACTTCCAAAGGGTCATTCACACCCTTGCTGAAACTCAAGAAATTCCCCGACATACCCGTCTCCACTCGAGAGGAAGCACGTGGGGTCCCGCACACATCCAGGGGAGCCCCGTTTCCGCCTCCTAGCTCGAGATGAGGGATCCTTTCCCTGTTTTGTAGGGAAAGAATTCCCGGCGTTCCCGTCGCATCTCAAGAGGAGGGGCTCTCCACAGGAAAGGCGAGAGGAACTCCAGGGTCGTGCCACCATTCCAAGAGTCCCCCAGATGTGTCAGTCCATTCCAGAGGAACCTGTTTTCCCTGCAGTGCCTTGACGTTCAAGCCTAGGATCGAGTCCCACCACGTGTGCACGTGGGACAGCCCTGTGGAAAGCCTCGTGGGAAAGCCTCGTGCGAAACTCGAGGGAAAACCATAGATCCTTTGATCCACGCGGCGGACTGCGTGACACTGCTGCTACCGCTCTGGAGGAAAGCGCAAGTGCATGCCCGCATTCGAGACGAGGACTGACTCCCCTGGGGAGACTCCAGAAGTACCCCAAGATCCATGTCAGCACTGGAGAGGAATCCTCAGGTTCCGGCCCCGACTCCACACAAGGTCTTAGGCCCCGGCATCGACGGGAGAGGAATCCCAAGAGGCCCCTGAGGAACTCGCATGGCGACTGGCCTTTCCTGAGGTCACCAGAGCGGGTCCCTGAGGTCCCCGTCGTAAGTCGAGAGCACCTGCCGCAACTCGAGAAAATCTAGGATATTTTGCCCCCCAGGCGAGATGAAGCCCATTTCCACTGAGGCTTCTCGAGGCTAATCACATCTAACCACTGGAACATCCAAACGGTCCTTCACACCCTTGCTGCAACTCTAGAAGTTCCCCGACATACCCGTCTCCACTCGAAAGGAAGCACGAGGGTCCCGCACACATCCAGGGTAGCCCCGTTTCCGCCTCCTAGCTCGAGATGAGGGATCCTTTCCCTGTTTCGTAGGGAAAGAATTCCCGGCGTTCCCGTCGCATCTCAAGAGGAGGCGCTCCCACAGGAAAGGCGAGAGGAACTCCAGGGTCGTGCCACCATTCCAAGAGACCCCATATGTGTCAGTCCATTACAGAGGAACCTGTTTTCCCTGCACTGCCTTGACGTTCAAGCCGAAGATCGACTCCCACCACCAGTGCACGTGGGACAGCCCTGTGGGAAAGCCTCGTGGGAAAGCCTCGTGGGAAAGACTTGAGGGAAAACCATAGATCCTTTAATCCACGCGGCGGACTGCGTGACACTGCTGCTACCGCTCTGGAGGAAAGCGCAAGTGCATGCCCGCATTCGAGACGAGGACTGACTCCCCTGGGGAGACTCCAGAAGTACCCCAAGATACATGTCAGCACTGGAGAGGAATCCTCACATTCCGGCCCCGACTCCACACAAGGTCTTAGGCCCCGGCATCGACGGGAGAGGAATCCCGAGAGACCCCCGAGGAACTCGCATGGGGACTGGCCTTTCCTGAGGCCACCAGAGCGGGTCCCTGAGGTCCCCGTCGTAAGTCGAGAACACCTGCCGCAACTCGAGAAAATCCAGGAGGTTTTGCCCTCCAGGCGAGATGAGGCACATTTCCGCTGAGGCTTCCCGAGGCTAATCACATCTAACAACTGGAACTTCCAAAGGGTCCTTCACACCATTGCTGCAACTCCAGAAGTTCCCCGACATACCCGTCTACACTCGAGAGGAAGCACGTGGGTCCCGCACACATCCAGGGGAGCCCCGTTTCCGCCTCCTAGCTCGAGATGAGGGATCCTTTCCGTGTTTCTTAGGGAAAGAATTCCCGGCGTTGCCGTCGCATCTCAAGAGGATGCGCTCTCCACAGGAAAGGCGAGAGGAACTCCAGGGTCGTGCCACCATTCCAAGAGTCCCCCAGATTTGTCAGTCCATTCCAGAGGAAACTTTTTTCCCTGCACTGCCTTGACGTTGAAGCCGGGGATCGAATCCCACCACGTGTGCACGTGGGACAGCCCTGTGGGAAAGCCTCGTGGGAAAGCCTCGTGGAAAAGACTCGAGGGAAAACCATAGATCCTTTGATCCATGGGGCGGACTGCGTGACACTGCTGCTACCGCTCTGGAGGAAAGCGCAAGTGCATGCCCGCATTCGAGACGAGGATTGACTCCCCTGGGGAGACTCCAGAAATACCCCAAGATCCATGTCAGCACTGGAGAGGAATCCTCAGGTTCCGGCCCCGACTCCACACAAGGTCTTAGGCCCGGCATCGACGGGAGAGGAATCCCGAGAGGCCCCCGAGGAACTCGCATGGGGACTGGCCTTTCCTGAGGCCACCAGAGCGGGTCCCTGAGGTCCCCGTCGTAAGTCGAGAGCACCTGCCGCAACTCGAGAAAATGCAGGAGGTTTTGCCCTCCAGGCGAGATGAGGCCCATTTCCGCTGAGGCTTCTCGAGGCTAATCACATCTAACCACTGGAAATTCCAAAGGGTCCTTCACACCCTTGCTGCAACTCCAGAAGTTCCCCGACATACCCGTCTCCACTCGAGAGGAAGCACGAGGGTCCCGCACACATCCAGGGGAGCCACGTTTCGCCTCCTAGCTCGAGATGAGGGATCCTTTCCCTGTTTCGTAGGGAAAGATTTCCCGGCGTTCCCGTCGCATCTCAAGAGGAGGCGCTCTCCACAGGAAAGGCGAGAGGAACTCCAGGGTCGTGCCTCCATTCCCAGAGTCCCCCAGATGTGTCAGTCCATTCCAGAGGAACCTGTTTTCCCTGCACTGCCTTGACGTTCAAGCCGAGGATCGACTCCCACCACGTGTGCACGTGGGACAGACCTGTGGGAAAGCCTCGTGGGAGAGCCTCGTGGGAAAGACTTGAGGGAAAACCATAGATCCTTTGATCCACGCGGCGGACTGCGTGACACTGCCTCTACCGCTCTGGAGGAAAGCGCAAGTGCATGCCCGCATTCGAGACGAGGACTGACTCCCCTGGGGAGACTCCAGAAGTACCCCAAGATCCATGTCAGCACTGGAGAGGAATCCTCAGGTTCCGTCCCCGACTACACACAAGGTCTTAGGCCCCGGCAACGACGGGAGAGGAATACCGAGAGGCCCCCGAGGAAATCACATGGGGACTGGCGTTTCCTGAGGCCACCAGAGCGGGTCCTTAGGTCCCAGTCGTAAGTCGAGAGCACCTGCCGCAACTCGAGAAAATCCAGGAGGTTTTGCCCTCCAGGCGAGATGAGGCACATTTCCGCTGAGGCTTCCCGAGGCTAATCACATCTAACAACTGGAACTTCCAAAGGGTCCTTCACACCCTTGCTGCAACTCCAGAAGTTCCCCGACATACCCGTCTCCACTCGAGAAGAAGCACGAGGGTCCCGCACACATCCAGGGGAGCCCCGTTTCCGCCTCCTAGCTCGAGATGAGGGATCCTTTCCGTGTTTCTTAGGGAAAGAATTCCCGGCGTTGCCGTCGCATCTCAAGAGGATGCGCTCTCCACAGGAAAGGCGAGAGGAACTCCAGGGTCGTGCCACCATTCCAAGAGTCCCCCAGATGTGTCAGTCCATTCCAGAGGAAACTTTTTTCCCTGCACTGCCTTGACGTTGAAGCCGGGGATCGAATCCCACCACGTGTGCACGTGGGACAGCCCTGTGGGAAAGCCTCGTGGGAAAGCCTCGTGGGAAAGACTTTAGGGAAAACCATAGATCCTTTGATCCACGCGGCGGACTGCGTGACACTGCTGCTACCGCTCTGGAGGAAAGCGCAAGTGCATGCCCGCATTCGAGACGAGGACTGACTCCCCTGGGGAGACTCCAGAAGTACCCCAAGATCCATGTCAGCACTGGAGAGGAATCCTCAGCTTCCGGCCCCGACTCCACACAAGGTTTTAGGCCCCGGCATCGACGGGAGTGGAATCCCGAGAGGCCCCCGAGGAACTCGCATGGGTACAGGCCTTTCCTGAGGCCACCAGAGCGGGTCCCTGAGGTCCCCGTCGTAAGTCGAGAGCACCTGCCGCAACTCGAGAAAATCCAGGAGGTTTTGTCCTCCAGGCGAGATGAGGCCCATTTCCGCTGAGGCTTCTCGAGGCTAATCACATCTAACCACTGGAACTTCCAAACGGTCCTTCACACCCTTGCTGCAACTCTAGAAGTTCCCCGAAATACCCATCTCCACTCGAGAGGAAGCACGAGGGTCCCGCACACATCCAGGGTAGCCCCGTTTCCGCCTCCTAGCTCGAGATGAGGGATCCTTTCCCTGTTTCGTAGGGAAAGAATTCCAGGCGTTCCCGTCGCATCTCAAGAGGAGGCGCTCCCACAGGAAAGGCGAGAGGAACTCCAGGGTCGTGCCACCATTCCAAGAGACCCCATATGGTTCAGTCCATTACAGAGGAACCTGTTTTCCCTGCACTGCCTTGACGTTCAAGCCGAGGATCGACTCCCACCACGTGTGCTGGTGAGACAGCCCTGTGGGAAAGCCTCGTGGGAAAGCCTCGTGGGAAAGACTCGAGGGAAAACCATAGATCCTTTGATCCAAACGGCGGTCTGCGTGACACTGCTGCTACCGCTCTGGAGGAAAGCGGAAGTGCATGCCCGCATTCGAGACGAGGACTGACTCCCCTGGGTAGACTCCAGAAGTACCCCAAGATCCATGTCAGCACTGGAGAGGAATCCTCAGGTTCCGGCCCCGACTCCACACAAGGCCTTAGGCCCCGGCATCGACGGGAGAGGAATCCCCAAAGGCCCCCGTGTCACTCGCATGTGGACTGGCCTTTCCTGAGGCCACCAGAGCGGGTCCCTGAGGTCCCCGTCGTAAGTCGAGAGCACCTGCCGCAACTCGAGAAAATCCAGGAGGTTTTGCCCTCCAGGCGAGATGAGGCCCATTTCCGCTGAGGCTTCTCGAGGCTAATCACGTCTAACTACTGGAACTTCCAAAGGGTCCTTCACACCCTTGCTGCAACTCAAGAAGTTCCCCGACATACCCGTGTGCACTCGAGAGGAAGCACGTGGTGTCCCGCACACATCCAGGGGAGACCCGTTTCGGCCTCCTAGCTCGAGATGAGGGATCCTTTCCCTGTTTCGTAGGGAAAGAATTCCCGGCGTTCCCGTCGCATCTCAAGAGGAGGCGCTCTCCACAGGAAAGGCGAGAGGAACTCCAGGGTCATGCCACCATTCCAAGAGTCCCCCAGATGTGTCAGTCCATTCCAGAGGAAACTCTTTTCCCTGCACTGCCTTGACGTTCAAGCCGAGGATCGACTCCCACCACGTGTGCACGTGGGACAGCCCTGTGGGAAAGCCTAGTGGGAAAGCATCGTGGGAAAGACTCGAGGGAAAAACCTAGATCCTTTGATCCACGCGGCGGACTGTGTGACACTGCTGCTACCGCTCTGGAGGAAAGCGCAAGTGCATGCCCGCATTCGAGACTAGGACAGACTCCCCTGGGGAGACTCCAGAAGTACCCCAAGATCCATGTCAGCACTGGAGAGGAATCCTCAGGTTCCGGCCCCGACTCCACACAAGGTTTTAGGCCCTGGCATCGACGGGAGAGGAATCCCGAGAGGCCCCCGAGGAACTCGCATGTGGACTGGCCTTTCCTGAGGCCACCAGAGCGGGTCCCTGAGGTCCCCGTCGTAAGTCGAGAGCACCTGCCGCAACTCGAGAAAATCCAGGAGGTTTTGCCCTCCAGGCGAGATGAGGCCCATTTCCGCTGAGGCTTCTCGAGGCTAATCACGTCTAACAACTGGAACTTCCAAAGGGTCCTTCACACCCTTGCTGCAACTCAAGAAGTTCCCCGACATACCCGTCTCCACTCGAGAGGAAGCACGTGGGTCCCGAACACATCCAGGGGAGCCCCGTTTCCGCCTCCTAGCTCGAGATGAGTGATCCTTTCCCTGTTTCGTAGGGAAAGAATTCCCGGCGTTCCCGTCGCATCTCAAGAGGAGGCGCTCTCCACAGGAAAGGCGAGAGGAACTCCAGGGTCGTGCCACCATTCCAAGAGTCCCCCAGATGTGTCAGTCCATTCCAGAGGAACCTGTTTTCCCTGCACTGCCTTGACGTTCAAGCCGAGGATCGACTCCCACCACGTGTGCACGTGGGAGAGCCCTGTGGGAAAGCCTCGTGGGAAAGCCTCGTGGGAAAGACTCGAGGGAAAACCATAGATCATTTGATCCACGCGGCGGACTGCGTGACACTGCTGCTACCGCTCTGGAGGAAAGCGCAAGTGCATGCCCGCATTCGAGACGAGGACTGACTCCCCTGGGGAGACTCCAGAAGTACCCCAAGATCCATGTCAGCACTGGAGAGGAATCCTCAGGTTCCGGCCCCGACTCCACACAAGGTCTTAAGCCCCGGCATCGACGGGAGAGGAATCCCGAGAGGCCCCCGAGGAACTCGCAAGGGGACTGGCCTTTCCTGAGGCCACCAGAGCGGGTCCCTGAGGTCCCCGTCGTAAGTCGAGAGCACCTGCCGCAACTCGAAAAAATCCAGGAGGTTTTGCCCTCCAGGCGAGATGAGGCCCATTTCCGCTGAGGCTTCTCAAGGCTAATCACGTCTAACCACTGGAACTTCCAAAGTGTCCTTCACACCATTGCTGCAACTCAAGAAGTTCCCCGACATGCCCGTCTCCACTCGAGAGGAAGCACGTGGTGTCCCGCACACATCCAGGGGAGCCCCGTTTCCGCCTCCTTGCTCGAGATGAGGGATCCTTTCCCTGTTTCGTAGGGAAAGAATTCCCGGCGTTCCCGTCGCATCTCAAGAGGAGGCGCTCTCCACAGGAAAGGCGAGAGGAGCTCCAGGGTCAAGACACCATTCCAAGCGTCCCCCAGATGTGTCAGTCCATTCCAGAGGAACCTGTTTTCCCTGCACTGCCTTGACGTTCAAGCCGAGGATCGACTCCCACCACGTGTGCACGTGGGACAGCCCTGTGGGAAAGCCTCGTGGGAAAGCCTCGTGGGAAAGACTCGAGGGAAAACCATAGATCCTTTGATCCACGCGGCGGACTTCGTGACACTGCTGCTACCGCTCTGGAGGAAAGCGCAAGTGCATGCCTGCATTCGAGACGAGGACTGACTCCCCTGGGGAGACTCCAGAAGTACCCCAAGATCCATGTCAGCACTGGAGAGGAATCCTCAGGTTCCGGCCCCGACTCCACACAAGGTCTTAGGCCCCGGCATCGACGGGAGAAGAATCCCGAGAGGCCCCCGAGGAACTCGCATGGGGACTGGCCTTTCCTGAGGCCACCAGAGCGGGTCCCTGAGGTCCCCGTCGTAAGTCGAGAGCACCTGCCGCAACTCGAGAAAATCCAGGAGGTTTTGCCCTCCAGGCGAGATGAGGCCCATTTCCACTGAGGCTTCTCGAGGCCAATCACATCTAACCACTGGAACTTCCAAAGGGTCCTTCACACCCTTACTGCAACTCAAGAAGTTCCCCGACATACCCGTCTCCACTCGAGAGGAAGCACGTGGTGTCCCGCACACATCCAGGGGAGCCCCGTTTCCGCCTCCTAGCTCGAGGTGAGGGATCCTTTCCCTGTTTCGTAGGGAAAGAATTCCCGGCGTTCCCGTCGCATCTCAAGAGGAGGTGCTCTCCACAGGAAAGGCGAGAGGAACTCCAGGGTCGTGCCACCATTCCAAGAGACCCCAGATGTGTCAGTCCATTCCAGAGGAACCTGTTTTCCCTGCACTGCCTTGACGTTCAAGCCGAGGATCGACTCCCACAACGTGTGCACGTGGGACAGCCCTGTGGTAAAGCCTCGTGGGAAAGCCTCGTGGGAAAGACTCGAGGGAAAACCATAGATCCTTTGATCCACGCGGCGGACTGCGTGACACTGCTGCTACCGCTCTGGAGGAACGCGCAAGTGCATGCCCGCATTCGAGACGAGGACTGACTCCCCTGGGGAGACTCCAGAAGTACCCCAAGATCCATGTCAGCACTGGAGAGGAATCCTCAGGTTCCGGCCCCGACTCCACACAAGGTCTTAGGCCCCGGCATCGACGGGAGAAGAATCCCGAGAGGCCCCCGAGGAACTCGCATGGGGACTGGCCTTTCCTGAGGCCACCAGAGCGGGTCCCTGAGGTCCCCGTCGTAAGTCGAGAGCACCTGCCGCAACTCGAGAAAATCCAGGAGGTTTTGCCCTCCAGGCGAGATGAGGCCCATTTCCACTGAGGCTTCTCGAGGCCAATCACATCTAACCACTGGAACTTCCAAAGGGTCCTTCACACCCTTACTGCAACTCAAGAAGTTCCCCGACATACCCGTCTCCACTCGAGAGGAAGCACGTGGTGTCCCGCACACATCCAGGGGAGCCCCGTTTCCGCCTCCTAGCTCGAGGTGAGGGATCCTTTCCCTGTTTCGTAGGGAAAGAATTCCCGGCGTTCCCGTCGCATCTCAAGAGGAGGCGCTCTCCACAGGAAAGGCGAGAGGAACTCCAGGGTCGTGCCACCATTCCAAGAGACCCCAGATGTGTCAGTCCATTTCAGAGGAACCTGTTTTCCCTGCACTGCCTTGACGTTCAAGCCGAGGATCGACTCCCACAACGTGTGCACGTGGGACAGCCCTGTGGTAAAGCCTCGTGGGAAAGCCTCGTGGGAAAGACTCGAGGGAAAACCATAGATCCTTTGATCCACGCGGCGGACTGCGTGACACTGCTGCTACCGCTCTGGAGGAACGCGCAAGTGCATGCCCGCATTCGAGACGAGGACTGACTCCCCTGGGGAGACTCCAGAAGTACCCCAAGATCCATGTCAGCACTGGAGAGGAATCCTCAGGTTCCGGCCCCGACTCCACACAAGGTCTTAGGCCCCGGCATCGACGGGAAAGGAATCCCGAGAGGCCCCCGAGGAACTCGCATGGGGACTGGCCTTTCCTGAGGCCACCAGAGCGGTTCCCTGAGGTCCCCGTCGTAAGTCGAGAGCACCTGCCGCAACTCGAGAAAATCCAGGAGGTTTTGCCCTCCAGGCGAGATGAGGCCCATTTCCGCTGAGGCTTCTCGAGGCCAATCACATCTAACCACTGGAACTTCCAAAGGGTCCTTCACACCCTTGCTGCAACTCAAGAAGGTCCCCGACATACCCGTCTCCACTCGAGAGGAAGCACGTGGGGTCCCGCACACATCCAGGGGAGCCCCGTTTCCGCCTCCTAGCTCGAGATGAGGGATCCTTTCCCTGTTTCGTAGGGAAAGAATTCCCGGCGTTCCCGTCGCATCTCAAGAGGAGGCGCTCTCCACAGGAAAGACGAGAGGAACTCCAGGGTCATGCCACCATTCCAAGAGTCCCCCAGGGGTGTCAGTCCATTCCAGAGGAACCTGTTTTCCCTGCACTGCCTTGACGTTCAAGCCGAGGATCGACTCCCACCACGTGTGCACGTGGGACAGCCCTGTGGGAAAGCCTCGTGGGAAAGCCTCGTGGGAAAGACTCGAGGGAAAAACATAGATCCTTTGATCCACGCGGCGGACTGCGTGACACTGCTGCTACCGCTCTGGAGGAAAGCGCAAGTGCATGCCCGCTTTCGAGACGAGGACTGACTCCCCTGGGGAGACTCCAGAAGTACCCCAAGATCCATGTCAGCACTGGAGAGGAATCCTCAGGTTCCGGCCCTGACTCCACACAAGGTCTTAGGCCCCGGCATCAACGGGAGAGGAATCCCGAGACGCCCCCGAGGAACTCGCATGGGGACTGGCCTTTCCTGAGGCCACCAGAGTGGGTCCCTGAGGTCCCCGTCGTAAGTCGAGAGCACCTGCCGCAACTCGAGAAAATCCAGGAGGTTTTGCCCTCCAGGCGAGATGAGGCCCATTTCCGCTGAGGCTTCTCGAGGCTAATCACGTCTAACAACTGGAACTTCCAAAGGGTCCTTCACACCTTTGCTGCAACTCAAGAAGTTCCCCGACATACCCGTCTCCACTCGAGAGGAAGCACGTGGGTCCCGCACACATCCAGGGGAGCCCCGTTTCCGCCTCCTAGCTCGAGATGAGGGATCCTTTCCCTGTTTCGTAGGGAAAGAATTCCCGGCGTTCCCGTCGCATCTCAAGAGGAGGCGCTCTCCACAGGAAAGGCAAGAGGAACTCCAGGGTCGTGCCACCATTCCAAGAGTCCCCCAGATGTGTCAGTCCATTCCAGAGGAACCTGTTTTCCCTGCACTGCCTTGACGTTCAAGCCGAGGATCGACTCCCACCACGTGTGCACGTGGGACAGCCCTGTGGGAAAGCCTCGTGGGAAAGCCTCGTGGGAAAGACTCGAGGGAAAACCATAGGTCCTTTGATCCACGCGGCGGACTGCGTGACACTGCTGCTACCGCACTGGAGGAAAGCGCAAGTGCATGCCCGCATTCGAGACGAGGACTGACTCCCCTGGGGAGACTCCAGAAGTACCCCAAGATCCATGTCAGCACTGGAGAGGAATCCTCATGTTCCGCCCCCGACTCCACACAAGGTCTTAGGCCCCGGCATCGACGGGAGAGGAATCCTGAGAGGCCACCGGGGAACTCGCATGGGGACTGGCCTTTCCTGAGGCCACCAGAGCGTGTCCCTGAGGTCCCCGTCGTAAGTCGAGAGCACCTGCCGCAACTCGAGAAAATCCAGGAGGTTTTGCCCTCCAGGCGAGATGAGGCCCATTTCCGCTGAGGCTTCTCGAGGCCAATCACATCTAGCCACTGGACCTTCCAAAGGGTCCTTCACACCCTTGCTGCAACTCAAGAAGTTCCCCGACATACCCGTGTGCACTCGAGAGGAAGCACGTGGTGTCCCGCACACATCCAGGGGAGACCCGTTTCCGCCTCCTAGCTCGAGATGAGGGATCCTTTCCCTGTTTCGTAGGGAAAGAATTCCCGGCGTTCCCGTCGTATCTCAAGATTAGGCGCTCTCCACAGGAAAGGCGAGAGGAACTCCAGGGTCATGCCACCATTCCAAGAGTCCCCCAGATGTGTCAGTCCATTCCAGAGGAAACTCTTTTCCCAGCACTGCCTTGACGTTCAAGCCGAGGATCGACACCCACCATGTGTGCACGTGGGACAGCCCTGTGGGAAAGCCTCGTGGGAAAGCCTCGTGGGAAAGACTCGAGGGAAAACCATAGATCCTTTGATCCACGCGGCGGACTGTGTGACACTGCTGCTACCGCTCTGGAGGAAAGCGCAAGTGCATGCCCGCATTCGAGACGAGGACTGACTCCCCTGGGGAGACTCCAGAAGTACCCCAAGATCCATGTCAGCACTGGAGAGGAATCCTCAGGTTCCGGCCCCGACTCCACACAAGGTCTTAGGCCCCGGCATCGACGGGAGAGGAATCCCGAGAGGCCCCCGAGGAACTCGCATGGGGACTGGCCTTTCCTGAGGCCACCAGAGCGGGTCCCTGAGGTCCCCGTCGTAAGTCGAGAGCACCTGCCGCAACTCGAGAAAATCCAGGAGGTTTTGCCTTCCAGGCAAGATGAGGCCCATTTCCGCTGAGGCCTCTCGAGGCTAATCACGTCTAACAACTGGAACTTCCAAAGGGTCCTTCACACCCTTGCTGCAACTCAACAAGTTCCCCGACATACCCGTCTCCACTCGAGAGGAAGCACGTGGGTCCCGCACACATCCAGGGGAGCCCCGTTTCCGCCTCCTAGCTCGAGATGAGGGATCCTTTCCCTGTTTCGTAGGGAAAGAATTCCCGGCGTTCCCGTCGCATCTCAAGAGGAGGCGCTCTCCACAGGAAAGGCGAGAGGAACTCCAGGGTCGTGCCACCATTCCAAGAGTCCCCCAGATGTGTCAGTACATTCCAGAGGAACCTGTTATCCCTGCACTGCCTTGACGTTCAAGCCGAGGATCGACTCCCACCACGTGTGCACGTGGGACAGCCCTGTGGGAAAGCCTCGTGGGAAAGCCTCGTGGGAAAGACTCGAGGGAAAACCATAGATCCTTTGATCCACGCGGCGGACTGCGTGACACTGCTGCTACCGCTCTGGAGGAAAGCGCAAGTGCATGCCCGCATTCGAGACGAGGACTGACTCCCCTGGGGAGACTCCAGAAGTACCCCAAGATCCATGTCAGCACTGGAGAGGAATCCTCAGGTTCCGGTCCCGACTCCACACAAGGTCTTAGGCCCCGGCATCGACGGGAGAGGAATCCCGAGACGCCCCCGAGGAACTCGCATGGGGACTGGCCTTTCCTGAGGCCACCAGAGCGGTTCCCTGACGTCCCCGTCGTAAGTCGAGAGCACCTGCCGCAACTCGAGAAAATCCAGGAGATTTTGCCCTCCAGGCGCGATGAGGCCCATTTCCGCTGAGGCTTCTCGAGGCCAATCACATCTAACCACTGGAACTTCCAAAGATCCTTCACACCATTGCTGCAACTCAAGAAGTTCCCCGACATACCCGTCTACACTCGAGAGGAAGCACGTGGGGTCCCGCACACATCCAGGGGAGACCCGTTTCCGCCTCCTAGCTCGAGATGAGGGATCCTTTCCCTGTTTCGTAGGGAAAGAATTCCCGGCGTTCCCGTCGCATCTCAAGTGGAGGCGCTCTCCACAGGAAAGGCGAGAGGAACTCCAGGGTCCTGACAGCATTCCAAGAGTCCCCCAGATGTGTCAGTCCATTCCAGAGGAACCTGTTTTCCCTGCACTGCCTTGACGTTCAAGCCGAGGATCGACTCCCACCACGTGTGCACGTGGGACAGCCCTGTGGGAAAGCCTCGTGGGAAAGCCTCGTGGGAAAGACTCGAGGGAAAACCATAGATCCTTTGATCCACGCGGCGGACTGCGTGACACTGCTGCTACCGCTCTGGAGGGAAGCGCAAGTGCATGCCCGCATTCGAGACGAGGACTGACTCCCCTGGGGAGACTCCAGAAGTACCCCAAGATCCATGTCAGCACTGGAGAGGAATCCTCAGGTTCCGGCCCCGACTCCACACAAGGTCTTAGGCCCCGGCATCGACGGGAGAGGAATCCCGAGAGGCCCCCGAGGAACTCGCATGGGGACTGGCCTTTCCTGAGGCCACCAGAGCGGGTCCCTGAGGTCCCCGTCGTAAGTCGAGAGCACCTGCCGCAACTCGAGAAAATCCAGGAGGTTTTGCCCTCCAGGCGAGATGAGGCCCATTTCCGCTGAGGCTTCTCGAGGCTAATCACGTCTAACAACTGGAACTTCCAAAGGGTCCTTCACACCCTTGCTGCAACTCAAGAAGTTCCCCGACATACCCGTCTCCACTCGAGAGGAAGCACGTGGGTCCCGAACACATCCAGGGGAGCCCCGTTTCCGCCTCCTAGCTCGAGATGAGGGATCCTTTCCCTGTTTCGTAGGGAATGAATTCCCGGCGTTCCCGTCGCATCTCAAGAGGAGGCGCTCTCCACAGGAAAGGCGAGAGGAACTCCAGGGTCGTGCCACCATTCCAAGAGTCCCCCAGATGTGTCAGTCCATTCCAGAGGAACCTGTTTTCCCTGCACTGCCTTGACGTTCAAGCCGAGGATCGACTCCCACCACGTGTGCACGTGGGACAGCCCTGTGGAAAGCCTCGTGGGAAAGCCTCGTGGGAAAGACTCGAGGGAAAACCATAGATCGTTTGATCCATGCGGCGGACTGCGTGACACTGCTGCTACCGCTCTGGAGGAAAGCGCAAGTGCATGCCCGCATTCGAGACGAGGACTGACTCCCCTGGGGAGACTCCAGAAGTACCCCAAATCCATGTCAGCACTGGAGAGGATTCCTCAGGTTCCGGCCCCGACTCCACACAAGGTCTTAGGCCCCAGCATCGACGGGAGAGGAATCCCGAGACGCCCCCGAGGAACTCGCATGGGGACTGGCCTTTCCTGAGGCCACCAGAGCGGTTCTCTGAGGTCCCCGTCGTAAGTCGAGAGCACCTGCTGCAACTCGAGAAAATCCAGGAGGTTTTGCCCTCCAGGCGAGATGAGGCCCATTTCCGCTGAGGCTTCTCGAGGCCAATCACATCTAACCACTGGAACTTCGAAAGGGTCCTTCACACCATTGCTGCAACTCAAGAAGTTCCCCGACATACCCGTCTCCACTCGAGGGAAAGCACGTGGGGTCCCGCACACATCCAGGGGAGCCCCGTTTCCGACTCCTAACTCGAGATGAGGGATCCTTTCCCTGTTTCGTAGGGAAAGATTTCCCGGCGTTCCCGTCGCATCTCAAGAGGAGGCGCTCTCCACAGGAAAGGCGAGAGGAACTCCAGGGTCGTGCCACCATTCCAAGAGTCCCCCAGATGTGTCAGTACATTCCAGAAGAACCTGTTTTCCCTGCACTGCCTTGACGTTCAAGCCGAGGATCGACTCCCACCACGTGTGCACGTGGGACAGCCCTGTGGGAAAGCCTCGTGGGAAAGCCTCGTGGGAAAGACTCGAGGGAAAACCATAGATCCTTTGATCCACGCGGCGGACTGCGTGACACTGCTGCTACCGCTCTGGAGGAAAGCACAAGTGTATGCCCGCATTCGAGACGAGGACTGACTCCCCTGGGGAGACTCCAGAAGTACCCCAAGATCCATGTCAGCACTGGAGAGGAATCCTCAGGTTCCGGCCCCGACTCCACACAAGGTGTTAGGCACCGGCATCGACGGTAGAGGAATCCTGAGAGGCCCCCGAGGAACTCGCATGGGGACTGGCCCTTCCTGAGGCCACCAGAGCGGGTCCCTGAGGTCCCCGTCGTAAGTCGAGAGCACCTGCCGCAACTCGAGAAAATCCAGGAGGTTTTGCCCTCCAGGCGAGATGAGGCCCATTTCCGCTGAGGCTTCTCGAGGCCAATCACATCTAACCACTGGACCTTCCAAAGGGTCCTTCACACCCTTGCTGCAACTCAAGAAGTTCCCCGACATACCCGTGTGCACTCGAGAGGAAGCACGTGGTGTCCCGCACACATCCAGGGGAGACCCGTTTCCGCCTCCTAGCTCGAGATGAGGGATCCTTTCCCTGTTTCGTAGGGAAAGAATTCCCGGCGTTCCCGTCGCATCTCAAGAGGAGGCGCTCTCCACAGGAAAGGCGAGAGGAACTCCAGGGTCGTGCCACCATTCCAAGAGTCCCCCAGATGTGTCAGTCCATTCCAGAGGAAACTCTTTTCCCTGCACTGCCTTGACGTTCAAGCCGAGGATCGACTCCCACCACGTGTGCACGTGGGACAGCCCTGTGGGAAAGCCTAGTGGGAAAGCATCGTGGGAAAGACTCGAGGGAAAACCATAGATCCTTTGATCCACGCGGCGGACTGCGTGACACTGCTGCTACCGCTCTGGGGGAAAGCGCAAGTGCATGCCCGCATTCGAGACGAGGACATACTCCCCTGGGGAGACTCCAGAAGTACCCCAAGATCCATGTCAGCACTGGAGAGGAATCCTCAGGTTCCGGCCCCGACTCCACACAAGGTTTTAGGCCCTGGCATCGACGGGAGAGGAATCCCGAGAGGCCCCCGAGGAACTCGCATGTGGACTGGCCTTTCCTGAGGCCACCAGAGCGGGTCCCTGAGGTCCACGTCGTAAGTCGAGAGCACCTGCCGCAACTCGAGAAAATCCAGGAGGTTTTGCCCTCCAGGCGAGATGAGGCCCATTTCCGCTGAGGCTTCTCGAGGCTAATCATGTCTAACAACTGGAACTTCCAAAGGGTCCTTCACACCCTTGCTGCAACTCAAGAAGTTCCCCGACATACCCGTGTGCACTCGAGAGGAAGCACGTGGTGTCCCGCACACATCCAGGGGAGACCCGTTTCCGCCTCCTAGCTCGAGATGAGGGATCCTTTCCCTGTTTCGTAGGGAAAGAATTCCCGGCGTTCCCGTCGTATCTCAAGAGGAGGCGCTCTCCACAGGAAAGGCGAGAGGAACTCCAGGGTCATGCCACCATTCCAAGAGTCCCCCAGATGTGTCAGTCCATTCCAGAGGAAACTCTTTTCCCTGCACTGCCTTGACGTTCAAGCCGAGGATCGACTCCCACCACGTGTGCACGTGGGACAGCCCTGTGGGAAAGCCTCGTGGGAAAGCCTCGTGGGAAAGACTCGAGGGAAAACCATAGATCCTTTGATCCACGCGGCGGACTGCGTGACACTGCTCCTACCGCTCTGGAGGAAAGCGCAAGTGCATGCCCGCATTCGAGACGAGGACTGACTCCCCTGGGGAGACTCCAGAAGTACCCCAAGATCCATGTCAGCACTGGAGAGGAATCCTCAGGTTCCGGTCCCGACTCCACACAAGGTCTTAGGCCCCGGCATCGACGGGAGAGGAATCCCGAGACGCCCCCGAGGAACTCGCATGGGGACTGGCCTTTCCTGAGGCCACCAGAGCGGTTCCCTGAGGTCCCCGTCGTAAGTCGAGAGCACCTGCCGCAACTCGAGAAAATCCAGGAGATTTTGCCCTCCAGGCGCGATGAGGCCCATTTCCGCTGAGGCTTCTCGAGGCCAATCACATCTAACCACTGGAACTTCCAAAGATCCTTCACACCATTGCTGCAACTCAAGAAGTTCCCCGACATACCCGTCTCCACTCGAGAGGAAGCACGTGGGGTCCCGCACACATCCAGGGGAGACCCGTTTCCGCCTCCTAGCTCGAGATGAGGGATCCTTTCCCTGTTTCGTAGGGAAAGAATTCCCGGCGTTCCCGTCGCATCTCAAGTGGAGGCGCTCTCCACAGGAAAGGCGAGAGGAACTCCAGGGTCCTGACACCATTCCAAGAGTCCCCCAGATGTGTCAGTCCATTCCAGAGGAACCTGTTTTCCCTGCACTGCCTTGACGTTCAAGCCGAGGATCGACTCCCACCACGTGTGCACGTGGGACAGCCCTGTGGGAAAGCCTCGTGGGAAAGCCTCTTTGGAAAGACTCGAGGAAAAAAAATAGATCCTTTGATCCACGCGGCGGACTGCGTGACACTGCTGCTACCGCTCTGGAGGAAAGCGCAAGTGCATGCCCGCATTCGAGACGAGGACTGACTCCCCTGGGGAGACTCCAGAAGTACCCCAAGATCCATGTCAGCACTGGAGAGGAATCCTCAGGTTCCGGCCCCGACTCCACACAAGGTCTTAGGCCCCGGCATCGACGGGAGAGGAATCCCGAGAGGCCCCCGAGGAACTCGCATGGGGACTGGCCTTTCCTGAGGCCACCAGAGCGGGTCCCTGAGGTCCCCGTCGTAAGTCGAGAGCACCTGCCGCAACTCGAGAAAATCCAGGAGGTTTTGCCCTCCAGGCGAGATGAGGCCCATTTCCGCTGAGGCTTCTCGAGGCTAATCACGTCTAACCACTGGAATTTCCAAAGGGTCCTTCACACCCTTGCTGCAACTCAAGAAGTTCCCCGACATACCCGTGTGCACTCGAGAGGAAGCACGTGGTGTCCCGCACACATCCAGGGGAGCCCCGTTTCCGCCTCCTAGCTCGAGATGAGGGATCCTTTCCCTGTTTCGTAGGGAAAGAATTCCCGGCGTTCCCGTCGCATCTCAAGAGGAGGCGCTCTCCACAGGAAAGGCGAGAGGAACTCCAGGGTCATGCCACCATTCCAAGAGTCCCCCAGATGTGTCAGTCCATTCCAGAGGAAACTCTTTTCCCTGCACTGCCTTGACGTTCAAGCCGAGGATCGACTCCCACCACGTGTGCACGTGGGACAGCCCTGTGGGAAAGCCTAGTGGGAAAGCATCGTGGGAAAGACTCGAGGGAAAACCATAGATCCTTTGATCCACGCGGCGGACTGCGTGACACTGCTGCTACCGCTCTGGAGGAAAGCGCAAGTGCATGCCCGCATTCGAGACTAGGACAGACTCCCCTGGGGAGACTCCAGAAGTACCCCAAGATCCATGTCAGCACTGGAGAGGAATCCTCAGGTTCCGGCCCCGACTCCACACAAGGTTTTAGGCCCTGGCATCGACGGGAGAGGAATCCCGAGAGGCCCCCGAGGAACTCGCATGTGGACTGGCCTTTCCTGAGGCCACCAGAGCGGGTCCCTGAGGTCCCCGTCGTAAGTCGAGAGCACCTGCCGCAACTCGAGAAAATCCAGGAGGTTTTGCCCTCCAGGCGAGATGAGGCCCATTTCCGCTGAGGCTTCTCGAGGCTAATCACGTCTAACAACTGGAACTTCCAAAGGGTCCTTCACACCCTTGCTGCAACTCAAGAAGTTCCCCGACATACCCGTCTCCACTCGAGAGGAAGCACGTGGGTCCCGAACACATCCAGGGGAGCCCCGTTTCCGCCTCCTAGCTCGAGATGAGGGATCCTTTCCCTGTTTCGTAGGGAAAGAATTCCCGGCGTTCCCGTCGCATCTCAAGAGGAGGCGCTCTCCACAGGAAAGGCGAGAGGAACTCCAGGGTCGTGCCACCATTCCAAGAGTCCCCCAGATGTGTCAGTCCATTCCAGAGGAACCTGTTTTCCCTGCACTGCCTTGACGTTCAAGCCGAGGATCGACTCCCACCACGTGTGCACGTGGGACAGCCCTGTGGGAAAGCCTCGTGGGAAAGCCTCGTGGGAAAGACTCGAGGGAAAACCATAGATCCTTTGATCCACGCGGCGGACTGCGTGACACTGCTGCTACCGCTCTGGAGGAAAGCGCAAGTGCATGCCCGAATTCGAGACGAGGACTGACTCCCCTGGGGAGACTCCAGAAGTACCCCAAGATCCATGTCAGCACTGGAGAGGAATCCTCAGGTTCCGGTCCCGACTCCACACAAGGTCTTAGGCCCCGGCATCGACGGGAGAGGAATCCCGAGACGCCCCCGAGGAACTCGCATGGGGACTGGCCTTTCCTGAGGCCACCACAGCGGTTCCCTGAGGTCCCCGTCGTAAGTCGAGAGCACCTGCCGCAACTCGAGAAAATCCAGGAGATTTTGCCCTCCAGGCGCGATGAGGCCCATTTCCGCTGAGGCTTCTTGAGGCCAATCATATCTAACCACTGGAACTTCCAAAGATCCTTCACACCATTGCTGCAACTCAAGAAGTTCCCCGACATACTCGTCTGCACTCGAGAGGAAGCACGTGGGGTCCCGCACACATCCAGGGGAGCCCCGTTTCCGCCTCCTAGCTCGAGATGAGGGATCCTTTCCCTGTTTCGTAGGGAAAGATTTCCCGGCGTTCCCGTCGCATCTCAAGAGGAGGCGCTCTCCACAGGAAAGGCGAGAGGAACTCCAGGGTCTTGCCAACATTCCAAGAGTCCCCCAGATGTGTCACTCCATTCCAGAGGAACCTGTTTTCCCTGCACTGCCTTGACGTTCAAGCCGAGGATCGACTCCCACCACGTGTGCACGTGGGACAGCCCTGTGGGAAAGCCTCGTGGGAAAGCCTCGTGGGAAAGACTCGAGGGAAAACCATAGATCCTTTGATCCACGCGGCGGACTGCGTGACACTGCTGCTCCCGCTCTGGAGGAAAGCGCAAGTGCATGCCCGCATTCGAGACGAGGACTGACTCCCCTGGGGAGACTCCAGAAGTACCCCAAGATCCATATCAGCACTGGAGAGGAATCCTCAGGTTCCGGCCCCGACTCCACACAAGGTCTTAGGCCCCGGCATCGACGGGAGAGGAATCCCGAGACGCCCCCGAGGAACTCGCATGGGGACTGGCCTTTCCTGAGGCCACCAGAGCGGGTCCCTGAGGTCCCCGTCGAAAGTCGAGAGCACCTGCCTCAACTCGAGAAAATCCAGGAGGTTTTGCCCTCCAGGCGAGATGAGGCCCATTTCCGCTGAGGCTTCTCGAGGCCAATCACATCTAACCACTGGAACTTCCAAAGGGTCCTTCACACCCTTGCTGCAACTCAAGAAGTTCCAGGACATACCCGTCTGCCCTCGAGAGGAAGCACGTGGTGTCCCGCACACATCCAGGGGAGCCCCGTTTCCGCCTCCTAGCTCGAGATGAGGGATCCTTTCCCTGTTTCGTAGGGAAAGATTTCCCGGCGTTCCCGTCGCATCTCAAGAGGAGGCGCTCTCCACAGGAAAGGCGAGAGGAACTCCAGGGTCTTGCCAACATTCCAAGAGTCCCCCAGATGTGTCACTCCATTCCAGAGGAACCTGTTTTCCCTGCACTGCCTTGACGTTCAAGCCGAGGATCGACTCCCACCACGTGTGCACGTGGGACAGCCCTGTGGGAAAGCCTCGTGGGAAAGCCTCGTGGGAAAGACTCGAGGGAAAACCATAGATCCTTTGATCCACGCGGCGGACTGCGTGACACTGCTGCTCCCGCTCTGGAGGAAAGCGCAAGTGCATGCCCGCATTCGAGACGAGGACTGACTCCCCTGGGGAGACTCCAGAAGTACCCCAAGATCCATATCAGCACTGGAGAGGAATCCTCAGGTTCCGGCCCCGACTCCACACAAGGTCTTAGGCCCCGGCATCGACGGGAGAGGAATCCCGAGACGCCCCCGAGGAACTCGCATGGGGACTGGCCTTTCCTGAGGCCACCAGAGCGGGTCCCTGAGGTCCCCGTCGAAAGTCGAGAGCACCTGCCGCAACTCGAGAAAATCCAGGAGGTTTTGCCCTCCAGGCGAGATGAGGCCCATTTCCGCTGAGGCTTCTCGAGGCCAATCACATCTAACCACTGGAACTTCCAAAGGGTCCTTCACACCCTTGCTGCAACTCAAGAAGTTCCAGGACATACCCGTCTGCCCTCGAGAGGAAGCACGTGGTGTCCCGCACACATCCAGGGGAGCCCCGTTTCCGCCTCCTAGCTCGAGATGAGGGATCCTTTCCCTGTTTCGTAGGGAAAGAATTCCCGGCGTTCCCGTCGCATCTCAAGAGGAGGCGCTCTCCACAGGAAAGGCGAGAGGAACTCCAGAGTCATGCCACCATTCCAAGAGTCCCCCAGATGTGTCAGTCCATTCCAGAGGAACCTGTTTTCCCTGCACTGCCTTGACGTTCAAGCCGAGGATCGACTCCCACCACGTGTGCACGTGGGACAGCCCTGTGGGAAAGCCTCGTGGGAAAGCCTCGTGGGAAAGACTCGAGGGAAAACCATAGATCCTTTGATCCACGCGGCGGACTGCGTGACACTGCTGCTACCGCTCTGGAGGAAAGCGCAAGTGCATGCCCGCATTCGAGACGAGGACTGACTCCCCTGGGGAGACTCCAGAAGTACCCCAAGATCCATGTCAGCAGTGGAGAGGAATCCTCAGGTTCCGGTCCCGACTCCACACAAGGTCTTAGGCCCTGGCATCGACGGGAGAGGAATCCCGAGACGCCCCCGAGGAACTCGCATGGGGACTGGCCTTTCCTGAGGCCACCAGAGCGGTTCCCTGAGGTCCCCGTCGTAAGTCGAGAGCACCTGCCGCAACTCGAGAAAATCCAGGAGATTTTGCCCTCCAGTCGCAATGAGGCCCATTTCCACTGAGGCTTCTCGAGGCCAATCACATCTAACCACTGGAACTTCCAAAGATCCTTCACACCATTGCTGCAACTCAAGAAGTTACCCGACATACCCGTCTCCACTCGAGGGGAAGCACGTGGGGTCCCGCACACATCCAGGAGAGCCCCGTTTCCGACTCCTAACTCGAGATGAGGGATCCTTTCCCTGTTTCGTAGGGAAAGATTTCCCGGGGTTCCCGTCGCATCTCAAGAGGAGGCGCTCTCCACAGGAAAGGCGAGAGGAACTCCAGGGTCATGCCACCATTCCAAGAGTCCCCCAGATGTGTCAGTCCATTCCAGAGGAAACTCTTTTCCCTGCACTGCCTTGACGTTCAAGCCGAGGATCGACTCCCACCACGTGTGCACGTGGGACAGCCCTGTGGGAAAGCCTAGTGGGAAAGCATCGTGGGAAAGACTCGAGGGAAAACCATAGATCCTTTGATCCACGCGGCGGACTGTGTGACACTGCTGCTACCGCTCTGGAGGAAAGCGCAAGTGCATGCCCGCATTCGAGACTAGGACAGACTCCCCTGGGGAGACTCCAGAAGTACCCCAAGATCCATGTCAGCACTGGAGAGGAATCCTCAGGTTCCGGCCCCGACTCCACACAAGGTTTTAGGCCCTGGCATCGACGGGAGAGGAATCCCGAGAGGCCCCCGAGGAACTCGCATGTGGACTGGCCTTTCCTGAGGCCACCAGAGCGGGTCCCTGAGGTCCCCGTCGTAAGTCGAGAGCACCTGCCGCAACTCGAGAAAATCCAGGAGGTTTTGACCTCCAGGCGAGATGAGGCCCATTTCCGCTGAGGCTTCTCGAGGCTAATCACGTCTAACCACTGGAACTTCCAAAGGGTCCTTCACACCCTTGCTGCAACTCAAGAAGTTCCCCGACATACCCGTGTGCACTCGAGAGGAAGCACGTGGTGTCCCGCACACATCCAGGGGAGCCCCGTTTCCGCCTCCTAGCTCGAGATGAGGGATCCTTTCCCTGTTTCGTAGGGAAAGAATTCCCGGCGTTCCCGTCGCATCTCAAGAGGAGGCGCTCTCCACAGGAAAGGCGAGAGGAACTCCAGGGTCATGCCACCATTCCAAGAGTCCCCCAGATGTGTCAGTCCATTCCAGAGGAAACTCTTTTCCCTGCACTGCCTTGACGTTCAAGCCGAGGATCGACTCCCACCACGTGTGCACGTGGGACAGCCCTGTGGGAAAGCCTAGTGGGAAAGCATCGTGGGAAAGACTCGAGGGAAAACCATAGATCCTTTGATCCACGCGGCGGACTGTGTGACACTGCTGCTACCGCTCTGGAGGAAAGCTCAAGTGCATGCCCGCATTCGAGACTAGGACAGACTCCCCTGGGGAGACTCCAGAAGTACCCCAAGATCCATGTCAGCACTGGAGAGGAATCCTCAGGTTCCGGCCCCGACTCCACACAAGGTTTTAGGCCCTGGCATCGACGGGAGAGGAATCCCGAGAGGCCCCCGAGGAACTCGCATGTGGACTGGCCTTTCCTGAGGCCACCAGAGCGGGTCCCTGAGGTCCCCGTCGTAAGTCGAGAGCACCTGCCGCAACTCGAGAAAATCCAGGAGGTTTTGCCCTCCAGGCGAGATGAGGCCCATTTCCGCTGAGGCTTCTCGAGGCTAATCACGTCTAACAACTGGAACTTCCAAAGGGTCCTTCACACCCTTGCTGCAACTCAAGAAGTTCCCCGACATACCCGTCTCCACTCGAGAGGAAGCACGTGGGTCCCGAACACATCCAGGGGAGCCCCGTTTCCGCCTCCTAGCTCGAGATGAGGGATCCTTTCCCTGTTTCGTAGGGAAAGAATTCCCGGCGTTCCCGTCGCATCTCAAGAGGAGGCGCTCTCCACAGGAAAGGCGAGAGGAACTCCAGGGTCGTGCCACCATTCCAAGAGTCCCCCAGATGTGTCAGTCCATTCCAGAGGAACCTGTTTTCCCTGCACTGCCTTGACGTTCAAGCCGAGGATCGACTCCCACCACGTGTGCACGTGGGACAGCCCTGTGGGAAAGCCTCGTGGGAAAGCCTCGTGGGAAAGACTCGAGGGAAAACCATAGATCCTTTGATCCACGCGGCGGACTGCGTGACACTGCTGCTACCGCTCTGGAGGAAAGCGCAAGTGCATGCCCGCATTCGAGACGAGGACTGACTCCCCTGGGGAGACTCCAGAAGTACCCCAAGATCCATGTCAGCACTGGAGAGGAATCCTCAGGTTCCGGTCCCGACTCCACACAAGGTCTTAGGCCCCGGCATCGACGGGAGAGGAATCCCGAGACGCCCCCGAGGAACTCGCATGGGGAGTGGCCTTTCCTGAGGCCACCACAGCGGTTCCCTGAGGTCCCCGTCGTAAGTCGAGAGCACCTGCCGCAACTCGAGAAAATCCAGGAGATTTTGCCCTCCAGGCGAGATGAGGCCCATTTCCGCTGAGGCTTCTTGAGGCCAATCACATCTAACCACTGGAACTTCCAAAGATCCTTCACACCATTGCTGCAACTCAAGAAGTTCCCCGACATACTCGTCTGCACTCGAGAGGAAGCACGTGGGGTCCCGCACACATCCAGGGGAGCCCCGTTTCCGCCTCCTAGCTCGAGATGAGGGATCCTTTCCCTGTTTCGTAGGGAAAGATTTCCCGGCGTTCCCGTCGCATCTCAAGAGGAGGCGCTCTCCACAGGAAAGGCGAGAGGAACTCCAGGGTCGTGCCACCATTCCAAGAGTCCCCCAGATGTGTCACTCCATTCCAGAGGAACCTGTTTTCCCTGCACTGCCTTGACGTTCAAGCCGAGGATCGACTCCCACCACGTGTGCACGTGGGACAGCCCTGTGGGAAAGCCTCGTGGGAAAGCCTCGTGGGAAAGACTCGAGGGAAAACCATAGATCGTTTGATCCACGCGCCGGACTGAGTGACACTGCTGCTCCCGCTCTGGAGGAAAGCGCAAGTGCATGCCCGCATTCGAGACGAGGACTGACTCCCCTGGGGAGACTCCAGAAGTACCCCAAGATCCATATCAGCACTGGAGAGGAATCCTCAGGTTCCGGCCCCGACTCCACACAAGGTCTTAGGCCCCGGCATCGACGGGAGAGGAATCCCGAGACGCCCCCGAGGAACTCGCATGGGGACTGGCCTTTCCTGAGGCCACCAGAGCGGGTCCCTGAGGTCCCTGTCGAAAGTCGAGAGCACCTGCCGCAACTCGAGAAAATCCAGGAGGTTTTGCCCTCCAGGCGAGATGAGGCCCATTTCCGCTGAGGCTTCTCGAGGCCAATCACATCTAACCACTGGAACTTCCAAAGGGTCCTTCGCACCCTTGCTGCAACTCAAGAAGTTCCAGGACATACCCGTCTGCCCTCGAGAGGCAGCACGTGGTGTCCCGCACACATCCAGGGGAGCCCCGTTTCCGCCTCCTAGCTCGAGATGAGGGATCCTTTCCCTGTTTCGTAGGGAAAGAATTCCCGGCGTTCCCGTCGCATCTCAAGAGGAGGCGCTCTCCACAGGAAAGGCGAGAGGAACTCCAGAGTCATGCCACCATTCCAAGAGTCCCCCAGATGTGTCAGTCCATTCCAGAGGAACCTGTTTTCCCTGCACTGCCTTGACGTTCAAGCCGAGGATCGACTCCCACCACGTGTGCACGTGGGACAGCCCTGTGGGAAAGCCTCGTGGGAAAGCCTCGTGGGAAAGACTCGAGGGAAAACCATAGATCCTTTGATCCACGCGGCGGACTGCGTGACACTGCTGCTACCGCTCTGGAGGAAAGCGCAAGTGCATGCCCGCATTCGAGACGAGGACTGACTCCCCTGGGGAAACTCCAGAAGTACCCCAAGATCCATGTCAGCAGTGGAGAGGAATCCTCAGGTTCCGGTCCCGACTCCACACAAGGTCTTAGGCCCTGGCATCGACGGGAGAGGAATCCCGAGACGCCCCCGAGGAACTCGCATGGGGACTGGCCTTTCCTGAGGCCACCAGAGCGGTTCCCTGAGGTCCCCGTCGTAAGTCGAGAGCACCTGCCGCAACTCGAGAAAATCCAGGAGATTTTGCCCTCCAGTCGCGATGAGGCCCATTTCCGCTGAGGCTTCTCGAGGCCAATCACATCTAACCACTGGAACTTCCAAAGATCCTTCACACCATTGCTGCAACTCAAGAAGTTACCCGACATACCCGTCTCCACTCGAGAGGAAGCACGTGGGGTCCCGCACACATCCAGGGGAGCCCCGTTTCCGCCTCCTAGCTCGAGATGAGGGATCCTTTCCCTGTTTCGTAGGGAAAGAATACCCAGCGTTCCCGTCGCATCTCAAGAAGAGGCGCTCTCCACAGGAAAGGCGAGAGGAACTCCAGGGTCGTGCCACCATTCCAAGAGCCCCCCGATGTGTCACTCCATTCCAGAGGAACCTGTTTTCCCTGCACTGCCTTGACGTTCAAGCCGAGGATCGACTCCTACCACGTGTGAACGTGGGACAGCCCTGTGGGAAAGCCTCGTGGGAAAGCCTCATGGGAAAGACTCGAGGGAAAACCATAGATCCTTTGATCCACGCGGCGGACTGCGTGACACTGCTGCTACCGCTCTGGAGGAAAGCGCAAGTGCATGCCCGCATTCGAGACGAGGACTGACTCCCCTGGGGAGACTCCAGAAGTACCCCAAATCCATGTCAGCACTGGAGAGGAATCCTCAGGTTCCGGCCCCGACTCCACACAAGGTCTTAGGCCCCGGCATCGACGGGAGAGGAATCCCGAGACGCCCCCGAGGAACTCGCATGGGGACTGGCCTTTCCTGAGGCCACCAGAGCGGTTCCCTGAGGTCCCCGTCGTAAGTCGAGAGCACCTGCCGCAACTCGAGAAAATCCAGGAGGTTTTGCCCTCCAGGCGAGATGAGGCCCATTTCCGCTGATGGTTCTCGAGACCAATCACATCTAACCACTGGAACTTCCAAAGGGTCCTTCACACCATTGCTGCAACTCAAGAAGTTCCCCGAAATACCCGTCTCCACTCGAGGGGAAGCACGTGGGGTCCCGCACACATCCAGGGGAGCCCCGTTTCCGACTCCTAACTCGAGATGAGGGATCCTTTCCCTGTTTCGTAGGGAAAGATTTCCCGGGGTTCCCGTCGCATCTCAAGAGGAGGCGCTCTCCACAGGAAAGGCGAGAGGAACTCCAGGGTCGTGCCACCATTCCAAGAGTCCCCCAGATGTGTCAGTCCATTCCAGGGGAACCTGTTTTCCCTGCACTGCCTTGACGTTCAAGCCGAGGATCGACTCCCACCACGTGTGCACGTGGGACAGCCCTGTGGGAAAGCCTCGTGGGAAAGCCTCGTGGGAAAGACTCGAGGGAAAACCATAGATCCTTTGATCCACGCGGCGGACTGCGTGACACTGCTGCTACCGCTCTGGAGGAAAGCGCAAGTGCATGCCCGCATTCGAGACGAGGACTGACTCCCCTGGGGAGACTCCAGAAGTACCCCAAGATCCATGTCAGCACTGGAGAGGAATCCTCAGGTTCCGGCCCCGACTCCACACAAGGTCTTAGGCCCCGGCATCGACGGGAGAGGAATCCCGAGAGGCCCCCGAGGAACTCGCATGGGGACTGGCCTTTCCTGAGGCCACCAGAGCGGTTCCCTGAGGTCCCCGTCGGAAGTCGAGAGCACCTGCCGCAACTCGAGAAAATCCAGGAGGTTTTGCCCTCCAGGCGAGATGAGGCCCATTTCCGCTGAGGCTTCTCGAGGCCAATCACATCTAACCACTGGAACTTCCAAAGGGTCCTTCACACCATTGCTGCAACTCAAGAAGTTCCCCGACATACCCGTCTCCACTCGAGGGGAAGCACGTGGGGTCCCGCACACATCCAGGGGAGCCCCGTTTCCGACTCCTAACTCGAGATGAGGGATCCTTTCCCTGTTTCGTAGGGAAAGATTTCCCGGCGTTCCCGTCGCATCTCAAGAGGAGGCGCTCTCCACAGGAAAGGCGAGAGGAACTCCAGGGTCGTGCCACCATTCCAAGAGTCCCCCAGATGTGTCAGTCCATTCCAGAGGAACCTGTTTTCCCTGCACTGCCTTGACGTTCAAGCTGAGGATCGACTCCCACCACGTGTGCACGTGGGACAGCCCTGTGGGAAAGCCTCGTGGGAAAGCCTCGTGGGAAAGACTCGAGGGAAAACCATAGATCCTTTGATCCACGCGGCGGACTGCGTGACACTGCTGCTACCGCTCTGGAGGAAAGCACAAGTGTATGCCCGCATTCGAGACGAGGACTGACTCCCCTGGGGAGACTCCAGAAGTACCCCAAGATCCATGTCAGCACTGGAGAGGAATCCTCAGGTTCCGGCCCCGACTCCACACAAGGTCTTAGGCCCCGGCATCGACGGGAGAGGAATCCCGAGAGGCCCCCGAGGAACTCGCATGGGGACTGGCCTTTCCTGAGGCCACCAGAGCGGGTCCCTGAGGTCCCCGTCGTAAGTCGAGAGCACCTGCCGCAACTCGAGAAAATCCAGGAGGTTTTGCCCTCCAGGCGAGATGAGGCCCATTTCCGCTGAGGCTTCTCGAGGCTAATCACGTCTAACAACTGGAACTTCCAAAGGGTCCTTCACACCCTTGCTGCAACTCAAGAAGTTCCAGGACATACCTGTCTGCCCTCGAGAGGAAGCACGTGGTGTCCCGCACACATCCAGGGGAGCCCCGTTTCCGCCTCCTAGCTCGAGATGAGGGATCCTTTCCCTGTTTCGTAGGGAAAGAATTCCCGGCGTTCCCGTCGCATCTCAAGAGGAGGCGCTCTCCACAGGAAAGGCGAGAGGAACTCCAGAGTCATGCCACCATTCCAAGAGTCCCCCAGATGTGTCAGTCCATTCCAGAGGAACCAGTTTTCCCTGCACTGCCTTGACGTTCAAGCCGAGAATCGACTCCCACCACGTGTGCACGTGGGACAGCCCTGTGGGAAAGCCTCGTGGGAAAGCCTCGTGGGAAAGACTCGAGGGAAAACCATAGATCCTTTGATCCACGCGGCGGACTGCGTGACACTGCTGCTACCGCTCTGGAGGAAAGCGCAAGTGCATGCCCGCATTCGAGACGAGGACTGACTCCCCTGGGGAGACTCCAGAAGTACCCCAAATCCATGTCAGCACTGGAGAGGAATCCTCAGGTTCCGGCCCCGACTCCACACAAGGTCTTAGGCCCCGGCATCGACGGGAGAGGAATCCCGAGACGCCCCCGAGGAACTCGTATGGGGACTGGCCTTTCCTGAGGCCACCAGAGCGGTTCCCTGAGGTCCCCGTCGTAAGTCGAGAGCACCTGCCGCAACTCGAGAAAATCCAGGAGGTTTTGCCTTCCAGGCGAGATGAGGCCCATTTCCGCTGAGGCTTCTCGAGGCCAATCACATCTAACCACTGGAAATTCCAAAGGGTCCTTCACACCATTGCTGCAACTCAAGAAGTTCCCCGACATACCCGTCTGCACTCGAGAGGAAGCACGTGGGGTCCCGCACACATCCAGGGGAGCCCCGTTTCCTCCTCCTAGCTCGAGATGAGGGATCCTTTCCCTGTTTCGTAGGGAAAGAATTCCCGGCGTTGCCGTCGCATCTCAAGAGGAGGCGCTCTCCACAGGAAAGGCGAGAGGAACTCCAGGGTCGTGCCACCATTCCAAGAGTCCCCCAGATGTGTCAGTCCATTCCAGAGGAACCTGTTTTCCCTGCACTGCCTTGACGTTCAAGCCGAGGATCGACTCCCACCACGTGTGCACGTGGAACAGCCCTGTGGGAAAGCCTCGTGGGAAAGCCTCGTGGGAAAGACTCGAGGGAAAACCATAGATGCTTTGATCCACGCGGCGTACTGCGTGACACTGCTGCTACCGCTCTGGAGGAAAGCGCAAGTGCATGCCCGCATTCGAGACGAGGATTGACTCCCCTGGGGAGACTCCAGAAGTACCCCAAGATCCATGTCAGCACTGGAGAGGAATCCTCAGGTTCCGGCCCCGACTCCACACAAGGTCTTAGGCCCCGGCATCGACGGGAGAGGAATCCCGAGAGGCCCCCGAGGAACTCGCATGGGGACTGGCCTTTCCTGAGGCCACCAGAGCGGGTCCCTGAGGTCCCCGTCGTAAGTCGAGAGCACCTGCCGCAACTCGAGAAAATCCAGGAGGTTTTGCCCTCCAGGCGAGATGAGGCCCATTTCCGCTGAGGCTTCTCGAGGCCAATCACATCTAACCACTGGAACTTCCAAAGGGTCCTTCACACCCTTGCTGCAACTCAAGAAGTTCCCCGACATACCCGTCTGCCCTCGAGAGGATGCACGTGGTGTCCCGCACACATCCAGGGGAGCCCCGTATCCGCCTCCTAGCTCGAGATGAGGGATCCTTTCCCTGTTTCGTAGGGAAAGAATTCCCGGCGTTCCCGTCGCATCTCAAGAGGAGGTGCTCTCCACAGGAAAGGCGAGAGGAACTCCAGAGTCATGCCACCATTCCAAGAGTCCCCCAGATGTGTCAGTCCATTCCAGAGAAACCTGTTTTCCCTCCACTGCCTTGACGTTCAAGCCGAGGATCGACTCCCACCACGTGTGCACGTGGGACAGCCCTGTGGGAAAGCCTCGTGGGAAAGCCTCGTGGGAAAGACTGGAGGGAAAACCATAGATCCTGTGATCCACGCGGCGGACTGCGTGACACTGCTGCTACCGCTCTGGAGGAAAGCGCAAGTGCATGCCCGCATTCGAGACGAGGACTGACTCCCCTGGGGAGACTCCAGAAGTACCCCAAGATCCATGTCAGCACTGGAGAGGAATCCTCAGGTTCCGGCCCCGACTCCACACAAGGTCTTAGGTACCGGCATCGACGGGAGAGGAATCCCGAGACGCCCCCGAGGAACTCGCATGGGGACTGGCCTTTCCTGAGGCCACCAGAGCGGGTCCCTGAGGTCCCCGTCGTAAGTCGAGAGCACCTGCCGCAACTCGAGAAAATCCAGGAGGTTTTGCCCTCCAGGCGAGATGAGACCCATTTCCACTGAGGCTTCTCGAGGCTAATCACGTCTAACCACTGGAACTTCCAAAGGGTCCTTCACACCCTTGCTGCAACTCAAGAAGTTAGCCGACATACCCGTCTCCACTCGAGAGGAAGCACGTGGGTCCCGCACACATCCAGGGGAGCCCCGTTTCCGCCTCCTAGCTCGAGATGAGGTATCCTTTCCCTGTTTCGTAGGGAAAGAATTCCCGGCGTTCCCGTCGCATCTCAAGAGGAGGCGCTCTCCACAGGAAAGGCGAGAGGAACTCCAGGGTCGTGCCACCATTCCAAGAGTCCCCCAGATGTGTCAGTCCATTCCAGAGGAACCTGTTTTCCCTGCACTGCCTTGACGTTCAAGCCGAGGATCGACTCCCACCACGTGTGCACGTGGGACAGCCCTGTGGGAAAGCCTCGTGGGAAAGCCTCGTGGGAAAGACTCGAGGGAAAACCATAGATCCTTTGATCCACGCGGCGGACTGCGTGACACTTCTGCTACCGCTCTGGAGGAAAGCGCAAGTGCATGCCCGCATTCGAGACGAGGACTGACTCCCCTGGGGAGACTCCAGAAGTACCCCAAGATTAATGTCAGCACTGGAGAGGAATCCTCAGGTTCCGGTCCCGACTCCACACAAGGTCTTAGGCCCCGGCATCGACGGGAGAGGAATCCCGAGACGCCCCCGAGGAACTCGCATGGGGACTGGCCTTTCCTGAGGCCACCAGAGCGGTTCCCTGAGGTCCCCGTCGTAAGTCGAGAGCACCTGCCGCAACTCGAGAAAATCCAGGAGATTTTGCCCTCCAGGCGCGATGAGGCCCATTTCCGCTGAGGCTTCTCGAGGCCAATCACATCTAACCACTGGAACTTCCAAAGATCCTTCACACCATTGCTGCAACTCAAGAAGTTCCCCGACATACCCGTCTCCACTCGAGAGGAAGCACGTGGGGTCCCGCACACATCCAGGGGAGACCCGTTTCCGCCTCCTAGCTCGAGATGAGGGATCCTTTCCCTGTTTCGTAGGGAAAGAATTCCCGGCGTTCCCGTCGCATCTCAAGTGGAGGCGCTCTCCACAGGAAAGGCGAGAGGAACTCCAGGGTCCTGACACCATTCCAAGAGTCCCCCAGATGTGTCAGTCCATTCCAGAGGAACCTGTTTTCCCTGCACTGCCTTGACGTTCAAGCCGAGGATCGACTCCCACCACGTGTGCACTTGGGACAGCCCTGTGGGAAAGCCTCGTGGGAAAGCCTCGTGGGAAAGACTCGAGGGAAAACAATAGATCCTTTGATCCACGCGGCGGACTGCGTGACACTGCTGCTACCGCTCTGGAGGAAAGCGCAAGTGCATGCCCGCATTCGAGACGAGGACTGACTCCCCTGGGGAGACTCCAGAAGTACCCCAAGATCCATGTCAGCACTGGAGAGGAATCCTCAGGTTCCGGCCCCGACTCCACACAAGGTCTTAGGCCCCGGCATCGACGGGAGAGGAATCCCGAGAGGCCCCCGAGGAACTCGCATGGGGACTGGCCTTTCCTGAGGCCACCAGAGCGGGTCCCTGAGTTCCCCGTCGTAAGTCGAGAGCACCTGCCGCAACTCGAGAAAATCCAGGAGGTTTTGCCCTCCAGGCGAGATGAGGCCCATTTCCGCTGAGGCTTCTCGAGGCTAATCACGTCTAACAACTGGAACTTCCAAAGGGTCCTTCACACCCTTGCTGCAACTCAAGAAGTTCCCCGACATACCCGTCTCCACTCGAGAGGAAGCACGTGGGTCCCGAACACATCCAGGAGAGCCCCGTTTCCGCCTCCTAGCTCGAGATGAGGGATCCTTTCCCTGTTTCGTAGGGAAAGAATTCCCGGCGTTCCCGTCGCATCTCAAGAGGAGGCGCTCTCCACAGGAAAGGCGAGAGGAACTCCAGGGTCGTGCCACCATTCCAAGAGTCCCCCAGATGTGTCAGTCCATTCCAGAGGAACCTGTTTTCCCTGCACTGCCTTGACGTTCAAGCCGAGGATCGACTCCCACCACGTGTGCACGTGGGACAGTCCTGTGGGAAAGCCTCGTGGGAAAGCCTCGTGGGAAAGACTCGAGGGAAAACCATAGATCCTTTGATCCACGCGGCAGTCTGCGTGACACTGCTGCTACCGCTCTGGAGGAAAGCGCAAGTGCATGCCCGCATTCGAGACGAGGAGTGACTCCCCTGGGGAGACTCCAGAAGTACCCCAAGATCCATGTCAGCACTGGAGAGGAATCCTCAGGTTCCGGCCCCGACTCCACACAAAGTCTTAGGCCCCGGCATCGACGGGAGAGGAATCCGGAGAGGCCCCCGAAGAACTCGCATGGGGACTGGCCTTTCCTGAGGCCACCACAGCGGTTCCCTGAGGTCCCCGTCGTAAGTCGAGAGCACCTGCCGCAACTCGAGAAAATCCAGGAGGTTTTGCCCTCCAGGCGCGATGAGGCCCATTTCCGCTGAGGCTTCTCGAGGCCAATCACATCTAACCACTTGAACTTCCAAAGATCCTTCACACCATTGCTGCAACTCAAGAAGTTCCCCGACATACCCGTCTGCACTCGAGAGGAAGCACGTGGGGTCCCGCACACATCCAGGGGAGCCCCGTTTCCGCCTCCTAGCTCGAGATGAGGGATCCTTTCCCTGTTTCGTAGGGAATGAATTCCCGGCGTTCCCGTCGCATCTCAAGAGGAGGCGCTCTCCACAGGAAAGGCGAGAGGAACTCCAGGGTCGTGCCACCATTCCAAGAGTCCCCAAGATGTGTCACTCCATTCCAGAGGAACCTGTTTTCCCTGCACTGCCTTGACGTTCAAGCCGAGGATCGACTCCCACCAGGTGTGCACGTGGGACAGCCCTGTGGAAAGCCTCGTGGGAAAGCCTCGTGGGAAAGACTCGAGGGAAAACCATAGATCCTTTGATCCACGCGGCGGACTGCGTGACACTGCTGCTACCGCTCTGGAGGAAAGCGCAAGTGCATGCCCGCATTCGAGACGAGGACTGACTCCCCTGGGGAGACTCCAGAAGTACCCCAAGATCCATGTCAGCACTGGAGAGGAATCCTCAGGTTCCGGTCCCGACTCCACACAAGGTCTTAGGCCCCGGCATCGACGGGAGAGGAATCCCGAGACGCCCCCGAGGATCTCGCATGGGGACTGGCCTTTCCTGAGGCCACCAGAGCGGTTCCCTGAGGTCCCCGTCGTAAGTCGAGAGCACCTGCCGCAACTCGAGAAAATCCAGGAGATTTTGCCCTCCAGGCGCGATGAGGCCCATTTCCGCTGAGGCTTCTCGAGGCCAATCACATCTAACCACTGGAACTTCCAAAGATCCTTCACACCATTGCTGCAACTCAAGAAGTTCCCCGACATACCCGTCTCCACTCGAGAGGAAGCACGTGGGGTCCCGCACACATCCAGGGGAGCCCCGTTTCCGCCTCCTAGCTCGAGATGAGGGATCCTTTCCCTGTTTCGTAGGGAAAGAATTCCCGGCGTTCCCGTCGCATCTCAAGTGGAGGCGCTCTCCACAGGAAAGGCGAGAGGAACTCCAGGGTCCTGACACCATTCCAAGAGTCCCCCAGATGTGTCAGTCCATTCCAGAGGAAACTCTTTTCCCTGCACTGCCTTGACGTTCAAGCCGAGGATCGACTCCCACCACGTGTGCACGTGGGACAGCCCTGTGGGAAAGCCTAGTGGGAAAGCATCGTGGGAAAGACTCGAGGGAAAACCATAGATCCTTTGATCCACGCGGCGGACTGCGTGACACTGCTGCTACCGCTCTGGAGGAAAGCGCAAGTGCATGCCCGCATTCGAGACGAGGACTGACTCCCCTGGGGAGACTCCAGAAGTACCCCAAGATCCATGTCAGCACTGGAGAGGAATCCTCAGGTTCCGGCCCCGACTCCACACAAGGTCTTAGGCCCCGGCATCGACGGGAGAGGAATCCCGAGAGGCCCCCGAGGAACTCGCATGGGGACTGGCCTTTCCTGAGGCCACCAGAGCGGTTCCCTGAGGTCCCCGTCGTAAGTCGAGAGCACCTGCCGCAACTCGAGAAAATCCAGGAGGTTTTGCCCTCCAGGCGAGATGAGGCCCATTTCCGCTGAGGCTTCTCGAGGCTAATCACGTCTAACAACTGGAACTTCCAAAGGGTCCTTCACACCCTTGCTGCAACTCAAGAAGTTCCCCGACATACCCGTGTGCACTCGAGAGGAAGCACGTGGTGTCCCGCACACATCCAGGGGAGACCCGTTTCCGCCTCCTAGCTCGAGATGAGGGATCCTTTCCCTGTTTCGTAGGGAAAGAATTCCCGGCGTTCCCGTCGCATCTCACGAGGAGGCGCTCTCCACAGGAAAGGCGAGAGGAACTCCAGGGTCATGCCACCATTCCAAGAGTCCCCCAGATGTGTCAGTCCATTCCAGAGGAAACTCTTTTCCCTGCACTGCCTTGACGTTCAAGCCGAGGATCGACTCCCACAACGTGTGCACGTGGGACAGCCCTGTGGGAAAGCCTAGTGGGAAAGCATCGTGGGAAAGACTCGAGGGAAAACCATAGATCCTTTGATCCACGCGGCGGACTGTGTGACACTGCTGCTACCGCTCTGGAGGAAAGCGCAAGTGCATGCCCGCATTCGAGACTAGGACAGACTCCCCTGGGGAGACTCCAGAAGTACCCCAAGATCCATGTCAGCACTGGAGAGGAATCCTCAGGTTCCGGCCCCGACTCCACACAAGGTTTTAGGCCCTGGCATCGACGGGAGAGGAATCCCGAGAGGCCCCCGAGGAACTCGCATGGGGACTGGCCTTTCCTGAGGCCACCAGAGCGGGTCCCTGAGGTCCCCGTCGTAAGTCGAGAGCACCTGCCGCAACTCGAGAAAATCCAGGAGGTTTTGCCCTCCAGGCGAGATGAGGCCCATTTCCGCTGAGGCTTCTCGAGGCTAATCACGTCTAACAACGGGAACTTCCAAAGGGTCCTTCACACCCTTGCTGCAACTCAAGAAGTTCCCCGACATACCCGTCTCCACTCGAGAGGAAGCACGTGGGTCCCGAACACATCCAGGGGAGCCCCGTTTCCGCCTCCTAGCTCGAGATGAGGGATCCTTTCCCTGTTTCGTAGGGAAAGAATTCCCGGCGTTCCCGTCGCATCTCAAGAGGAGGCGCTCTCCACAGGAAAGGCGAGAGGAACTCCAGGGTCGTGCCACCATTCCAAGAGTCCCCCAGATGTGTCAGTCCATTCCAGAGGAACCTGTTTTCCCTGCACTGCCTTGACGTTCAAGCCGAGGATCGACTCCCACCACGTGTGCACGTGGGACAGCCCTGTGGGAAAGCCTCGTGGGAAAGCCTCGTGGGAAAGACTCGAGGGAAAACCATAGATCCTTTGATCCACGCGGCGGACTGCGTGACACTGCTGCTACCGCTCTGGAGGAAAGCGCAAGTGCATGCCCGCATTCGAGACGAGGACTGACTCCCCTGGGGAGACTCCAGAAGTACCCCAAGATCCATGTCAGCACTGGAGAGGAATCCTCAGGTTCCGGTCCCGACTCCACACAAGGTCTTAGGCCCCGGCATCGACGGGAGAGGAATCCCGAGACGCCCCCGAGGAACTCGCATGGGGACTGGCCTTTCCTGAGGCCACCACAGCGGTTCCCTGAGGTCCCCGTCGTAAGTCGAGAGCACCTGCCGCAACTCGAGAAAATCCAGGAGGTTTTGCCCTCCAGGCGCGATGAGGCCCATTTCCGCTGAGGCTTCTCGAGGCCAATCACATCTAACCACTGGAACTTCCAAAGATCCTTCACACCATTGCTGCAACTCAAGAAGTTCCCCGACATACTCGTCTGCACTCGAGAGGAAGCACGTGGGGTCCCGCACACATCCAGGGGAGCCCCGTTTCCGCCTCCTAGCTCGAGATGAGGGATCCTTTCCCTGTTTCGTAGGGAATGAATTCCCGGCGTTCCCGTCGCATCTCAAGAGGAGGCGCTCTCCACAGGAAAGGCGAGAGGAACTCCAGGGTCGTGCCACCATTCCAAGAGTCCCCCAGATGTGTCACTCCATTCCAGAGGAACCTGTTTTCCCTGCACTGCCTTGACGTTCAAGCCGAGGATCGACTCCCACCACGTGTGCACGTGGGACAGCCCTGTGGAAAGCCTCGTGGGAAAGCCTCGTGGGAAAGACTCGAGGGAAAACCATAGATCGTTTGATCCATGCGGCGGACTGCGTGACACTGCTGCTACCGCTCTGGAGGAAAGCGCAAGTGCATGCCCGCATTCGAGACGAGGACTGACTCCCCTGGGGAGACTCCAGAAGTACCCCAAATCCATGTCTGCACTGGAGAGGATTCCTCAGGTTCCGGCCCCGACTCCACACAAGATCTTAGGCCCCGGCATCGACGGGAGAGGAATCCCGAGACGCCCCCGAGGAACTCGCATGGGGACTGGCCTTTCCTGAGGCCACCAGAGCGGTTCCCAGAGGTCCCCGTCGTAAGTCGAGAGCACCTGCCGCAACTCGAGAAAATCCAGGAGGTTTTGCCCTCCAGGCGAGATGAGGCCCATTTCCACTGAGGCTTCTCGAGGCCAATCACATCTAACCACTGGAACCTCCAAAGGGTCCTTCAAACCATTGCTGCAACTCAAGAAGTTCCCCGACATACCCGTCTCCACTCGAGGGGAAGCACGTGGGGTCCCGCAAACATCCAGGGGAGACCCTTTTCCGCCTCTTAGCTCGAGATGAGGGATCCTTTCCCTGTTTCGTAGGGAAAGAATTCCCGGCCTTCCCGTCGCATCTCAAGAGGAGGCGCTCTCCACAGGAAAGGCGAGAGGAACTCCAGGGTCATGCCACCATTCCAAGAGTCCCCCAGGTGTGTCAGTCCATTCCAGAGGAACCTGTTTTCCCTGCACTGCCTTGACGTTCAAGCCGAGGATCGACTCCCACCACGTGTGCACGTGGGAGAGCCCTGTGGGAAAGCCTCGTGGGAAAGCCTCGTGGGAAAGACTCGAGGGAAAAACATAGATCCTTTGATCCACGCGGCGGACTGCGTGACACTGCTGCTCCCGCTCTGGAGGAAAGCGCAAGTGCATGCCCGCATTCGAGACGAGGACTGACTCCCCTGGGGAGACTCCAGAAGTACCCCAAGATCCATGTCAGCACTGGAGAGGAATCCTCAGGTTCCGGCCCCGACTCCCCACAAGGTCTTAGGCCCCGGCATCGACGGGAGAGGAATCCCGAGACGCCCCCGAGGAACTCGCATGGGGACTGGCCTTTCCTGAGGCCACCAGAGCGGGTCCCTGAGGTCCCCGTCGTAAGTCGAGAGCACCTGCCGCAACTCGAGAAAATCCAGGAGGTTTTGCCCTCCAGGCGAGATGAGGCCCATTTCCGCTGAGGCTTCTCGAGGCCAATCACATCTAACCACTGGAACTTCCAAAGGGTCCTTCACACCCTTGCTGCAACTCAAGAAGTTCCCCGACATACCCGTCTGCCCTCGAGGGGAAGCACGTGGGGTCCCGCACACATCCAGGGGAGCCCCGTTTCCGACTCCTAACTCGAGATGAGGGATCCTTTCCCTGTTTCGTAGGGAAAGATTTCCCGGCGTTCCCGTCGCATCTCAAGAGGAGGCGCTCTCCACAGGAAAGGCGAGAGGAACTCCAGGGTCGTGCCACCATTCCAAGAGTCCCCCAGATGTGTCAGTCCATTCCAGAGGAACCTGTTTTCCCTGCACTGCCTTGACGTTCAAGCCGAGGATCGACTCCCACCACGTGTGCACGTGGGACAGCCCTGTGGGAAAGCCTCGTGGGAAAGCCTCGTGGGAAAGACTCGAGGGAAAACCATAGATCCTTTGATCCACGCGGCGGACTGCGTGACACTGCTGCTACCGCTCTGGAGGAAAGCGCAAGTGCATGCCCGCATTCGAGACGAGGACTGACTCCCCTGGGGAGACTCCAGAAGTACCCCAAGATCCATGTCAGCACTGGAGAGGAATCCTCAGGTTCCGGCCCCGACTCCACACAAGGTCTTAGGCCCCGGCATCGACGGGAGAGGAATCCCGAGAGGCCCCCGAGGAACTCGCATGGGGACTGGCCTTTCCTGAGGCCACCAGAGCGGTTCCCTGAGGTCCCCGTCGTAAGTCGAGAGCACCTGCCGCAACTCGAGAAAATCCAGGAGGTTTTGCCCTCCAGGCGAGATGAGGCCCATTTCCACTGAGGCTTCTCGAGGCCAATCACATCTAACCACTGGAACTTCCAAAGGGTCCTTCACACCATTGCTGCAACTCAAGAAGTTCCCCGACATACCCGTCTCCACTCGAGGGGAAGCACGTGGGGTCCCGCACACATCCAGGGGAGCCCCGTTTCCGACTCCTAACTCGAGATGAGGGATCCTTTCCCTGTTTCGTAGGGAAAGATTTCCCGGCGTTCCCGTCGCATCTCAAGAGGAGGCGCTCTCCACAGGAAAGGCGAGAGGAACTCCAGGGTCGTGCCACCATTCCAAGAGTCCCCCAGATGTGTCAGTCCATTCCAGAGGAACCTGTTTTCCCTGCACTGCCTTGACGTTCAAGCCGAGGATCGACTCCCACCACGTGTGCACGTGGGACAGCCCTGTGGGAAAGCCTCGTGGGAAAGCCTCGTGGGAAAGACTCGAGGGAAAACCATAGATCCTTTGATCCACGCGGCGGACTGCGTGACACTGCTGCTACCGCTCTGGAGGAAAGCGCAAGTGCATGCCCGCATTCGAGACGAGGACTGACTCCCCTGGGGAGACTCCAGAAGTACCCCAAGATCCATGTCAGCACTGGAGAGGAATCCTCAGGTTCCGGCCCCGACTCCACACAAGGTCTTAGGCCCCGGCATCGACGGGAGAGGAATCCCGAGACGCCCCCGAGGAACTCGCATGGGGACTGGCCTTTCCTGAGGCCACCAGAGCGGTTCCCTGAGGTCCCCGTCGTAAGTCGAGAGCACCTGCCGCAACTCGAGAAAATCCAGGAGGTTTTGCCCTCCAGGCGAGATGAGGCCCATTTCCACTGAGGCTTCTCGAGGCCAATCACATCTAACCACTGGAACTTCCAAAGGGTCCTTCACACCATTGCTGCAACTCAAGAAGTTCCCCGACATACCCGTCTCCACTCGAGGGGAAGCACGTGGGGTCCCGCACACATCCAGGGGAGCCCCGTTTCCGACTCCTAACTCGAGATGAGGGATCCTTTCCCTGTTTCGTAGGGAAAGATTTCCCGGCGTTCCCGTCGCATCTCAAGAGGAGGCGCTCTCCACAGGAAAGGCGAGAGGAACTCCAGGGTCGTGCCACCATTCCAAGAGTCCCCCAGATGTGTCAGTCCATTCCAGAGGAACCTGTTTTCCCTGCACTGCCTTGACGTTCAAGCCGAGGATCGACTCCCACCACGTGTGCACGTGGGACAGCCCTGTGGGAAAGCCTCGTGGGAAAGCCTCGTGGGAAAGACTCGAGGGAAAACCATAGATCCTTTGATCCACGCGGCGGACTGCGTGACACTGCTGCTACCGCTCTGGAGGAAAGCACAAGTGTATGCCCGCATTCGAGACGAGGACTGACTCCCCTGGGGAGACTCCAAAAGTACCCAAAGATCCATGTCAGCACTGGAGAGGAATCCTCAGGTTCCGGCCCCGACTCCACACAAGGTCTTAGGCCCCGGCATCGACGGGAGAGGAATCCCGAGAGGCCCCCGAGGAACTCGCATGGGGACTGGCCTTTCCTGAGGCCACCAGAGCGGGTCCCTGAGGTCACCGTCGTAAGTCGAGAGCACCTGCCGCAACTCGAGAAAATCCAGGAGGTTTTGCCCTCCAGGCGAGATGAGGCCCATTTCCGCTGAGGCTTCTCGAGGCTAATCACGTCTAACAACTGGAACTTCCAAAGGGTCCTTCACACCCTTGCTGCAACTCAAGAAGTTCCAGGACATACCCGTCTGCCCTCGAGAGGAAGCACGTGGTGTCCCGCACACATCCAGGGGAGCCCCGTTTCCGCCTCCTAGCTCGAGATGAGGGATCCTTTCCCTGTTTCGTAGGGAAAGAATTCCCGGCGTTCCCGTCGCATCTCAAGAGGAGGCGCTCTCCACAGGAAAGGCGAGAGGAACTCCAGAGTCATGCCACCATTCCAAGAGTCCCCCAGATGTGTCAGTCCATTCCAGAGGAACCTGTTTTCCCTGCACTGCCTTGACGTTCAAGCCAAGGATCGACTCCCACCACGTGTGCACGTGGGACAGCCCTGTGGGAAAGCCTCGTGGGAAAGCCTCCTGGGAAAGACTCGAGGGAAAACCATAGATCCTTTGATCCACGCGGCGGACTGCGTGACACTGCTGCTACCGCTCTGGAGGAAAGCGCAAGTGCATGCCCGCATTCGAGACGAGGACTGACTCCCCTGGGGAGACTCCAGAAGTACCCCAAATCCATGTCAGCACTGGAGAGGAATCCTCAGGTTCCGGCCCCGACTCCACACAAGGTCTTAGGCCCCGGCATCGACGGGAGAGGAATCCCGAGAGGCCCCCGAGGAACTCGCATGGGGACTGGCCTTTCCTGAGGCCACCAGAGCGGTTCCCTGAGGTCTCCGTCTTAAGTCGAGAGCACCTGCCGCAACTCGAGAAAATCCAGGAGGTTTTGCCCTCCAGGCGAGATGAGGCCCATTTCCACTGAGGCTTCTCGAGGCCAATCACATCTAACCACTGGAACTTCCAAAGGGTCCTTCACTCCCTTGCTGCAACTCAAGAAGTTCCCCGACATACCCGTCTCCACTCGAGGGGAAGCACGTGGGGTCCCGCACACATCCAGGGGAGCCCCGTTTCCGCCTCCTAGCTCGAGATGAGGGATCCTTTCCCTGTTTCGTAGGGAAAGAATTCCCGCCGTTCCCGTCGCATCTCAAGAGGAGGCGCTCTCCACAGGAAAGGCGAGAGGAACTCCAGGGTCGTGCCACCATTCCAAGAGTCCCCCAGATGTGTCAGTCCATTCGAGAGGAACCTGTTTTCCCTGCACTGCCTTGACGTTCAAGCCGAGGATCGACTCCCACCACGTGTGCACTTGGGACAGCCCTGTGGGATAGCCTCGTGGGAAAGCCTCGTGGGAAAGACTCGAGGGAAAACCATAGATCCTTTGATCCACGCGGCGGACTGCGTGACACTGCTGCTACCGCTCTGGAGGAAAGCGCAAGTGCATGCCCGCATTCGAGACGAGGACTGACTCCCCTGGGGAGACTCCAGAAGTACCCCAAGATCCATGTCAGCACTGGAGAGGAATCCTCAGGTTCCGGCCCCGACTCCACACAAGGTCTTAGGCCCCGGCATCGACGGGAGAGGAATCCCGAGGGGCCCCCGAGGAACTTGCATGGGGACTGGCCTTTCCTGAGGCCACCAGAGCGGTTCCCTGAGGTCCCCGTCGTAAGTCGAGAGCACCTGCCGCAACTCGAGAAAATCCAGGAGGTTTTGACCTCCAGGCGAGATGAGGCCCATTTCCACTGAGGCTTCTCGAGGCCAATCACATCTAACCACTGGAACCTCCATAGGGTCCTTCAAACCATTGCTGCAACTCAAGAAGTTCCCCGACATACCCGTCTCCACTCGAGGGGAAGCACGTGGGGTCCCGCACACATCCAGGGGAGCCCCGTTTCCGCCTCTTAGCTCGAGATGAGGGATCCTTTCCCTGTTTCGTAGGGAAAGAATTCCCGGCGTTCCCGTCACATCTCAAGAGGAGGCGCTCTCCACAGGAAAGGCGAGAGGAACTCCAGGGTCATGCCACCATTCCAAGAGTCCTCCAGGTGTGTCAGTCCATTCCAGAGGAACCTGTTTTCCCTGCACTGCCTTGACGTTCAAGCCGAGGATCGACTCCCACCACGTGTGCACGTGGGACAGCCCTGTGGGAAAGCCTCGTGGGAAAGCCTCGTGGGAAAGACTCGAGGGAAAAACATAGGTCCTTTGATCCACGCGGCGGACTGCGTGACACTGCTGCTACCGCTCTGGAGGAAAGCGCAAGTGCATGCCCGCATTCGAGACGAGGACTGACTCCCCTGGGGAGACTCCAGAAGTACCCCAAGATCCATGTCAGCACTGGAGAGGAATCCTCAGGTTCCGGCCCCGACTCCACACAAGGTCTTAGGCCCCGGCATCCACGGGAGAGGAATCCCGAGAGGCCCCCGAGGAACTCGCATGGGGACTGGCCTTTCCTGAGGCCACCAGAGCGGGTCCCTGAGGTCCCCGTCGAAAGTCGAGAGCACCTGCCGCAACTCGAGAAAATCCAGGATGTTTGGCCCTCCAGGCGAGATGAGGCCCATTTCCGCTGAGGCTTCTCGAGGCCAATCACATCTAACCACTGGAACTTCCAAAGGGTCCTTCACACCACTGCTGCAACTCAAGAAGTTCCCCGACATACCCGTCTGCCCTCGAGAGGATGCACGTGGTGTCCCGCAAACATCCAGGGGAGCCCCGTTTCCGCCTCCTAGCTCGAGATGAGGGATCCTTTCCCTGTTTCGTAGGGAAAGAATTCCCGGCGTTCCCGTCGCATCTCAAGAGGAGGCGCTCTCCACAGGAAAGGCGAGAGGAACTCCAGAGTCATGCCACCATTCCAAGAGTCCCCCAGATGTGTCAGTCCATTCCAGAGGAACCTGTTTTCCCTGCACTGCCTTGACGTTCAAGCCGAGGATCGACTCCCACCACGTGTGCACGTGGGACAGCCCTGTGGGAAAGCCTCGTGGGAAAGCCTCGTGGGAAAGACTCGAGGGAAAACCATAGATCCTTTGATCCACGCGGCGGACTGCGTGACACTGCTGCTACCGCTCTGGAGGAAAGCGCAAGTGCATGCCCGCATTCGAGACGAGGACTGACTCCCCTGGGGAGACTCCAGAAGTACCCCAAGATCCATGTCAGCACTGGAGAGGAATCCTCAGGTTCCGGCCCCGACTCCACACAAGGTCTTAGGCCCCGGCATCGACGGGAGAGGAATCCCGAGAGGCCCCCGAGGAACTCGCATGGGGACTGGCCTTTCCTGAGGCCACCAGAGCGGGTCCCTGAGGTCCCCGTCGTAAGTCGAGAGCACCTGCCGCAACTCGAGAAAATCCAGGAGGTTTTGCCCTCCAGGCGAGATGAGGCCCATTTCCACTGAGGCTTCTCGAGGCTAATCACGTCTAACCACTGGAACTTCCAAAGGGTCCTTCACACCCTTGCTGCAAATCAAGAAGTTCCCCGACATACCCGTCTCCACTCGAGAGGAAGCACGTGGGTCCCGCACACATCCAGGGGAGCCCCGTTTCCGCCTCCTAGCTCGAGATGAGGGATCCTTTCCCTGTTTCGTAGGGAAAGAATTCCCGGCGTTCCCATCGCATCTCAAGAGGAGGCGCTCTCCACAGGAAAGGCGAGAGGAACTCCAGGGTCGTGCCACCATTCCAAGAGTCCCCCAGATGTGTCAGTCCATTCCAGAGGAACCTGTTTTCCCTGCACTGCTTGACGTTCAAGCCGAGGATCGACTCCCACCACGTGTGCACGTGGGACAGCCCTGTGGGAAAGCCTCGTGGTAAAGCCTCGTGGGAAAGACTCGAGGGAAAACCATAGATCCTTTGATCCACGCGGCGGACTGCGTGACACTTCTGCTACCGCTCTGGAGGAAAGCGCAAGTGCATGCCCGCATTCGAGACGAGGACTGACTCCCCTGGGGAGACTCCAGAAGTACCCCAAGATCCATGTCAGCACTGGAGAGGAATCCTCAGGTTCCGGCCCCGACTCCACACAAGGTCTTAGGCCCCGGCATCGACGGGAGAGGAATCCCCAGAGGCCCCCGAGGAACTCGCATGGGGACTGGCCTTTCCTGAAGCCACCAGAGCGGGTCCCTGAGGTCCCCGTCGTAAGTCGAGAGCACCTGCCGCAACTCGAGAAAATCCAGGAGGTTTTGCCCTCCAGGCGAGATGAGGCCCATTTCCGCTGAGGCTTCTCGAGGCCAATCACATCTAACCACTGGAACTTCCAAAGGGTCCTTCACATCATTGCTGCAACTCAAGAAGTTCCCCGACATACCCGTCTCCACTCGAGAGGAAGCACGTGGGGTCACGCACACTTCCAGGGGAGCCCCGTTTCCGCCTCCTAGCTCGAGATGAGGGATCCTTTCCCTGTTTCATAGGGAAAGAATTCCCGGCGTTCCCGTCGCATCTCAAGAGGAGGCGCTCTCCACAGGAAAGGCGAGAGGAACTCCAGGGTCGTGCCACCATTCCAAGAGTCCCCCAGATGTGTCAGTCCATTCCAGAGGAACCTGTTTTCCCTGCACTGCCTTGACTTTCAAGCCGAGGATCGACTCCCACCACGTGTGCACGTGGGACAGCCCTGTGGGAAAGCCTCGTGGGAAAGCCTCGTGGGAAAGACTCGAGGGAAAACCATAGATCCTTTGATCCACGCGGAGGAATGCGTGACACTGCTGCTACCGCTCTGGAGGAAAGCGCAAGTGCATGCCCGCATTCGAGACGAGGACTGACTCCCCTGGGGAGACTCCAGAAGTACCCCAAGATCCATGTCAGCACTGGAGAGGAATCCTCAGATTCCGGCCCCGACTCCACACAAGGTCTTAGGCCCCGGCATCGACGGGAGAGGAATCCCGAGAGGCCCCCGTGGAACTCGCATGGGGACTGGCCTTTCCTGAGGCCACCAGAGCGGGTCCCAGAGGTCCCCGTCGTAAGTCGAGAGCACCTGCCGCAACTCGAGAAAATCCAGGAGGTTTTGCCCTCCAGGCGAGATGAGGCCCATTTCCGCTGAGGCTTCTCGAGGCTAATCACGTCTAACCACTGGAACTTCCAAAGGGTCCTTCACACCCATGCTGCAACTCAAGAAGTTCCCCGACATACCCGTCTCCACTCGAGAGGAAGCACGTGGGGTCCCGCACAGATCCAGGGGAGCCCCGTTTCTGCCTCCTAGCTCTAGATGAGGGATCCTTTCCCTGTTTCGTAGGGAAAGAATTCCCGGCGTTCCCGTCGCATCTCAAGAGGAGGCGCTCTCCACAGGAAAGGCCAGAGGAACTCCAGGGTCATGACACCATTCCAAGAGTCCCCCAGATGTGTCAGTCCATTCCAGAGGAAACTGTTTTCCCTGCACTGCCTTCACGTTCAAGCCGAGGATCGACTCCCACCACGTGTGCACGTGGGACAGCCCTGTGGGAAAGCCTCGTGGGAAAGCCTCGTGGGAAAGACTCGAGGGAAAACCATAGATCCTGTGATCCACGCGGCGGACTGCGTGACACTGCTGCTACCGCTCTGGAGGAAAGCGCAAGTGCATGCCCGCATTCGAGACGAGGACTGACTCCCCTGGGGAGACTCCAGAAGTACCCCAAGATCCATGTCAGCACTGGAGAGGAATCCTCAGGTTCCGGCCCCGACTCCACACAAGGTCTTAGGCCCCGGCATCGACGGGAGAGGAATCCCGAGAGGCCCCCGAGGAACTCGCATGGGGACTGGCCTTTCCTGAGGCCACCAGAGCGGGTCCCTGAGGTCCCCGTCGTAAGTCGAGAGCACCTGCCGCAACTCGAGAAAATCCAGGAGGTTTTGCCCTCCAGGCGAGATGAGGCCCATTTCCACTGAGGCTTCTCGAGGCTAATCACGTCTAACCACTGGAACTTCCAAAGGGTCCTTCACACCCTTGCTGCAACTCAAGAAGTTCCCCGACATACCCGTCTCCACTCGAGAGGAAGCACGTGGGTCCCGCACACATCCAGGGGAGCCCCGTTTCCGCCTCCTAGCTCGAGATGAGGGATCCTTTCCCTGTTTCGTAGGGAAAGAATTCCCGGTGTTCCCGTTGCATCTCAAGAGGAGGCGCTCTCCACAGGAAAGGCGAGAGGAACTCCAGGGTCGTGCCACCATTCCAAGAGTCCCCCAGATGTGTCAGTCCATTGCAGAGGAACCTGTTTTCCCTGCACTGCCTTGACGTTCAAGCCGAGGATCGACTCCCACCACGTGTGCACGTGGGAGAGCCCTGTGGGAAAGCCTCGTGGGAAAGCCTCGTGGGAAAGACTCGAGGGAAAACCATAGATCCTTTGATCCACGCGGCGGACTGCGTGACACTTCTGCTACCGCTCTGGAGGAAAGCGCAAGTGCATGCCCGCATTCGAGACGAGGACTGACTCCCCTGGGGAGACTCCAGAAGTACCCCAAGATCCATGTCAGCACTGGAGAGGAATCCTCAGGTTCCGGCCCCGAATCCACACAAGGTCTTAGGCCCCGGCATCGACGGGAGAGGAATCCCCAGAGGCCCCCGAGGAACTCGCATGGGGACTGGCCTTTCCTGAGGCCACCAGAGCGGGTCCCTGAGGTCCCCGTCGTAAGTCGAGAGCACGTGCCGCGACTCAAGAAAATCCAGGAGGTTTTGCCCTCCAGGCGAGATGAGGCCCATTTCCGCTAAGGCTTCTCGAGGCCAATCACATCTAACCACTGGAACTTCCAAAGGGTCCTTCACACCATTGCTGCAACTCAAGAAGTTCCCCGACATACCCGTCTCCACTCGAGAGGAAGCACGTGGTGTCCCGCACACATCCAGGGGAGCCCCGTTTTGGCCTCCTAGCTCGAGATGAGGGATCCTTTCCCTGTTTCGTAGGGAAAGAATTCCCGGCGTTCCCGTCGCATCTCAAGAGGAGGCGCTCTCCACAGGAAAGGCGAGAGGAACTCCAGGGTCGAGACACCATTCCAAGAGTCCCCCAGATGTGTCAGTCCATTCCAGAGGAACCTGTTTTCCCTGCACTGCCTTGACGTTCAAGCCGAGGATCGACTCCCACCACGTGTGCAAGTGGGACAGCCCTGTGGGAAAGCCTCGTGGGAAAGCCTCTTGGGAAAGACTCGAGGGAAAACCATAGATCCTTTGATCCACGCGGAGGACTGCGTGAAACTGCTGCTACCGCTCTGGAGGAAAGAGCAAGTCCATGCCCGCATTCGAGACGAGGACTGACTCCCCTGGGGAGACTCCAGAAGTACCCCAAGTTCCATGTCAGCACTGGAGAGGAATCCTCAGGTTCCGGCCCCGACTCCACACAAGGTCTTAGGCTCCGGCATCGACGGGAGAGGAATCCCGAGAGGCCCCCGAGGAACTCGCATGGGGACTGGCCTTTCCTGAGGCGACCAGAGCGGGTCCCTGAGGTCCCCGTCGTAAGTCGAGAGCACCTGCCGCAACTCGAGAAAATCCAGGAGGTTTTGCCCTCCAGGCGAGATGAGGCCCATTTCCACTGAGGCTTCTCGAGGCTAATCACGTCTAACCACTGGAACTTCCAAAGGGTCCTTCACACCCTTGCTGCAACTCAAGAAGTTCCCCGACATACCCGTCTCCACTCGAGAGGAAGCACGTGGGGTCCCCCACACATCCAGGGGATCCCCGTTTCCGCCTCCTAGCTCGAGATGAGGGATCCTTTCCCTGTTTCGCAGGGAAAGAATTCCCGGCGTTCCCGTCGCATCTCAAGAGGAGGCGCTCTCCACAGGAAAGGCGAGAGGAACTCCAGGGTCGTGTCACCATTCCAAGAGTCCCCCAGATGTGTCAGTCCATTCCAGAGGAACCTGTTTTCCCTGCACTGCCTTGACGTTCAAGCTGAGGATCGACTCCCACCACGTGTGCCCGTGGGACAGCCCTGTGGGAAAGCCTCGTGCGAAAGCCTCGTGGGAAAGACTCGTGGGAAAACCATAGATCCTTTGATCCACGCGGCGGACTGCGTGACACTGCTGCGACCGCTCTGGAGGAAAGCGTAAGTGCATGCCCGCATTCGAGACGAGGACTGACTCCCCTGGGGAGACTCCAGAAGTACCCCAAGATCCATGTCAGCACTGGAGAGGAATCGTCAGGTTCCGGCCCCGACTCCACACAAGGTCTTAGGCACCGGCATCGACGGGAGAGGAATCCCGAGAGGCCCCCGAGGAACTCGCATGGGGACTGGCCTTTCCTGAGGCCACCAGAGCGGGTCCCTGAGGTCCCGGTCGTAAGTCGAGAGCACCTGCCGCAACTCGAGAAAATCCAGGAGGTTTTGCCCTCCAGGCGAGATGAGGCCCATTTCCGCTGAGGCTTCTCGAGGCTAATCACGTCTAACCACTGGAACTTCCAAAGGGTCCTGCACACACTTGCTGCAACTCAAGAAGTTCCCCGACATACCCGTCTCCACTCGAGAGGAAGCACGAGGGTCCCGCACACATCCAGGGGAGCCCCGTTTCCGCCTCCTAGCTCGAGATGAGGGATCCTTTCCCTGTTTCGTAGGGAAAGAATTCCCGGCGTTCCCGTCGCATCTCAAGAGGAGGCGCTCTCCACAGGAAAGGCGAGAGGAACTCCAGGGTCGTGCGACCATTCCAAGAGTCCCCCAGATGTGTCAGTCCATTCCAGAGGAACCTGTTTTCCCTGCACTGCCTTGACTTTCAAGCTGAGGATCGACTCCCACCACGTGTGCACGTGGGACAGCCCTGTGGGAAAGCCTCGTGGGAAAGCCTCGTGGGAAAGACTCGAGGGAAAACCATAGATCCTTTGATCCACGCGGCGGACTGCGTGACACTGCTGCTACCACTCTGGAGGAAAGCGCAAGTGCATGCCAGCATTCGAGACGAGGACTGACTCCCCTGGGGAGACTCCAGAAGTACCCCAAGATCCATGTCAGCACTGGAGAGGAATCCTCAGGTTCCGGCCCCGACTCCACACAAGGTCTTAGGCCCCGGCATCGACGGGAGAGGAATCCCGAGAGGCCCCCGAGGAACTCGCATGGGGACTGGCCTTTCCTGAGGCCACCAGAGCGGGTCCCTGAGGTCCCGGTCGTAAGTCGAGAGCACCTGCCGCAACTCGAGAAAATCCAGGAGGTTTTGACCTCCAGGCGAGATGAGGCCCATTTCCGCTGAGGCTTCTCGAGGCTAATCACATCTAACCACTGGAACATCCAAAGGGTCCTTCTCACCCTTGCTGCAACTCAAGAAGTTCCCCGACATACCCGTCTCCACTCGAGAGGAAGCACGTGGGGTCCCGCACACATCCAGGGGAGCCCCGTTTCCGCCTCCTAGCTCGAGATGAGGGATCCTTTCCCTGTTTCGTAGGGAAAGAATTCCCGGCGTTCCCGTCGCATCTCAAGAGGAGGCGCTGTCCAGAGGAAACGCGAGAGGAACTCCAGGGTCGTGCCACCATTCCAAGAGTCCCCCAGATGTGTCAGTCCATTCCAGAGGAAACTGTTTTCCCTGCACTGCCTTGACGTTCAAGCCGAGGATCGACTCCCACCACGTGTGCACGTGGGACAGCCCTGTGGGAAAGCCTCGTGGGAAAGCCTCGTGGGAAAGACTCGAGGGAAAACCATAGATCCTTTGATCCACGCGGCGGACTGCGTGACACTGCTGCTACCGCTCTGGAGGAAAGCGCAAGTGCATGCCCGCATTCGAGACGAGGACTGACTCCCCTGGGGAGACTCCAGAAGTACCCCAAGATCCATGTCAGCACTGGAGAGGAATCCTCAGGTTCCGGTCCCGACTCCACACAAGGTCTTAGGCCCCGGCATCGACGGGAGAGGAATCCCAAGACGCCCCCGAGGAACTCGCATGGGGACTGGCCTTTCCTGAGGCCACCACAGCTGTTCCCTGAGGTCCCCGTCGTAAGTCGAGAGCACCTGCCGCAACTCGAGAAAATCCAGGAGATTTTGCCCTCCAGGCGCGATGAGGCCCATTTCCGCTGAGGCTTCTCGAGGCCAATCACATCTAACCACTGGAACTTCCAAAGATCCTTCACACCATTGCTGCAACTCAAGAAGTTACCCGACATACCCGTCTCCACTCGAGAGGAAGCACGTGGGGTCCCGCACACATCCAGGGGAGCCCCGTTTCCGCCTCCTAGCTCGAGATGAGGGATCCTTTCCCTGTTTCGTAGGGAATGAATTCCCGGCGTTCCCGTCGCATCTCAAGAGGAGGCGCTCTCCACAGGAAAGGCGAGAGGAACTCCAGGGTCGTGCCACCATTCCAAGAGTCCCCCAGATGTGTCACTCCATTCCAGAGGAACCTGTTTTCCCTGCAATGCCTTGACGTTCAAGCCGAGGATCGACTCCCACCACGTGTGCACGTGGGACAGCCCTGTGGAAAGCCTCGTGGGAAAGCCTCGTGGGAAAGACTCGAGGGAAAACCATAGATCATTTGATCCATGCGGCGGACTTAGTGACACTGCTGCTACCGCTCTGGAGGAAAGCGCAAGTGCATGCCTGCATTCGAGACGAGGACTGACTCCCCTGGGGAGACTCCAGAAGTACCCCAAATCCATGTCAGCACTGGAGAGGAATCCTCAGGTTCCGGCCCCGACTCCACACAAGATCTTAGGCCCCGGCATCGACGGGAGAGGAATCCCGAGACGCCCCCGAGGAACTCGCATGGGGACTGGCCTTTCCTGAGGCCACCAGAGCGGTTCCCAGAGGTCCCCGTCGTAAGTCGAGAGCACCTGCCGCAACTCGAGAAAATCCAGGAGGTTTTGCCCTCCAGGCGAGATGAGGCCCATTTCCGCTGAGGCTTCTCGAGGCCAATCACATCTAACCACTGGAACTTCCAAAGGGTCCTTCACACCATTGCTGCAACTCAAGAAGTTCCCCGACATACCCGTCTCCACTCGAGGGGAAGCACGTGGGGTCCCGCACACATCCAGGGGAGCCCCGTTTCCGACTCCTAACTCGAGATGAGTGATCCTTTCCCTGTTTCGTAGGGAAAGATTTCCCGGCGTTCCCGTCGCATCTCAAGAGGAGGCGCTCTCCACAGGAAAGGCGAGAGGAACTCCAGGGTCGTGCCACCATTCCAAGAGTCCCCCAGATGTGTCAGTCCATTCCAGAGGAACCTGTTTTCCCTGCACTGCCTTGACGTTCAAGCCGAGGATCGACTCCCACCACGTGTGCACGTGGGACAGCCCTGTGGGAAAGCCTCGTGGGAAAGAATCGTGGGAAAGACTCGAGGGAAAACCATAGATCCTTTGATCCACGCGGCGGACTGCGTGACACTGCTGCTACCGCTCTGGAGGAAAGCGCAAGTGCATGCCCGCATTCGAGACGAGGACTGACTCCCCTGGGGAGACTCCAGAAGTACCCCAAGATCCATGTCAGCACTGGAGAGGAATCCTCAGGTTCCGGCCCCGACTCCACACAAGGTCTTAGGCCCCGGCATCGACGGGAGAGGAATCCCGAGAGGCCCCCGAGGAACTCGCATGGGGACTGGCCTTTCCTGAGGCCACCAGAGCATGTCCCTGAGGTCCCCGTCGTAAGTCGAGAGCACCTGCCGCAACTCGAGAAAATCCAGGAGGTTTTGCCCTCCAGGCGAGATGAGGCCCATTTCCGCTGAGGCTTCTCGAGGCTAATCACTTCTAACCACTGGAACTTCCAAAGGGTCCTTCACACCCTTGCTGCAACTCAAGAAGTTCCCCGACATACCCGTCTCCACTCGAGAGGAAGCACGTGGGGTCCCGCACACATCCAGGGGAGCCCCGTTTCCGCCTCCTAGCTCGAGATGAGGGATCCTTTCCCTGTTTCGTAGGGAAAGAATTCCCGGCGTTCCCGTCGCATCTCAAGAGGAGGCGCTCTCCACAGGAAAGGCGAGAGGAACTCCAGGGTCGTGTCACCATTCCAAGAGTCCCCCAGATGTGTCAGTCCATTCCAGAGGAACCTGTTTTCCCTGCACTGCCTTGACGTTCAAGCTGAGGATCGACTCCCACCACGTGTGCCCGTGGGACAGCCCTGTGGGAAAGCCTCGTGGGAAAGCCTCGTGGGAAAGACTCGAGGGAAAACCATAGATCCTTTGATCCACGCGGTGGACTGCGTGACACTGCTGCTACCGCTCTGGAGGAAAGCGTAATTGCATGCCCGCATTCGAGACGAGGACTGACTCCCCTGGGGAGACTCCAGAAGTACCCCAAGATCCATGTCAGCACTGGAGAGGAATCGTCAGGTTCCGGCCCCGACTCCACACAAGGTCTTAGGCACCGGCATCGACGGGAGAGGAATCCCGAGAGGCCCCCGAGGAACTCGCATGGGGACTGGCCTTTCCTGAGGCCACCAGAGCGGGTCCCTGAGGTCCCGGTCGTAAGTCGAGAGCACCTGCCGCAACTCGAGAAAATCCAGGAGGTTTTGCCCTCCAGGCGAGATGAGGCCCATTTCCGCTGAGGCTTCTCGAGGCTAATCACGTCTAACCGCTGGAACTTCCAAAGGGTCCTGCACACACTTGCTGCAACTCAAGAAGTTCCCCGACATACCCGTCTCCACTCGAGAGGAAGCACGAGGGTCCCGCACACATCCAGGGGAGCCCCGTTTCCGCCTCCTAGCTCGAGATGAGGGATCCTTTCCCTGTTTCGTAGGGAAAGAATTCCCGGCGTTCCCGTCGCATCTCAAGAGGAGGCGCTCTCCACAGGAAAGGCGAGAGGAACTCCAGGGTCGTGCGACCATTCCAAGAGTCCCCCAGATGTGTCAGTCCATTCCAGAGGAACCTGTTTTCCCTGCACTGCCTTGACTTTCAAGCTGAGGATCGACTCCCACCACGTGTGCACGTGGGACAGCCCTGTGGGAAAGCCTCGTGGGAAAGCCTCGTGGGAAAGACTCGAGGGAAAACCATAGATCCTTTGATCCACGCGGCGGACTGCGTGACACTGCTGCTACCACTCTGGAGGAAAGCGCAAGTGCATGCCCGCATTCGAGACGAGGACTGACTCCCCTGGGGAGACTCCAGAACTACCCCAAGATCCATGTCAGCACTGGAGAGGAATCCTCAGGTTCCGGCCCCGACTCCACACAAGGTCTTAGGCCCCGGCATCGACGGGAGAGGAATCCCGAGAGGCCCCCGAGGAACTCGCATGGGGACTGGCCTTTCCTGAGGCCACCAGAGCGGGTCCCTGAGGTCCCCGTCGTAAGTCGAGAGCACCTGCCGCAACTCGAGAAAATCCAGGAGGTTTTGACCTCCAGGCGAGATGAGGCCCATTTCCGCTGAGGCTTCTCGAGGCTAATCACATCTAACCACTGGAACATCCAAAGGGTCCTTCTCACCCTTGCTGCAACTCAAGAAGTTCCCCGACATACCCGTCTCCACTCGAGAGGAAGCACGTGGGGTCCCGCACACATCCAGGGGAGCCCCGTTTCCGCCTCCTAGCTCGAGATGAGGGATCCTTTCCCTGTTTCGTAGGGAAAGAATTCCCGGCGTTCCCGTCGCATCTCAAGAGGAGGCGCTCTCCACAGGAAAGGCGAGAGGAACTCCAGGGTCATGCCACCATTCCAAGAGTCCCCCAGATGTGTCAGTCCATTCCAGAGGAAACTCTTTTCCCTGCACTGCCTTGACGTTCAAGCCGAGGATCGACTCCCACCACGTGTGCACGTGGGACAGCCCTGTGGGAAAGCCTAGTGGGAAAGCATCGTGGGAAAGACTCGAGGGAAAACCATAGATCCTTTGATCCACGCGGCGGACTGTGTGACACTGCTGCTACCGCTCTGGAGGAAAGCGCAAGTGCATGCCCGCATTCGAGACTAGGACAGACTCCCCTGGGGAGACTCCAGAAGTACCCCAAGATCCATGTCAGCACTGGAGAGGAATCCTCAGGTTCCGGCCCCGACTCCACACAAGGTTTTAGGCCCTGGCATCGACGGGAGAGGAATCCCGAGAGGCCCACGAGGAACTCGCATGTGGACTGGCCTTTCCTGAGGCCACCCGAGCGGGTCCCTGAGGTCCCCGTCGTAAGTCGAGAGCACCTGCCGCAACTCGAGAAAATCCAGGAGGTTTTGCCCTCCAGGCGAGATGAGGCCCATTTCCGCTGAGGCTTCTCGAGGCTAATCACGTCTAACAACTGGAACTTCCAAAGGGTCCTTCACACCCTTGCTGCAACTCAAGAAGTTCCCCGACATACCCGTCTCCACTCGAGAGGAAGCACGTGGGTCCCGAACACATCCAGGGGAGCCCCGTTTCCGCCTCCTAGCTCGAGATGAGGGATCCTTTCCCTGTTTCGTAGGGAAAGAATTCCCGGCGTTCCCGTCGCATCTCAAGAGGAGGCGCTGTCCACAGGAAAGGCGAGAGGAACTCCAGGGTCGTGCCACCATTCCAAGAGTCCCCCAGATGTGTCAGTCCATTCCAGAGGAAACTGTTTTCCCTGCACTGCCTTGACGTTCAAGCCGAGGATCGACTCCCACCACGTGTGCACGTGGGACAGCCCTGTGGGAAAGCCTCGTGGGAAAGCCTCGTGGGAAAGACTCGAGGGAAAACCATAGATCCTTTGATCCACGCGGCGGACTGCGTGACACTGCTGCTACCGCTCTGGAGGAAAGCGCAAGTGCATGCCCGCATTCGTGACGAGGACTGACTCCCCTGGGGAGACTCCAGAAGTACCCCAAGATCCATGTCAGCACTGGAGAGGAATCCTCAGGTTCCGGTCCCGACTCCACACAAGGTCTTAGGCCCCGGCATCGACGGGAGAGGAATCCCAAGACGCCCCCGAGGAACTCGCATGGGGACTGGCCTTTCCTGAGGCCACCAGAGCGGGTCCCTGAGGTCCCCGTCGTAAGTCGAGAGCACGTGCCGCGACTCAAGAAAATCCAGGAGGTTTTGCCCTCCAGGCGAGATGAGGCCCATTTCCGCTAAGGCTTCTCGAGGCCAATCACATCTAACCACTGGAACTTCCAAAGGGTCCTTCACACCATTGCTGCAACTCAAGAAGTTCCCCGACATACCCGTCTCCACTCGAGAGGAAGCACGTGGTGTCCCGCACACATCCAGGGGAGCCCCGTTTTGGCCTCCTAGCTCGAGATGAGGGATCCTTTCCCTGTTTCGTAGGGAAAGAATTACCGGCGTTCCCGTCGCATCTCAAGAGGAGGCGCTCTCCACAGGAAAGGCGAGAGGAACTCCAGGGTCGAGACACCATTCCAAGAGTCCCCCAGATGTGTCAGTCCATTCCAGAGGAACCTGTTTTCCCTGCACTGCCTTGACGTTCAAGCCGAGGATCGACTCCCACCACGTGTGCAAGTGGGACAGCCCTGTGGGAAAGCCTCGTGGGAAAGCCTCGTGGGAAAGACTCGAGGGAAAACCATAGATCCTTTGATCCACGCGGAGGACTGCGTGAAACTGCTGCTACCGCTCTGGAGGAAAGAGCAAGTCCATGCCCGCATTCGAGACGAGGACTGACTCCCCTGGGGAGACTCCAGAAGTACCCCAAGTTCCATGTCAGCACTGGAGAGGAATCCTCAGGTTCCGGCCCCGACTCCACACAAGGTCTTAGGCTCCGGCATCGACGGGAGAGGAATCCCGAGAGGCCCCCGAGGAACTCGCATGGGGACTGGCCTTTCCTGAGGCGACCAGAGCGGGTCCCTGAGGTCCCCGTCGTAAGTCGAGAGCACCTGCCGCAACTCGAGAAAATCCAGGAGGTTTTGCCCTCCAGGCGAGATGAGGCCCATTTCCACTGAGGCTTCTCGAGGCTAATCACGTCTAACCACTGGAACTTCCAAAGGGTCCTTCACACCCTTGCTGCAACTCAAGAAGTTCCCCGACATACCCGTCTCCACTCGAGTGGAAGCACGTGGGGTCCCGCACACATCCAGGGGATCCCCGTTTCCGCCTCCTAGCTCGAGATGAGGGATCCTTTCCCTGTTTCGCAGGGAAAGAATTCCCGGCGTTCCCGTCGCATCTCAAGAGGAGGCGCTCTCCACAGGAAAGGCGTGAGGAACTCCAGGGTCGTGCCACCATTCCAAGAGTCCCCCAGATGTGTCAGTCCATTCCAGAGGAACCTGTTTTCCCTGCACTGCCTTGACGTTCAAGCCGAGGATCGACTCCCACCACGTGTGCACGTGGGACAGCCCTGTGGGAAAGCCTCGTGGGAAAGCCTCGTGGGAAAGACTCGAGGGAAAAAGATAGATCCTTTGATCCACACGGCGGACTGCGTGACACTTCTGCTACCGCTCTGGAGGAAAGCGCAAGTGCATGCCCGCATTCGAGACGAGGACTGACTCCCCTGGGGAGACTCCAGAAGTACCCCAAGATCCATGTCAGCACTGGAGAGGAATCCTCAGGTTCCGGCCCCGACTCCACACAAGGTCTTAGGCCCCGGCATCCACGGGAGAGGAATCCCGAGAGGCCCCCGAGGAACTCGCATGGGGACTGGCCTTTCCTGAGGCCACCAGAGCGGGTCCCTGAGGTCCCCGTCGTAAGTCGAGAGCACCTGCCGCAACTCGAGAAAATCCAGGAGGTTTTGCCCTCCAGGCGAGATGAGGCCCATTTCCGCTGAGGCTTCTCGAGGCCAATCACATCTAACCACTGGAACTTCCAAAGGGTCCTTCACACCATTGCTGCAACTCCAGAATTTCCCCGACATACCCGTCTCCACTCGAGAGGAAGCACGTGGGGTCCCGCACACATCCAGTGGAGCCCCGTTTCTGCCTCCTAGCTCGAGATGAGGGATCCTTTCCCTGTTTCCTAGGGAAAGAATTCCCGGCGTTCCCGTTGCATCTCAAGAGGAGGCGCTCTCCACAGGAAAGGCGAGAGGAACTCCAGGGTCGAGACACCATTCCAAGAATCCCCCAGATGTGTCAGTCCATTCCAGAGGAACCTGTTTTCCCTGCACTGCCTTGACGTTCAAGCCGAGGATCGACTCCCACCACGTGTGCACGTGGGACAGCCCTGTGGGAAAGCCTCGTGGGAAAGCCTCGTGGGAAAGACTCGAGGGAAAACCATAGATCCTTTGATCCACGCGGCGGACTGCGTGACACTGCTGCTACCGCTCTGGAGGAAAGCGCAAGTGCATGCCCGCATTCGAGACGAGGACTGACTCCCCTGGGGAGACTCCAGAAGTACCCCAAGATCCATGTCAGCACTGGAGAGGAATCCTCAGGTTCCGGCCCCGACTCCACACAAGGTCTTAGGCCCCGGCATCGACGGGAGAGGAATCCCGAGAGGCCCCCGAGGAACTCGCATGGGGACTGGCCTTTCCTGAGGCCACCAGAGCATGTCCCTGAAGTCCCCGTCGTAAGTCGAGAGCACCTGCCGCAACTCGAGAAAATCCAGGAGGTTTTGCCCTCCAGGCGAGATGAGGCCCATTTCCGCTGAGGCTTCTCGAGGCTAATCACTTCTAACCACTGGAACTTCCAAAGGGTCCTTCACACCCTTGCTGCAACTCAAGAAGTTCCCCGACATACCCGTCTCCACTCGAGAGGAAGCACGTGGGGTCCCGCACACATCCAGGGGAGCCCCGTTTCCGCCTCCTAGCTCGAGATGAGGGATCCTTTCCCTGTTTCGTAGGGAAAGAATTCCCGGCGTTCCCGTCGCATCTCAAGAGGAGGCGCTCTCCACAGGAAAGGCGAGAGGAACTCCAGGGTCGTGTCACCATTCCAAGAGTCCCCCAGATGTGTCAGTCCATTCCAGAGGAACCTGTTTTCCCTGCACTGCCTTGACGTTCAAGCTGAGGATCGACTCCCACCACGTGTGCCCGTGGGACAGCCCTGTGGGAAAGCCTCGTGGGAAAGCCTCGTGGGAAAGACTCGAGGGAAAACCATAGATCCTTTGATCCACGCGGTGGACTGCGTGACACTGCTGCTACCGCTCTGGAGGAAAGCGTAAGTGCATGCCCGCATTCGAGACGAGGACTGACTCCCCTGGGGAGACTCCAGAAGTACCCCAAGATCCATGTCAGCACTGGAGAGGAATCGTCAGGTTCCGGCCCCGACTCCACACAAGGTCTTAGGCACCGGCATCGACGGGAGAGGAATCCCGAGAGGCCCCCGAGGAACTCGCATGGGGACTGGCCTTTCCTGAGGCCACCAGAGCGGGTCCCTGAGGTCCCGGTCGTAAGTCGAGAGCACCTGCCGCAACTCGAGAAAATCCAGGAGGTTTTGCCCTCCAGGCGAGATGAGGCCCATTTCCGCTGAGGCTTCTCGAGGCTAATCACGTCTAACCGCTGGAACTTCCAAAGGGTCCTGCACACACTTGCTGCAACTCAAGAAGTTCCCCGACATACCCGTCTCCACTCGAGAGGAAGCACGAGGGTCACGCACACATCCAGGGGAGCCCCGTTTCCGCCTCCTAGCTCGAGATGAGGGATCCTTTCCCTGTTTCGTAGGGAAAGAATTCCCGGCGTTCCCGTCGCATCTCAAGAGGAGGCGCTCTCCACAGGAAAGGCGAGAGGAACTCCAGGGTCGTGCGACCATTCCAAGAGTCCCCCAGATGTGTCAGTCCATTCCAGAGGAACCTGTTTTCCCTGCACTGCCTTGACTTTCAAGCTGAGGATCGACTCCCACCACGTGTGCACGTGGGACAGCCCTGTGGGAAAGCCTCGTGGGAAAGCCTCGTGGGAAAGACTCGAGGGAAAACCATAGATCCTTTGATCCACGCGGCGGACTGCGTGACACTGCTGCTACCACTCTGGAGGAAAGCGCAAGTGCATGCCCGCATTCGAGACGAGGACTGACTCCCCTGGGGAGACTCCAGAACTACCCCAAGATCCATGTCAGCACTGGAGAGGAATCCTCAGGTTCCGGCCCCGACTCCACACAAGGTCTTAGGCCCCGGCATCGACGGGAGAGGAATCCCGAGAGGCCCCCGAGGAACTCGCATGGGGACTGGCCTTTCCTGAGGCCACCAGAGCGGGTCCCTGAGGTCCCCGTCGTAAGTCGAGAGCACCTGCCGCAACTCGAGAAAATCCAGGAGGTTTTGACCTCCAGGCGAGATGAGGCCCATTTCCGCTGAGGCTTCTCGAGGCTAATCACATCTAACCACTGGAACATCCAAAGGGTCCTTCTCACCCTTGCTGCAACTCAAGAAGTTCCCCGACATACCCGTCTCCACTCGAGAGGAAGCACGTGGGGTCCCGCACACATCCAGGGGAGCCCCGTTTCCGCCTCCTAGCTCGAGATGAGGGATCCTTTCCCTGTTTCGTAGGGAAAGAATTCCCGGCGTTCCCGTCGCATCTCAAGAGGAGGCGCTCTCCACAGGAAAGGCGAGAGGAACTCCAGGGTCATGCCACCATTCCAAGAGTCCCCCAGATGTGTCAGTCCATTCCAGAGGAAACTCTTTTCCCTGCACTGCCTTGACGTTCAAGCCGAGGATCGACTCCCACCACGTGTGCACGTGGGACAGCCCTGTGGGAAAGCCTAGTGGGAAAGCATCGTGGGAAAGACTCGAGGGAAAACCATAGATCCTTTGATCCACGCGGCGGACTGTGTGACACTGCTGCTACCGCTCTGGAGGAAAGCGCAAGTGCATGCCCGCATTCGAGACTAGGACAGACTCCCCTGGGGAGACTCCAGAAGTACCCCAAGATCCATGTCAGCACTGGAGAGGAATCCTCAGGTTCCGGCCCCGACTCCACACAAGGTTTTAGGCCCTGGCATCGACGGGAGAGGAATCCCGAGAGGCCCACGAGGAACTCGCATGTGGACTGGCCTTTCCTGAGGCCACCAGAGCGGGTCCCTGAGGTCCCCGTCGTAAGTCGAGAGCACCTGCCGCAACTCGAGAAAATCCAGGAGGTTTTGCCCTCCAGGCGAGATGAGGCCCATTTCCGCTGAGGCTTCTCGAGGCTAATCACGTCTAACAACTGGAACTTCCAAAGGGTCCTTCACACCCTTGCTGCAACTCAAGAAGTTCCCCGACATACCCGTCTCCACTCGAGAGGAAGCACGTGGGTCCCGAACACATCCAGGGGAGCCCCGTTTCCGCCTCCTAGCTCGAGATGAGGGATCCTTTCCCTGTTTCGTAGGGAAAGAATTCCCGGCGTTCCCGTCGCATCTCAAGAGGAGGCGCTGTCCACAGGAAAGGCGAGAGGAACTCCAGGGTCGTGCCACCATTCCAAGAGTCCCCCAGATGTGTCAGTCCATTCCAGAGGAAACTGTTTTCCCTGCACTGCCTTGACGTTCAAGCCGAGGATCGACTCCCACCACGTGTGCACGTGGGACAGCCCTGTGGGAAAGCCTCGTGGGAAAGCCTCGTGGGAAAGACTCGAGGGAAAACCATAGATCCTTTGATCCACGCGGCGGACTGCGTGACACTGCTGCTACCGCTCTGGAGGAAAGCGCAAGTGCATGCCCGCATTCGAGACGAGGACTGACTCCCCTGGGGAGACTCCAGAAGTACCCCAAGATCCATGTCAGCACTGGAGAGGAATCCTCAGGTTCCGGTCCCGACTCCACACAAGGTCTTAGGCCCCGGCATCGACGGGAGAGGAATCCCGAGAGGCCCCCGAGGAACTCGCATGGGGACTGGCCTTTCCTGAGGCCACCAGAGCGGTTCCCTGAGGTCCCCGTCGTAAGTCGAGAGCACCTGCCGCAACTCGAGAAAATCCAGGAGGTTTTGCCCTCCAGTCGCGATGAGGCCCATTTCCGCTGAGGCTTCTCGAGGCCAATCACATCTAACCACTGGAACTTCCAAAGATCCTTCACACCATTGCTGCAACTCAAGAAGTTACCCGACATACCCGTCTCCACTCGAGAGGAAGCACGTGGGGTCCCGCACACATCAAGGGGAGCCCCGTTTCCGCCTCCTAGCTCGAGATGAGGGATCCTTTCCCTGTTTCGTAGGGAAAGAATTCCCAGCGTTCCCGTCGCATCTCAAGAAGAGGCGCTCTCCACAGGAAAGGCGAGAGGAACTCCAGGGTCGTGCCACCATTCCAAGAGTCCCCCAGATGTGTCACTCCATTCCAGAGGAACCTGTTTTCCCTGCACTGCCTTGACGTTCAAGCCGAGGATCGACTCCCACCACGTGTGCACGTGGGACAGCCCTGTGGGAAAGCCTCGTGGGAAAGCCTCGTGGGAAAGACTCGAGGGAAAACCATAGATCCTTTGATCCACGCGGCGGACTGCGTGACACTGCTGCTACCGCTCTGGAGGAAAGCGCAAGTGCATGCCCGCATTCGAGACGAGGACTGACTCCCCTGGGGAGACTCCAGAAGTACCCCAAGATCCATGTCAGCACTGGAGAGGAATCCTCAGGTTCCGGCCCCGACTCCACACAAGGTCTTAGGCCCCGGCATCGACGGGAGAGGAATCCCGAGACGCCCCCGAGGAACTCGCATGGGGACTGGCCTTTCCTGAGGCCACCAGAGCGGGTCCCTGAGGTCCCCGTCGTAAGTCGAGAGCACCTGCCGCAACTCGAGAAAATCCAGGAGGTTTTGCCCTCCAGGCGAGATGAGGCCCATTTCCGCTGAGGCTTCTCGAGGCCAATCACATCTAACCACTGGAACTTCCAAAGGGTCCTTCACACCATTGCTGCAACTCAAGAAGTTCCCCGACATACCCGTCTCCACTCGAGGGGAAGCACGTGGGGTCCCGCACACATCCAGGGGAGCCCCGTTTCCGACTCCTAACTCGAGATGAGGGATCCTTTCCCTGTTTCGTAGGGAAAGATTTCCCGGCGTTCCCGTCGCATCTCAAGAGGAGGCGCTCTCCACAGGAAAGGCGAGAGGAACTCCAGGGTCGTGCCACCATTCCAAGAGTCCCCCAGATGTGTCAGTCCATTCCAGAGGAACCTGTTTTCCCTGCACTGCCTTGACGTTCAAGCCGAGGATCGACTCCCACCACGTGTGCACGTGGGACAGCCCTGTGGGAAAGCCTCGTGGGAAAGCCTCGTGGGAAAGACTCGAGGGAAAACCATAGATCCTTTGATCCACGCGGCGGACTGCGTGACACTGCTGCTACCGCTCTGGAGGAAAGCACAAGTGTATGCCCGCATTCGAGACGAGGACTGACTCCCCTGGGGAGACTCCAGAAGTACCCCAAGATCCATGTCAGCACTGGAGAGGAATCCTCAGGTTCCGGCCCCGACTCCACACAAGGTCTTAGGCCCCGGCATCGACGGGAGAGGAATCCCGAGAGGCCCCCGAGGAACTCGCATGGGGACTGGCCTTTCCTGAGGCCACCAGAGCGGGTCCCTGAGGTCACCGTCGTAAGTCGAGAGCACCTGCCGCAACTCGAGAAAATCCAGGAGGTTTTGCCCTCCAGGCGAGATGAGGCCCATTTCCGCTGAGGCTTCTCGAGGCTAATCACGTCTAACAACTGGAACTTCCAAAGGGTCCTTCACACCCTTGCTGCAACTCAAGAAGTTCCAGGACATACCCGTCTGCCCTCGAGAGGAAGCACGTGGTGTCCCGCACACATCCAGGGGAGCCCCGTTTCCGCCTCCTAGCTCGAGATGAGGGATCCTTTCCCTGTTTCGTAGGGAAAGAATTCCCGGCGTTCCCGTCGCATCTCAAGAGGAGGCGCTCTCCACAGGAAAGGCGAGAGGAACTCCAGAGTCATGCCACCAGTCCAAGAGTCCCCCAGATGTGTCAGTCCATTCCAGAGGAACCTGTTTTCCCTGCACTGCCTTGACGTTCAAGCCAAGGATCGACTCCCACCACGTGTGCACGTGGGACAGCCCTGTGGGAAAGCCTCGTGGGAAAGCCTCGTGGGAAAGACTCGAGGGAAAACCATAGATCCTTTGATCCACGCGGCGGACTGCGTGACACTGCTGCTACCGCTCTGGAGGAAAGCGCAAGTGCATGCCCGCATTCGAGACGAGGACTGACTCCCCTGGGGAGACTCCAGAAGTACCCCAAATCCATGTCAGCACTGGAGAGGAATCCTCAGGTTCCGGCCCCGACTCCACACAAGGTCTTAGGCCCCGGCATCGACGGGAGAGGAATCCCGAGAGGCCCCCGAGGAACTCGCATGGGGACTGGCCTTTCCTGAGGCCACCAGAGCGGTTCCCTGAGGTCTCCGTCGTAAGTCGAGAGCACCTGCCGCAACTCGAGAAAATCCAGGAGGTTTTGCCCTCCAGGCGAGATGAGGCCCATTTCCACTGAGGCTTCTCGAGGCCAATCACATCTCACCACTGGAACTTCCAAAGGGTCCTTCACACCCTTGCTGCAACTCAAGAAGTTCCCCGACATACCCGTCTCCACTCGAGGGGAAGCACGTGGGGTCCCGCACAAATCCAGGGGAGCCCCGTTTCAGCCTCCTAGCTCGAGATGAGGGATCCTTTCCCTGTTTCGTAGGGAAAGAATTCCCGCCGTTCCCGTCGCATCTCAAGAGGAGGCGCTCTCCACAGGAAAGGCGAGAGGAACTCCAGAGTCGTGCCACCATTCCAAGAGTCCCCCAGATGTGTCAGTCCATTCCAGAGGAACCTGTTTTCCCTGCACTGCCTTGACGTTCAAGCCGAGGATCGACTCCCACCACGTGTGCACGTGGGACAGCCCTGTGGGAAAGCCTCGTGGGAAAGCCTCGTGGGAAAGACTCGAGGGAAAACCATAGATCCTTTGATCCACGCGGCGGACTGCGTGACACTGCTGCTACCGCTCTGGAGGAAAGCGCAAGTGCATGCCCGCATTCGAGACGAGGACTGACTCCCCTGGGGAGACTCCAGAAGTACCCCAAATCCATGTCAGCACTGGAGAGGAATCCTCAGGTTCCGGCCCCGACTCCACACAAGGTCTTAGGCCCCGGCATCGACGGGAGAGGAATCCCGAGACGCCCCCGAGGAACTCGCATGGGGACTGGCCTTTCCTGAGGCCACCAGAGCGGTTCCCTGAGGTCCCCGTCGTAAGTCGAGACCACCTGCCGCAACTCGAGAAAATCCAGGAGGTTTTGCCCTCCAGGCGAGATGAGGCCCATTTCCGCTGAGGGTTCTCGAGACCAATCACATCTAACCACTGGAACTTCCAAAGGGTCCTTCACACCATTGCTGCAACTCAAGAAGTTCCCCGACATACCCGTCTCCACTCGAGGGGAAGCACGTGGGGTCCCGCACACATCCAGGGGAGCCCCGTTTCCGACTCCTAACTCGAGATGAGGGATCCTTTCCCTGTTTCGTAGGGAAAGATTTCCCGGCGTTCCCGTCGCATCTCAAGAGGATGCGCTCTCCACAGGAAAGGCGAGAGGAACTCCAGGGTCGTGCCACCATTCCAAGAGTCCCCCAGATGTGTCAGTCCATTCCAGAGGAAACTGTTTTCCCTGCACTGCCTTGACGTTCAAGCCGAGGATCGACTCCCACCACGTGTGCACGTGGGACAGCCCTGTGGGAAAGACTCGTGGGAAAGCCTCGTGGGAAAGACTCGAGGGAAAACCATAGATCCTTTGATCCACGCGGCGGACTGCGTGACACTGCTGCTACCGCTCTGGAGGAAAGCGCAAGTGCATGCCCGCATTCGAGACGAGGACTGACTCCCCTGGGGAGACTCCAGAAGTACCCCAAGATCCATGTCAGCACTGGAGAGGAATCCTCAGGTTCCGGCCCCGACTCCACACAAGGTCTTAGGCCCCGGCATCGACGGGAGAGGAATCCCGAGACGCCCCCGAGGAACTCGCATGGGGACTGGCCTTTCCTGAGGCCACCAGAGCGGTTCCCTGAGGTCCCCGTCGTAAGTCGAGAGCACCTGCCGCAACTCGAGAAAATCCAGGAGGTTTTGCCCTCCAGGCGAGATGAGGCCCATTTCCGCTGAGGCTTCTCGAGGCCAATCACATCTAACCACTGGAACTTCCAAAGGGTCCTTCACACCATTGCTGCAACTCAAGAAGTTCCCCGACATACCCGTCTCCACTCGAGGGGAAGCACGTGGGGTCCCGCACACATCCAGGGGAGCCCCGTTTCCGACTCCTAACTCGAGATGAGGGATCCTTTCCCTGTTTCGTAGGGAAAGATTTCCCGGCGTTCCCGTCGCATCTCAAGAGGAGGCGCTCTCCACAGGAAAGGCGAGAGGAACTCCAGGGTCGTGCCACCATTCCAAGGGTCCCCCAGATGTGTCAGTCCATTCCAGAGGAACCTGTTTTCCCTGCACTGCCTTGACGTTCAAGCCGAGGATCGACTCCCACCACGTGTGCACGTGGGACAGCCCTGTGGGAAAGCCTCGTGGGAAAGCCTCGTGGGAAAGACTCGAGGAAAAACCATAGATCCTTTGATCCACGCGGCGGACTGCATGACACTGCTGCTACCGCTCTGGAGGAAAGCGCAAGTGCATGCCCGCATTCGAGACGAGGACTGACTCCCCTGGGGAGACTCCAGAAGTACCCCAAGATCCATGTCAGCACTGGAGAGGAATCCTCAGGTTCCGGCCCCGACTCCACACAAGGTCTTAGGCCCCGGCATCGACGGGAGAGGAATCCCGAGAGGCCCCCGAGGAACTCGCATGGGGACTGGCCTTTCCTGAGGCCACCAGAGCGGGTCCCTGAGGTCACCGTCGTAAGTCGAGAGCACCTGCCGCAACTCGAGAAAATCCAGGAGGTTTTGCCCTCCAGGCGAGATGAGGCCCATTTCCGCTGAGGCTTCTCGAGGCTAATCACGTCTAACAACTGGAACTTCCAAAGGGTCCTTCACACCCTTGCTGCAACTCAAGAAGTTCCAGGACATACCCGTCTGCCCTCGAGAGGAATCACGTGGTGTCCCGCACACATCCAGGGGAGCCCCGTTTCCGCCTCCTAGCTCGAGATGAGGGATCCTTTCCCTGTTTCGTAGGGAAAGAATTCCCGGCGTTCCCGTCGCATCTCAAGAGGAGGCGCTCTCCACAGGAAAGGCGAGAGGAACTCCAGGGTCGTGCCACCATTCCAAGAGTCCCCCAGATGTGTCAGTCCATTCGAGAGGAACCTGTTTTCCCTGCACTGTCTTGACGTTCAAGCCGAGGATCGACTCCCACCACGTGTGCACGTGGGACAGCCCTGTGGGAAAGCCTCGTGGGAAAGCCTCGTGGGAAAGACTCGAGGGAAAACCATAGATCCTTTGATCCACGCGGCGGACTGCGTGACACTGCTGCTACCGCTCTGGAGGAAAGCGCAAGTGCATGCCCGCATTCGAGACGAGGACTGACTCCCCTGGGGAGACTCCAGAAGTACCCCAAGATCCATGTCAGCACTGGAGAGGAATCCTCAGGTTCCGGCCCCGACTCCACACAAGGTCTTAGGCCCCGGCATCGACGGGAGAGGAATCCCGAGAGGCCCCCGAGGAACTCGCATGGGGACTGGCCTTTCCTGAGGCCACCAGAGCGGGTCCCTGAGGTCCCCGTCGAAAGTCGAGAGCACCTGCCGCAACTCGAGAAAATCCAGGATGTTTGGCCCTCCAGGCGAGATGAGGCCCATTTCCGCTGAGGCTTCTCGAGGCCAATCACATCTAACCACTGGAACTTCCAAAGGGTCCTTCACACCACTGCTGCAACTCAAGAAGTTCCCCGACATACCCGTCTGCCCTCGAGAGGATGCACGTGGTGTCCCGCACACATCCAGGGGAGCCCCGTTTCTGCCTCCTAGCTCGAGATGAGGGATCCTTTCCCTGTTTCGTAGGGAAAGAATTCCCGGCGTTCCCGTCGCATCTCAAGAGGATGCGCTCTCCACAGGAAAGGCGAGAGGAACTCCAGGGTCGTGCCACCATTCCAAGAGTCCCCCAGATGTGTCAGTCCATTCCAGAGGAACCTGTTTTCCCTGCACTGCCTTGACGTTCAAGCCGAGGATCGACTCCCACCACGTGTGCACGTGGGACAGCCCTGTGGGAAAGCCTCGTGGGAAAGCCTCGTGGGAAAGTCTCGAGGGAAAACCATAGATCCTTTGATCCACGCGGCGGACTGCGTGACACTGCTGCTACCGCTCTGGAGGAAAGCGCAAGTGCATGCCCGCATTCGAGACGAGGACTGACTCCCCTGGGGAGACTCCAGAAGTACCCCAAGATCCATGTCAGCACTGGAGAGGAATCCTCAGGTTCCGGCCCCGACTCCACACAAGGTCTTAGGCCCCGGCATCGACGGGAGAGGAATCCCGAGACGCCCCCGAGGAACTCGCATGGGGACTGGCCTTTCCTGAGGCCACCAGAGCGGTTCCCTGAGGTCCCCGTCGTAAGTCGAGAGCACCTGCCGCAACTCGAGAAAATCCAGGAGGTTTTGCCCTCCAGGCGAGATGAGGCCCATTTCCGCTGAGGCTTCTCGAGGCCAATCACATCTAACCACTGGAACTTCCAAAGGGTCCTTCACACCATTGCTGCAACTCACGAAGTTCCCCGACATACCCGTCTCCACTCGAGGGGAAGCACGTGGGGTCCCGCACACATCCAGGGGAGCCCCGTTTCCGACTCCTAACTCGAGATGAGGGATCCTTTCCCTGTTTCGTAGGGAAAGATTTCCCGGCGTTCCCGTCGCATCTCAAGAGGAGGCGCTCTCCACAGGAAAGGCGAGAGGAACTCCAGGGTCGTGCCACCATTCCAAGAGTCCCCCAGATGTGTCAGTCCATTCCAGAGGAAACTGTTTTCCCTGCACTGCCTTGACGTTCAAGCCGAGGATCGACTCCCACCACGTGTGCACGTGGGACAGCCCTGTGGGAAAGCCTCGTGGGAAAGCCTCGTGGGAAAGACTCGAGGGAAAACCATAGATCCTTTGATCCACGCGGCGGACTGCGTGACACTGCTGCTACCGCTCTGGAGGAAAGCACAAGTGTATGCCCGCATTCGAGACGAGGACTGACTCCCCTGGGGAGACTCCAGAAGTACCCCAAGATCCATGTCAGCACTGGAGAGGAATCCTCAGGTTCCGGCCCCGACTCCACACAAGGTCTTAGGCCCCGGCATCGACGGGAGAGGAATCCCGAGAGGCCCCCGAGGAACTCGCATGGGGACTGGCCTTTCCTGAGGCCACCAGAGCGGGTCCCTGAGGTCACCGTCGTAAGTCGAGAGCACCTGCCGCAACTCGAGAAAATCCAGGAGGTTTTGCCCTCCAGGCGAGATGAGGCCCATTTCCGCTGAGGCTTCTCGAGGCTAATCACGTCTAACAACTGGAACTTCCAAAGGGTCCTTCACACCCTTGCTGCAACTCAAGAAGTTCCAGGACATACCCGTCTGCCCTCGAGAGGAAGCACGTGGTGTCCCGCACACATCCAGGGGAGCCCCGTTTCCGCCTCCTAGCTCGAGATGAGGGATCCTTTCCCTGTTTCGTAGGGAAAGAATTCCCGGCGTTCCCGTCGCATCTCAAGAGGAGGCGCTCTCCACAGGAAAGGCGAGAGGAACTCCAGAGTCATGCCACCATTCCAAGAGTCCCCCAGATGTGTCAGTCCATTCCAGAGGAACCTGTTTTCCCTGCACTGCCTTGACGTTCAAGCCAAGGATCGACTCCCACCACGTGTGCACGTGGGACAGCCCTGTGGGAAAGCCTCGTGGGAAAGCCTCGTGGGAAAGACTCGAGGGATAACCATAGATCCTTTGATCCACGCGGCGGACTGCGTGACACTGCTGCTACCGCTCTGGAGGAAAGCGCAAGTGCATGCCCGCATTCGAGACGAGGACTGACTCCCCTGGGGAGACTCCAGAAGTACCCCAAATCCATGTCAGCACTGGAGAGGAATCCTCAGGTTCCGGCCCCGACTCCACACAAGGTCTTAGGCCCCGGCATCGACGGGAGAGGAATCCCGAGAGGCCCCCGAGGAACTCGCATGGGGACTGGCCTTTCCTGAGGCCACCAGAGCGGTTCCCTGAGGTCTCCGTCGTAAGTCGAGAGCACCTGCCGCAACTCGAGAAAATCCAGGAGGTTTTGCCCTCCAGGCGAGATGAGGCCCATTTCCACTGAGGCTTCTCGAGGCCAATCACATCTCACCACTGGAACTTCCAAAGGGTCCTTCACACCCTTGCTGCAACTCAAGAAGTTCCCCGACATACCCGTCTCCACTCGAGGGGAAGCACGTGGGGTCCCGCACACATCCAGGGGAGCCCCGTTTCCGCCTCCTAGCTCCAGATGAGGGATCCTTTCCCTGTTTCGTAGGGAAAGAATTCCCGCCGTTCCCGTCGCATCTCAAGAGGAGGCTCTCTCCACAGGAAAGGCGAGAGGAACTCCAGAGTCGTGCCACCATTCCAAGAGTCCCCCAGATGTGTCAGTCCATTCCAGAGGAACCTGTTTTCCCTGCACTGCCTTGACGTTCAAGCCGAGGATCGACTCCCACCACGTGTGCACGTGGGACAGCCCTGTGGGAAAGCCTCGTGGGAAAGCCTCGTGGGAAAGACTCGAGGGAAAACCATAGATCCTTTGATCCACGCGGCGGACTGCGTGACACTGCTGCTACCGCTCTGGAGGAAAGCGCAAGTGCATGCCCGCATTCGAGACGAGGACTGACTCCCCTGGGGAGACTCCAGAAGTACCCCAAATCCATGTCAGCACTGGAGAGGAATCCTCAGGTTCCGGCCCCGACTCCACACAAGGTCTTAGGCCCCGGCATCGACGGGAGAGGAATCCCGAGACGCCCCCGAGGAACTCGCATGGGGACTGGCCTTTCCTGAGGCCACCAGAGCGGTTCCCTGAGGTCCCCGTCGTAAGTCGAGACCACCTGCCGCAACTCGAGAAAATCCAGGAGGTTTTGCCCTCCAGGCGAGATGAGGCCCATTTCCGCTGAGGGTTCTCGAGACCAATCACATCTAACCACTGGAACTTCCAAAGGGTCCTTCACACCATTGCTGCAACTCAAGAAGTTCCCCGACATACCCGTCTCCACTCGAGGGGAAGCACGTGGGGTCCCGCACACATCCAGGGGAGCCCCGTTTCCGACTCCTAACTCGAGATGAGGGATCCTTTCCCTGTTTCGTAGGGAAAGATTTCCCGGCGTTCCCGTCGCATCTCAAGAGGAGGCGCTCTCCACAGGAAAGGCGAGAGGAACTCCAGGGTCGTGCCACCATTCCAAGAGTCCCCCAGATGTGTCAGTCCATTCCAGAGGAACCTGTTTTCCCTGCACTGCCTTGACGTTCAAGCCGAGGATCGACTCCCACCACGTGTGCACGTGGGACAGCCCTGTGGGAAAGCCTCGTGGGAAAGCCTCGTGGGAAAGACTCGAGGGAAAACCATAGATCCTTTGATCCACGCGGCGGACTGCGTGACACTGAGGCTACCGCTCTGGAGGAAAGCACAAGTGTATGCCCGCATTCGAGACGAGGACTGACTCCCCTGGGGAGACTCCAGAAGTACCCCAAGATCCATGTCAGCACTGGAGAGGAATCCTCAGGTTCCGGCCCCGACTCCACACAAGGTCTTAGGCCCCGGCATCGACGGGAGAGGAATCCCGAGAGGCCCCCGAGGAACTCGCATGGGGACTGGCCTTTCCTGAGGCCACCAGAGCGGGTCCCTGAGGTCCCCGTCGTAAGTCGAGAGCACCTGCCGCAACTCGAGAAAATCCAGGAGGTTTTGCCCTCCAGGCGAGATGAGGCCCATTTCCGCTGAGGCTTCTCGAGGCTAATCACGTCTAACAACTGGAACTTCCAAAGGGTCCTTCACACCCTTGCTGCAACTCAAGAAGTTCCAGGACATACCCGTCTGCCCTCGAGAGGAAGCACGTGGTGTCCCGCACACATCCAGGGGAGCCCCGTTTCCGCCTCCTAGCTCGAGATGAGGGATCCTTTCCCTGTTTCGTAGGGAAAGAATTCCCGGCGTTCCCGTCGCATCTCAAGAGGAGGCGCTCTCCACAGGAAAGGCGAGAGGAACTCCAGAGTCATGCCACCATTCCAAGAGTCCCCCAGATGTGTCAGTCCATTCCAGAGGAACCTGTTTTCCCTGCACTGCCTTGACTTTCAAGCCGAGGATCGACTCCCACCACGTGTGCACGTGGGACAGCCCTGTGGGAAAGCCTCGTGGGAAAGCTTCGTGGGAAAGACTCGAGGGAAAACCATAGATCCTTTGATCCACGCGGAGGAATGCGTGACACTGCTGCTACCGCTCTGGAGGAAAGCGCAAGTGCATGCCCGCATTCGAGACGAGGACTGACTCCCCTGGGGAGACTCCAGAAGTACCCCAAGATCCATGTCAGCACTGGAGAGGAATCCTCAGGTTCCGGCCCCGACTCCACACAAGGTCTTAGGCCCCGGCATCGACGGGAGAGGAATCCCGAGAGGCCCCCGAGGAACTCGCATGGGGACTGGCCTGTCCTGAGGCCACCAGAGCGGGTCCCTGAGGTCCCCGTCGTAAGTCGAGAGCACCTGCCGCAACTCGAGAAAATCCAGGAGGTTTTGCCCTCCAGGCGAGATGAGGCCCATTTCCGCTGAGGCTTCTCGAGGCCAATCACATCTAACCACTGGAACTTCCAAAGGGTCCTTCACACCCTTGCTGCAACTCAAGAAGTTCCCCGACATACCCGTCTGCCCTCGAGAGGATGCACGTGGTGTCCCGCACACATCCAGGGGAGCCCCGTATCCGCCTCCTAGCTCGAGATGAGGGATCCTTTCCCTGTTTCGTAGGGAAAGAATTCCCGGCGTTCCCGTCGCATCTCAAGAGGAGGTGCTCTCCACAGGAAAGGCGAGAGGAACTCCAGAGTCATGCCACCATTCCAAGAGTCCCCCAGATGTGTCAGTCCATTCCAGAGGAACCTGTTTTCCCTCCACTGCCTTGACGTTCAAGCCGAGGATCGACTCCCACCACGTGTGCACGTGGGACAGCCCTGTGGGAAAGCCTCGTGGGAAAGCCTCGTGGGAAAGACTCGAGGGAAAACCATAGATCCTTTGATCCACGCGGCGGACTGCGTGACACTGCTGCTACCGCTCTGGAGGAAAGCGCAAGTGCATGCCCGCATTCGAGACGAGGACTGACTCCCCTGGGGAGACTCCAGAATTACCCCAAGATCCATGTCAGCACTGGAGAGGAATCCTCAGGTTCCGGCCCCGACTCCACACAAGGTCTTAGGCCCCGGCATCGACGGGAGAGGAATCCCGAGACGCCCCCGAGGAACTCGCATGGGGACTGGCCTTTCCTGAGGCCACCAGAGCGGGTCCCTGAGGTCCCCGTCGTAAGTCGAGAGCACCTGCCGCAACTCGAGGAAATCCAGGAGGTTTTGCCCTCCAGGCGAGATGAGGCCCATTTCCACTGAGGCTTCTCGAGGCTAATCACGTCTAACCACTGGAACTTCCAAAGGGTCCTTCACACCCTTGCTGCAACTCAAGAAGTTCCCCGACATACCCGTCTCCACTCGAGAGGAAGCACGTGGGTCCCGCACACATCCAGGGGAGCCCCGTTTCCGCCTCCTAGCTCGAGATGAGGGATCCTTTCCCTGTTTCGTAGGGAAAGAATTCCCGGCGTTCCCGTCGCATCTCAAGAGGAGGCGCTCTCCACAGGAAAGGCGAGAGGAACTCCAGGGTCGTGCCACCATTCCAAGAGTCCCCCAGATGTGTCAGTCCATTCCAGAGGAACCTGTTTTCCCTGCACTGCCTTGACGTTCAAGCCGAGGATCGACTCCCACCACGTGTGCACGTGGGACAGCCCTGTGGGAAAGCCTCGTGGTAAAGCCTCGTGGGAAAGACTCGAGGGAAAATAATAGATCCTTTGATCCACGCGGCGGACTGCGTGACACTTCTGCTACCGCTCTGGAGGAAAGCGCAAGTGCATGCCCGCATTCGAGACGAGGACTGACTCCCCTGGGGAGACTCCAGAAGTACCCCAAGATCCATGTCAGCACTGGAGAGGAATCCTCAGGTTCCGGCCCCGACTCCACACAAGGTCTTAGGCCCCGGCATCGACGGGAGAGGAATCCCCAGAGGCCCCCGAGGAACTCGCATGGGGACTGGCCTTTCCTGAGGCCACCAGAGCGGGTCCCTGAGGTCCCCGTCGTAAGTCGAGAGCACCTGCCGCAACTCGAGAAAATCCAGGAGGTTTTGCCCTCCAGGCGAGATGAGGCCCATTTCCGCTGAGGCTTCTCGAGGCCAATCACATCTAACCACTGGAACTTCCAAAGGGTCCTTCACATCATTGCTGCAACTCAAGAAGTTCCCCGACATACCCATCTCCACTCGAGAGGAAGCACGTGGGGTCCCGCACACTTCCAGGGGAGCCCCGTTTCCGCCTCCTAGCTCGAGATGAGGGATCCTTTCCCTGTTTCGTAGGGAAAGAATTCCCGGCGTTCCCGTCGCATCTCAAGAGGAGGCACTCTCCACAGGAAAGTCGAGAGGAACTCCAGGGTCGTGCCACCATTCCAAGAGTCCCCCAGATGTGTCAGTCCATTCCAGAGGAACCTGTTTTCCCTGCACTGCCTTGACTTTCAAGCCGAGGATCGACTCCCACCACGTGTGCACGTGGGACAGCCCTGTGGGAAAGCCTCGTGGGAAAGCTTCGTGGGAAAGACTCGAGGGAAAACCATAGATCCTTTGATCCACGCGGAGGAATGCGTGACACTGCTGCTACCGCTCTGGAGGAAAGCGCAAGTGCATGCCCGCATTCGAGACGAGGACTGACTCCCCTGGGGAGACTCCAGAAGTACCCCAAGATCCATGTCAGCACTGGAGAGGAATCCTCAGGTTCCGGCCCCGACTCCACACAAGGTCTTAGGCCCCGGCATCGACGGGAGAGGAATCCCGAGAGGCCCCCGTGGAACTCGCATGGGGACTGGCCTTTCCTGAGGCCACCAGAGCGGGTCCCAGAGGTCCCCGTCGTAAGTCGAGAGCACCTGCCGCAACTCGAGAAAATCGAGGAGGTTTTGCCCTCCAGGCGAGATGAGGCCCATTTCCGCTGAGGCTTCTCGAGGCTAATCACGTCTAACCACTGGAACTTCCAAAGGGTCCTTCACACCCATGCTGCAACTCAAGAAGTTCCCCGACATACCCGTCTCCACTCGAGAGGAAGCACGTGGGGTCCCGCACAGATCCAGGGGAGCCCCGTTTCTGCCTCCTAGCTCTAGATGAGGGATCCTTTCCCTGTTTCGTAGGGAAAGAATTCCCGGCGTTCCCGTCGCATCTCAAGAGGAGGCGCTCTCCACACGAAAGGCGAGAGGAACTCCAGGGTCGTGCCACCATTCCAAGAGACCCCAGATGTGTCAGTCCATTCCAGAGGAACCTGTTTTCCATGTACTGCCTTGACGTTCAAGCCGAAGATAGACTCCCACCACGTGTGCACGTGGGACAGCCCTGTGGGAAAGCCTCGTGGGAAAGCCTCGTGGGAAAGACTCGAGGGAAAACCATAGATCCTTTGATCCACGCGGCGGACTGCGTGACAGTGCTGCTACCGCTCTGGACGAAAGCGCAAGTGCAGGCCCGCATTCGAGACGAGGACTGACTCCCCTGGGGAGACTCCAGAATTACCCAAAGATCCATGTCAGCACTGGAGAGGAATCCTCAGGTTCCGGCCCCGAATCCACACAAGGTCTTAGTCCCCGGAATCGAGGGGAGAGGAATCCCGAGAGGCCCCCGAGGAACTCGCATGGGGACTGGCCTTTCCTGAGGCCACCAGAGCGGGTCCCTGAGGTCCTCGTAGTAAGTCGAGAGCACCTCCGCAACTAGAGAAAATCCAGGAGGTTTTGCCCTCCAGGCGAGATGAGGCCCATTTCCCCTGAGGCTTCTCGAGGCTAATCACGTCTAACCACTGGAACTTCCTAAGGGTCCTTCACACCCTTGCTGCAACTCAAGAAGTTCCCCGACATACCCGTCTCCACTCGAGAGGAAGCACGTGGGGTCCCTCACACATTCAGGGGAGCCCCGTTTCCGCCTCCTAGCTCGAGATGAGGGATCCTTTCCCTGTTTCGTAGGGAAAGAATTCCCGGTGTTCCAATCGAATCTCAAGAGGAGGCGCTCTCCACAGGAAAGGGGAGAGGAACTCCAGGGTCGTGCCACCATTCCAAGAGTCCCCCAGATGTGTCAGTCCATTCCAGAGGAACCTGTTTTCCCTGCACTGCCTTGACGTTCAAGCCGACGATCGACTCCCACCACGTGTGCACGTGGGACAGCCCTGTGGGAAAGCCCCGTGGGAAAGCCTCGTGGGAAAGACTCGAGGGAAAACCATAGATCCTTTGATCCACGCGGCGCACTGCGTGACACTGCTGCTACCGCTCTATAGGAAAGCACAAGTGCATGCCCGCATTCGAGACGAGGACTGACTCCCCTGGGGAGACTCCAGAAGTACCCCAAGATCCATGTCAGCACTGGAGAGGAATCCTCAGGTTCCGGCCCCGACTCCACACAAGGTCTTAGGCCCCGGCATCGACGGGAGAGGAATCCCGAGAGGCCCCCGAGGAACACGCATGGGGACTGGCCTTTCCTGAGGCCACCAGAGCGTGTCCCTGTGGTCCCCGTCGTAAGTCGAGAGCACCTGCCACAACTCGAGAAAATCCAGGAGGTTTTGCCCTCCAGGCTTGATGAGGCCCGTTTCCGCTGAGGCTTCTCAAGGCTAATCACATCTAACCAATGGAACTTCCAAAGGGTCCTTCACACCCTTGCTGCAACTCAAGAAGTTCCCCAACATAACCGTCTCCACTCGAGAGGAAGCACGAGTGTCCCGCACACATCCAGGGGAGCCCCGTTTCCGCCTCCTAGCTCGAGATGAGGGATCCTTTCCCTGTTTGGTAGGGAAAGAATTCCCGGCGTTCCCGTCGCATCTCAAGAGGAGGCGCTCTCCACAGGAAAGGCGAGAGGAACTCCAGGGTCGTGCCACCATTCCAAGAGACCCCAGATGTGTCAGTCCATTCCAAAGGAACCTGTTTTCCATGTACTGCCTTGACGTTCAAGCCGAAGATAGACTCCCACCACGTGTGCACGTGGGACAGCCCTGTGGGAAAGCCTCGTGGGAAAGCCTCGTGGGAAAGACTCGAGGGAAAACCATGGATCCTTTGATCCACGCGGCGGATTGCGTGACACTGCTGCTACCGCTCTGGAGGAAAGCGCAAGTGCATGCCCGCATTCGAGACGAGGACTGACTCACCTGGGGAGACTCCAGAAGTACCCCAAGATCCATGTCAGCACTGGAGAGGAATCCTCAGGTTCCGGGACCGACTCCACACAAGGTCTTAGGCCCCGGCATCGACGGGAGAGGAATCCCGAGAAGCCCCCGAGGAACTCGCATGGGGACTGGCCTTTCCTGAGGCCACCAGAGCGGGTCCCTGAGGTCCCCGTCGTAAGTCGAGAGCACCTGCCGCAACTCGAGAAAATCCAGGAGGTTTTGCCCTCCAGGCGAGATGAGGCCCATTTCCGCTGAGGCTTCTCGAGGCTAATCACATTAAAACACTGGAACTTTCAAAGGGTCCTTCACACCCTTGCTGCAACTCAAGAAGTTCCACGACATACCCGTCTCCACTCGAGAGGAAGCACGAGGGTCCCGCACATATCCAGGGGAGCCCCGTTTCCGCCTTCTAGCTCGAGATGAGGGATCCTTTCCCTGTTTCGTAGGGAAAGAATTCCCGGCGTTCCCGTCGCATCTCAAGAGGAGGCACTCTCCACAGGAAAGGCGAGAGGAACTCCAGGGTCGTGTCACCATTCCAAGAGACCCCCAGATGTGTCAGTCCATTCCAGAGGAACCTGATTTCCCTGCACTGCCTTGACTTTCAAGCCGAAGATCGAGTCCCACCAAGTTTGCACGTGGTACAGCCCGTGGGAAAGCCTCGTGGGAAAGCCTCAGGGAAAGACTCGAGGGAAAACCATAGATCCTTTGATCCACGCGGCGGACTGCGTGACACTGCTGCTACCGCTCTGGAGGAAAGCACAACTGCATGCCCGCATTCGAGACGAGGACTGACTCACCTGGGTAGACTCCAGAAGTACCCCAAGATCCATGTCAGCACTGGAGAGGAATATTCAGGTTCCGGCCCCGACACCACACTATGTCCTAGGCCCCGGCATCGACGGGAGAGGAATCCCGAGAGGCCCCCGAGGAACTCGCATGGGGACTGGCCTTTCCTGAGGCCACCAGAGGGGGTCCCTGAGATCCCCGTCGTAAGTCGAGAGCACCTGCCGCAACTCGTGAAAATCCAGGAGGTTTTGCCCTCCAGGCGAGATGAGGCCCATTTCCGCTGAGGCTTCTCGAGGCTAATCACATCTAACCACTGGAACTTCCCAAGGGTCCTTCACACCCTTACTGCAACTCAAGAAGTTCCCCGACATACCCGTCTCCACTCGAGAGGAAGCACGAGGGTCAAGCACACATCCAGGGGAGCCCCGTTTTCGCCTCCTAGCTCGAGATGAGGGATCCTTTCCCTGTTTCGTAGGGAAAGAATTCCCGGCGTTCCCGTCGCATCTCAAGAGGAGGGGCTCTCCACAGGAAAGGCGAGAGGAACTCCAGGGTCGTGCCACCATTTCAAGTGTCCCCCAGATGTGTCAGTCCATTCCAGAGGAACCTGTTTTCCCTGCACTGCCTTGACGTTCAAGCCGAGGATCGACTCCCACCACGTGTGCACGTGGGACAGCCCTGTGGGAAAGCCTCGTGGGAAAGCCTCGTGGGAAAGACTCGAGGGAAAACCATAGATCCTTTGATCCACGCGGCGGACAGCGTGACACTGCTGCTACCGCTCTGGAGGAAAGCGCAAGTGCATGCCCGCATTCGAGACGAGGACTGTCTCCCCTGGGGAGACTCCAGAAGTACCCCAAGATCCATGTCAGCACTGGAGAGGAATCCTCAGGTTCCGGCCCCGACTCCACACAAGGTCTTAGGCCCCGGCATCCACGGGAGAGGAATCCCGAGAGGCCCCCGAGGAACTCGCATGCGGACTGGCCTTGCCTGAGGCCTCCAGAGCGGGTCCCTGAGGTCCCCGTCGTAAGTCGAGAGCACCTGCCGCAACTCGAGAAAATCCAGGAGGTTTTCCCTCCAGGCGAGATGAGGCCCATTTCCGCTGAGGCTTCTCGAGGCTAATCACATCTAACCAATGGAACTTCCAAAGGGTCCTTCACACCCTTGCTAGAACTCAAGAAGTTCCCCAACATAACCGTCTCCACTCGAGAGGAAGCACGAGTGTCCCGCACACATCCAGGGGAGCCCCGTTTCCGCCTCCTAGCTCGAGATGAGGGATCCTTTCCCTGTTTGGTAGGGAAAGAATTCCCGGCGTTCCCGTCGCATCTCAAGAGGAGGCGCTCTCCACAGGAAAGGCGAGAGGAACTCCAGGGTCGTGCCACCGTTCCAAGAGACCCCAGATGTGTCAGTCCATTCCAGAGGAACCTGTTTTCCATGTACTGCCTTGACGTTCAAGCCGAAGATAGACTCCCACCACGTGTGCACGTGGGACAGCCCTGTGGGAAAGCCTCGTGGGAAAGCCTCGTGGGAAAGACTCGAGGGAAAACCATAGATCCTTAGATCCACGCGGCAGACTGCGTGACACTGCTGCTACCGCTCTGGAGGAAAGCGCAAGTGCATGCCCGCATTCGAGACGAGGACTGACTCACCTGGGGAGACTCCAGAAGTACCCCAAGATCCATGTCAGCACTGGAGAGGAATCCTCAGGTTCCGGGACCGACTCCACACAAGGTCTTAGACCCCGGCATCGACGGGAGAGGAATCCCAAGAGGCCCCCGAGGAAGTCGCATGGGGACTGGCCTTTCCTGAGGCCACCAGAGCGGGTCCCTGAGGTCCCCGTCGTAAGTCGAGAGCACCTGCCGCAACTCGAGAAAATCCAGGAGGTTTTGCGCTCCAGGCGAGATGAGGTCCATTTCCGCTGAGGCTTCTCGAGGCTAATCACATCTAACAACTATAACTTCCAAAGGGTCCTTCACACCCTTGCTGCAACTCAAGAAGTTCCCCGACATACCCGTCTCCACTCGAGAGGAAGCACGAGGGTCCCGCACACATCCAGAGGAGCCCCGTTTCCGCCTCCTAGCTCGAAATGAGAGATCCTTTCCCTGTTTCGTAGGGAAAGAATTCCCGGCGTTCCCGTCGCATCTCAAGAGGAGGCGCTCTCCACAGGAAAGGCGAGAGGAACTCCAGGGTCGTGCCACCATTCCAAGAGTCCCCCAGATGTGTCAGTCCATTCCAGAGGAACCTGTTTTCCCTGCACTTCCTTGACGTTCAAGCCGACGATCGACTCCCACCACGTGTGCACTTGGGACAGCCCTGTGGGAAAGCCTCGTGGGAAAGCCTCGTGGGAAAGAATCGAGGGAAAACCATAGATCCTTTGATTCACGCGGTGGACTGCGTGACACTGCTGCTACCGCTCTGGAGGAAAGCACAAGTGCATGCCCGCATTCGAGACGAGGACTGACTCCCCTGGGGAGACTCCAGAAGTAGCCCAAGATACATGTCAGCACTGGAGAGGAATCCTCAGGTTCCGGCCCCGACTCCACACTAGGTCCTAGGCCCCGGCATCGACCGGAGAGGAATCCCGAGAAGCCCCCGAGGAACTCGCATGGGGACTGGCCTTTCCTGAGGCCACCAGAGCGGGTCCCTGAGGTCCCCGTCGTAAGTCGAGAGCACCTGCCGCAACTCGAGAAAATCCAGGAGGTTTTGCCCTCCAGGCGAGATGAGGCCCATTTCCGCTGAGGCTTCTCGAGGCTAATCACATTAAAACACTGGAACTTTCAAAGGGTCTTTCACACCCTTGCTGCAACTCAAGAAGTTCCACGACATACCCGTCTCCACTCGAGAGGAAGCACGAGGGTCCCGCACACATCCAGGGGAGCCCCGTTTCCGCCTTCTAGCTCGAGATGAGGGATCCTTTCCCTGTTTCGTAGGGAAAGAATTCCCGGCGTTCCCGTCGCATCTCAAGAGGAGGCACTCTCCACAGGAAAGGCGAGAGGAACTCCAGGGTCGTGTCACCATTCCAAGAGACCCCCAGATGTGTCAGTCCATTCCAGAGGAACCTGATTTCCCTGCACTGTCTTGACTTTCAAGCCGAAGATCGAGTCCCACCAAGTTTGCACGTGGTACAGCCCGTGGGAAAGCCTCGTGGGAAAGCCTCAGGGAAAGACTCGAGGGAAAACCATAGATCCTTTGATCCACGCGGCGGACTGCGTGACACTGCTGCTACCGCTCTGGAGGAAAGCACAACTGCATGCCCGCATTCGAGACGAGGACTGACTCACCTGGGGAGACTCCAGAAGTACCCCAAGATCCATGTCAGCACTGGAGAGGAATATTCAGGTTCCGGCCCCGACACCACACTATGTCCTAGGCCCCGGCATCGACGGGAGAGGAATCCCGAGAGGCCCCCGAGGAACTCGCATGGGGACTGGCCTTTCCTGAGGCCACCAGAGCGGGTCCCTGAGATCCCCGTCGTAAGTCGAGAGCACCTGCCGCAACTCGAGAAAATCCAGGAGGTTTTGCCCTCCAGGCGAGATGAGGCCCATTTCCGCTGAGGCTTCTCGAGGCTAATCACATCTAACCACTGGAACTTCCCAAGGGTCCTTCACACCCTTACTGCAACTCAAGAAGTTCCCCGACATACCCGTCTCCACTCGAGAGGAAGCACGAGGGTCAAGCACACATCCAGGGGAGCCCCGTTTCCGCCTCCTAGCTCGAGATGAGGGATCCTTTCCCTGTTTCGTAGGGAAAGAATTCCCGGCGTTCCCGTCGCATCTCAAGAGGAGGGGCTCTCCACAGGAAAGGCGAGAGGAACTCCAGGGTCGTGCCACCATTTCAAGTGTCCCCCAGATGTGTCAGTCCATTCCAGAGGAACCTGTTTTCCCTGCACTGCCTTGATGTTCAAGCCGAGGATCGACTCCCACCACGTGTGCACGTGGGACAGCCCTGTGGGAAAGCCTCGTGGTAAAGCCTCGTGGGAAAGACTCGAGGGAAAACCATAGATCCTTTGATCCACGCGGCGGACAGCGTGACACTGCTGCTACCGCTCTGGAGGAAAGCGCAAGTGCATGTCCGCATTCGAGACGAGGACTGTCTCCCCTGGGGAGACTCCAGAAGTACCCCAAGATCCATGTCAGCACTGGAGAGGAATCCTCAGGTTCCGGCCCCGACTCCACACAAGGTCTTAGGCCCCGGCATCGACGGGAGAGGAATCCCGAGAGGCCCCCGAGGAACTCAAATGCGGACTGGCCTTTCCTGAGGCCTCCAGAGCGGGTCCCTGAGGTCCCCGTCGTAAGTCGAGAGCACCTGCCGCAACTCGAGAAAATCCAGGAGGTTTTGCCCTCCAGGCGAGATGAGGCCCATTACCGCTGAGGCTTCTCGAGGCTAATCACATCTAACCACTGGAACTTCCAAAGGGTCCTTCACACCCTTGCTGCAACTCAAGCAGTTCCGCGACATACCCGTCTCCACTCGAGAGGAAGCACGTGGGGTCCCGCACACAACCAGGGGAGCCCCGTTTCAGCCTCCTAGCTCGAGATGAGGGATCCTTTCCCTGTTTCGTAGGGAAAGAATTCCCGGCGTTCCCGTCGCATCTCAAGAGGAGGCGCTCTCCACAGGAAAGGCGAGAGGAACTCCAGGGTCGTGCCACCATTCCAAGAGTCCCCCAGATGTGTCAGTCCATTCCAGAGGAACCTGTTTTCCCTGCACTGCCTTGACATTCAAGCCGAGGATCGACTCCCACCACGTGTGCACGTGGGACAGCCCTGTGGGAAAGCCTCGTGGGAAAGCCTCGTGGGAAAGACTCGAGGGAAAACCATAGATCCTTTGATCCACGCGGCGGACTGCGTGACACTGCTGCTACCGCTCTGGAGGAAAGCGCAAGTGCATGCCCGCATTCGAGACGAGGACTGACTCCCCTGGGGAGACTCCAGAATTACCCCAAGATCCATGTCAGCACTGGAGAGGAATCCTCAGGTTCCGGCCCCGACTCCACACAAGGTCTTAGGCCCCGGCATTGACGGGAGAGGAATCCCGATAGGCCCCCGAGGAACTCGCATGGGGACTGGCCTTTCCTGAGGCCACCAGAGCGGGTCCCTGAGGTCCCCGTCGTAAGTCGAGAGCACCTGCCACAACTCGAGAAAATCCACGAGGTTTTGCCCTTCAGGCGAGATGAGGCCCATTTCCGCTGAGGCTTCTGGAGGCTAATCACATCTAACCACTGGAACATACAAAGGGTCCTTCTCACCCTTGCTGCAACTCAAGAAGTTCCCCGACATACCCGTCTCCACTCGAGAGGAAGCACGAGGGTCAAGCACACATCCAGGGGAGCCCCGTTTCCGCCTCCTAGCTCGAGATGAGGGATCCTTTCCCTGTTTCGTAGGGAAAGAATTCCCGGCGTTCCCGTCGCATCTCAAGAGGAGGCGCTCTCCACAGGAAAGGCGAGAGGAACTCCAGGGTCGTGCCACCATTCCAAGGGTCCCCCAGATGTGTCAGTCCATTCCAGAGGAACCTGTTTTTCCTGCACTGCCTTGACGTTCAAGCCGAGGATCGACTCCCACCACGTGTGCACGTGGGACAGCCCTGTGGGAAAGCCTCGTGGGAAAGCCTCGTGGGAAAGACTCGAGGGAAAACCATAGATCCTTTGATCCACGCGGCGGACAGCGTGACACTGCTGCTACCGCTCTGGAGGAAAGCGCAAGTGCATGCCCGCATTCGAGACGAGGACTGTCTCCCCTGGGGAGACTCCAGAAGTACCCCAGGATCCATGTCAGCACTGGAGAGGAATCCTCAGGTTCCGGCCCCGACTCCACACAAGGTCTTAGGCCCCGGTATCGACGGGAGAGGAATCCCGAGAGGCCCCCGAGGAACTCGCATGGGGACTGGCCTTTCCTGAGGCCTCCAGAGCGGGTCCCTGAGGTCCCCGTCGTAAGTCGAGAGCACCTGCCGCAACTCGAGAATATCCAGGAGGTTTTGCCCTCCAGGCGAGATGAGGCCCATTTCCGCTGAGGCTTCTCGAGGCTAATCACATCTAACCACTGGAACTTCCAAAGTGTCCTTCACACCCTTGCTGAAACTCAAGCAGTTCCGCGACATTCCCGTCTCCACTCGAGAGGAAGCACGTGGGTTCCCGCACACATCCAGGTGAGCCCCGTTTCCGCCTCCTAGCTCGAGATGAGGGATCCTTTCCCTGTTTCGTAGGGAAAGAATTCCCGGCGGTCCCGTCGCATCTCAAGAGGAGGCGCTCTCCACAGGAAAGGCGAGAGGAACTCCAGGGTCGTGGCACCATTCCAAGAGACCCCCAGATGTGTCAGTCCATTCCAGAGGAACCTGTTTTCCCTGCACTGCCTTGACGTTCAAGCCGAGGATCGACTCCCACCACGTGTGCACGTGGGACAGCCCTGTGGAAAGCCTCGTGGGAAAGCCTCGTGGGAAAGACTCGAGGGAAAACCATAGATCCTTTGATCCACGCGGCGGACTGCGTGACACTGCTGCTACCGCTCTGGAGGAAAGCGCAAGTGCATGCCCGCATTCGAGACGAGGACTGACTCCCCTGGGGAGACTCCAGAAGTACCCCAAGGTCCATGTCATCACTGGAGAGGAATCCTCAGATTCCGGCCCCGACTCCACATAAGGTCTTAGGCCCCGGCATGGACGGGAGAAGAATCCCGAGAGGCCCCCGAGGAACTCGCATGGGGACTGGCCTTTCCTGAGGCCACCAGAGCGGGTCCCTGAGGTCCCCGTCATAAGTCGAGAGCACCTGCTGCAACTCGAGAAAATCCAGGAGGTTTTGCCCTCCAGGCGAGATGAGGCCCATTTCCGCTGAGGCTTCTCGAGGCTAATCACATCTAACCACTGGAACATCCAAAGGATCCTTCTCACCCTTGCTGCAACTCAAGAAGTTCCCCGACATACCCGTCTCCACTCGAGAGGAAGCACGAGGGTCCCGCACACATCCAGGTGAGCCCCGTTTCCGCCTCCTAGCTCGAGATGAGGGTTCCTTTCCCTGTTTCGTTGGGAAAGAATTCCCGACGTCCCGTCGCATCTCAAGAGGAGGCGCTCTCCACAGGAAAGGCGAGAGGAACTCCAGGGTCGTGCCACCATTGCAAGAGTCCCCCAGATGTGTCAGTCCATTCCAGAGGAACCTGTTTTCCCTGCACTTCCTTGACGTTCAAGCCGAGGATCGACTCCCACCACGTGTGCATGTGGGACAGCCCTGTGGGAAAGCCTGGTGGTAAAGCCTCTTGGGAAAGACTCGAGGGAAAACCATGGATCCTTTGATCCACGCGGCGGACTGCGTGACACTGCTGCTACCGCTCTGGAGGAAAGCGCAAGTGCATGCCCGCGTTCGAGACGAGGACTGACTCCCCTGGGGAGACTCCAGAAGTACCCCAAGGTCCATGTAAGAACTGGAGAGGAATCCTCAGGTTCCGGCCCCGACTCCACACAAGGTCTTAGGCCCCGGCATCGACGGGAGAGGAATCCCGAGAGGCCCCCGAGGAACTCGCATGTGGACTGGCCTTTCCTGAGGCCACCAGAGCGGGTCCCTGAGGTCCCCGTCGTAAGTCGAGAGCACCTGCCACAACTCGAGAAAATCCAGGAGGTTTTGCCCTCCAGGCGAGATGAGGCCCATTTCCGCTGAGGCTTCTCGAGGCCAATCACATGTAACCACTCGAAATTCCAAAGGGTCCTTCACACCCTTGCTGTATCTCAACCAGTTCCGCGACATACCCATCTCCACTCTAGAGGAAGCACTTGGGGTCCCGCACACATCCAGGGGAGCCCCGTTTCCGCCTCCTAGCTCGAGATGAGGGATCCTTTCCCTGTTTAGTAGGGAAAGAATTCCCGGCGTACCCGTCGCATCTCAAGAGGAGGCGCTCTCCACAGGTAAGGCGAGAGGAACTCCAGGGTCGTGGCACCATAGCAAGAGACCACCAGATGTGTCAGTCCATTCCAGAGGAACCTGTTTTCCCTGCACTGCCTTGACGTTCAAGCCGAGGATCGACTCCCACCACGTGTGCACGTGGGACAGCCCTGTGGGAAAGCCTCGTGGGAAAGCCTCGTGGGAAAGACTCGAGGGAAAACCATAGATCCTTTGATCTACGCGGCGGACTGGGTGACACTGCTGCTACCGCTCTGGAGGAAAGCGCAAGTGCATGCCCGCATTCGAGACGATGACTGACTCCCCTGGGGAGACTCCAGAAGTACCCCAAGATCCATGTCAGCACTGGAGAGGAATCCTCAGGTTCCGGCCCCGACTCCACACAAGGTCTTAGGCCCCGGCATCCACGGGAGAGGAATCCCGAGAGGCCCCCGAGGAACTCGCATGGGGACTGGCATTTCCTGAGGCCACCAGAGCGGGTCCCTGAGGTCCCCGTCGTAAGTCGAGAGCACCTGTCGCAACTCGAGAAAATCCAGGAGGTTTTGCCCTCCAGCCGAGATGAGGCCCAATTCGCTGAGGCTTCTCGAGGCTAATCACATCTAACCACTGGAACTTTCAAAGGGTCCTTCACACCCTTGCTGCAACTCAAGAAGTTCCCCGACATATCCGTCTCCACTCGAGAGGAAGCACGAGGGTCCCGCACACATCCACTGGAGCCCCGTTTCCGCCTCCTAGCTTGAGATGAGGGATCCTTTCCCTGTTTCGTAGGGAAAGAATTCCCGGCGTTCCCGTCGCATCTCAAGAGGAGGCGCTCTCCACAGGAAAGGGGAGAGGAACTCCAGGGTCGTGCCACCATTCCAAGAGTCCACCAGATGTGTCAGTCCATTCCAGAGGAACCTGCTTTCCCTGCACTGCCTTGATGTTCAAGCCGAGGATCGACTCCCACCACGTGTGAACGTGGGACAGCCATGTGGGAAAGCCTCGTGGGAAAGCCTCGTGGGAAAGACTCGAGGGAAAACCATAGATCCTTTGAGCCACGCGGCGGGCTGCGTGACACTGCTGCCACAGCTCTGGAGGAAAGCGCAAGTGCATGCCCGCATTCGAGACGAGGACTGACTCCCCTGGGGAGACTCCAGAAGTACCTCAAGATCCATGTCAGCACTGGAGAGGAATCCTCAGGTTCCGGCCTCGACTCCACACAAGGTCTTAGGCCCCGGCATTGACGGGAGAGGAATCCCGATAGGCCCCCGAGGAACTCGCATGGGGACTGGCCTTTCCTGAGGCCACCAGAGCGGGTCCCTGAGGTCCCCGTCGTAAGTCGAGAGCACCTGCCACAACTCGAGAAAATCCACGAGGTTTTGCCCTTCAGGCGAGATGAGGCCCATTTCCGCTGAGGCTTCTGGAGGCTAATCACATCTAACCACTGGAACATACAAAGGGTCCTTCTCACCCTTGCTGCAACTCAAGAAGTTCCCCGACATACCCGTCTCCACTCGAGAGGAAGCACGAGGGTCAAGCACACATCCAGGGGAGCCCCGTTTCCGCCTCCTAGCTCGAGATGAGGGATCCTTTCCCTGTTTCGTAGGGAAAGAATTCCCGGCGTTCCCGTCGCATCTCAAGAGGAGGCGCTCTCCACAGGAAAGGCGAGAGGAACTCCAGGGTCGTGCCACCATTCCAAGGGTCCCCCAGATGTGTCAGTCCATTCCAGAGGAACCTGTTTTTCCTGCACTGCCTTGACGTTCAAGCCGAGGATCGACTCCCACCACGTGTGCACGTGGGACAGCCCTGTGGGAAAGCCTCGTGGGAAAGCCTCGTGGGAAAGACTCGAGGGAAAACCATAGATCCTTTGATCCACGCGGCGGACAGCGTGACACTGCTGCTACCGCTCTGGAGGAAAGCGCAAGTGCATGCCCGCATTCGAGACGAGGACTGTCTCCCCTGGGGAGACTCCAGAAGTACCCCAGGATCCATGTCAGCACTGGAGAGGAATCCTCAGGTTCCGGCCCCGACTCCACACAAGGTCTTAGGCCCCGGTATCGACGGGAGAGGAATCCCGAGAAGCCCCCGAGGAACTCGCATGGGGACTGGCCTTTCCTGAGGCCTCCAGAGCGGGTCCCTGAGGTCCCCGTCGTAAGTCGAGAGCACCTGCCGCAACTCGAGAAAATCCAGGAGGTTTTGCCCTCCAGGCGAGATGAGGCCCATTTCCGCTGAGGCTTCTCGAGGCTAATCACATCTAACCACTGGAACTTCCAAAGTGTCCTTCACACCCTTGCTGAAACTCAAGCAGTTCCGCGACATTCCCGTCTCCACTCGAGAGGAAGCACGTGGGTTCCCGCACACATCCAGGGGAGCCCCGTTTCCGCCTCCTAGCTCGAGATGAGGGATCCTTTCCCTGTTTCGTAGGGAAAGAATTCCCGGCGGTCCCGTCGCATCTCAAGAGGAGGCGCTCTCCACAGGAAAGGCGAGAGGAACTCCAGGGTCGTGCCACCATTTCAAGTGTCCCCCAGATGTGTCAGTCCATTCCAGAGGAACCTGTTTTCCCTGCACTGCCTTGACGTTCAAGCCGAGGATCGACTCCCACCACGTGTGCACGTGGGACAGCCCTGTGGGAAAGCCTCGTGGGAAAGCCTCGTGGGAAAGACTCGAGGCAAAACCATAGATCCTTTGATCCACGCGGCGGACAGCGTGACACTGCTGCTACCGCTCTGGAGGAAAGCGCAAGTGCATGCCCGCATTCGAGACGAGGACTGTCTCCCCTGGGGAGACTCCAGAAGTACCCCAAGATCCATGTCAGCACTGGAGAGGAATCCTCAGGTTCCGGCCCCGACTCCACACAAGGTCTTAGGCCCCGGCATCCACGGGAGAGGAATCCCGAGAGGCCCCCGAGGAACTCGCATGCGGACTGGCCTTTCCTGAGGCCTCCAGAGCGGGTCCCTGAGGTCCCCGTCGTAAGTCGAGAGCACCTGCCGCAACTCGAGAAAATCCAGGAGGTTTTCCCTCCAGGCGAGATGAGGCCCATTTCCGCTGAGGCTTCTCGAGGCTAATCATATCTAACCAATGGAACTTCCAAAGGGTCCTTCACACCCTTGCTAGAACTCAAGAAGTTCCCCAACATAACCGTCTCCACTCGAGAGGAAGCACGAGTGTCCCGCACACATCCAGGAGAGCCCCGTTTCCGCCTCCTAGCTCGAGATGAGGGATCCTTTCCCTGTTTCGTAGGGAAAGAATTCCCGGCGTTCCCGTCGCATCTCAAGAGGAGGCACTCTCCACAGGAAAGGCGAGAGGAACTCCAGGGTCGTGTCACCATTCCAAGAGACCCCCAGATGTGTCAGTCCATTCCAGAGGAACCTGATTTCCCTGCACTGTCTTGACTTTCAAGCCGAAGATCGAGTCCCACCAAGTTTGCACGTGGTACAGCCCGTGGGAAAGCCTCGTGGGAAAGCCTCAGGGAAAGACTCGAGGGAAAACCATAGATCCTTTGATCCACGCGGCGGACTGCGTGACACTGCTGCTACCGCTCTGGAGGAAAGCACAACTGCATGCCCGCATTCGAGACGAGGACTGACTCACCTGGGGAGACTCCAGAAGTACCCCAAGATCCATGTCAGCACTGGAGAGGAATATTCAGGTTCCGGCCCCGACACCACACTATGTCCTAGGCCCCGGCATCGACGGGAGAGGAATCCCGAGAGGCCCCCGAGGAACTCGCATGGGGACTGGCCTTTCCTGAGGCCACCAGAGCGGGTCCCTGAGATCCCCGTCGTAAGTCGAGAGCACCTGCCGCAACTCGAGAAAATCCAGGAGGTTTTGCCCTCCAGGCGAGATGAGGCCCATTTCCGCTGAGGCTTCTCGAGGCTAATCACATCTAACCACTGGAACTTCCCAAGGGTCCTTCACACCCTTACTGCAACTCAAGAAGTTCCCCGACATACCCGTCTCCACTCGAGAGGAAGCACGAGGGTCAAGCACACATCCAGGGGAGCCCCGTTTCCGCCTCCTAGCTCGAGATGAGGGATCCTTTCCCTGTTTCGTAGGGAAAGAATTCCCGGCGTTCCCGTCGCATCTCAAGAGGAGGGGCTCTCCACAGGAAAGGCGAGAGGAACTCCAGGGTCGTGCCACCATTTCAAGTGTCCCCCAGATGTGTCAGTCCATTCCAGAGGAACCTGTTTTCCCTGCACTGCCTTGACGTTCAAGCCGAGGATCGACTCCCACCACGTGTGCACGTGGGACAGCCCTGTGGGAAAGCCTCGTGGTAAAGCCTCGTGGGAAAGACTCGAGGGAAAACCATAGATCCTTTGATCCACGCGGCGGACAGCGTGACACTGCTGCTACCGCTCTGGAGGAAAGCGCAAGTGCATGTCCGCATTCGAGACGAGGACTGTCTCCCCTGGGGAGACTCCAGAAGTACCCCAAGATCCATGTCAGCACTGGAGAGGAATCCTCAGGTTCCGGCCCCGACTCCACACAAGGTCTTAGGCCCCGGCATCGACGGGAGAGGAATCCCGAGAGGCCCCCGAGGAACTCAAATGCGGACTGGCCTTTCCTGAGGCCTCCAGAGCGGGTCCCTGAGGTCCCCGTCGTAAGTCGAGAGCACCTGCCGCAACTCGAGAAAATCCAGGAGGTTTTGCCCTCCAGGCGAGATGAGGCCCATTACCGCTGAGGCTTCTCGAGGCTAATCACATCTAACCACTGGAACTTCCAAAGGGTCCTTCACACCCTTGCTGCAACTCAAGCAGTTCCGCGAAATACCCGTCTCCACTCGAGAGGAAGCACGTGGGGTCCCGCACACATCCAGGGGAGCCCCGTTTCAGCCTCCTAGCTCGAGATGAGGGATCCTTTCCCTGTTTCGTAGGGAAAGAATTCCCGGCGTTCCCGTCGCATCTCAAGAGGAGGCGCTCTCCACAGGAAAGGCGAGAGGAACTCCAGGGTCGTGCCACCATTCCAAGAGTCCCCCAGATGTGTCAGTCCATTCCAGAGGAACCTGTTTTCCCTGCACTGCCTTGACATTCAAGCCGAGGATCGACTCCCACCACGTGTGCACGTGGGACAGCCCTGTGGGAAAGCCTCGTGGGAAAGCCTCGTGGGAAAGACTCGAGGGAAAACCATAGATCCTTTGATCCACGCGGCGGACTGCGTGACACTGCTGCTACCGCTCTGGAGGAAAGCGCAAGTGCATGCCCGCATTCGAGACGAGGACTGACTCCCCTGGGGAGACTCCAGAATTACCCCAAGATCCATGTCAGCACTGGAGAGGAATCCTCAGGTTCCGGCCCCGACTCCACACAAGGTCTTAGGCCCCGGCATTGACGGGAGAGGAATCCCGATAGGCCCCCGAGGAACTCGCATGGGGACTGGCCTTTCCTGAGGCCACCAGAGCGGGTCCCTGAGGTCCCCGTCGTAAGTCGAGAGCACCTGCCACAACTCGAGAAAATCCACGAGGTTTTGCCCTTCAGGCGAGATGAGGCCCATTTCCGCTGAGGCTTCTGGAGGCTAATCACATCTAACCACTGGAACATCCAAAGGGTCCTTCTCACCCTTGCTGCAACTCAAGAAGTTCCCCGACATACCCGTCTCCACTCGAGAGGAAGCACGAGGGTCCCGCACACATCCAGGTGAGCCCCGTTTCCGCCTCCTAGCTCGAGATGAGGGTTCCTTTCCCTGTTTCGTTGGGAAAGAATTCCCGACGTCCCGTCGCATCTCAAGAGGAGGCGCTCTCCACAGGAAAGGCGAGAGGAACTCCAGGGTCGTGCCACCATTGCAAGAGTCCCCCAGATGTGTCAGTCCATTCCAGAGGAACCTGTTTTCCCTGCACTTCCTTGACGTTCAAGCCGAGGATCGACTCCCACCACGTGTGCATGTGGGACAGCCCTGTGGGAAAGCCTGGTGGTAAAGCCTCTTGGGAAAGACTCGAGGGAAAACCATAGATCCTTTGATCCACGCGGCGGACTGCGTGACACTGCTGCTACCGCTCTGGAGGAAAGCGCAAGTGCATGCCCGCGTTCGAGACGAGGACTGACTCCCCTGGGGAGACTCCAGAAGTACCCCAAGGTCCATGTAAGAACTGGAGAGGAATCCTCAGGTTCCGGCCCCGACTCCACACAAGGTCTTAGGCCCCGGCATCGACGGGAGAGGAATCCCGAGAGGCCCCCGAGGAACTCGCATGTGGACTGGCCTTTCCTGAGGCCACCAGAGCGGGTCCCTGAGATCCCCGTCGTAAGTCGAGAGCACCTGCCACAACTCGAGAAAATCCAGGAGGTTTTGCCCTCCAGGCGAGATGAGGCCCATTTCCGCTGAGGCTTCTCGAGGCCAATCACATGTAACCACTCGAAATTCCAAAGGGTCCTTCACACCCTTGCTGTATCTCAACCAGTTCCGCGACATACCCATCTCCACTCTAGAGGAAGCACTTGGGGTCCCGCACACATCCAGGGGAGCCCCGTTTCCGCCTCCTAGCTCGAGATGAGGGATCCTTTCCCTGTTTAGTAGGGAAAGAATTCCCGGCGTACCCGTCGCATCTCAAGAGGAGGCGCTCTCCACAGGTAAGGCGAGAGGAACTCCAGGGTCGTGGCACCATAGCAAGAGACCACCAGATGTGTCAGTCCATTCCAGAGGAACCTGTTTTCCCTGCACTGCCTTGACGTTCAAGCCGAGGATCGACTCCCACCACGTGTGCACGTGGGACAGCCCTGTGGGAAAGCCTCGTGGGAAAGCCTCGTGGGAAAGACTCGAGGGAAAACCATAGATCCTTTGATCTACGCGGCGGACTGGGTGACACTGCTGCTACCGCTCTGGAGGAAAGCGCAAGTGCATGCCCGCATTCGAGACGATGACTGACTCCCCTGGGGAGACTCCAGAAGTACCCCAAGATCCATGTCAGCACTGGAGAGGAATCCTCAGGTTCCGGCCCCGACTCCACACAAGGTCTTAGGCCCCGGCATCCACGGGAGAGGAATCCCGAGAGGCCCCCGAGGAACTCGCATGGGGACTGGCATTTCCTGAGGCCACCAGAGCGGGTCCCTGAGGTCCCCGTCGTAAGTCGAGAGCACCTGTCGCAACTCGAGAAAATCCAGGAGGTTTTGCCCTCCAGCCGAGATGAGGCCCAATTCGCTGAGGCTTCTCGAGGCTAATCACATCTAACCACTGGAACTTTCAAAGGGTCCTTCACACCCTTGCTGCAACTCAAGAAGTTCCCCGACATATCCGTCTCCACTCGAGAGGAAGCACGAGGGTCCCGCACACATCCACTGGAGCCCCGTTTCCGCCTCCTAGCTTGAGATGAGGGATCCTTTCCCTGTTTCGTAGGGAAAGAATTCCCGGCGTTCCCGTCGCATCTCAAGAGGCGGCGCTCTCCACAGGAAAGGGGAGAGGAACTCCAGGGTCGTGCCACCATTCCAAGAGTCCACCAGATGTGTCAGTCCATTCCAGAGGAACCTGCTTTCCCTGCACTGCCTTGATGTTCAAGCCGAGGATCGACTCCCACCACGTGTGAACGTGGGACAGCCATGTGGGAAAGCCTCGTGGGAAAGCCTCGTGGGAAAGACTCGAGGGAAAACCATAGATCCTTTGAGCCACGCGGCGGGCTGCGTGACACTGCTGCCACAGCTCTGGAGGAAAGCGCAAGTGCATGCCCGCATTCGAGACGAGGACTGACTCCCCTGGGGAGACTCCAGAAGTACCTCAAGATCCATGTCAGCACTGGAGAGGAAACCTCAGGTTCCGGCCTCGACTCCACACAAGGTCTTAGGCCCCGGCATTGACGGGAGAGGAATCCCGATAGGCCCCCGAGGAACTCGCATGGGGACTGGCCTTTCCTGAGGCCACCAGAGCGGGTCCCTGAGGTCCCCGTCGTAAGTCGAGAGCACCTGCCACAACTCGAGAAAATCCACGAGGTTTTGCCCTTCAGGCGAGATGAGGCCCATTTCCGCTGAGGCTTCTGGAGGCTAATCACATCTAACCACTGGAACATACAAAGGGTCCTTCTCACCCTTGCTGCAACTCAAGAAGTTCCCCGACATACCCGTCTCCACTCGAGAGGAAGCACGAGGGTCAAGCACACATCCAGGGGAGCCCCGTTTCCGCCTCCTAGCTCGAGATGAGGGATCCTTTCCCTGTTTCGTAGGGAAAGAATTCCCGGCGTTCCCGTCGCATCTCAAGAGGAGGCGCTCTCCACAGGAAAGGCGAGAGGAACTCCAGGGTCGTGCCACCATTCCAAGGGTCCCCCAGATGTGTCAGTCCATTCCAGAGGAACCTGTTTTTCCTGCACTGCCTTGACGTTCAAGCCGAGGATCGACTCCCACCACGTGTGCACGTGGGACAGCCCTGTGGGAAAGCCTCGTGGGAAAGCCTCGTGGGAAAGACTCGAGGGAAAACCATAGATCGTTTGATCCACGCGGCGGACAGCGTGACACTGCTGCTACCGCTCTGGAGGAAAGCGCAAGTGCATGCCCGCATTCGAGACGAGGACTGTCTCCCCTGGGGAGACTCCAGAAGTACCCCAGGATCCATGTCAGCACTGGAGAGGAATCCTCAGGTTCCGGCCCCGACTCCACACAAGGTCTTAGGCCCCGGTATCGACGGGAGAGGAATCCCGAGAGGCCCCCGAGGAACTCGCATGGGGACTGGCCTTTCCTGAGGCCTCCAGAGCGGGTCCCTGAGGTCCCCGTCGTAAGTCGAGAGCACCTGCCGCAACTCGAGAAAATCCAGGAGGTTTTGCCCTCCAGGCGAGATGAGGCCCATTTCCGCTGAGGCTTCTCGAGGCTAATCACATCTAACCACTGGAACTTCCAAAGTGTCCTTCACACCCTTGCTGAAACTCAAGCAGTTCCGCGACATTCCCGTCTCCACTCGAGAGGAAGCACGTGGGTTCCCGCACACATCCAGGGGAGCCCCGTTTCCGCCTCCTAGCTCGAGATGAGGGATCCTTTCCCTGTTTCGTAGGGAAAGAATTCCCGGCGGTCCCGTCGCATCTCAAGAGGAGGCGCTCTCCACAGGAAAGGCGAGAGGAACTCCAGGGTCGTGGCACCATTCCAAGAGACCCCCAGATGTGTCAGTCCATTCCAGAGGAACCTGTTTTCCCTGCACTGCCTTGACGTTCAAGCCGAGGATCGACTCCCACCACGTGTGCACGTGGGACAGCCCTGTGGAAAGCCTCGTGGGAAAGCCTCGTGGGAAAGACTCGAGGGAAAACCATAGATCCTTTGATCCACGCGGCGGACTGCGTGACACTGCTGCTACCGCTCTGGAGGAAAGCGCAAGTGCATGCCCGCATTCGAGACGAGGACTGACTCCCCTGGGGAGACTCCAGAAGTACCCCAAGGTCCATGTCATCACTGGAGAGGAATCCTCAGATTCCGGCCCCGACTCCACATAAGGTCTTAGGCCCCGGCATGGACGGGAGAAGAATCCCGAGAGGCCCCCGAGGAACTCGCATGGGGACTGGCCTTTCCTGAGGCCACCAGAGCGGGTCCCTGAGGTCCCCGTCATAAGTCGAGAGCACCTGCTGCAACTCGAGAAAATCCAGGAGGTTTTGCCCTCCAGGCGAGATGAGGCCCATTTCCACTGAGGCTTTTCGAGGCTAATCACATCTAACCACTGGAACATCCAAAGGGTCCTTCTCACCCTTGCTGCAACTCAAGAAGTTCCCCGACATACCCGTCTCCACTCGAGAGGAAGCACGAGGGTCCCGCACACATCCAGGTGAGCCCCGTTTCCGCCTCCTAGCTCGAGATGAGGGTTCCTTTCCCTGTTTCGTTGGGAAAGAATTCCCGACGTCCCGTCGCATCTCAAGAGGAGGCGCTCTCCACAGGAAAGGCGAGAGGAACTCCAGGGTCGTGCCACCATTGCAAGAGTCCCCCAGATGTGTCAGTCCATTCCAGAGGAACCTGTTTTCCCTGCACTTCCTTGACGTTCAAGCCGAGGATCGACTCCCACCACGTGTGCATGTGGGACAGCCCTGTGGGAAAGCCTGGTGGGAAAGCCTCTTGGGAAAGACTCGAGGGAAAACCATAGATCCTTTGATCCACGCGGCGGACTGCGTGACACTGCTGCTACCGCTCTGGAGGAAAGCGCAAGTGCATGCCCGCGTTCGAGACGAGGACTGACTCCCCTGGGGAGACTCCAGAAGTACCCCAAGGTCCATGTAAGAACTGGAGAGGAATCCTCAGGTTCCGGCCCCGACTCCACACAAGGTCTTAGGCCCCGGCATCGACGGGAGAGGAATCCCGAGAGGCCCCCGAGGAACTCGCATGTGGACTGGCCTTTCCTGAGGCCACCAGAGCGGGTCCCTGAGGTCCCCGTCGTAAGTCGAGAGCACCTGCCACAACTCGAGAAAATCCAGGAGGTTTTGCCCTCCAGGCGAGATGAGGCCCATTTCCGCTGAGGCTTCTCGAGGCCAATCACATGTAACCACTCGAAATTCCAAAGGGTCCTTCACACCCTTGCTGTAACTCAACCAGTTCCGCGACATACCCATCTCCACTCTAGAGGAAGCACTTGGGGTCCCGCACACATCCAGGGGAGCCCCGTTTCCGCCTCCTAGCTCGAGATGAGGGATCCTTTCCCTGTTTAGTAGGGAAAGAATTCCCGGCGTACCCGTCGCATCTCAAGAGGAGGCGCTCTCCACAGGTAAGGCGAGAGGAACTCCAGGGTCGTGGCACCATAGCAAGAGACCACCAGATGTGTCAGTCCATTCCAGAGGAACCTGTTTTCCCTGCACTGCCTTGACGTTCAAGCCGAGGATCGACTCCCACCACGTGTGCACGTGGGACAGCCCTGTGGGAAAGCCTCGTGGGAAAGCCTCGTGGGAAAGACTCGAGGGAAAACCATAGATCCTTTGATCTACGCGGCGGACTGGGTGACACTGCTGCTACCGCTCTGGAGGAAAGCGCAAGTGCATGCCCGCATTCGAGACGATGACTGACTCCCCTGGGGAGACTCCAGAAGTACCCCAAGATCCATGTCAGCACTGGAGAGGAATCCTCAGGTTCCGGCCCCGACTCCACACAAGGTCTTAGGCCCCGGCATCCACGGGAGAGGAATCCCGAGAGGCCCCCGAGGAACTCGCATGGGGACTGGCATTTCCTGAGGCCACCAGAGCGGGTCCCTGAGGTCCCCGTCGTAAGTCGAGAGCACCTGTCGCAACTCGAGAAAATCCAGGAGGTTTTGCCCTCCAGCCGAGATGAGGCCCAATTCGCTGAGGCTTCTCGAGGCTAATCACATCTAACCACTGGAACTTTCAAAGGGTCCTTCACACCCTTGCTGCAACTCAAGAAGTTCCCCGACATATCCGTCTCCACTCGAGAGGAAGCACGAGGGTCCCGCACACATCCACTGGAGCCCCGTTTCCGCCTCCTAGCTTGAGATGAGGGATCCTTTCCCTGTTTCGTAGGGAAAGAATTCCCGGCGTTCCCGTCGCATCTCAAGAGGAGGCGCTCTCCACAGGAAAGGGGAGAGGAACTCCAGGGTCGTGCCACCATTCCAAGAGTCCACCAGATGTGTCAGTCCATTCCAGAGGAACCTGCTTTCCCTGCACTGCCTTGATGTTCAAGCCGAGGATCGACTCCCACCACGTGTGAACGTGGGACAGCCATGTGGGAAAGCCTCGTGGGAAAGCCTCGTGGGAAAGACTCGAGGGAAAACCATAGATCCTTTGAGCCACGCGGCGGGCTGCGTGACACTGCTGCCACAGCTCTGGAGGAAAGCGCAAGTGCATGCCCGCATTCGAGACGAGGACTGACTCCCCTGGGGAGACTCCAGAAGTACCTCAAGATCCATGTCAGCACTGGAGAGGAATCCTCAGGTTCCGGCCTCGACTCCACACAAGGTCTTAGGCCCCGGCATTGACGGGAGAGGAATCCCGATAGGCCCCCGAGGAACTCGCATGGGGACTGGCCTTTCCTGAGGCCACCAGAGCGGGTCCCTGAGGTCCCCGTCGTAAGTCGAGAGCACCTGCCACAACTCGAGAAAATCCACGAGGTTTTGCCCTTCAGGCGAGATGAGGCCCATTTCCGCTGAGGCTTCTGGAGGCTAATCACATCTAACCACTGGAACATACAAAGGGTCCTTCTCACCCTTGCTGCAACTCAAGAAGTTCCCCGACATACCCGTCTCCACTCGAGAGGAAGCACGAGGGTCAAGCACACATCCAGGGGAGCCCCGTTTCCGCCTCCTAGCTCGAGATGAGGGATCCTTTCCCTGTTTCGTAGGGAAAGAATTCCCGGCGTTCCCGTCGCATCTCAAGAGGAGGCGCTCTCCACAGGAAAGGCGAGAGGAACTCCAGGGTCGTGCCACCATTCCAAGGGTCCCCCAGATGTGTCAGTCCATTCCAGAGGAACCTGTTTTTCCTGCACTGCCTTGACGTTCAAGCCGAGGATCGACTCCCACCACGTGTGAACGTGGGACAGCCCTGTGGGAAAGCCTCGTGGGAAAGCCTCGTGGGAAAGACTCGAGGGAAAACCATAGATCCTTTGATCCACGCGGCGGACAGCGTGACACTGCTGCTACCGCTCTGGAGGAAAGCGCAAGTGCATGCCCGCATTCGAGACGAGGACTGTCTCCCCTGGGGAGACTCCAGAAGTACCCCAGGATCCATGTCAGCACTGGAGAGGAATCCTCAGGTTCCGGCCCCGACTCCACACAAGGTCTTAGGCCCCGGTATCGACGGGAGAGGAATCCCGAGAGGCCCCCGAGGAACTCGCATGGGGACTGGCCTTTCCTGAGGCCTCCAGAGCGGGTCCCTGAGGTCCCCGTCGTAAGTCGAGAGCACCTGCCGCAACTCGAGAAAATCCAGGAGGTTTTGCCCTCCAGGCGAGATGAGGCCCATTTCCGCTGAGGCTTCTCGAGGCTAATCACATCTAACCACTGGAACTTCCAAAGTGTCCTTCACACCCTTGCTGAAACTCAAGCAGTTCCGCGACATTCCCGTCTCCACTCGAGAGGAAGCACGTGGGTTCCCGCACACATCCAGGGGAGCCCCGTTTCCGCCTCCTAGCTCGAGATGAGGGATCCTTTCCCTGTTTCGTAGGGAAAGAATTCCCGGCGGTCCCGTCGCATCTCAAGAGGAGGCGCTCTCCACAGGAAAGGCGAGAGGAACTCCAGGGTCGTGGCACCATTCCAAGAGACCCCCAGATGTGTCAGTCCATTCCAGAGGAACCTGTTTTCCCTGCACTGCCTTGACGTTCAAGCCGAGGATCGACTCCCACCACGTGTGCACGTGGGACAGCCCTGTGGAAAGCCTCGTGGGAAAGCCTCGTGGGAAAGACTCGAGGGAAAACCATAGATCCTTTGATCCACGCGGCGGACTGCGTGACACTGCTGCTACCGCTCTGGAGGAAAGCGCAAGTGCATGCCCGCATTCGAGACGAGGACTGACTCCCCTGGGGAGACTCCAGAAGTACCCCAAGGTCCATGTCATCACTGGAGAGGAATCCTCAGATTCCGGCCCCGACTCCACATAAGGTCTTAGGCCCCGGCATGGACGGGAGAAGAATCCCGAGAGGCCCCCGAGGAACTCGCATGGGGACTGGCCTTTCCTGAGGCCACCAGAGCGGGTCCCTGAGGTCCCCGTCATAAGTCGAGAGCACCTGCTGCAACTCGAGAAAATCCAGGAGGTTTTGCCCTCCAGGCGAGATGAGGCCCATTTCCGCTGAGGCTTCTCGAGGCTAATCACATCTAACCACTGGAACATCCAAAGGGTCCTTCTCACCCTTGCTGCAACTCAAGAAGTTCCCCGACATACCCGTCTCCACTCGAGAGGAAGCACGAGGGTCCCGCACACATCCAGGTGAGCCCCGTTTCCGCCTCCTAGCTCGAGATGAGGGTTCCTTTCCCTGTTTCGTTGGGAAAGAATTCCCGACGTCCCGTCGCATCTCAAGAGGAGGCGCTCTCCACAGGAAAGGCGAGAGGAACTCCAGGGTCGTGCCACCATTGCAAGAGTCCCACAGATGTGTCAGTCCATTCCAGAGGAACCTGTTTTCCCTGCACTTCCTTGACGTTCAAGCCGAGGATCGACTCCCACCACGTGTGCATGTGGGACAGCCCTGTGGGAAAGCCTGGTGGGAAAGCCTCTTGGGAAAGACTCGAGGGAAAACCATAGATCCTTTGATCCACGCGGCGGACTGCGTGACACTGCTGCTACCGCTCTGGAGGAAAGCGCAAGTGCATGCCCGCGTTCGAGACGAGGACTGACTCCCCTGGGGAGACTCCAGAAGTACCCCAAGGTCCATGTAAGAACTGGAGAGGAATCCTCAGGTTCCGGCCCCGACTCCACACAAGGTCTTAGGCCCCGGCATCGACGGGAGAGGAATCCCGAGAGGCCCCCGAGGAACTCGCATGTGGACTGGCCTTTCCTGAGGCCACCAGAGCGGGTCCCTGAGGTCCCCGTCGTAAGTCGAGAGCACCTGCCACAACTCGAGAAAATCCAGGAGGTTTTGCCCTCCAGGCGAGATGAGGCCCATTTCCGCTGAGGCTTCTCGAGGCCAATCACATGTAACCACTCGAAATTCCAAAGGGTCCTTCACACCCTTGCTGTAACTCAACCAGTTCCGCGACATACCCATCTCCACTCTAGAGGAAGCACTTGGGGTCCCGCACACATCCAGGGGAGCCCCGTTTCCGCCTCCTAGCTCGAGATGAGGGATCCTTTCCCTGTTTAGTAGGGAAAGAATTCCCGGCGTACCCGTCGCATCTCAAGAGGAGGCGCTCTCCACAGGTAAGGCGAGAGGAACTCCAGGGTCGTGGCACCATAGCAAGAGACCACCAGATGTGTCAGTCCATTCCAGAGGAACCTGTTTTCCCTGCACTGCCTTGACGTTCAAGCCGAGGATCGACTCCCACCACGTGTGCACGTGGGACAGCCCTGTGGGAAAGCCTCGTGGGAAAGCCTCGTGGGAAAGACTCGAGGGAAAACCATAGATCCTTTGATCTACGCGGCGGACTGGGTGACACTGCTGCTACCGCTCTGGAGGAAAGCGCAAGTGCATGCCCGCATTCGAGACGATGACTGACTCCCCTGGGGAGACTCCAGAAGTACCCCAAGATCCATGTCAGCACTGGAGAGGAATCCTCAGGTTCCGGCCCCGACTCCACACAAGGTCTTAGGCCCCGGCATCCACGGGAGAGGAATCCCGAGAGGCCCCCGAGGAACTCGCATGGGGACTGGCATTTCCTGAGGCCACCAGAGCGGGTCCCTGAGGTCCCCGTCGTAAGTCGAGAGCACCTGTCGCAACTCGAGAAAATCCAGGAGGTTTTGCCCTCCAGCCGAGATGAGGCCCAATTCGCTGAGGCTTCTCGAGGCTAATCACATCTAACCACTGGAACTTTCAAAGGGTCCTTCACACCCTTGCTGCAACTCAAGAAGTTCCCCGACATATCCGTCTCCACTCGAGAGGAAGCACGAGGGTCCCGCACACATCCACTGGAGCCCCGTTTCCGCCTCCTAGCTTGAGATGAGGGATCCTTTCCCTGTTTCGTAGGGAAAGAATTCCCGGCGTTCCCGTCGCATCTCAAGAGGAGGCGCTCTCCACAGGAAAGGGGAGAGGAACTCCAGGGTCGTGCCACCATTCCAAGAGTCCACCAGATGTGTCAGTCCATTCCAGAGGAACCTGCTTTCCCTGCACTGCCTTGATGTTCAAGCCGAGGATCGACTCCCACCACGTGTGAACGTGGGACAGCCATGTGGGAAAGCCTCGTGGGAAAGCCTCGTGGGAAAGACTCGAGGGAAAACCATAGATCCTTTGAGCCACGCGGCGGGCTGCGTGACACTGCTGCCACAGCTCTGGAGGAAAGCGCAAGTGCATGCCCGCATTCGAGACGAGGACTGACTCCCCTGGGGAGACTCCAGAAGTACCTCAAGATCCATGTCAGCACTGGAGAGGAATCCTCAGGTTCCGGCCTCGACTCCACACAAGGTCTTAGGCCCCGGCATCGACGGGAGAGGAATCCCGAGAGGCCCCCGAAGAACTCGCATGGGGACTGGCCTTCCTGAGGGCACCAGAGCGGGTCCCTGAGATCCCCATCGTAAGTCGAGAGCACCTGCCGCAACTCGAGAAAATCCAGGAGGTTTTGCCCTCCAGGCGAGATGAGGCCCATTTCCGCTGAGGCTTCTCGAAGCTAATCACATCTAACCACTGGAACATCCAAAGGGTCCTTCTCACCCTTGCTGCAACTCAAGAAGTTCCCCGACATACCCGTCTCCACTCGAGAGGAAGCACGAGGATCAAGCACACATCCAGGGGAGCCCCGTTTCCGCCTCCTAGCTCGAGATGAGGGATCCTTTCCCTGTTTCGTAGGAAAAGAATTCCCGGCGTTCCCGTCGCATCTCAAGAGGAGGCGCTCTCCACAGGAAAGGCGAGAGGAACTCCAGGGTCGTGCCCCCATTCCAAGGGTCCCCCAAATGTGTCAGTCCATTACAGAGGAACCTCTTTTCCCTGCACTGCCTTGACGTTCAAGCCGAGGATCGACTCCCACCACGTGTGCATGTGGGACAGCCCTGTGGGAAAGCCTGGTGGGAAAGCCTCTTGGGAAAGACTCGAGGGAAAACCATAGATCGTTTGATCCACGCGGCGGACTGCGTGACACTGCTGCTACCGCTCTGGAGGAAAGCGCAAGTGCATGCCCGCGTTCGAGACGAGGACTGACTCCCCTAGGGAGACTCCAGAAGTACCCCAAGGTCCATGTAAGAACTGGAGAGGAATCCTCAGGTTCCGGCCCCGACTCCACACAAGGTTTTAGGCCCCGGCATCGACGGGAGAGGAATCCCGAGAGGCCCCCGAGGAACTCGCATGTGGACTGGCCTTTCCTGAGGCCACCAGAGCGGGTCCCTGAGGTCCCCGTCGTAAGTCGAGAGCACCTGCCACAACTCGAGAAAATCCAGGAGGTTTTGCCCTCAAGGCGAGATGAGGCCCATTTCCGCTGAGGCTTCTCGAGGCCAATCACATGTAACCACTCGAAATTCCAAAGGGTCCTTCACACCCTTGCTGTAACTCCACCAGTTCAGCGACATACCCATCTCCACTCTAGAGGAAGCACGTGGGGTCCCGCACACATCCAGGGGAGCCCCGTTTCCGCCTCCTAGCTCGAGATGAGGGATCCTTTCCCTGTTTCGTAGGGAAAGAATTCCCGGCGGTCCCGTCGCATCTCAAGAGGAGGCGCTCTCCACAGGAAAGGCGAGAGGAACTCCAGGGTCGTGGCACCATTCCAAGAGACCCCCAGATGTGTCAGTCCATTCCAGAGGAACCTGTTTTCCCTGCACTGCCTTGACGTTCAAGCCGAGGATCGACTCCCACCACGTGTGCACGTGGGACAGCCCTGTGGAAAGCCTCGTGGGAAAGCCTCGTGGGAAAGACTCGAGGGAAAACCATAGATCCTTTGATCCACGCGGCGGACTGCGTGACACTGCTGCTACCGCTCTGGAGGAAAGCGCAAGTGCATGCCCGCATTCGAGACGAGGACTGACTCCCCTGGGGAGACTCCAGAAGTACCACAAGGTCCATGTCATCACTGGAGAGGAATCCTCAGATTCCGGCCCCGACTCCACATAAGGTCTTAGGCCCCGGCATGGACGGGAGAAGAATCCCGAGAGGCCCCCGAGGAACTCGCATGGGGACTGGCCTTTCCTGAGGCCACCAGAGCGGGTCCCTGAGGTCCCCGTCATAAGTCGAGAGCACCTGCTGCAACTCGAGAAAATCCAGGAGGTTTTGCCCTCCAGGCGAGATGAGGCCCATTTCCGCTGAGGCTTCTCGAGGCTAATCACATCTAACCACTGGAACATCCAAAGGGTCCTTCTCACCCTTGCTGCAACTCAAGAAGTTCCCCGACATACCCGTCTCCACTCGAGAGGAAGCACGAGGGTCCCGCACACATCCAGGTGAGCCCCGTTTCCGCCTCCTAGCTCGAGATGAGGGTTCCTTTCCCTGTTTCGTTGGGAAAGAATTCCCGACGTCCCGTCGCATCTCAAGAGGAGGCGCTCTCCACAGGAAAGGCGAGAGGAACTCCAGGGTCGTGCCACCATTGCAAGAGTCCCCCAGATGTGTCAGTCCATTCCAGAGGAACCTGTTTTCCCTGCACTTCCTTGACGTTCAAGCCGAGGATCGACTCCCACCACGTGTGCATGTGGGACAGCCCTGTGGGAAAGCCTGGTGGTAAAGCCTCTTGGGAAAGACTCGAGGGAAAACCATAGATCCTTTGATCCACGCGGCGGACTGCGTGACACTGCTGCTACCGCTCTGGAGGAAAGCGCAAGTGCATGCCCGCGTTCGAGACGAGGACTGACTCCCCTGGGGAGACTCCAGAAGTACCCCAAGGTCCATGTAAGAACTGGAGAGGAATCCTCAGGTTCCGGCCCCGACTCCACACAAGGTCTTAGGCCCCGGCATCGACGGGAGAGGAATCCCGAGAGGCCCCCGAGGAACTCGCATGTGGACTGGCCTTTCCTGAGGCCACCAGAGCGGGTCCCTGAGGTCCCCGTCGTAAGTCGAGAGCACCTGCCACAACTCGAGAAAATCCAGGAGGTTTTGCCCTCCAGGCGAGATGAGGCCCATTTCCGCTGAGGCTTCTCGAGGCCAATCACATGTAACCACTCGAAATTCCAAAGGGTCTTTCACACCCTTGCTGTAACTCAACCAGTTCCGCGACATACCCATCTCCACTCAAGAGGAAGCACTTGGGGTCCCGCACACATCCAGGGGAGCCCCGTTTCCGCCTCCTAGCTCGAGATGAGGGATCCTTTCCCTGTTTAGTAGGGAAAGAATTCCCGGCGGTCCCGTCGCATCTCAAGAGGAGGCGCTCTCCACAGGAAAGGCGAGAGGAACTCCAGGGTCGTGGCACCATTCCAAGAGACCCCCAGATGTATCAGTCCATTCCAGAGGAACCTGTTTTCCCTGCACTGCCTTGACGTTCAAGCCGAGGATCGACTCCCACCACGTGTGCACGTGGGACAGCCCTGTGGAAAGCCTCGTGGGAAAGCCTCGTGGGAAAGACTCGAGGGAAAACCATAGATCCTTTGATCCACGCGGCGGATTGCGTGACACTGCTGCTACCGCTCTGGAGGAAAGCGCAAGTGCATGCCCGCATTCGAGACGAGGACTGACTCCCCTGGGGAGACTCCAGAAGTACCCCAAGATCCATGTCAGCACTGGAGAGGAATCCTCAGGTTTCGGCCCCGACTCCACACATGGTCTTAGTCCCCGGCATAGACGGGAGAGGAATCCCGAGAGGCCCCCGAGGAACTCGCATGGGGACTGGCCTTTTCTGCGGCCACCAGACCGGGTCCCTGAGGTCCCCGTCGTAAGTTGAGAGCACATGCCGCAAGTCGAGAATATCAGGAGGTTTTGCCCTCCAGGCGAGATGAGGCCCATTTCCGCTGAGGCTTCTCGAGGCTAATCACATCTAACCACTGGAACTTCCAAAGGGTCCTTCACACCCTTGCTGCAACTCAAGCAGTTCCGCGACATTCCCGTCTCCACTAGAGAGGAAGCACGTGGGGTCCCGCACACATCCAGGGGAGCCCCGTTTCCGCCTCCTAGTTCGAGATGAGGGACCTTTCCCTGTTTCGTAGGGAAAGAATTCCCGGCGTTCCCGTCGCATCTCAAGAGGAGGCGCTCTCCACAGTAAAGGCGAGAGGAACTTCAGGGTCGTGCCACCATTCCAAGAGTCCCCCAGATATGTCAGTCCATTCCAGAGGAACCTGTTTTCCCTGCACTGCCTTGACGTTCAAGCCGAGGATCGACTCCCACCACGTGTGCACGTGGGACAGCCTTGTGTGAAAGCCTCGTGGGAAAGCCTCGTGGGAAAGACTCGAGGGAAAACCATAGATCCTTTGATCTACGCGGCAGACTGAGTGACACGGCTGCTACCGCTCTGGAGGAAAGCGCAAGTGCATGCCCGCATTCGAGACGAGGACTGACTCCCCTGGGGAGACTCCAGAATTACCCCAAGGTCCATGTCAGCACTGGAGAGGAATCCTCAGATTCCGGCCCCGACTCCACATAAGGTCTTAGGCCCCGGCATCGATGGGAGATGAATCCCGAGAGGCCCCCGAGGAACTCGCATGGGGACTGGCCTTTCCTGAGGCCACCAGAGCGGGTCCCTGAGGTCCCCGTCATAAGTCGAGAGCACCTGCCGCAACTCGAGAAAATCCAGGAGGTTTTGCCCTCCAGGCGAGATGAGGCCCATTTCCGCTGAGGCTTCTCGAGGCTAATCACATCTAACCACTGGAACATCCAAAGGGTCCTTCTCACCCTTGCTGCAACTCAAGAAGTTCCCCGACATACCCGTCTCCACTCGAGAGGAAGCACGAGGGTCCCGCACACATCCAGGTGAGCCCCGTTTCCGCCTCCTAGCTCGAGATGAGGGTTCCTTTCCCTGTTTCGTAGGGAAAGAATTCCCGACGTCCCGTCGCATCTCAAGAGGAGGCGCTCTCCACAGGAAAGGCGAGAGGAACTCCAGGGTCGTGCCACCATTGCAAGAGTCCCCCAGATGTGTCAGTCCATTCCAGAGGAACCTGTTTTCCCTGCACTGCCTTGACGTTCAAGCCGAGGATCGACTCGCACCACGTGTGCACGTGGGACAGCCCTGTGGGAATGCTTCGTGGGTAAGCCTCGTGGGAAAGACTCTAGGGAAAACCATAGATCCTTTGATCCACGCGGCGGACTGCGTGACACTGCTGTTACCGCTCTGGGGGAAAGCGCAAGTGCATGCCCGCATTCGAGACGAGGACTGACACCCCTGGGGAGACTCCAGAAGTAGCCCAAGATCCATGTCAGCACTGGAGAGGAATCCTCAGGTTCCGGCCCCGACTCCACACAAGGTCTTAGGCCCCGGCATTGACAGGAGAGGAATCCTAAGAGGCCCCCGAGGAACTCGCATGGGGACTGGCCTTTCCTGAGGCCACCAGAGCGGGTCCCTGAGGTCCCCGTCGTAAGTCGAGAGCACCTGCCGCAACTCGAGAAAATCCAGGAGGTTTTGCCCTCCAGGCGAGATGAGGCCCATTTCCGCTGAGGCTTCTCGAGGCTAATCACGTCTAACCACTGGAACTTCCTAAGGGTCTTTCACACCATTGCTGCAACTCAAGAAGTTCCCCGACATACCGGTCTACACTCGAGAGGAAGCACGTGGGGTCCCGCACACATCCAGGGGAGCCCCGTTTCCGCCTCCTAGCTCGAGATGAGGGATCCTTTCCCTGTTTCGTAGGGAAAGAATTCCCGGCGTTCCCGTCGCATCTCAAGAGGAGGCGCTCTCCACAGGAAAGGCGAGAGGAACTCCAGGATCGTGCCACCATTCCAAGAGTCCCCTAGATGTGTCAGTCCATTCCAGAGGAACCTGTTTTCCCTGCACTGCCTTGACGTTCAAGCCGAGGATCGAGTCCCACCACGTGTGCACGAGGGACAGCCCTGTGGGATAGCCCCGTGGGAAAGACTCGAGGGAAAACCATAGATCCTTTGATCCACGCGGCAGACTGAGTGACACGGCTGCTACCGCTCTGGAGGAAAGCACAAGTGCATGCCCGCATTCGAGACGAGGACTGACTCCCCTGGGGAGACTCCAGAAGTAGCCAAAGATCCTTGTCAGCACTGGAGAGGAATCCTCAGGTTCCGGCCCCGACTCCACACAAAGTCTTGGCCCCGGCATCGACGGGAGAGGAATCCCGAGAGGCCCCCGAGGAACTCGCATGGGGACTGGCCTTTCCTGAGGCCACCAGAGCGGGTCCCTGTGGTCCCCGTCGTAAGTCGAGAGCACCTGCCGCAACTCGAGAAAATCCAGGAGGTTTTGCCCTCCAGGCGAGATGAGGTCCATTTCCGCTGAGGCTTCTCGAGGCTAATCACATCTAACCTCTGGAACTTCCAAAGGGTCCTTCACACCCTTACTGCAACTCAAGAAGTTCCCCGACATATCCGTCTCACTCGAGAGGAAGCACGTGGGGTCCCGCACACATCCAGGGGAGCCCCGAATTCTCCTCGTAGCTCGAGATGAGGGATCCTTTCCCTGTTTCGTAGGGAAAGAATTCCCGGCGTTCCCGTCGCATCTCAAGAGGAGGCGCTCTCAACAGGAAAGGGGAGAGGATCTCCAAGGTCCTGCCACCATTCCAAGAGACCCCCAGATGTGTCAGTCCATTACAGAGGAACCTCTTTTCCCTGCACTGCCTTGACGTTCAAGCCGAGGATCGACTCCCACCACGTGTGCATGTGGGACAGCCCTGTGGGAAAGCCTGGTGGGCAAGCCTCTTGGGAAAGACTCGAGGGAAAACCATAGATCCTTTGATCCACGCGGCGGACTGCGTGACACTGCTGCTACCGCTCTGGAGGAAAGCGCAAGTGCATGCCCGCGTTCGAGACGAGGACTGACTCCCCTAGGGAGACTCCAGAAGTACCCCAAGGTCCATGTAAGAACTGGAGAGGAATCCTCAGGTTCCGGCCCCGACTCCACACAAGGTCTTAGGCCCCGGCATCGACGGGAGAGGAATCCCGAGAGGCCCCCGAGGAACTCGCATGTGGACTGGCCTTTCCTGAGGCCACCAGAGCGGGTCCCTGAGGTCCCCGTCGTAAGTCGAGAGCACCTGCCACAACTCGAGAAAATCCAGGAGGTTTTGCCCTCAAGGCGAGATGAGGCCCATTTCCGCTGAGGCTTCTCGAGGCCAATCACATGTAACCACTCGAAATTCCAAAGGGTCCTTCACACCCTTGCTGTAACTCAACCAGTTCCACGACATACCCATCTCCACTCTAGAGGAAGCACGTGGGGTCCCGCACACATCCAGGGGAGCCCCGTTTCCGCCTCCTAGCTCGAGATGAGGGATCCTTTCCCTGTTTAGTAGGGAAAGAATTCCCGGCGGTCCCGTCGCATCTCAAGAGGAGGCGCTCTCCACAGGAAAGGCGAGAGGAACTCCAGGGTCGTGGCACCATTCCAAGAGACCCCCAGATGTGTCAGTCCATTCCAGAGGAACCTGTTTTCCCTGCACTGCCTTGACGTTCAAGCCGAGGATCGACTCCCACCACGTGTGCACGTGGGACAGCCCTGTGGAAAGCCTCGTGGGAAAGCCTCGTGGGAAAGACTCGAGGGAAAACCATAGATCCTTTGATCCACGCGGCGGACTGCGTGACACTGCTGCTACCGCTCTGGAGGAAAGCGCAAGTGCATGCCCGCATTCGAGACGAGGACTGACTCCCCTGGGGAGACTCCAGAAGTACCCCAAGATCCATGTCAGCACTGGAGAGGAATCCTCAGGTTTCGGCCCCGACTCCACACATGGTCTTAGTCCCCGGCATCGACGGGAGAGGAATCCCGAGAGGCCCCCGAGGAACTCGCATGGGGACTGGCCTTTTCTGCGGCCACCAGAACGGGTCCCTGAGGTCCCCGTCGTAAGTTGAGAGCACATGCCGCAAGTCGAGAAAATCAGGAGGTTTTGCCCTCCAGGCGAGATGAGGCCCATTTCCGCTGAGGCTTCTCGAGGCTAATCACATCTAACCACTGGAACTTCCAAAGGGTCCTTCACACCCTTGCTGCAACTCAAGCAGTTCCGCGACATTCCCGTCTCCACTAGAGAGGAAGCACGTGGGGTCCCGCACACATCCAGGGGAGCCCCGTTTCCGCCTCCTAGTTCGAGATGAGGGACCTTTCCCTGTTTCGTAGGGAAAGAAATCCCGGCGTTCCCGTCGCATCTCAAGAGGAGGCGCTCTCCACAGTAAAGGCGAGAGGAACTTCAGGGTCGTGCCACCATTCCAAGAGTCCCCCAGATATGTCAGTCCATTCCAGAGGAACCTGTTTTCCCTGCACTGCCTTGACGTTCAAGCCGAGGATCGACTCCCACCACGTGTGCACGTGGGACAGCCTTGTGGGAAAGCCTCGTGGGAAAGCCTCGTGGGAAAGACTCGAGGGAAAAACATAGATCCTTTGATCCACGCGGCAGACTGAGTGACACGGCTGCTACCGCTCTGGAGGAAAGCGCAAGTGCATGCCCGCATTCGAGACGAGGACTGACTCCCCTGGGGAGACTCCAGAAGTACCCCAAGGTCCATGTCAGCACTGGAGAGGAATCCTCAGATTCCGGCCCCGACTCCACACAAGGTCTTAGGCCCCGGCATCGACGGGAGATGAATCCCGAGAGGCCCCCGAGGAACTCGCATGGGGACTGGCCTTTCCTGAGGCCACCAGAGCGGGTCCCTGAGGTCCCCGTCATAAGTCGAGAGCACCTGCTGCAACTCGAGAAAATCCAGGAGGTTTTGCCCTCCAGGCGAGATGAGGCCCATTTCCGCTGAGGCTTCTCGAGGCTAATCACATCTAACCACTGGAACATCCAAAGGGTCCTTCTCACCCTTGCTGCAACTCAAGAAGTTCCCCGACATACCCGTCTCCACTCGAGAGGAAGCACGAGGGTCCCGCACACATCCAGGTGAGCCCCGTTTCCGCCTCCTAGCTCGAGATGAGTGTTCCTTTCCCTGTTTCGTTGGGAAAGAATTCCCGACGTCCGGTCGCATCTCAAGAGGAGGCGCTCTCCACAGGAAGGGCGAGAGGAACTCCAGGGTCGTGCCACCATTGCAAGAGTCCCCCAGATGTGTCAGTCCATTCCAGAGGAACCTCTTTTCCCTGCACTGCCTTGACGTTCAAGCCGAGGATCGACTCCCACCACGTGTGCATGTGGGACAGCCCTGTGGGAAAGCCTGGTGGGAAAGCCTCTTGGGAAAGACTCGAGGGAAAACCATCGATCCTTTGATCCACGCGGCGGACTGCGTGACACTGCTGCTACCGCTCTGGAGGAAAGCGCAAGTGCATGCCCGCGTTCGAGACGAGGACTGACTCCCCTGGGGAGACTCCAGAAGTACCCCAAGGTCCATGTAAGAACTGGAGTGGAATCCTCAGGTTCCGGCCCCGACTCCACACAAGGTCTTAGGCCCCGGCATCGACGGGAGAGGAATCCCGAGAGGCCCCCGAGGAACTCGCATGTGGACTGGCCTTTCCTGAGGCCACCAGAGCGGGTCCCTGAGGTCCCCGTCGTAAGTCGAGAGCACCTGCCACAACTCGAGAAAATCCAGGAGGTTTTGCCCTCAAGGCGAGATGAGGCCCATTTCCGCTGAGGCTTCTCCAGGCCAATCACATGTAACCACTCGAAATTCCAAAGGGTCCTTCACACCCTTGCTGTAACTCAACCAGTTCCGCGACATACCCATCTCCACTCTAGAGGAAGCACGTGGGGTCCCGCACACATCCAGGGGAGCCCCGTTTCCGCCTCCTAGCTCGAGATGAGGGATCCTTTCCCCGTTTAGTAGGGAAAGAATTCCCGGCGGTCCCGTCACATCTCAAGAGGAGGCGCTCTCCACAGGAAAGGCGAGAGGAACTCCAGGGTCGTGGCACCATTCCAAGAGACCCCCAGATGTGTCAGTCCATTCCAGAGGAACCTGTTTTCCCTGCACTGCCTTGACGTTCAAGCCGAGGATCGACTCCCACCACGTGTGCACGTGGGACAGCCCTGTGGAAAGCCTCGTGGGAAAGCCTCGTGGGAAAGACTCGAGGGAAAACCATAGATCCTTTGATCCACGCGGCGGACTGCGTGACACTGCTGCTACCGCTCTGGAGGAAAGCGCAAGTGCATGCCCGCATTCGAGACGAGGACTGACTCCCCTGGGGAGACTCCAGAAGTACCCCAAGATCCATGTCAGCACTGGAGAGGAATCCTCAGGTTTCGGCCCCGACTCCACACATGGTCTTAGTCCCCGGCATCGACGGGAGAGGAATCCCGAGAGGCCCCCGAGGAACTCGCATGGGGACTGGCCTTTTCTGCGGCCACCAGACCGGGTCCCTGAGGTCCCCGTCGTAAGTTGAGAGCACTTGCCGCAAGTCGAGAAAATCAGGAGGTTTTGCCCTCCAGGCGAGATGAGGCCCATTTCCGCTGAGGCTTCTCGAGGCTAATCACATCTAACCACTGGAACTTCCAAAGGGTCCTTCACACCCTTGCTGCAACTCAAGCAGTTCCGCGACATTCCCGTCTCCACTAGAGAGGAAGCACGTGGGGTCCCGCACACATCCAGGGGAGCCCCGTTTCCGCCTCCTAGTTCGAGATGAGGGACCTTTCCCTGTTTCGTAGGGAAAGAATTCCCGGCGTTCCCGTCGCATCTCAAGAGGAGGCGCTCTCCACAGTAAAGGCGAGAGGAACTTCAGGGTCGTGCCACCATTCCAAGAGTCCCCCAGATATGTCAGTCCATTCCAGAGGAACCTGTTTTCCCTGCACTGCCTTGACGTTCAAGCCGAGGATCGACTCCCACCACGTGTGCACGTGGGACAGCCTCGTGGGAAAGCCTCGTGGGAAAGCCTCGTGGGAAAGACTCGAGGGAAAACCATAGATCCTTTGATCCACGCGGCAGACTGAGTGACACGGCTGCTACCGCTCTGGAGGAAAGCGCAAGTGCATGCCCGCATTCGAGACGAGGACTGACTCCCCTGGGGAGACTCCAGAAGTACCCCAAGGTCCATGTCAGCACTGGAGAGGAATCCTCAGATTCCGGCCCCGACTCCACATAAGGTCTTAGGCCCCGGCATCGACGGGAGATGAATCCCGAGAGGCCCCCGAGGAACTCGCATGGGGACTGGCCTTTCCTGAGGCCACCAGAGCGGGTCCCTGAGGTCCCCGTCATAAGTCGAGAGCACCTGCCGCAACTCGAGAAAATCCAGGAGGTTTTGCCCTCCAGGCGAGATGAGGCCCATTTCCGCTGAGGCTTCTCGAGGCTAATCACATCTAACCACTGGAACATCCAAAGGGTCCTTCTCACCCTTGCTGCAACTCAAGAAGTTCCCCGACATACCCGTCTCCACTCGAGAGGAAGCACGAGGGTCCCGCACACATCCAGGTGAGCCCCGTTTCCGCCTCCTAGCTCGAGATGAGGGTTCCTTTCCCTGTTTCATAGGGAAAGAATTCCCGACGTCCCGTCGCATCTCAAGAGGAGGCGCTCTCCACAGGAAGGGCGAGAGGAACTCCAGGGTCGTGCCACCATTCCAAGAGTCCCCCAGATGTGTCAGTCCATTCCAGAGGAACCTGTTTTCCCTGCACTGCCTTGACGTTCAAGCCGAGGATCGACTCCCACCACGGGTGCACGTGGGACAGCCCTGTGGGAATGCCTCGTGGGTAAGCCTCGTGGGAAAGACTCGAGGGAAAACCATAGATCCTTTGATCCACGCGGCGGACTGCGTGACACTGCTGCTACCGCTCTGGGGGAAAGCGCAAGTGCATGCCCGCATTCGAGACGAGGACTGACACCCCTGGGGAGACTCCAGAAGTAGCCCAAGATCCATGTCAGCACTGGAGAGGAATCCTCAGGTTCCGGCCCCGACTCCACACAAGGTCTTAGGCCCCGGCATTGACAGGAGAGGAATCCCAAGAGGCCCCCGAGGAACTCGCATGGGGACTGGCCTTTCCTGAGGCCACCAGAGCGGGTCCCTGAGGTCCCCGTCGTAAGTCGAGAGCACCTGCCGCAACTCGAGAAAATCCAGGAGGTTTTGCCCTCCAGGCGAGATGAGGCCCATTTCCGCTGAGGCTTCTCGAGGCTAATCACGTCTAACCACTGGAACTTCCTAAGGGTCTTTCACACCATTGCTGCAACTCAAGAAGTTCCCCGACATACCGGTCTACACTCGAGAGGAAGCACGTGGGGTCCCGCACACATCCAGGGGAGCCCCGTTTCCGCCTCCTAGCTCGAGATGAGGGATCCTTTCCCTGTTTCTTAGGGAAAGAATTCCCGGCGTTCCCGTCGCATCTCAAGAGGAGGCGCTCTCCACAGTAAAGGCGAGAGGAACTTCAGGGTCGTGCCACCATTCCAAGAGTCCCCCAGATATGTCAGTCCATTCCAGAGGAACCTGTTTTCCCTGCACTGCCTTGACGTTCAAGCCGAGGATCGACTCCCACCACGTGTGCACGTGGGACAGCCTTGTGGGAAAGCCTCGTGGGAAAGCCTCGTGGGAAAGACTCGAGGGAAAAACATAGATCCTTTGATCCACGCGGCAGACTGAGTGACACGGCTGCTACCGCTCTGGAGGAAAGCGCAAGTGCATGCCCGCATTCGAGACGAGGACTGACTCCCCTGGGGAGACTCCAGAAGTACCCCAAGGTCCATGTCAGCACTGGAGAGGAATCCTCAGATTCCGGCCCCGACTCCACACAAGGTCTTAGGCCCCGGCATCGACGGGAGATGAATCCCGAGAGGCCCCCGAGGAACTCGCATGGGGACTGGCCTTTCCTGAGGCCACCAGAGCGGGTCCCTGAGGTCCCCGTCATAAGTCGAGAGCACCTGCTGCAACTCGAGAAAATCCAGGAGGTTTTGCCCTCCAGGCGAGATGAGGCCCATTTCCACTGAGGCTTCTCGAGGCTAATCACATCTAACCACTGGAACATCCAAAGGGTCCTTCTCACCCTTGCTGCAACTCAAGAAGTTCCCCGACATACCCGTCTCCACTCGAGAGGAAGCACGAGGGTCCCGCACACATCCAGGTGAGCCCCGTTTCCGCCTCCTAGCTCGAGATGAGTGTTCCTTTCCCTGTTTCGTTGGGAAAGAATTCCCGACGTCCGGTCGCATCTCAAGAGGAGGCGCTCTCCACAGGAAGGGCGAGAGGAACTCCAGGGTCGTGCCACCATTCCAAGAGTCCCCCAGATGTGTCAGTCCATTCCAGAGGAACCTCTTTTCCCTGCACTGCCTTGACGTTCAAGCCGAGGATCGACTCCCACCACGTGTGCATGTGGGACAGCCCTGTGGGAAAGCCTGGTGGGAAAGCCTCTTGGGAAAGACTCGAGGGAAAACCATCGATCCTTTGATCCACGCGGCGGACTGCGTGACACTGCTGCTACCGCTCTGGAGGAAAGCGCAAGTGCATGCCCGCGTTCGAGACGAGGACTGACTCCCCTGGGGAGACTCCAGAAGTACCCCAAGGTCCATGTAAGAACTGGAGTGGAATCCTCAGGTTCCGGCCCCGACTCCACACAAGGTCTTAGGCCCCGGCATCGACGGGAGAGGAATCCCGAGAGGCCCCCGAGGAACTCGCATGTGGACTGGCCTTTCCTGAGGCCACCAGAGCGGGTCCCTGAGGTCCCCGTCGTAAGTCGAGAGCACCTGCCACAACTCGAGAAAATCCAGGAGGTTTTGCCCTCAAGGCGAGATGAGGCCCATTTCCGCTGAGGCTTCTCCAGGCCAATCACATGTAACCACTCGAAATTCCAAAGGGTCCTTCACACCCTTGCTGTAACTCAACCAGTTCCGCGACATACCCATCTCCACTCTAGAGGAAGCACGTGGGGTCCCGCACACATCCAGGGGAGCCCCGTTTCCGCCTCCTAGCTCGAGATGAGGGATCCTTTCCCCGTTTAGTAGGGAAAGAATTCCCGGCGGTCCCGTCACATCTCACGAGGAGGCGCTCTCCACAGGAAAGGCGAGAGGAACTCCAGGGTCGTGGCACCATTCCAAGAGACCCCCAGATGTGTCAGTCCATTCCAGAGGAACCTGTTTTCCCTGCACTGCCTTGACGTTCAAGCCGAGGATCGACTCCCACCACGTGTGCACGTGGGACAGCCCTGTGGAAAGCCTCGTGGGAAAGCCTCGTGGGAAAGACTCGAGGGAAAACCATAGATCCTTTGATCCACGCGGCGGACTGCGTGACACTGCTGCTACCGCTCTGGAGGAAAGCGCAAGTGCATGCCCGCATTCGAGACGAGGACTGACTCCCCTGGGGAGACTCCAGAAGTACCCCAAGATCCATGTCAGCACTGGAGAGGAATCCTCAGGTTTCGGCCCCGACTCCACACATGGTCTTAGTCCCCGGCATCGACGGGAGAGGAATCCCGAGAGGCCCCCGAGGAACTCGCATGGGGACTGGCCTTTTCTGCGGCCACCAGACCGGGTCCCTGAGGTCCCCGTCGTAAGTTGAGAGCACTTGCCGCAAGTCGAGAAAATCAGGAGGTTTTGCCCTCCAGGCGAGATGAGGCCCATTTCCGCTGAGGCTTCTCGAGGCTAATCACATCTAACTACTGGAACTTCCAAAGGGTCCTTCACACCCTTGCTGCAACTCAAGCAGTTCCGCGACATTCCCGTCTCCACTAGAGAGGAAGCACGTGGGGTCCCGCACACATCCAGGGGAGCCCCGTTTCCGCCTCCTAGTTCGAGATGAGGGACCTTTCCCTGTTTCGTAGGGAAAGAATTCCCGGCGTTCCCGTCGCATCTCAAGAGGAGGCGCTCTCCACAGTAAAGGCGAGAGGAACTTCAGGGTCGTGCCACCATTCCAAGAGTCCCCCAGATATGTCAGTCCATTCCAGAGGAACCTGTTTTCCCTGCACTGCCTTGACGTTCAAGCCGAGGATCGACTCCCACCACGTGTGCACGTGGGACAGCCTCGTGGGAAAGCCTCGTGGGAAAGCCTCGTGGGAAAGACTCGAGGGAAAACCATAGATCCTTTGATCCACGCGGCAGACTGAGTGACACGGCTGCTACCGCTCTGGAGGAAAGCGCAAGTGCATGCCCGCATTCGAGACGAGGACTGACTCCCCTGGGGAGACTCCAGAAGTACCCCAAGGTCCATGTCAGCACTGGAGAGGAATCCTCAGATTCCGGCCCCGACTCCACATAAGGTCTTAGGCCCCGGCATCGACGGGAGATGAATCCCGAGAGGCCCCCGAGGAACTCGCATGGGGACTGGCCTTTCCTGAGGCCACCAGAGCGGGTCCCTGAGGTCCCCGTCATAAGTCGAGAGCACCTGCTGCAACTCGAGAAAATCCAGGAGGTTTTGCCCTCCAGGCGAGATGAGGCCCATTTCCGCTGAGGCTTCTCGAGGCTAATCACATCTAACCACTGGAACATCCAAAGGGTCCTTCTCACCCTTGCTGCAACTCAAGAAGTTCCCCGACATACCCGTCTCCACTCGAGAGGAAGCACGAGGGTCCCGCACACATCCAGGTGAGCCCCGTTTCCGCCTCCTAGCTCGAGATGAGGGTTCCTTTCCCTGTTTCGTAGGGAAAGAATTCCCGACGTCCCGTCGCATCTCAAGAGGAGGCGCTCTCCACAGGAAGGGCGAGAGGAACTCCAGGGTCGTGCCACCATTCCAAGAGTCCCCCAGATGTGTCAGTCCATTCCAGAGGAACCTGTTTTCCCTGCACTGCCTTGACGTTCAAGCCGAGGATCGACTCCCACCACGGGTGCACGTGGGACAGCCCTGTGGGAATGCCTCGTGGGTAAGCCTCGTGGGAAAGACTCGAGGGAAAACCATAGATCCTTTGATCCACGCGGCGGACTGCGTGACACTGCTGCTACCGCTCTGGGGGAAAGCGCAAGTGCATGCCCGCATTCGAGACGAGGACTGACACCCCTGGGGAGACTCCAGAAGTACCCCAAGACCCATGTCAGCACTGGAGAGGAATCCTCAGGTTCCGGCCCCGACTCCACACAAGGTCTTAGGCCCCGGCATCGACGGGAGAGGAATCCAGAGAGGCCCCCGAGGAACTCGCATGGGGACTGGCCTTTCCTGAGGCCAACAGAGCGGGTCCCTGAAGTCCCAGTCGTAAGTCGAGAGCACCTGCCGCAACTCGAGAAAATCCAGGAGGTTTTGCCCTCCAGGCGAGATGAGGCCCATTTCCGCTGAGGCTTCTCGAGGCTAATCACATCTAACCACTGGAACTTCCAAAGGGACCTTCACACAATTGCTGCAACTCAAGAAGTTCCCCGACATACCCGTCTCCACTCGAGAGGAAGCACGTGGGGTCCCGCACACATCCAGGGGAGCCCCGTTTCCGCCTCCTAGCTCGAGATGAGGGATCCTTTCCCTGTTTCGTAGGGAAAGAATTCCCGACGTTCCCGTCGCATCTCAAGAGGAGGCGCTCTCCACAGGAAAGGCGAGAGGAACTCCAGGATCGTGCCACCATTCCAAGAGTCCCCCAGATGTGTCAGTCCATTTCAGAGGAACCTGTTTTCCCTGCACTGCCTTGACGTTCAAGCCGAGGATCGACTCCCACCACGTGTGCACGTGGGACAGCCCTGTGGGAAAGCCTCGTGGGAAAGCCTCGTGGGAAAGACTCGAGGGAAAACCATAGATCTTTGATCCACGCGGCGGACTGCGTGACACTGCTGCTACCGCTCTGGAGGAAAGCGCAAGTGCATGCCGCATTCGAGACGAGGACTGACTCCCCTGGGGAGACTCCAGAAGTACCCTAAGATCCATGTCAGCACTGGAGAGGAATCCTCAGGTTCCGGCCCCGACTCCACACAAGGTCTTAGGCCCCGGCATCGACGGGAGAGGAATCCCGAGAGGCCCCCGAGGAACTCTCATGCGGACTGGCCTTTCCTGAGGCCACCAGAGCGGGTCCCTGAGGTCCCCGTCGTAAGTCGAGAGCACCTGCCGCAACTCGAGAAAATCCAGAAGGTTTTGCCCTCCAGGCGAGATGAGGCCAATTTCCGCTGAGGCTTCTCGAGGCCAATCACATCTAACTACTGGAACTTCCAAAGGGTCCTTCACACCCTTGCTGCAACTCAAGCAGTTCCGCGACATTCCCGTCTCCACTAGAGAGGAAGCACGTGGGGTCCCGCACACATCCAGGGGAGCCCCGTTTCCGCCTCCTAGTTCGAGATGAGGGACCTTTCCCTGTTTCGTAGGGAAAGAATTCCCGGCGTTCCCATCGCATCTCAAGAGTAGGCGCTCTCCACAGGAAAGGCGAGAGGAACTTCAGGGTCGTGCCACCATTCCAAGAGTCCCCCAGATATGTCAGTCCATTCCAGAGGAACCTGTTTTCCCTGCACTGCCTTGACTTTCAAGCCGAGGATCGACTCCCACCACGTGTGCACGTGGGACAGCCTTGTGGGAAAACCTCGTGGGATAGCCTCGTGGGAAAGACTCGAGGGAAAACCATAGATCCTTTGATCCACGCGGCAGACTGAGTGACACGGCTGCTACCGCTCTGGAGGAAAGTGCAAGTGCATGCCCGCATTCGAGAGGAGGACTGACTCCCCTGGGGAGACTCCAGAAGTAGCCCAAAATCCTTGTCAGCACTGGAGAGGAATCCTCAGGTTCCGGCCCCGACTCCACACAAGGTCTTAGGCCCCGTCATCGACGGGAGAGGAATCCCGAGAGGCCCCCGAGGAACTCGCATGGGGACTGGCCTTTCCTGAGGCCACCAGAGCGGGTCCCTGAGGTCCCCGTCGTAAGTCGAGAGCACCTGCCGCAACTCGAGAAAATCCAGGAGGTTTTGCCCTCCAGGCGAGATGAGGCCCATTTCCGCTGAGGCTTCTCGAGGCTAATCACATCTAACCTCTGGAACTTCCAAAGGGTCCTTCACACCCTAACTGCAACTCAAGAAGTTCCCCGACATATCCGTCTCACTCGAGAGGAAGCACGTGGGGTCCCGCACACATCCAGGGGAGCCCCGATTTCTCCTCGTAGCTCGAGATGAGGGATCCTTTCCCTGTTTCGTAGGGAAAGAATTCCCGGCGTTCCCGTCGCATCTCAAGAGGAGGCGCTCTCAACAGGAAAGGGGAGAGGATCTCCAGAGTCGTGCCACCATTCCAAGAGACCCCCAGATATGTCAGTCCATTACAGAGGAACCTCTTTTCCCTGCACTGCCTTGACTTTCAAGCCGAGGATCGACTCCCACCACGTGTGCATGTGGGACAGCCCTGTGGGAAAGCCTCGTGGGAAAGCCTCTTGGGAAAGACTCGAGGGAAAACCATAGATCCTTTGATCCACGCGGCGGACTGCGTGACACTGCTGCTACCACTCTGGAGGAAAGCGCAAGTGCATGCCCGCGTTCGAGACGAGGACTGTCTCCCCTGGGGAGACTCCAGAAGTACCCCAAGGTCCATGTCAGAACTGGAGAGGAATCCTCAGGTTCCGGCCCCGACTCCACACAAGGTCTTAGGCGGGAGAGGAATCCCGAGAGGCCCCCGAGGAACTCGCATGTGGACTGGCCTTTCCTGAGGCCACCAGAGCGGGTCCCTGAGGTCCCCGTCGTAAGTCGAGAGCACCTGACGCAACTCGTGAAAATCCAGGAGGTTTTGCCCTCAAGGCGAGATGAGGCCCATTTCCGCTGAGGCTTCTCGAGGCCAATCACATCTAACCACTCGAAATTCCAAAGGGTCCTTCACACCCTTGCTGTAACTCAAGCAGTTCCGCGACATACCCATCTCCACTCTAGAGGAAGCACGTGGGGTCCCGAACACATCCAGGGGAGCCCCGTTTCCGCCTCCTAGCTCGAGATGAGGGATCCTTTCCCTGTTTCGTAGGGAAAGAATTCCCGGCGGTCCCGTCGCATCTCAAGAGGAGGTGCTCTCCACAGGAAAGGCGAGAGGAACTCCAGGGTCGTGGCACCATTCCAAGAGACCCCCAGATGTGTCAGTCCATTCCAGAGGAACCTGTTTTCCCTGCACTGCCTTGACGTTCAAGCCGAGGATCGACTCCCACCACGTGTGCACGTGGGACAGCCCTGTGGAAAGCCTCGTGGGAAAGCCTCGTGGGAAAGACTCGAGGGAAAACCATAGATCCTTTGATCCACGCGGCGGACTGCGTGACACTGCTGCTACCGCTCTGGAGGAAAGCGCAAGTGCATGCCCGCATTCGAGACGAGGACTGACTCCCCTGGGGAGACTCCAGAAGTACCCCAAGGTCCATGTCATCACTGGAGAGGAATCCTCAGATTCCGGCCCCGACTCCACATAAGGTCTTAGGCCCCGGCATGGACGGGAGAAGAATCCCGAGAGGCCCCCGAGGAACTCGCATGGGGACTGGCCTTTCCTGAGGCCACCAGAGCGGGTCCCTGAGGTCCCCGTCATAAGTCGAGAGCACCTGCTGCAACTCGAGAAAATCCAGGAGGTTTTGCCCTCCAGGCGAGATGAGGCCCATTTCCGCTGAGGCTTCTCGAGGCTAATCACATCTAACAACTGGAACATCCAAAGGGTCCTTCTCACCCTTGCTGCAACTCAAGAAGTTCCCCGACATACCCGTCTCCACTCGAGAGGAAGCACGAGGGTCCCGCACACATCCAGGTGAGCCCCGTTTCCGCCTCCTAGCTCGAGATGAGGGTTCCTTTCCCTGTTTCGTTGGGAAAGAATTCCCGACGTCCCGTCGCATCTCAAGAGGAGGCGCTCTCCACAGGAAAGGCGAGAGGAACTCCAGGGTCGTGCCACCATTGCAAGAGTCCCCCAGATGTGTCAGTCCATTCCAGAGGAACCTGTTTTCCCTGCACTTCCTTGACGTTCAAGCCGAGGATCGACTCCCACCACGTGTGCATGTGGGACAGCCCTGTGGGAAAGCCTGGTGGTAAAGCCTCTTGGGAAAGACTCGAGGGAAAACCATCGATCCTTTGATCCACGCGGCGGACTGCGTGACACTGCTGCTACCGCTCTGGAGGAAAGCGCAAGTGCATGCCCGCGTTCGAGACGAGGACTGACTCCCCTGGGGAGACTCCAGAAGTACCCCAAGGTCCATGTAAGAACTGGAGAGGAATCCTCAGGTTCCGGCCCCGACTCCACACAAGGTCTTAGGCCCCGGCATCGACGGGAGAGGAATCCCGAGAGGCCCCCGAGGAACTCGCATGTGGACTGGCCTTTCCTGAGGCCACCAGAGCGGGTCCCTGAGGTCCCCGTCGTAAGTCGAGAGCACCTGCCACAACTCGAGAAAATCCAGGAGGTTTTGCCCTCCAGGCGAGATGAGGCCCATTTCCGCTGAGGCTTCTCGAGGCCAATCACATGTAACCACTCGAAATTCCAAAGGGTCCTTCACACCCTTGCTGTAACTCAACCAGTTCCGCGACATACCCATCTCCACTCTAGAGGAAGCACTTGGGGTCCCGCACACATCCAGGGGAGCCCCGTTTCCGCCTCCTAGCTCGAGATGAGGGATCCTTTCCCTGTTTAGTAGGGAAAGAATTCCCGGCGGTCCCGTCGCATCTCAAGAGGAGGCGCTCTCCACAGGAAAGGCGAGAGGAACTCCAGGGTCGTGGCACCATTCCAAGAGACCCCCAGATGTGTCAGTCCATTCCAGAGGAACCTGTTTTCCCTGCACTGCCTTGACGTTCAAGCCGAGGATCGACTCCCACCACGTGTGCACGTGGGACAGCCCTGTGGAAAGCCTCGTGGGAAAGCCTCGTGGGAAAGACTCGAGGGAAAACCATAGATCCTTTGATCCACGCGGCGGATTGCGTGACACTGCTGCTACCGCTCTGGAGGAAAGCGCAAGTGCATGCCCGCATTCGAGACGAGGACTGACTCCCCTGGGGAGACTCCAGAAGTACCCCAAGATCCATGTCAGCACTGGAGAGGAATCCTCAGGTTTCGGCCCCGACTCCACACATGGTCTTAGTCCCCGGCATAGACAGGAGAGGAATCCCGAGAGGCCCCCGAGGAACTCGCATGGGGACTGGCCTTTTCTGCGGCCACCAGACCGGGTCTCTGAGGTCCCCGTCGTAAGTTGAGAGCACATGCCGCAAGTCGAGAATATCAGGAGGTTTTGCCCTCCAGGCGAGATGAGGCCCATTTCCGCTGAGGCTTCTCGAGGCTAATCACATCTAACCACTGGAACTTCCAAAGGGTCCTTCACACCCTTGCTGCAACTCAAGCAGTTCCGCGACATTCCCGTCTCCACTAGAGAGGAAGCACGTGGGGTCCCGCACACATCCAGGGGAGCCCCGTTTCCGCCTCCTAGTTCGAGATGAGGGACCTTTCCCTGTTTCGTAGGGAAAGAAATCCCGGCGTTCCCGTCGCATCTCAAGAGGAGGCGCTCTCCACAGTAAAGGCGAGAGGAACTTCAGGGTCGTGCCACCATTCCAAGAGTCCCCCAGATATGTCAGTCCATTCCAGAGGAACCTGTTTTCCCTGCACTGCCTTGACGTTCAAGCCGAGGATCGACTCCCACCACGTGTGCACGTGGGACAGCCTTGTGGGAAAGCCTCGTGGGAAAGCCTCGTGGGAAAGACTCGAGGGAAAACCATAGATCCTTTGATCCACGCGGCAGACTGAGTGACACGGCTGCTACCGCTCTGGAGGAAAGCGCAAGTGCATGCCCGCATTCGAGACGAGGACTGACTCCCCTGGGGAGACTCCAGAAGTACCCCAAGGTCCATGTCAGCACTGGAGAGGAATCCTCAGATTCCGGCCCCGACTCCACACAAGGTCTTAGGCCCCGGCATCGACGGGAGATGAATCCCGAGAGGCCCCCGAGGAACTCGCATGGGGACTGGCCTTTCCTGAGGCCACCAGAGCGGGTCCCTGAGGTCCCCGTCATAAGTCGAGAGCACCTGCTGCAACTCGAGAAAATCCAGGAGGTTTTGCCCTCCAGGCGAGATGAGGCCCATTTCCGCTGAGGCTTCTCGAGGCTAATCACATCTAACCACTGGAACATCCAAAGGGTCCTTCTAACCCTTGCTGCAACTCAAGAAGTTCCCCGACATACCCGTCTCCACTCGAGAGGAAGCACGAGGGTCCCGCACACATCCAGGTGAGCCCCGTTTCCGCCTCCTAGCTCGAGATGAGTGTTCCTTTCCCTGTTTCGTTGGGAAAGAATTCCCCACGTCCCGTCGCATCTCAAGAGGAGGCGCTCTCCACAGGAAGGGCGAGAGGAACTCCAGGGTCGTGCCACCATTGCAAGAGTCCCCCAGATGTGTCAGTCCATTCCAGAGGAACCTCTTTTCCCTGCACTGCCTTGACGTTCAAGCCGAGGATCGACTCCCACCACGTGTGCATGTGGGACAGCCCTGTGGGAAAGCCTGGTGGGAAAGCCTCTTGGGAAAGACTCGAGGGAAAACCATCGATCCTTTGATCCACGCGGCGGACTGCGTGACACTGCTGCTACCGCTCTGGAGGAAAGCGCAAGTGCATGCCCGCGTTCGAGACGAGGACTGACTCCCCTGGGGAGACTCCAGAAGTACCCCAAGGTCCATGTAAGAACTGGAGAGGAATCCTCAGGTTCCGGCCCCGACTCCACACAAGGTCTTAGGCCCCGGCATCGACGGGAGAGGAATCCCGAGAGGCCCCCGAGGAACTCGCATGTGGACTGGCCTTTCCTGAGGCCACCAGAGCGGGTCCCTGAGGTCCCCGTCGTAAGTCGAGAGCACCTGCCACAACTCGAGAAAATCCAGGAGGTTTTGCCCTCAAGGCGAGATGAGGCCCATTTCCGCTGAGGCTTCTCCAGGCCAATCACATGTAACCACTCGAAATTCCAAAGGGTCCTTCACACCCTTGCTGTAACTCAACCAGTTCCGCGACATACCCATCTCCACTCTAGAGGAAGCACGTGGGGTCCCGCACACATCCAGGGGAGCCCCGTTTCCGCCTCCTAGCTCGAGATGAGGGATCCTTTCCCCGTTTAGTAGGGAAAGAATTCCCGGCGGTCCCGTCACATCTCAAGAGGAGGCGCTCTCCACAGGAAAGGCGAGAGGAACTCCAGGGTCGTGGCACCATTCCAAGAGACCCCCAGATGTGTCAGTCCATTCCAGAGGAACCTGTTTTCCCTGCACTGCCTTGACGTTCAAGCCGAGGATCGACTCCCACCACGTGTGCACGTGGGACAGCCCTGTGGAAAGCCTCGTGGGAAAGCCTCGTGGGAAAGACTCGAGGGAAAACCATAGATCCTTTGATCCACGCGGCGGACTGCGTGACACTGCTGCTACCGCTCTGGAGGAAAGCGCAAGTGCATGCCCGCATTCGAGACGAGGACTGACTCCCCTGGGGAGACTCCAGAAGTACCCCAAGATCCATGTCAGCACTGGAGAGGAATCCTCAGGTTTCGGCCCCGACTCCACACATGGTCTTAGTCCCCGGCATCGACGGGAGAGGAATCCCGAGAGGCCCCCGAGGAACTCGCATGGGGACTGGCCTTTTCTGCGGCCACCAGACCGGGTCCCTGAGGTCCCCGTCGTAAGTTGAGAGCACTTGCCGCAAGTCGAGAAAATCAGGAGGTTTTGCCCTCCAGGCGAGATGAGGCCCATTTCCGCTGAGGCTTCTCGAGGCTAATCACATCTAACCACTGGAACTTCCAAAGGGTCCTTCACACCCTTGCTGCAACTCAAGCAGTTCCGCGACATTCCCGTCTCCACTAGAGAGGAAGCACGTGGGGTCCCGCACACATCCAGGGGAGCCCCGTTTCCGCCTCCTAGTTCGAGATGAGGGACCTTTCCCTGTTTCGTAGGGAAAGAATTCCCGGCGTTCCCGTCGCATCTCAAGAGGAGGCGCTCTCCACAGTAAAGGCGAGAGGAACTTCAGGGTCGTGCCACCATTCCAAGAGTCCCCCAGATATGTCAGTCCATTCCAGAGGAACCTGTTTTCCCTGCACTGCCTTGACGTTCAAGCCGAGGATCGACTCCCACCACGTGTGCACGTGGGACAGCCTCGTGGGAAAGCCTCGTGGGAAAGCCTCGTGGGAAAGACTCGAGGGAAAACCATAGATCCTTTGATCCACGCGGCAGACTGAGTGACACGGCTGCTACCGCTCTGGAGGAAAGCGCAATTGCATGCCCGCATTCGAGACGAGGACTGACTCCCCTGGGGAGACTCCAGAAGTACCCCAAGGTCCATGTCAGCACTGGAGAGGAATCCTCAGATTCCGGCCCCGACTCCACATAAGGTCTTAGGCCCCGGCATCGACGGGAGATGAATCCCGAGAGGCCCCCGAGGAACTCGCATGGGGACTGGCCTTTCCTGAGGCCACCAGAGCGGGTCCCTGAGGTCCCCGTCATAAGTCGAGAGCACCTGCTGCAACTCGAGAAAATCCAGGAGGTTTTGTCCTCCAGGCGAGATGAGGCACATTTCCGCTGAGGCTTCTCGAGGCTAATCACGTCTAACCACTGGAACTTCCAAAGGGTCCTTCACACCCTTGCTGCAACTCAAGCAGTTCCTCGACAAAGAAGTCTCCACTCGAGAGGAAGCACGAGGGTCCCGCACACATCCAGGGGAGCCCCGTTTCCGCCTCCTAGCTCGAGATGAGGGATCCTTTCCCTGTTTCCTAGGGAAAGAATTCCGGGCGTTCCCGTCGCATCTCAAGAGGAGGCGCTCTCCACAGGAAAGACGAGAGGAACTCCAGGGTCGTGCCACCATTCCAAGAGTCCCCCAGATGTGTCAGTCCATTCCAGAGGAACCTGTTTTCCCTGCACTTCCTTGACGTTCAAGCCGAGGATCGACTCCCACCACGTGTGCACGTGGGACAGCCCTGTGGGAAAGCCTCGTGGGAAAGCCTCGTGGGAAAGACTCGAGGGAAAACCATAGATCCTTTGATCCACGCGGCGGACTGCGTGACACTGCTGCTACCGCTCTGGAGGAAAGCGCAAGTGCATGCCCGCATTCGAGACGAGGACTGACTCCCCTGGGGAGACTCCAGAAGTACCCCAAGATCCATGTCAGCACTGGAGAGGAATCCTCAGGTTCCCGCCCCGAATCCACACAAGGTCTTAGGCCCCGGCATCGACGGGAGAGGAATCCCGAGAGGCCCCCGAGGAACTCGCATGGGGACTGGCCTTTCCTGAGGCCACCAGAGCGGGTCCCTGAGGTCCCCGTCGTAAGTCGAGAGCACCTGCCGCAACTCGAGAAAATCCAGGAGGTTTTGCCCTCCAGGCGAGATGAGGCACATTTCCGCTGAGGCTTCTCGAGGCTAATCACGTCTAACCACTGGAACTTCCAAAGGGTCCTTCACACCCTTGCTGCAACTCAAGATGTTCCCCGACATACCCGTCTCCACTCGAGAGGAAGCACGTGGGGTCCCGCACACATCCAGTGGAGCCCCGTTTCCGCCTCCTAGTTCGAGATGAGGGATCCTTTCCCTGTTTCGTAGGGAAAGAATTCCCGGCGTTCCCGTCGCATCTCAAGAGGAGGCGCTCTCCACAGGAAAGGCGAGAGGAACTCCAGGCTCGTGACACCATTCCAAAAGTCCCCCAGATGTGTCAGTCCATTAGAGAGGAACCTGTTTTCCCTGCACTGCCTTGACGTTCAAGCCGAGGATCGACTCCCACCATGTGTGCACGTGGGACAGCCCTGTGGGAAAGCCTCGTGGGAAAGCCTCGTGGGAAAGACTCGAGGGAAAACCATAGATCCTTTGATCCACGCGGTGGACTGCATGACACTGCTGCAACCGCTCTGGAGGAAAGCGCAAGTGCATGCCCGCATTCGAGACGAGGACTGACTCCCCTGGGGAGACTCCAGAAGTACCCCAAGATCCATGTCAGCACTGGAGAGGAATCCTCAGGTTCCGGCCCCGACTCCACACAAGGTATTAGGCCCCGGCATCGACAGGAGAGGTATCCAAAGAGGCCCTCGAGGAACTCGCATGGGGACTGGCCTTTCCTGAGGCCACCAGAGCGGGTCCCTGAGGTCCCCGTCGTAAGTCGAGAGCACCTGCCGCAACTCGAGAAAATCCAGGAGGTTTTGCCCTCCATGCGAGATGAGGCCCATTTCCGCTGAGGCTTCTCGAGGCTAATCACGTCTAACCACTGGAACTTCCAAAGGGTCCTTCACACCCTTGCTGCAACTCAAGAAGTTCCCCGACATACCCGTCTCCACTCGAGAGGAAGCACGTGGGGTCCCGCACACATCCAGGGGAGCCCCGTTTCCGCCTCCTAGCTCGAGATGAGGGATCCTTTCCCTGTTTCGTAGGGAAAGAATTCCCGGCGTTCCCGTCGCATCTCAAGAGGAGGCGCTCTCCACAGGAAAGGCGAGAGGAACTCCAGGGTCGTGCCACCATTCCCAGAGTCCCCCAGATGTGTCAGTCCATTCCAGAGGAACCTGTTTTCCCTGCACTGCCTTGACGTTCAAGCTGAGGATCGACTCCCACCACGTGTGCACGTGGGACAGCCCTGTGGGAAAGCCTCGTGGGAAAGCCTCGTGGGAAAGACTCGAGGGAAAACCATAGATCCTTTGATCCACGCGGCGGATTGCGTGACACTGCTGCTACCGCTCTGGAGGAAAGCGCAAGTGCATGCCCGCATTCGAGACGAGGACTGACTCCCCTGGGGAGACTCCAGAAGTACCCCAAGATCCATGTCAGCACTGGAGAGGAATCCTCAGGTTCCGGCCCCGACTCCACACAAGGTCTTAGGCCCCGGCATCGACGGGAGAGGAATCCCGAGAGGACCCCGAGGAACTCGCATGGGGACTGGCCTTTCCTGAGGCCACCAGAGCGGGTCCCTGAGGTCCCCGTCGTAAGTCGAGAGCACCTGCCGCAACTCGAGAAAATCCAGGAGGTTTTGCCCTCCAGGCGAGATGAGGCACATTTCCGCTGAGGCTTCTCGAGGCTAATCACGTCTAACCACTTTAACTTCCAAAGGGTCCTTCACACCCTTGCTGCAACTCAAGATGTTCCCCGACATACCCGTCTCCACTCGAGAGGAAGCACGTGGGGTCCCGCACACATCCAGTGGAGCCCCGTTTCCGCCTCCTAGTTCGAGATGAGGGATCCTTTCCCTGTTTCGTAGGGAAAGAATTCCCGGCGTTCCCGTCGCATCTCAAGAGGAGGCGCTCTCCACAGGAAAGGCGAGAGGAACTCCAGGCTCGTGCCACCATTCCAAGAGTCCCCCAGATGTGTCAGTCCATTCCAGAGGAACCTGTTTTCCCTGCACTGCCTTGACGTTCAAGCCGAGGATCGACTCCCACCATGTGTGCACGTGGGACAGCCCTGTGGGAAAGCCTCGTGGGAAAGCCTCGTGGGAAAGACTCGAGGGAAAACCATAGATCCTTTGATCCACGCGGTGGACTGCATGACACTGCTGCTACCGCTCTGGAGGAAAGCGCAAGTGCATGCCCGCATTCGAGACGAGGACTGACTCCCCTGGGGAGACTCCAGAAGTACCCCAAGATCCATGTCAGCACTGGAGAGGAATCCTCAGGTTCCGGCCCCGACTCCACACAAGGTCTTAGGCCCCAGCATCGACGGGAGAGGAATCCCGAGAGGCCCCCGAGGAACTCGCATGGGGACTGGCCTTTCCTGAGGCCACCAGAGCGGGTCCCTGAGTTCCCCGTCGTGTCGAGAGCACCTGCCGCAACTTGAGAAAATCCAGGAGGTTTTGCCCTCCAGGCGAGATGAGGCCCATTTCCGCTGAGGCTTCTCGAGGCTAATCACGTCTAACCACTGGAACTTCCAAAGGGTCCTTCACGTCCTTGCTGCAACTCAAGAAGTTCCCCGACATACCCGTCTCCACTCGAGAGGAAGCACGTGGGGTCCCGCACACATGCAGGGGAGCCCCGTTTCCGCCTCCTAGCTCGAGATGAGGGATCCTTTCCCTGTTTCGTAGGGAAAGAATTCCCGGCGTTCCCGTCGCATCTCAAGAGGAGGCGCTCTCCACAGGAAAGGCGAGAGGATCTCCAGGGTCGTGCCACCATTCCAAGAGTCCCCCAGATGTGTCAGTCCATTCCAGAGGAACCTGTTTTCCCTGCACTGCCTTGACGTTCAAGCCGAGGATCGACTCCCACCACGTGTGCACGTGGGACAGCCCTGTGGGAAAGCCTCGTGGGAAAGCCTCGTGGGAAAGACTCGAGGGAAAACCATAGATCCTTTGATCCACGCGGCGGACTGCGTGACACTGCTGCTACCGCTCTGGAGGAAAGCGCAAGTGCATGCCCGCATTCGAGACGAGGACTGACTCCCCAGGGGAGACTCCAGAAGTACCCCAAGATCCATGTTAGCACTGGAGAGGAATCCTCAGGTTCCGGCCCCGACTCCACACAAGGTCTTAGGCCCCGGCATCGACGGGAGAGGAATCCCGAGAGGCCCCCGAGGAACTCGCATGGGCACTGGCCTTTCCTGAGGCCACCAGAGCGGGTCCCTGAGGTCCCCGTCGTAAGTCGAGAGCACCTGCCGCAACTCGAGAAAATCCAGGAGGTTTTGCCCTCCAGGCGAGATGAGGCCCATTTCCGCTGAGGCTTCTCGAGGCTAATCACGTCTAACCACTGGAACTTCCAAAGGGTCCTTCACACCCTTGCTGGAACTCAAGTTGTTCCCCGACATACCCGTCTCCACTCGAGAGGAAGCACGTGGGGTCCCGCACACATCCAGGGAACCCCGTTTCCGCCTCCTAGCTCGAGATGAGGGATCCTTTCCCTGTTTCCTAGGGAAAGAATTCCCGGGGTTCCCGTCGCATCTCAAGAGGTGGCGCTCTCCACAGGAAAGGCGAAAGGAACTCCAGGGTCGTGCCACCATTCCAAGAGTCCCCCAGATGTGTCAGTCCATTCCAGAGGAACCTGTTTTCCCTGCACTGCCTTGACGTTCAAGCCGAGGATCGACTCCCACAACGTGTGCACGTGGGACAGCCCTGTGGGAAAGCCTCGTTGGAAAGCCTCGTGGGAAAGACTCGAGGGAAAACCATAGATCCTTTGATCCACGCGGCGGACTGCGTGACACTGCTGCTACCGCTCTGGAGGAAAGCGAAAGTGCATGCCCGCATTCGAGACGAGGACTGTCTCCCCTGGGGAGACTCCAGAAGTACCCCAAGATCCATGTCAGCACTGGAGAGGAATCCTCAGGTTCCGGCCCCGACTCCACACAAGGTCTTAGGCCCCGGCATCGATGGGAGAGGAATCCCGAGAGGCCCCCGAGGAACTCGCATGGGGACTGGCCTTTCCTGACGCCACCAGAGAGGGTCCCTGAGGTCCCCGTCGTAAGTCGAGAGCACCTGCCGCAACTCGAGAAAATCCAGGAGGTTTTGCCCTCCAGGCGAGATGAGGCCCATTTCCGCTGAGCCTTCTCGAGGCTAATCACGTCTAACCACTGGAACTTCCAAAGGGTCCTTCACACCCTTGCTGCAACTCAAGCAGTTCCGCGACATACCCGTCTCCACTCGAGAGGAAGCACGAGGGTCCCGCACACATCCAGGGGAGCCCCGTTTCCGCCTCCTAGCTTGAGATGAGGGATCCTTTCCCTGTTTGGTAGGGAAAGAATTCCCGGCGTTCCCGTCGCATCTCAAGAGGAGGCGCTCTCCACACGAAAGGCGAGAGGAACTCCAGGGTAGTGCCACCATTCCAAGAGACCCCAGATGTGTCAGTCCATTCCAGAGGAACCTGTTTTCCATGTACTGCCTTGACGTTCAAGCCGAAGATAGACTCCCACCACGTGTGCACGTGGGACAGCCCTGTGGGAAAGCCTCGTGGGAAAGCCTCGTGGGAAAGACTCGAGGGAAAACCATAGATCCTTTGATCCACGCGGCGGACTGCGTGACAGTGCTGCTACCGCTCTGGACGAAAGCGCAAGTGCAGGCCCGCATTCGAGACGAGGACTGACTCCCCTGGGGAGACTCCAGAATTACCCAAAGATCCATGTCAGCACTGGAGAGGAATCCTCAGGTTCCGGCCCCGAATCCACACAAGGTCTTAGTCCCCGGAATCGAGGGGAGAGGAATCCCGAGAGGCCCCCGAGGAACTCGCATGGGGACTGGCCTTTCCTGAGGCCACCAGAACGGGTCCCTGAGGTCCTCGTAGTAAGTCGAGAGCACCTCCGCAACTAGAGAAAATCCAGGAGGTTTTGCCCTCCAGGCGAGATGAGGCCCATTTCCCCTGAGGCTTCTCGAGGCTAATCACGTCTAACCACTGGAACTTCCTAAGGGTCCTTCACACCCTTGCTGCAACTCAAGAAGTTCCCCGACAGACCCGTCTCCACTCGAGAGGAAGCACGTGGGGTCCCTCACACATTCAGGGGAGCCCCGTTTCCGCCTCCTAGCTCGAGATGAGGGATCCTTTCCCTGTTTCGTAGGGAAAGAATTCCCGGTGTTCCAATCGAATCTCAAGAGGAGGCGCTCTCCACAGGAAAGGGGAGAGGAACTCCAGGGTCGTGCCACCATTCCAAGAGTCCCCCAGATGTGTCAGTCCATTCCAGAGGAACCTGTTTTCCCTGCACTGCCTTGACGTTCAAGCCGACGATCGACTCCCACCACGTGTGCACGTGGGACAGCCCTGTGGGAAAGCCCCGTGGGAAAGCCTCGTGGGAAAGACTCGAGGGAAAACCATAGATCCTTTGATCCACGCGGCGCACTGCGTGACACTGCTGCTACCGCTCTATAGGAAAGCACAAGTGCATGCCCGCATTCGAGACGAGGACTGACTCCCCTGGGGAGACTCCAGAAGTACCCCAAGATCCATGTCAGCACTGGAGAGGAATCCTCAGGTTCCGGCCCCGACTCCACACAAGGTCTTAGGCCCCGGCATCGACGGGAGAGGAATCCCGAGAGGCCCCCGAGGAACACGCATGGGGACTGGCCTTTCCTGAGGCCACCAGAGCGTGTCCCTGTGGTCCCCGTCGTAAGTCGAGAGCACCTGCCACAACTCGAGAAAATCCAGGAGGTTTTGCCCTCCAGGCTTGATGAGGCCCTTTTCCGCTGAGGCTTCTCAAGGCTAATCACATCTAACCAATGGAACTTCCAAAGGGTCCTTCACACCCTTGCTGCAACTCAAGAAGTTCCCCAACATAACCGTCTCCACTCGAGAGGAAGCACGAGTGTCCCGCACACATCCAGGGGAGCCCCGTTTCCGCCTCCTAGCTCGAGATGAGGGATCCTTTCCCTGTTTGGTAGGGAAAGAATTCCCGGCGTTCCCGTCGCATCTCAAGAGGAGGCGCTCTCCACAGGAAAGGCGAGAGGAACTCCAGGGTCGTGCCACCATTCCAAGAGACCCCAGATGTGTCAGTCCATTCCAAAGGAACCTGTTTTCCATGTACTGCCTTGACGTTCAAGCCGAAGATAGACTCCCACCACGTGTGCACGTGGGACAGCCCTGTGGGAAAGCCTCGTGGGAAAGCCTCGTGGGAAAGACTCGAGGGAAAACCATGGATCCTTTGATCCACGCGGCGGATTGCGTGACACTGCTGCTACCGCTCTGGAGGAAAGCGCAAGTGCATGCCCGCATTCGAGACGAGGACTGACTCACCTGGGGAGACTCCAGAAGTACCCCAAGATCCATGTCAGCACTGGAGAGGAATCCTCAGGTTCCGGGACCGACTCCACACAAGGTCTTAGGCCCCGGCATCGACGGGAGAGGAATCCCGAGAAGCCCCCGAGGAACTCGCATGGGGACTGGCCTTTCCTGAGGCCACCAGAGCGGGTCCCTGAGGTCCCCGTCGTAAGTCGAGAGCACCTGCCGCAACTCGAGAAAATCCAGGAGGTTTTGCCCTCCAGGCGAGATGAGGCCCATTTCCGCTGAGGCTTCTCGAGGCTAATCACATTAAAACACTGGAACTTTCAAAGGGTCCTTCACACCCTTGCTGCAACTCAAGAAGTTCCACGACATACCCGTCTCCACTCGAGAGGAAGCACGAGGGTCCCGCACACATCCAGGGGAGCCCCGTTTCCGCCTTCTAGCTCGAGATGAGGGATCCTTTCCCTGTTTCGTAGGGAAAGAATTCCCGGCGTTCCCGTCGCATCTCAAGAGGAGGCACTCTCCACAGGGAAGGCGAGAGGAACTCCAGGGTCGTGTCACCATTCCAAGAGACCCCCAGATGTGTCAGTCCATTCCAGAGGAACCTGATTTCCCTGCACTGCCTTGACTTTCAAGCCGAAGATCGAGTCCCACCAAGTTTGCACGTGGTACAGCCCGTGGGAAAGCCTCGTGGGAAAGCCTCAGGGAAAGACTCGAGGGAAAACCATAGATCCTTTGATCCACGCGGCGGACTGCGTGACACTGCTGCTACCGCTCTGGAGGAAAGCACAACTGCATGCCCGCATTCGAGACGAGGACTGACTCACCTGGGTAGACTCCAGAAGTACCCCAAGATCCATGTCAGCACTGGAGAGGAATATTCAGGTTCCGGCCCCGACACCACACTATGTCCTAGGCCCCGGCATCGACGGGAGAGGAATCCCGAGAGGCCCCCGAGGAACTCGCATGGGGACTGGCCTTTCCTGAGGCCACCAGAGGGGGTCCCTGAGATCCCCGTCGTAAGTCGAGAGCACCTGCCGCAACTCGTGAAAATCCAGGAGGTTTTGCCCTCCAGGCGAGATGAGGCCCATTTCCGCTGAGGCTTCTCGAGGCTAATCACATCTAACCACTGGAACTTCCCAAGGGTCCTTCACACCCTTACTGCAACTCAAGAAGTTCCCCGACATACCCGTCTCCACTCGAGAGGAAGCACGAGGGTCAAGCACACATCCAGGGGAGCCCCGTTTTCGCCTCCTAGCTCGAGATGAGGGATCCTTTCCCTGTTTCGTAGGGAAAGAATTCCCGGCGTTCCCGTCGCATCTCAAGAGGAGGGGCTCTCCACAGGAAAGGCGAGAGGAACTCCAGGGTCGTGCCACCATTTCAAGTGTCCCCCAGATGTGTCAGTCCATTCCAGAGGAACCTGTTTTCCCTGCACTGCCTTGACGTTCAAGCCGAGGATCGACTCCCACCACGTGTGCACGTGGGACAGCCCTGTGGGAAAGCCTCGTGGGAAAGCCTCGTGGGAAAGACTCGAGGGAAAACCATAGATCCTTTGATCCACGCGGCGGACAGCGTGACACTGCTGCTACCGCTCTGGAGGAAAGCGCAAGTGCATGTCCGCATTCGAGACGAGGACTGTCTCCCCTGGGGAGACTCCAGAAGTACCCCAAGATCCATGTCAGCACTGGAGAGGAATCCTCAGGTTCCGGCCCCGACTCCACACAAGGTCTTAGGCCCCGGCATCCACGGGAGAGGAATCCCGAGAGGCCCCCGAGGAACTCGCATGCGGACTGGCCTTTCCTGAGGCCTCCAGAGCGGGTCCCTGAGGTCCCCGTCGTAAGTCGAGAGCACCTGCCGCAACTCGAGAAAATCCAGGAGGTTTTCCCTCCAGGCGAGATGAGGCCCATTTCCGCTGAGGCTTCTCGAGGCTAATCACATCTAACCACTGGAACTTCCAAAGGGTCCTTCACACCCTTGCTGCAACTCAAGCAGTTCCGCGACATACCCGTCTCCACTCGAGAGGAAGCACGTGGGGTCCCGCACACATGCAGGGGAGCCCCGTTTCCGCCTCCTAGCTCGAGATGAGGGATCCTTTCCCTGTTTCGTAGGGAAAGAATTCCCGGCGTTCCCGTCGCATCTCAAGAGGAGGCGCTCTCCACAGGAAAGGCGAGAGGATCTCCAGGGTCGTGCCACCATTCCAAGAGTCCCCCAGATGTGTCAGTCCATTCCAGAGGAACCTGTTTTCCCTGCACTGCCTTGACGTTCAAGCCGAGGATCGACTCCCACCACGTGTGCACGTGGGACAGCCCTGTGGGAAAGCCTCGTGGGAAAGCCTCGTGGGAAAGACTCGAGGGAAAACCATAGATCCTTTGATCCACGCGGCGGACTGCGTGACACTGCTGCTACCGCTCTGGAGGAAAGCGCAAGTGCATGCCCGCATTCGAGACGAGGACTGACTCCCCAGGGGAGACTCCAGAAGTACCCCAAGATCCATGTTAGCACTGGAGAGGAATCCTCAGGTTCCGGCCCCGACTCCACACAAGGTCTTAGGCCCCGGCATCGACGGGAGAGGAATCCCGAGAGGCCCCCGAGGAACTCGCATGGGCACTGGCCTTTCCTGAGGCCACCAGAGCGGGTCCCTGAGGTCCCCGTCGTAAGTCGAGAGCACCTGCCGCAACTCGAGAAAATCCAGGAGGTTTTGCCCTCCAGGCGAGATGAGGCCCATTTCCGCTGAGGCTTCTCGAGGCTAATCACGTCTAACCACTGGAACTTCCAAAGGGTCCTTCACACCCTTGCTGGAACTCAAGTTGTTCCCCGACATACCCGTCTCCACTCGAGAGGAAGCACGTGGGGTCCCGCACACATCCAGGGAACCCCGTTTCCGCCTCCTAGCTCGAGATGAGGGATCCTTTCCCTGTTTCCTAGGGAAAGAATTCCCGGGGTTCCCGTCGCATCTCAAGAGGTGGCGCTCTCCACAGGAAAGGCGAAAGGAACTCCAGGGTCGTGCCACCATTCCAAGAGTCCCCCAGATGTGTCAGTCCATTCCAGAGGAACCTGTTTTCCCTGCACTGCCTTGACGTTCAAGCCGAGGATCGACTCCCACAACGTGTGCACGTGGGACAGCCCTGTGGGAAAGCCTCGTTGGAAAGCCTCGTGGGAAAGACTCGAGGGAAAACCATAGATCCTTTGATCCACGCGGCGGACTGCGTGACACTGCTGCTACCGCTCTGGAGGAAAGCGAAAGTGCATGCCCGCATTCGAGACGAGGACTGTCTCCCCTGGGGAGACTCCAGAAGTACCCCAAGATCCATGTCAGCACTGGAGAGGAATCCTCAGGTTCCGGCCCCGACTCCACACAAGGTCTTAGGCCCCGGCATCGATGGGAGAGGAATCCCGAGAGGCCCCCGAGGAACTCGCATGGGGACTGGCCTTTCCTGACGCCACCAGAGAGGGTCCCTGAGGTCCCCGTCGTAAGTCGAGAGCACCTGCCGCAACTCGAGAAAATCCAGGAGGTTTTGCCCTCCAGGCGAGATGAGGCCCATTTCCGCTGAGCCTTCTCGAGGCTAATCACGTCTAACCACTGGAACTTCCAAAGGGTCCTTCACACCCTTGCTGCAACTCAAGCAGTTCCGCGACATACCCGTCTCCACTCGAGAGGAAGCACGAGGGTCCCGCACACATCCAGGGGAGCCCCGTTTCCGCCTCCTAGCTTGAGATGAGGGATCCTTTCCCTGTTTGGTAGGGAAAGAATTCCCGGCGTTCCCGTCGCATCTCAAGAGGAGGCGCTCTCCACACGAAAGGCGAGAGGAACTCCAGGGTAGTGCCACCATTCCAAGAGACCCCAGATGTGTCAGTCCATTCCAGAGGAACCTGTTTTCCATGTACTGCCTTGACGTTCAAGCCGAAGATAGACTCCCACCACGTGTGCACGTGGGACAGCCCTGTGGGAAAGCCTCGTGGGAAAGCCTCGTGGGAAAGACTCGAGGGAAAACCATAGATCCTTTGATCCACGCGGCGGACTGCGTGACAGTGCTGCTACCGCTCTGGACGAAAGCGCAAGTGCAGGCCCGCATTCGAGACGAGGACTGACTCCCCTGGGGAGACTCCAGAATTACCCAAAGATCCATGTCAGCACTGGAGAGGAATCCTCAGGTTCCGGCCCCGAATCCACACAAGGTCTTAGTCCCCGGAATCGAGGGGAGAGGAATCCCGAGAGGCCCCCGAGGAACTCGCATGGGGACTGGCCTTTCCTGAGGCCACCAGAACGGGTCCCTGAGGTCCTCGTAGTAAGTCGAGAGCACCTCCGCAACTAGAGAAAATCCAGGAGGTTTTGCCCTCCAGGCGAGATGAGGCCCATTTCCCCTGAGGCTTCTCGAGGCTAATCACGTCTAACCACTGGAACTTCCTAAGGGTCCTTCACACCCTTGCTGCAACTCAAGAAGTTCCCCGACATACCCGTCTCCACTCGAGAGGAAGCACGTGGGGTCCCTCACACATTCAGGGGAGCCCCGTTTCCGCCTCCTAGCTCGAGATGAGGGATCCTTTCCCTGTTTCGTAGGGAAAGAATTCCCGGTGTTCCAATCGAATCTCAAGAGGAGGCGCTCTCCACAGGAAAGGGGAGAGGAACTCCAGGGTCGTGCCACCATTCCAAGAGTCCCCCAGATGTGTCAGTCCATTCCAGAGGAACCTGTTTTCCCTGCACTGCCTTGACGTTCAAGCCGACGATCGACTCCCACCACGTGTGCACGTGGGACAGCCCTGTGGGAAAGCCCCGTGGGAAAGCCTCGTGGGAAAGACTCGAGGGAAAACCATAGATCCTTTGATCCACGCGGCGCACTGCGTGACACTGCTGCTACCGCTCTATAGGAAAGCACAAGTGCATGCCCGCATTCGAGACGAGGACTGACTCCCCTGGGGAGACTCCAGAAGTACCCCAAGATCCATGTCAGCACTGGAGAGGAATCCTCAGGTTCCGGCCCCGACTCCACACAAGGTCTTAGGCCCCGGCATCGACGGGAGAGGAATCCCGAGAGGCCCCCGAGGAACACGCATGGGGACTGGCCTTTCCTGAGGCCACCAGAGCGTGTCCCTGTGGTCCCCGTCGTAAGTCGAGAGCACCTGCCACAACTCGAGAAAATCCAGGAGGTTTTGCCCTCCAGGCTTGATGAGGCCCTTTTCCGCTGAGGCTTCTCAAGGCTAATCACATCTAACCAATGGAACTTCCAAAGGGTCCTTCACACCCTTGCTGCAACTCAAGAAGTTCCCCAACATAACCGTCTCCACTCGAGAGGAAGCACGAGTGTCCCGCACACATCCAGGGGAGCCCCGTTTCCGCCTCCTAGCTCGAGATGAGGGATCCTTTCCCTGTTTGGTAGGGAAAGAATTCCCGGCGTTCCCGTCGCATCTCAAGAGGAGGCGCTCTCCACAGGAAAGGCGAGAGGAACTCCAGGGTCGTGCCACCATTCCAAGAGACCCCAGATGTGTCAGTCCATTCCAAAGGAACCTGTTTTCCATGTACTGCCTTGACGTTCAAGCCGAAGATAGACTCCCACCACGTGTGCACGTGGGACAGCCCTGTGGGAAAGCCTCGTGGGAAAGCCTCGTGGGAAAGACTCGAGGGAAAACCATGGATCCTTTGATCCACGCGGCGGATTGCGTGACACTGCTGCTACCGCTCTGGAGGAAAGCGCAAGTGCATGCCCGCATTCGAGACGAGGACTGACTCACCTGGGGAGACTCCAGAAGTACCCCAAGATCCATGTCAGCACTGGAGAGGAATCCTCAGGTTCCGGGACCGACTCCACACAAGGTCTTAGGCCCCGGCATCGACGGGAGAGGAATCCCGAGAAGCCCCCGAGGAACTCGCATGGGGACTGGCCTTTCCTGAGGCCACCAGAGCGGGTCCCTGAGGTCCCCGTCGTAAGTCGAGAGCACCTGCCGCAACTCGAGAAAATCCAGGAGGTTTTGCCCTCCAGGCGAGATGAGGCCCATTTCCGCTGAGGCTTCTCGAGGCTAATCACATTAAAACACTGGAACTTTCAAAGGGTCCTTCACACCCTTGCTGCAACTCAAGAAGTTCCACGACATACCCGTCTCCACTCGAGAGGAAGCACGAGGGTCCCGCACACATCCAGGGGAGCCCCGTTTCCGCCTTCTAGCTCGAGATGAGGGATCCTTTCCCTGTTTCGTAGGGAAAGAATTCCCGGCGTTCCCGTCGCATCTCAAGAGGAGGCACTCTCCACAGGAAAGGCGAGAGGAACTCCAGGGTCGTGTCACCATTCCAAGAGACCCCCAGATGTGTCAGTCCATTCCAGAGGAACCTGATTTCCCTGCACTGCCTTGACTTTCAAGCCGAAGATCGAGTCCCACCAAGTTTGCACGTGGTACAGCCCGTGGGAAAGCCTCGTGGGAAAGCCTCAGGGAAAGACTCGAGGGAAAACCATAGATCCTTTGATCCACGCGGCGGACTGCGTGACACTGCTGCTACCGCTCTGGAGGAAAGCACAACTGCATGCCCGCATTCGAGACGAGGACTGACTCACCTGGGTAGACTCCAGAAGTACCCCAAGATCCATGTCAGCACTGGAGAGGAATATTCAGGTTCCGGCCCCGACACCACACTATGTCCTAGGCCCCGGCATCGACGGGAGAGGAATCCCGAGAGGCCCCCGAGGAACTCGCATGGGGACTGGCCTTTCCTGAGGCCACCAGAGGGGGTCCCTGAGATCCCCGTCGTAAGTCGAGAGCACCTGCCGCAACTCGTGAAAATCCAGGAGGTTTTGCCCTCCAGGCGAGATGAGGCCCATTTCCGCTGAGGCTTCTCGAGGCTAATCACATCTAACCACTGGAACTTCCCAAGGGTCCTTCACACCCTTACTGCAACTCAAGAAGTTCCCCGACATACCCGTCTCCACTCGAGAGGAAGCACGAGGGTCAAGCACACATCCAGGGGAGCCCCGTTTTCGCCTCCTAGCTCGAGATGAGGGATCCTTTCCCTGTTTCGTAGGGAAAGAATTCCCGGCGTTCCCGTCGCATCTCAAGAGGAGGGGCTCTCCACAGGAAAGGCGAGAGGAACTCCAGGGTCGTGCCACCATTTCAAGTGTCCCCCAGATGTGTCAGTCCATTCCAGAGGAACCTGTTTTCCCTGCACTGCCTTGACGTTCAAGCCGAGGATCGACTCCCACCACGTGTGCACGTGGGACAGCCCTGTGGGAAAGCCTCGTGGGAAAGCCTCGTGGGAAAGACTCGAGGGAAAACCATAGATCCTTTGATCCACGCGGCGGACAGCGTGACACTGCTGCTACCGCTCTGGAGGAAAGCGCAAGTGCATGCCCGCATTCGAGACGAGGACTGTCTCCCCTGGGGAGACTCCAGAAGTACCCCAAGATCCATGTCAGCACTGGAGAGGAATCCTCAGGTTCCGGCCCCGACTCCACACAAGGTCTTAGGCCCCGGCATCCACGGGAGAGGAATCCCGAGAGGCCCCCGAGGAACTCGCATGCGGACTGGCCTTTCCTGAGGCCTCCAGAGCGGGTCCCTGAGGTCCCCGTCGTAAGTCGAGAGCACCTGCCGCAACTCGAGAAAATCCAGGAGGTTTTCCCTCCAGGCGAGATGAGGCCCATTTCCGCTGAGGCTTCTCGAGGCTAATCACATCTAACCACTGGAACTTCCAAAGGGTCCTTCACACCCTTGCTGCAACTCAAGCAGTTCCGCGACATACCCGTCTCCACTCGAGAGGAAGCACGTGGGTTCCCGCACACATCCAGGGGAGCCCCGTTTCCGCCTCCTAGCTCGAGATGAGGGATCCTTTCCCTGTTTCGTAGGGAAAGAATTCCCGGCGTTCCCGTCGCATCTCAAGAGGAGGCGCTCTCCACAGGTAAGGCGAGAGGAACTCCAGGGTCGTGGCACCATAGCAAGAGACCACCAGATGTGTCAGTCCATTCCAGAGGAACCTGTTTTCCCTGCACTGCCTTGACGTTCAAGCCGAGGATCGACTCCCACCACGTGTGCACGTGGGACAGCCCTGTGGGAAAGCCTCGTGGGAAAGCCTCGTGGGAAAGACTCGAGGGAAAACCATAGATCCTTTGATCCACGCGGCGGACTGCGTGACACTGCTGCTACCGCTCTGGAGGAAAGCGCAAGTGCATGCCCGCATTCGAGACGAGGACTGACTCCCCTGGGGAGACTCCAGAAGTACCCCAAGATCCATGTCAGCACTGGAGAGGAATCCTCAGGTTCCGGGACCGACTCCACACAAGGTCTTAGACCCCGGCATCGACGGGAGAGGAATCCCAAGAGGCCCCCGAGGAAGTCGCATGGGGACTGGCCTTTCCTGAGGCCACCAGAGCGGGTCCCTGAGGTCCCCGTCGTAAGTCGAGAGCACCTGCCGCAACTCGAGAAAATCCAGGAGGTTTTGCGCTCCAGGCGAGATGAGGTCCATTTCCGCTGAGGCTTCTCGAGGCTAATCACATCTAACAACTATAACTTCCAAAGGGTCCTTCACACCCTTGCTGCAACTCAAGAAGTTCCCCGACATACCCGTCTCCACTCGAGAGGAAGCACGAGGGTCCCGCACACATCCAGAGGAGCCCCGTTTCCGCCTCCTAGCTCGAAATGAGAGATCCTTTCCCTGTTTCGTAGGGAAAGAATTCCCGGCGTTCCCGTCGCATCTCAAGAGGAGGCGCTCTCCACAGGAAAGGCGAGAGGAACTCCAGGGTCGTGCCACCATTCCAAGAGTCCCCCAGATGTGTCAGTCCATTCCAGAGGAACCTGTTTTCCCTGCACTTCCTTGACGTTCAAGCCGACGATCGACTCCCACCACGTGTGCACTTGGGACAGCCCTGTGGGAAAGCCTCGTGGGAAAGCCTCGTGGGAAAGAATCGAGGGAAAACCATAGATCCTTTGATTCACGCGGTGGACTGCGTGACACTGCTGCTACCGCTCTGGAGGAAAGCACAAGTGCATGCCCGCATTCGAGACGAGGACTGACTCCCCTGGGGAGACTCCAGAAGTACCCCAAGATTCATGTCAGCACTGGAGAGGAATCCTCAGGTTCCGGCCCCGACTCCACACTAGGTCCTAGGCCCCGGCATCGACCGGAGAGGAATCCCGAGAAGCCCCCGAGGAACTCGCATGGGGACTGGCCTTTCCTGAGGCCACCAGAGCGGGTCCCTGAGGTCCCCGTCGTAAGTCGAGAGCACCTGCCGCAACTCGAGAAAATCCAGGAGGTTTTGCCCTCCAGGCGAGATGAGGCCCATTTCCGCTGAGGCTTCTCGAGGCTAATCACATTAAAACACTGGAACTTTCAAAGGGTCTTTCACACCCTTGCTGCAACTCAAGAAGTTCCACGACATACCCGTCTCCACTCGAGAGGAAGCACGAGGGTCCCGCACACATCCAGGGGAGCCCCGTTTCCGCCTTCTAGCTCGAGATGAGGGATCCTTTCCCTGTTTCGTAGGGAAAGAATTCCCGGCGTTCCCGTCGCATCTCAAGAGGAGGCACTCTCCACAGGAAAGGCGAGAGGAACTCCAGGGTCGTGTCACCATTCCAAGAGACCCACAGATGTGTCAGTCCATTCCAGAGGAACCTGATTTCCCTGCACTGTCTTGACTTTCAAGCCGAGGATCGACTCCCACCACGTGTGCACGTGGGACAGCCCGTGGGAAAGCCTCGTGGTAAAGCCTCGTGGGAAAGACTCGAGGGAAAACCATAGATCCTTTGATCCACGCGGCGGACAGCGTGACACTGCTGCTACCGCTCTGGAGGAAAGCGCAAGTGCATGTCCGCATTCGAGACGAGGACTGTCTCCCCTGGGGAGACTCCAGAAGTACCCCAAGATCCATGTCAGCACTGGAGAGGAATCCTCAGGTTCCGGCCCCGACTCCACACAAGGTCTTAGGCCCCGGCATCGACGGGAGAGGAATCCCGAGAGGCCCCCGAGGAACTCAAATGCGGACTGGCCTTTCCTGAGGCCTCCAGAGCGGGTCCCTGAGGTCCCCGTCGTAAGTCGAGAGCACCTGCCGCAACTCGAGAAAATCCAGGAGGTTTTGCCCTCCAGGCGAGATGAGGCCCATTACCGCTGAGGCTTCTCGAGGCTAATCACATCTAACCACTGGAACTTCCAAAGGGTCCTTCACACCCTTGCTGCAACTCAAGCAGTTCCGCGACATACCCGTCTCCACTCGAGAGGAAGCACGTGGGGTCCCGCACACATCCAGGGGAGCCCCGTTTCCGCCTCCTAGCTCGAGATGAGGGATCCTTTCCCTGTTTCGTAGGGAAAGAATTCCCGGCGTTCCCGTCGCATCTCAAGAGGAGGCGCTCTCCACAGGAAAGGCGAGAGGAACTCCAGGGTCGTGCCACCATTCCAAGAGTCCCCCAGATGTGTCAGTCCATTCCAGAGGAACCTGTTTTCCCTGCACTGCCTTGACATTCAAGCCGAGGATCGACTCCCACCACGTGTGCACGTGGGACAGCCCTGTGGGAAAGCCTCGTGGGAAAGCCTCGTGGGAAAGACTCGAGGGAAAACCATAGATCCTTTGATCCACGCGGCGGACTGCGTGACACTGCTGCTACCGCTCTGGAGGAAAGCGCAAGTGCATGCCCGCATTCGAGACGAGGACTGACTCCCCTGGGGAGACTCCAGAATTACCCCAAGATCCATGTCAGCACTGGAGAGGAATCCTCAGGTTCCGGCCCCGACTCCACACAAGGTCTTAGGCCCCGGCATTGACGGGAGAGGAATCCCGATAGGCCCCCGAGGAACTCGCATGGGGACTGGCCTTTCCTGAGGCCACCAGAGCGGGTCCCTGAGGTCCCCGTCGTAAGTCGAGAGCACCTGCCACAACTCGAGAAAATCCACGAGGTTTTGCCCTTCAGGCGAGATGAGGCCCATTTCCGCTGAGGCTTCTGGAGGCTAATCACATCTAACCACTGGAACATACAAAGGGTCCTTCTCACCCTTGCTGCAACTCAAGAAGTTCCCCGACATACCCGTCTCCACTCGAGAGGAAGCACGAGGGTCAAGCACACATCCAGGGGAGCCCCGTTTCCGCCTCCTAGCTCGAGATGAGGGATCCTTTCCCTGTTTCGTAGGGAAAGAATTCCCGGCGTTCCCGTCGCATCTCAAGAGGAGGCGCTCTCCACAGGAAAGGCGAGAGGAACTCCAGGGTCGTGCCACCATTCCAAGGGTCCCCCAGATGTGTCAGTCCATTCCAGAGGAACCTGTTTTTCCTGCACTGCCTTGACGTTCAAGCCGAGGATCGACTCCCACCACGTGTGCACGTGGGACAGCCCTGTGGGAAAGCCTCGTGGGAAAGCCTCGTGGGAAAGACTCGAGGGAAAACCATAGATCCTTTGATCCACGCGGCGGACAGCGTGACACTGCTGCTACCGCTCTGGAGGAAAGCGCAAGTGCATGGCCGCATTCGAGACGAGGACTGTCTCCCCTGGGGAGACTCCAGAAGTACCCCAGGATCCATGTCAGCACTGGAGAGGAATCCTCAGGTTCCGGCCCCGACTCCACACAAGGTCTTAGGCCCCGGTATCGACGGGAGAGGAATCCCGAGAGGCCCCCGAGGAACTCGCATGGGGACTGGCCTTTCCTGAGGCCACCAGAGCGGGTCCCTGAGGTCCCCGTCGTAAGTCGAGAGCACCTGCCACAACTCGAGAAAATCCACGAGGTTTTGCCCTTCAGGCGAGATGAGGCCCATTTCCGCTGAGGCTTCTGGAGGCTAATCACATCTAACCACTGGAACATACAAAGGGTCCTTCTCACCCTTGCTGCAACTCAAGAAGTTCCCCGACATACCCGTCTCCACTCGAGAGGAAGCACGAGGGTCAAGCACACATCCAGGGGAGCCCCGTTTCCGCCTCCTAGCTCGAGATGAGGGATCCTTTCCCTGTTTCGTAGGGAAAGAATTCCCGGCGTTCCCGTCGCATCTCAAGAGGAGGCGCTCTCCACAGGAAAGGCGAGAGGAACTCCAGGGTCGTGCCACCATTCCAAGGGTCCCCCAGATGTGTCAGTCCATTCCAGAGGAACCTGTTTTTCCTGCACTGCCTTGACGTTCAAGCCGAGGATCGACTCCCACCACGTGTGCACGTGGGACAGCCCTGTGGGAAAGCCTCGTGGGAAAGCCTCGTGGGAAAGACTCGAGGGAAAACCATAGATCCTTTGATCCACGCGGCGGACAGCGTGACACTGCTGCTACCGCTCTGGAGGAAAGCGCAAGTGCATGCCCGCATTCGAGACGAGGACTGTCTCCCCTGGGGAGACTCCAGAAGTACCCCAAGATCCATGTCAGCACTGGAGAGGAATCCTCAGGTTCCGGCCCCGACTCCACACAAGGTCTTAGGCCCCGGTATCGACGGGAGAGGAATCCCGAGAGGCCCCCGAGGAACTCGCATGGGGACTGGCCTTTCCTGAGGCCTCCAGAGCGGGTCCCTGAGGTCCCCGTCGTAAGTCGAGAGCACCTGCCGCAACTCGAGAAAATCCAGGAGGTTTTGCCCTCCAGGCGAGATGAGGCCCATTTCCGCTGAGGCTTCTCGAGGCTAATCACATCTAACCACTGGAACTTCCAAAGTGTCCTTCACACCCTTGCTGAAACTCAAGCAGTTCCGCGACATTCCCGTCTCCACTCGAGAGGAAGCACGTGGGTTCCCGCACACATCCAGGGGAGCCCCGTTTCCGCCTCCTAGCTCGAGATGAGGGATCCTTTCCCTGTTTCGTAGGGAAAGAATTCCCGGCGGTCCCGTAGCATCTCAAGAGGAGGCGCTCTCCACAGGAAAGGCGAGAGGAACTCCAGGGTCGTGGCACCATTCCAAGAGACCCCCAGATGTGTCAGTCCATTCCAGAGGAACCTGTTTTCCCTGCACTGCCTTGACGTTCAAGCCGAGGATCGACTCCCACCACGTGTGCACGTGGGACAGCCCTGTGGAAAGCCTCGTGGGAAAGCCTCGTGGGAAAGACTCGAGGGAAAACCATAGATCCTTTGATCCACGCGGCGGACTGCGTGACACTGCTGCTACCGCTCTGGAGGAAAGCGCAAGTGCATGCCCGCATTCGAGACGAGGACTGACTCCCCTGGGGAGACTCCAGAAGTACCCCAAGGTCCATGTCATCACTGGAGAGGAATCCTCAGATTCCGGCCCCGACTCCACATAAGGTCTTAGGCCCCGGCATGGACGGGAGAAGAATCCCGAGAGGCCCCCGAGGAACTCGCATGGGGACTGGCCTTTCCTGAGGCCACCAGAGCGGGTCCCTGAGGTCCCCGTCATAAGTCGAGAGCACCTGCTGCAACTCGAGAAAATCCAGGAGGTTTTGCCCTCCAGGCGAGATGAGGCCCATTTCCGCTGAGGCTTCTCGAGGCTAATCACATCTAACCACTGGAACATCCAAAGGGTCCTTCTCACCCTTGCTGCAACTCAAGAAGTTCCCCGACATACCCGTCTCCACTCGAGAGGAAGCACGAGGGTCCCGCACACATCCAGGTGAGCCCCGTTTCCGCCTCCTAGCTCGAGATGAGGGTTCCTTTCCCTGTTTCGTTGGGAAAGAATTCCCGACGTCCCGTCGCATCTCAAGAGGAGGCGCTCTCCACAGGAAAGGCGAGAGGAACTCCAGGGTCGTGCCACCATTGCAAGAGTCCCCCAGATGTGTCAGTCCATTCCAGAGGAACCTGTTTTCCCTGCACTTCCTTGACGTTCAAGCCGAGGATCGACTCCCACCACGTGTGCATGTGGGACAGCCCTGTGGGAAAGCCTGGTGGTAAAGCCTCTTGGGAAAGACTCGAGGGAAAACCATCGATCCTTTGATCCACGCGGCGGACTGCGTGACACTGCTGCTACCGCTCTGGAGGAAAGCGCAAGTGCATGCCCGCGTTCGAGACGAGGACTGACTCCCCTGGGGAGACTCCAGAAGTACCCCAAGGTCCATGTAAGAACTGGAGAGGAATCCTCAGGTTCCGGCCCCGACTCCACACAAGGTCTTAGGCCCCGGCATCGACGGGAGAGGAATCCCGAGAGGCCCCCGAGGAACTCGCATGTGGACTGGCCTTTCCTGAGGCCACCAGAGCGGGTCCCTGAGGTCCCCGTCGTAAGTCGAGAGCACCTGCCACAACTCGAGAAAATCCAGGAGGTTTTGCCCTCCAGGCGAGATGAGGCCCATTTCCGCTGAGGCTTCTCGAGGCCAATCACATGTAACCACTCGAAATTCCAAAGGGTCCTTCACACCCTTGCTGTAACTCAACCAGTTCCGCGACATACCCATCTCCACTCTAGAGGAAGCACTTGGGGTCCCGCACACATCCAGGGGAGCCCCGTTTCCGCCTCCTAGCTCGAGATGAGGGATCCTTTCCCTGTTTAGTAGGGAAAGAATTCCCGGCGTACCCGTCGCATCTCAAGAGGAGGCGCTCTCCACAGGTAAGGCGAGAGGAACTCCAGGGTCGTGGCACCATAGCAAGAGACCACCAGATGTGTCAGTCCATTCCAGAGGAACCTGTTTTCCCTGCACTGCCTTGACGTTCAAGCCGAGGATCGACTCCCACCACGTGTGCACGTGGGACAGCCCTGTGGGAAAGCCTCGTGGGAAAGCCTCGTGGGAAAGACTCGAGGGAAAACCATAGATCCTTTGATCTACGCGGCGGACTGGGTGACACTGCTGCTACCGCTCTGGAGGAAAGCGCAAGTGCATGCCCGCATTCGAGACGATGACTGACTCCCCTGGGGAGACTCCAGAAGTACCCCAAGATCCATGTCAGCACTGGAGAGGAATCCTCAGGTTCCGGCCCCGACTCCACACAAGGTCTTAGGCCCCGGCATCCACGGGAGAGGAATCCCGAGAGGCCCCCGAGGAACTCGCATGGGGACTGGCATTTCCTGAGGCCACCAGAGCGGGTCCCTGAGGTCCCCGTCGTAAGTCGAGAGCACCTGTCGCAACTCGAGAAAATCCAGGAGGTTTTGCCCTCCAGCCGAGATGAGGCCCAATTCGCTGAGGCTTCTCGAGGCTAATCACATCTAACCACTGGAACTTTCAAAGGGTCCTTCACACCCTTGCTGCAACTCAAGAAGTTCCCCGACATATCCGTCTCCACTCGAGAGGAAGCACGAGGGTCCCGCACACATCCACTGGAGCCCCGTTTCCGCCTCCTAGCTTGAGATGAGGGATCCTTTCCCTGTTTCGTAGGGAAAGAATTCCCGGCGTTCCCGTCGCATCTCAAGAGGAGGCGCTCTCCACAGGAAAGGGGAGAGGAACTCCAGGGTCGTGCCACCATTCCAAGAGTCCACCAGATGTGTCAGTCCATTCCAGAGGAACCTGCTTTCCCTGCACTGCCTTGATGTTCAAGCCGAGGATCGACTCCCACCACGTGTGAACGTGGGACAGCCATGTGGGAAAGCCTCGTGGGAAAGCCTCGTGGGAAAGACTCGAGGGAAAACCATAGATCCTTTGAGCCACGCGTCGGGCTGCGTGACACTGCTGCCACAGCTCTGGAGGAAAGCGCAAGTGCATGCCCGCATTCGAGACGAGGACTGACTCCCCTGGGGAGACTCCAGAAGTACCTCAAGATCCATGTCAGCACTGGAGAGGAATCCTCAGGTTCCGGCCTCGACTCCACACAAGGTCTTAGGCCCCGGCATAGACGGGAGAGGAATCCCGATAGGCCCCCGAGGAACTCGCATGGGGACTGGCCTTTCCTGAGGCCACCAGAGCGGGTCCCTGAGGTCCCCGTCGTAAGTCGAGAGCACCTGCCACAACTCGAGAAAATCCACGAGGTTTTGCCCTTCAGGCGAGATGAGGCCCATTTCCGCTGAGGCTTCTGGAGGCTAATCACATCTAACCACTGGAACATACAAAGGGTCCTTCTCACCCTTGCTGCAACTCAAGAAGTTCCCCGACATACCCGTCTCCACTCGAGAGGAAGCACGAGGGTCAAGCACACATCCAGGGGAGCCCCGTTTCCGCCTCCTAGCTCGAGATGAGGGATCCTTTCCCTGTTTCGTAGGGAAAGAAATCCCGGCGTTCCCGTCGCATCTCAAGAGGAGGCGCTCTCCACAGGAAAGGCGAGAGGAACTCCAGGGTCGTGCCACCATTCCAAGGGTCCCCCAGATGTGTCAGTCCATTCCAGAGGAACCTGTTTTTCCTGCACTGCCTTGACGTTCAAGCCGAGGATCGACTCCCACCACGTGTGCACGTGGGACAGCCCTGTGGGAAAGCCTCGTGGGAAAGCCTCGTGGGAAAGACTCGAGGGAAAACCATAGATCCTTTGATCCACGCGGCGGACAGCGTGACACTGCTGCTACCGCTCTGGAGGAAAGCGCAAGTGCATGCCCGCATTCGAGACGAGGACTGTCTCCCCTGGGGAGACTCCAGAAGTACCCCAGGATCCATGTCAGCACTGGAGAGGAATCCTCAGGTTCCGGCCCCGACTCCACACAAGGTCTTAGGCCCCGGTATCGACGGGAGAGGAATCCCGAGAGGCCCCCGAGGAACTCGCATGGGGACTGGCCTTTCCTGAGGCCTCCAGAGCGGGTCCCTGAGGTCCCCGTCGTAAGTCGAGAGCACCTGCCGCAACTCGAGAAAATCCAGGAGGTTTTGCCCTCCAGGCGAGATGAGGCCCATTTCCGCTGAGGCTTCTCGAGGCTAATCACATCTAACCACTGGAACTTCCAAAGTGTCCTTCACACCCTTGCTGAAACTCAAGCAGTTCCGCGACATTCCCGTCTCCACTCGAGAGGAAGCACGTGGGTTCCCGCACACATCCAGGGGAGCCCCGTTTCCGCCTCCTAGCTCGAGATGAGGGATCCTTTCCCTGTTTCGTAGGGAAAGAATTCCCGGCGGTCCCGTCGCATCTCAAGAGGAGGCGCTCTCCACAGGAAAGGCGAGAGGAACTCCAGGGTCGTGGCACCATTCCAAGAGACCCCCAGATGTGTCAGTCCATTCCAGAGGAACCTGTTTTCCCTGCACTGCCTTGACGTTCAAGCCGAGGATCGACTCCCACCACGTGTGCACGTGGGACAGCCCTGTGGAAAGCCTCGTGGGAAAGCCTCGTGGGAAAGACTCGAGGGAAAACCATAGATCCTTTGATCCACGCGGCGGACTGCGTGACACTGCTGCTACCGCTCTGGAGGAAAGCGCAAGTGCATGCCCGCATTCGAGACGAGGACTGACTCCCCTGGGGAGACTCCAGAAGTACCCCAAGGTCCATGTCATCACTGGAGAGGAATCCTCAGATTCCGGCCCCGACTCCACATAAGGTCTTAGGTCCCGGCATGGACGGGAGAAGAATCCCGAGAGGCCCCCGAGGAACTCGCATGGGGACTGGCCTTTCCTGAGGCCACCAGAGCGGGTCCCTGAGGTCCCCGTCATAAGTCGAGAGCACCTGCTGCAACTCGAGAAAATCCAGGAGGTTTTGCCCTCCAGGCGAGATGAGGCCCATTTCCGCTGAGGCTTCTCGAGGCTAATCACATCTAACCACTGGAACATCCAAAGGGTCCTTCTCACCCTTGCTGCAACTCAAGAAGTTCCCCGACATACCCGTCTCCACTCGAGAGGAAGCACGAGGGTCCCGCACACATCCAGGTGAGCCCCGTTTCCGCCTCCTAGCTCGAGATGAGGGTTCCTTTCCCTGTTTCGTTGGGAAAGAATTCCCGACGTCCCGTCGCATCTCAAGAGGAGGCGCTCTCCACAGGAAAGGCGAGAGGAACTCCAGGGTCGTGCCACCATTGCAAGAGTCCCCCAGATGTGTCAGTCCATTCCAGAGGAACCTGTTTTCCCTGCACTTCCTTGACGTTCAAGCCGAGGATCGACTCCCACCACGTGTGCATGTGGGACAGCCCTGTGGGAAAGCCTGGTGGGAAAGCCTCTTGGGAAAGACTCGAGGGAAAACCATAGATCCTTTGATCCACGCGGCGGACTGCGTGACACTGCTGCTACCGCTCTGGAGGAAAGCGCAAGTGCATGCCCGCGTTCGAGACGAGGACTGACTCCCCTGGGGAGACTCCAGAAGTACCCCAAGGTCCATGTAAGAACTGGAGAGGAATCCTCAGGTTCCGGCCCCGACTCCACACAAGGTCTTAGGCCCCGGCATCGACGGGAGAGGAATCCCGAGAGGCCCCCGAGGAACTCGCATGTGGACTGGCCTTTCCTGAGGCCACCAGAGCGGGTCCCTGAGGTCCCCGTCGTAAGTCGAGAGCACCTGCTACAACTCGAGAAAATCCAGGAGGTTTTGCCCTCCAGGCGAGATGAGGCCCATTTCCGCTGAGGCTTCTCGAGGCCAATCACATGTAACCACTCGAAATTCCAAAGGGTCCTTCACACCCTTGCTGTAACTCAACCAGTTCCGCGACATACCCATCTCCACTCTAGAGGAAGCACTTGGGGTCCCGCACACATCCAGGGGAGCCCCGTTTCCGCCTCCTAGCTCGAGATGAGGGATCCTTTCCCTGTTTAGTAGGGAAAGAATTCCCGGCGTACCCGTCACATCTCAAGAGGAGGCGCTCTCCACAGGTAAGGCGAGAGGAACTCCAGGGTCGTGGCACCATAGCAAGAGACCACCAGATGTGTCAGTCCATTCCAGAGGAACCTGTTTTCCCTGCACTGCCTTGACGTTCAAGCCGAGGATCCACTCCCACCACGTGTGCACGTGGGACAGCCCTGTGGGAAAGCCTCGTGGGAAAGCCTCGTGGGAAAGACTCGAGGGAAAACCATAGATCCTTTGATCTACGCGGCGGACTGGGTGACACTGCTGCTACCGCTCTGGAGGAAAGCGCAAGTGCATGCCCGCATTCGAGACGATGACTGACTCCCCTGGGGAGACTCCAGAAGTACCCCAAGATCCATGTCAGCACTGGAGAGGAATCCTCAGGTTCCGGCCCCGACTCCACACAAGGTCTTAGGCCCCGGCATCCACGGGAGAGGAATCCCGAGAGGCCCCCGAGGAACTCGCATGGGGACTGGCATTTCCTGAGGCCACCAGAGCGGGTCCCTGAGGTCCCCGTCGTAAGTCGAGAGCACCTGTCGCAACTCGAGAAAATCCAGGAGGTTTTGCCCTCCAGCCGAGATGAGGCCCAATTCGCTGAGGCTTCTCGAGGCTAATCACATCTAACCACTGGAACTTTCAAAGGGTCCTTCACACCCTTGCTGCAACTCAAGAAGTTCCCCGACATATCCGTCTCCACTCGAGAGGAAGCACGAGGGTCCCGCACACATCCACTGGAGCCCCGTTTCCGCCTCCTAGCTTGAGATGAGGGATCCTTTCCCTGTTTCGTAGGGAAAGAATTCCCGGCGTTCCCGTCGCATCTCAAGAGGAGGCGCTCTCCACAGGAAAGGGGAGAGGAACTCCAGGGTCGTGCCACCATTCCAAGAGTCCACCAGATGTGTCAGTCCATTCCAGAGGAACCTGCTTTCCCTGCACTGCCTTGATGTTCAAGCCGAGGATCGACTCCCACCACGTGTGAACGTGGGACAGCCATGTGGGAAAGCCTCGTGGGAAAGCCTCGTGGGAAAGACTCGAGGGAAAACCATAGATCCTTTGAGCCACGCGGCGGGCTGCGTGACACTGCTGCCACAGCTCTGGAGGAAAGCGCAAGTGCATGCCCGCATTCGAGACGAGGACTGACTCCCCTGGGGAGACTCCAGAAGTACCTCAAGATCCATGTCAGCACTGGAGAGGAATCCTCAGGTTCCGGCCTCGACTCCACACAAGGTCTTAGGCCCCGGCATCGACGGGAGAGGAATCCCGAGAGGCCCCCGAAGAACTCGCATGGGGACTGGCCTTCCTGAGGGCACCAGAGCGGGTCCCTGAGATCCCCATCGTAAGTCGAGAGCACCTGCCGCAACTCGAGAAAATCCAGGAGGTTTTGCCCTCCAGGCGAGATGAGGCCCATTTCCGCTGAGGCTTCTCGAGGCTAATCACATCTAACCACTGGAACATCCAAAGGGTCCTTCTCACCCTTGCTGCAACTCAAGAAGTTCCCCGACATACCCGTCTCCACTCGAGAGGAAGCACGAGGGTCAAGCACACATCCAGGGGAGCCCCGTTTCCGCCTCCTAGCTCGAGATGAGGGATCCTTTCCCTGTTTCGTAGGAAAAGAATTCCCGGCGTTCCCGTCGCATCTCAAGAGGAGGCGCTCTCCACAGGAAAGGCGAGAGGAACTCCAGGGTCGTGCCCCCATTGCAAGAGTCCCCCAGATGTGTCAGTCCATTCCAGAGGAACCTGTTTTCCCTGCACTTCCTTGACGTTCAAGCCGAGGATCGACTCCCACCACGTGTGCATGTGGGACAGCCCTGTGGGAAAGCCTGGTGGTAAAGCCTCGTGGGAAAGACTCGAGGGAAAACCATAGATCCTTTGATCCACGTGGCGGACTGCGTGACACTGCTGCTACCGCTCTGGAGGAAAGCGCAAGTGCATGCCCGCGTTCGAGACGAGGACTGACTCCCCTGGGGAGACTCCAGAAGTACCCCAAGGTCCATGTAAGAACTGGAGAGGAATCCTCAGGTTCCGGCCCCGACTCCACACAAGGTCTTAGGCCCCGGCATCGACGGGAGAGGAATCCCGAGAGGCCCCCGAGGAACTCGCATGTGGACTGGCCTTTCCTGAGGCCACCAGAGCGAGTCCCTGAGGTCCCCGTCGTAAGTCGAGAGCACCTGCCACAACGCGAGAAAATCCAGGAGGTTTTGCCCTCCAGGCGAGATGAGGCCCATTTCCGCTGAGGCTTCTCGAGGCCAATCACATGTAACCACTCGAAATTCCAAAGGGTCTTTCACACCCTTGCTGTAACTCAACCAGTTCCGCGACATACCCATCTCCACTCAAGAGGAAGCACTTGGGGTCCCGCACACATCCAGGGGAGCCCCGTTTCCGCCTCCTAGCTCGAGATGAGGGATCCTTTCCCTGTTTAGTAGGGAAAGAATTCCCGGCGGTCCCGTCGCATCTCAAGAGGAGGCGCTCTCCACAGGAAAGGCGAGAGGAACTCCAGGGTCGTGGCACCATTCCAAGAGACCCCCAGATGTGTCAGTCCATTCCAGAGGAACCTGTTTTCCCTGCACTGCCTTGACGTTCAAGCCGAGGATCGACTCCCACCACGTGTGCACGTGGGACAGCCCTGTGGAAAGCCTCGTGGGAAAGCCTCGTGGGAAAGACTCGAGGGAAAACCATAGATCCTTTGATCCACGCGGCGGATTGCGTGACACTGCTGCTACCGCTCTGGAGGAAAGCGCAAGTGCATGCCCGCATTCGAGACGAGGACTGACTCCCCTGGGGAGACTCCAGAAGTACCCCAAGATCCATGTCAGCACTGGAGAGGAATCCTCAGGTTTCGGCCCCGACTCCACACATGGTCTTAGTCCCCGGCATAGACGGGAGAGGAATCCCGAGAGGCCCCCGAGGAACTCGCATGGGGACTGGCCTTTTCTGCGGCCACCAGACCGGGTCCCTGAGGTCCCCGTCGTAAGTTGAGAGCACATGCCGCAAGTCGAGAATATCAGGAGGTTTTGCCCTCCAGGCGAGATGAGGCCCATTTCCGCTGAGGCTTCTCGAGGCTAATCACATCTAACCACTGGAACTTCCAAAGGGTCCTTCACACCCTTGCTGCAACTCAAGCAGTTCCGCGACATTCCCGTCTCCACTAGAGAGGAAGCACGTTGGGTCCCGCACACATCCAGGGGAGCCCCGTTTCCGCCTCCTAGTTCGAGATGAGGGACCTTTCCCTGTTTCGTAGGGAAAGAATTCCCGGCGTTCCCGTCGCATCTCAAGAGGAGGCGCTCTCCACAGTAAAGGCGAGAGGAACTTCAGGGTCGTGCCACCATTCCAAGAGTCCCCCAGATATGTCAGTCCATTCCAGAGGAACCTGTTTTCCCTGCACTGCCTTGACGTTCAAGCCGAGGATCGACTCCCACCACGTGTGCACGTGGGACAGCCTTGTGGGAAAGCCTCGTGGGAAAGCCTCGTGGGAAAGACTCGAGGGAAAACCATAGATCCTTTGATCTACGCGGCAGACTGAGTGACACGGCTGCTACCGCTCTGGAGGAAAGCGCAAGTGCATGCCCGCATTCGAGACGAGGACTGACTCCCCTGGGGAGACTCCAGAATTACCCCAAGGTCCATGTCAGCACTGGAGAGGAATCCTCAGATTCCGGCCCCGACTCCACATAAGGTCTTAGGCCCCGGCATCGATGGGAGATGAATCCCGAGAGGCCCCCGAGGAACTCGCATGGGGACTGGCCTTTCCTGAGGCCACCAGAGCGGGTCCCTGAGGTCCCCGTCATAAGTCGAGAGCACCTGCCGCAACTCGAGAAAATCCAGGAGGTTTTGCCCTCCAGGCGAGATGAGGCCCATTTCCGCTAAGGCTTCTCGAGGCTAATCACATCTAACCACTGGAACATCCAAAGGGTCCTTCTCACCCTTGCTGCAACTCAAGAAGTTCCCCGACATACCCGTCTCCACTCGAGAGGAAGCACGAGGGTCCCGCACACATCCAGGTGAGCCCCGTTTCCGCCTCCTAGCTCGAGATGAGGGTTCCTTTCCCTGTTTCGTAGGGAAAGAATTCCCGACGTCCCGTCGCATCTCAAGAGGAGGCGCTCTCCACAGGAAAGGCGAGAGGAACTCCAGGGTCGTGCCACCATTGCAAGAGTCCCCCAGATGTGTCAGTCCATTCCAGAGGAACCTGTTTTCCCTGCACTGCCTTGACGTTCAAGCCGAGGATCGACTCGCACCACGTGTGCACGTGGGACAGCCCTGTGGGAATGCCTCGTGGGTAAGCCTCGTGGGAAAGACTCTAGGGAAAACCATAGATCCTTTGATCCACGCGGCAGACTGCGTGACACTGCTGTTACCGCTCTGGGGGAAAGCGCAAGTGCATGCCCGCATTCGAGACTAGGACTGACACCCCTGGGGAGACTCCAGAAGTAGCCCAAGATCCATGTCAGCACTGGAGAGGAATCCTCAGGTTCCGGCCCCGACTCCACACAAGGTCTTAGGCCCCGGCATTGACAGGAGAGGAATCCCAAGAGGCCCCCGAGGAACTCGCATGGGGACTGGCCTTCCTGAGGGCACCAGAGCGGGTCCCTGAGATCCCCATCGTAAGTCGAGAGCACCTGCCGCAACTCGAGAAAATCCAGGAGGTTTTGCCCTCCAGGCGAGATGAGGCCCATTTCCGCTGAGGCTTCTCGAGGCTAATCACATCTAACCACTGGAACATCCAAAGGGTCCTTCTCACCCTTGCTGCAACTCAAGAAGTTCCCCGACATACCCGTCTCCACTCGAGAGGAAGCACGAGGGTCAAGCACACATCCAGGGGAGCCCCGTTTCCGCCTCCTAGCTCGAGATGAGGGATCCTTTCCCTGTTTCGTAGGAAAAGAATTCCCGGCGTTCCCGTCGCATCTCAAGAGGAGGCGCTCTCCACAGGAAAGGCGAGAGGAACTCCAGGGTCGTGCCACCATTGCAAGAGTCCCCCAGATGTGTCAGTCCATTCCAGAGGAACCTGTTTTCCCTGCACTTCCTTGACGTTCAAGCCGAGGATCGACTCCCACCACGTGTGCATGTGGGACAGCCCTGTGGGAAAGCCTGGTGGTAAAGCCTCGTGGGAAAGACTCGAGGGAAAACCATAGATCCTTTGATCCACGTGGCGGACTGCGTGACACTGCTGCTACCGCTCTGGAGGAAAGCGCAAGTGCATGCCCGCGTTCGAGACGAGGACTGACTCCCCTGGGGAGACTCCAGAAGTACCCCAAGGTCCATGTAAGAACTGGAGAGGAATCCTCAGGTTCCGGCCCCGACTCCACACAAGGTCTTAGGCCCCGGCATCGACGGGAGAGGAATCCCGAGAGGCCCCCGAGGAACTCGCATGTGGACTGGCCTTTCCTGAGGCCACCAGAGCGAGTCCCTGAGGTCCCCGTCGTAAGTCGAGAGCACCTGCCACAACTCGAGAAAATCCAGGAGGTTTTGCCCTCCAGGCGAGATGAGGCCCATTTCCGCTGAGGCTTCTCGAGGCCAATCACATGTAACCACTCGAAATTCCAAAGGGTCTTTCACACCCTTGCTGTAACTCAACCAGTTCCGCGACATACCCATCTCCACTCAAGAGGAAGCACTTGGGGTCCCGCACACATCCAGGGGAGCCCCGTTTCCGCCTCCTAGCTCGAGATGAGGGATCCTTTCCCTGTTTAGTAGGGAAAGAATTCCCGGCGGTCCCGTCGCATCTCAAGAGGAGGCGCTCTCCACAGGAAAGGCGAGAGGAACTCCAGGGTCGTGGCACCATTCCAAGAGACCCCCAGATGTGTCAGTCCATTCCAGAGGAACCTGTTTTCCCTGCACTGCCTTGACGTTCAAGCCGAGGATCGACTCCCACCACGTGTGCACGTGGGACAGCCCTGTGGAAAGCCTCGTGGGAAAGCCTCGTGGGAAAGACTCGAGGGAAAACCATAGATCCTTTGATCCACGCGGCGGATTGCGTGACACTGCTGCTACCGCTCTGGAGGAAAGCGCAAGTGCATGCCCGCATTCGAGACGAGGACTGACTCCCCTGGGGAGACTCCAGAAGTACCCCAAGATCCATGTCAGCACTGGAGAGGAATCCTCAGGTTTCGGCCCCGACTCCACACATGGTCTTAGTCCCCGGCATAGACGGGAGAGGAATCCCGAGAGGCCCCCGAGGAACTCGCATGGGGACTGGCCTTTTCTGCGGCCACCAGACCGGGTCCCTGAGGTCCCCGTCGTAAGTTGAGAGCACATGCCGCAAGTCGAGAATATCAGGAGGTTTTGCCCTCCAGGCGAGATGAGGCCCATTTCCGCTGAGGCTTCTCGAGGCTAATCACATCTAACCACTGGAACTTCCAAAGGGTCCTTCACACCCTTGCTGCAACTCAAGCAGTTCCGCGACATTCCCGTCTCCACTAGAGAGGAAGCACGTTGGGTCCCGCACACATCCAGGGGAGCCCCGTTTCCGCCTCCTAGTTCGAGATGAGGGACCTTTCCCTGTTTCGTAGGGAAAGAATTCCCGGCGTTCCCGTCGCATCTCAAGAGGAGGCGCTCTCCACAGTAAAGGCGAGAGGAACTTCAGGGTTGTGCCACCATTCCAAGAGTCCCCCAGATATGTCAGTCCATTCCAGAGGAACCTGTTTTCCCTGCACTGCCTTGACGTTCAAGCCGAGGATCGACTCCCACCACGTGTGCACGTGGGACAGCCTTGTGGGAAAGCCTCGTGGGAAAGCCTCGTGGGAAAGACTCGAGGGAAAACCATAGATCCTTTGATCTACGCGGCAGACTGAGTGACACGGCTGCTACCGCTCTGGAGGAAAGCGCAAGTGCATGCCCGCATTCGAGACGAGGACTGACTCCCCTGGGGAGACTCCAGAATTACCCCAAGGTCCATGTCAGCACTGGAGAGGAATCCTCAGATTCCGGCCCCGACTCCACATAAGGTCTTAGGCCCCGGCATCGATGGGAGATGAATCCCGAGAGGCCCCCGAGGAACTCGCATGGGGACTGGCCTTTCCTGAGGCCACCAGAGCGGGTCCCTGAGGTCCCCGTCATAAGTCGAGAGCACCTGCCGCAACTCGAGAAAATCCAGGAGGTTTTGCCCTCCAGGCGAGATGAGGCCCATTTCCGCTGAGGCTTCTCGAGGCTAATCACATCTAACCACTGGAACATCCAAAGGGTCCTTCTCACCCTTGCTGCAACTCAAGAAGTTCCCCGACATACCCGTCTCCACTCGAGAGGAAGCACGAGGGTCCCGCACACATCCAGGTGAGCCCCGTTTCCGCCTCCTAGCTCGAGATGAGGGTTCCTTTCCCTGTTTCGTAGGGAAAGAATTCCCGACGTCCCGTCGCATCTCAAGAGGAGGCGCTCTCCACAGGAAAGGCGAGAGGAACTCCAGGGTCGTGCCACCATTGCAAGAGTCCCCCAGATGTGTCAGTCCATTCCAGAGGAACCTGTTTTCCCTGCACTGCCTTGACGTTCAAGCCGAGGATCGACTCGCACCACGTGTGCACGTGGGACAGCCCTGTGGGAATGCCTCGTGGGTAAGCCTCGTGGGAAAGACTCTAGGGAAAACCATAGATCCTTTGATCCACGCGGCAGACTGCGTGACACTGCTGTTACCGCTCTGGGGGAAAGCGCAAGTGCATGCCCGCATTCGAGACTAGGACTGACACCCCTGGGGAGACTCCAGAAGTAGCCCAAGATCCATGTCAGCACTGGAGAGGAATCCTCAGGTTCCGGCCCCGACTCCACACAAGGTCTTAGGCCCCGGCATTGACAGGAGAGGAATCCCAAGAGGCCCCCGAGGAACTCGCATGGGGACTGGCCTTCCTGAGGGCACCAGAGCGGGTCCCTGAGATCCCCATCGTAAGTCGAGAGCACCTGCCGCAACTCGAGAAAATCCAGGAGGTTTTGCCCTCCAGGCGAGATGAGGCCCATTTCCGCTGAGGCTTCTCGAAGCTAATCACATCTAACCACTGGAACATCCAAAGGGTCCTTCTCACCCTTGCTGCAACTCAAGAAGTTCCCCGACATACCCGTCTCCACTCGAGAGGAAGCACGAGGGTCAAGCACACATCCAGGGGAGCCCCGTTTCCGCCTCCTAGCTCGAGATGAGGGATCCTTTCCCTGTTTCGTAGGAAAAGAATTCCCGGCGTTCCCGTCGCATCTCAAGAGGAGGCGCTCTCCACAGGAAAGGCGAGAGGAACTCCAGGGTCGTGCCACCATTGCAAGAGTCCCCCAGATGTGTCAGTCCATTCCAGAGGAACCTGTTTTCCCTGCACTTCCTTGACGTTCAAGCCGAGGATCGACTCCCACCACGTGTGCATGTGGGACAGCCCTGTGGGAAAGCCTGGTGGTAAAGCCTCGTGGGAAAGACTCGAGGGAAAACCATAGATCCTTTGATCCACGTGGCGGACTGCGTGACACTGCTGCTACCGCTCTGGAGGAAAGCGCAAGTGCATGCCCGCGTTCGAGACGAGGACTGACTCCCCTGGGGAGACTCCAGAAGTACCCCAAGGTCCATGTAAGAACTGGAGAGGAATCCTCAGGTTCCGGCCCCGACTCCACACAAGGTCTTAGGCCCCGGCATCGACGGGAGAGGAATCCCGAGAGGCCCCCGAGGAACTCGCATGTGGACTGGCCTTTCCTGAGGCCACCAGAGCGAGTCCCTGAGGTCCCCGTCGTAAGTCGAGAGCACCTGCCACAACTCGAGAAAATCCAGGAGGTTTTGCCCTCCAGGCGAGATGAGGCCCATTTCCGCTGAGGCTTCTCGAGGCCAATCATATGTAACCACTCGAAATTCCAAAGGGTCTTTCACACCCTTGCTGTAACTCAACCAGTTCCGCGACATACCCATCTCCACTCAAGAGGAAGCACTTGGGGTCCCGCACACATCCAGGGGAGCCCCGTTTCCGCCTCCTAGCTCGAGATGAGGGATCCTTTCCCTGTTTAGTAGGGAAAGAATTCCCGGCGGTCCCGTCGCATCTCAAGAGGAGGCGCTCTCCACAGGAAAGGCGAGAGGAACTCCAGGGTCGTGGCACCATTCCAAGAGACCCCCAGATGTGTCAGTCCATTCCAGAGGAACCTGTTTTCCCTGCACTGCCTTGACGTTCAAGCCGAGGATCGACTCCCACCACGTGTGCACGTGGGACAGCCCTGTGGAAAGCCTCGTGGGAAAGCCTCGTGGGAAAGACTCGAGGGAAAACCATAGATCCTTTGATCCACGCGGCGGATTGCGTGACACTGCTGCTACCGCTCTGGAGGAAAGCGCAAGTGCATGCCCGCATTCGAGACGAGGACTGACTCCCCTGGGGAGACTCCAGAAGTACCCCAAGATCCATGTCAGCACTGGAGAGGAATCCTCAGGTTTCGGCCCCGACTCCACACATGGTCTTAGTCCCCGGCATAGACGGGAGAGGAATCCCGAGAGGCCCCCGAGGAACTCGCATGGGGACTGGCCTTTTCTGCGGCCACCAGACCGGGTCCCTGAGGTCCCCGTCGTAAGTTGAGAGCACATGCCGCAAGTCGAGAATATCAGGAGGTTTTGCCCTCCAGGCGAGATGAGGCCCATTTCCGCTGAGGCTTCTCGAGGCTAATCACATCTAACCACTGGAACTTCCAAAGGGTCCTTCACACCCTTGCTGCAACTCAAGCAGTTCCGCGACATTCCCGTCTCCACTAGAGAGGAAGCACGTTGGGTCCCGCACACATCCAGGGGAGCCCCGTTTCCGCCTCCTAGTTCGAGATGAGGGACCTTTCCCTGTTTCGTAGGGAAAGAATTCCCGGCGTTCCCGTCGCATCTCAAGAGGAGGCGCTCTCCACAGTAAAGGCGAGAGGAACTTCAGGGTCGTGCCACCATTCCAAGAGTCCCCCAGATATGTCAGTCCATTCCAGAGGAACCTGTTTTCCCTGCACTGCCTTGACGTTCAAGCCGAGGATCGACTCCCACCACGTGTGCACGTGGGACAGCCTTGTGGGAAAGCCTCGTGGGAAAGCCTCGTGGGAAAGACTCGAGGGAAAACCATAGATCCTTTGATCTACGCGGCAGACTGAGTGACACGGCTGCTACCGCTCTGGAGGAAAGCGCAAGTGCATGCCCGCATTCGAGACGAGGACTGACTCCCCTGGGGAGACTCCAGAATTACCCCAAGGTCCATGTCAGCACTGGAGAGGAATCCTCAGATTCCGGCCCCGACTCCACATAAGGTCTTAGGCCCCGGCATCGATGGGAGATGAATCCCGAGAGGCCCCCGAGGAACTCGCATGGGGACTGGCCTTTCCTGAGGCCACCAGAGCGGGTCCCTGAGGTCCCCGTCATAAGTCGAGAGCACCTGCCGCAACTCGAGAAAATCCAGGAGGTTTTGCCCTCCAGGCGAGATGAGGCCCATTTCCGCTGAGGCTTCTCGAGGCTAATCACATCTAACCACTGGAACATCCAAAGGGTCCTTCTCACCCTTGCTGCAACTCAAGAAGTTCCCCGACATACCCGTCTCCACTCGAGAGGAAGCACGAGGGTCCCGCACACATCCAGGTGAGCCCCGTTTCCGCCTCCTAGCTCGAGATGAGGGTTCCTTTCCCTGTTTCGTAGGGAAAGAATTCCCGACGTCCCGTCGCATCTCAAGAGGAGGCGCTCTCCACAGGAAAGGCGAGAGGAACTCCAGGGTCGTGCCACCATTGCAAGAGTCCCCCAGATGTGTCAGTCCATTCCAGAGGAACCTGTTTTCCCTGCACTGCCTTGACGTTCAAGCCGAGGATCGACTCGCACCACGTGTGCACGTGGGACAGCCCTGTGGGAATGCCTCGTGGGTAAGCCTCGTGGGAAAGACTCTAGGGAAAACCATAGATCCTTTGATCCACGCGGCAGACTGCGTGACACTGCTGTTACCGCTCTGGGGGAAAGCGCAAGTGCATGCCCGCATTCGAGACTAGGACTGACACCCCTGGGGAGACTCCAGAAGTAGCCCAAGATCCATGTCAGCACTGGAGAGGAATCCTCAGGTTCCGGCCCCGACTCCACACAAGGTCTTAGGCCCCGGCATTGACAGGAGAGGAATCCCAAGAGGCCCCCGAGGAACTCGCATGGGGACTGGCCTTCCTGAGGGCACCAGAGCGGGTCCCTGAGATCCCCATCGTAAGTCGAGAGCACCTGCCGCAACTCGAGAAAATCCAGGAGGTTTTGCCCTCCAGGCGAGATGAGGCCCATTTCCGCTGAGGCTTCTCGAAGCTAATCACATCTAACCACTGGAACATCCAAAGGGTCCTTCTCACCCTTGCTGCAACTCAAGAAGTTCCCCGACATACCCGTCTCCACTCGAGAGGAAGCACGAAGGTCAAGCACACATCCAGGGGAGCCCCGTTTCCGCCTCCTAGCTCGAGATGAGGGATCCTTTCCCTGTTTCGTAGGAAAAGAATTCCCGGCGTTCCCGTCGCATCTCAAGAGGAGGCGCTCTCCACAGGAAAGGCGAGAGGAACTCCAGGGTCGTGCCACCATTGCAAGAGTCCCCCAGATGTGTCAGTCCATTCCAGAGGAACCTGTTTTCCCTGCACTTCCTTGACGTTCAAGCCGAGGATCGACTCCCACCACGTGTGCATGTGGGACAGCCCTGTGGGAAAGCCTGGTGGTAAAGCCTCGTGGGAAAGACTCGAGGGAAAACCATAGATCCTTTGATCCACGTGGCGGACTGCGTGACACTGCTGCTACCGCTCTGGAGGAAAGCGCAAGTGCATGCCCGCGTTCGAGACGAGGACTGACTCCCCTGGGGAGACTCCAGAAGTACCCCAAGGTCCATGTAAGAACTGGAGAGGAATCCTCAGGTTCCGGCCCCGACTCCACACAAGGTCTTAGGCCCCGGCATCGACGGGAGAGGAATCCCGAGAGGCCCCCGAGGAACTCGCATGTGGACTGGCCTTTCCTGAGGCCACCAGAGCGAGTCCCTGAGGTCCCCGTCGTAAGTCGAGAGCACCTGCCACAACTCGAGAAAATCCAGGAGGTTTTGCCCTCCAGGCGAGATGAGGCCCATTTCCGCTGAGGCTTCTCGAGGCCAATCACATGTAACCACTCGAAATTCCAAAGGGTCTTTCACACCCTTGCTGTAACTCAACCAGTTCCGCGACATACCCATCTCCACTCAAGAGGAAGCACTTGGGGTCCCGCACACATCCAGGGGAGCCCCGTTTCCGCCTCCTAGCTCGAGATGAGGGATCCTTTCCCTGTTTAGTAGGGAAAGAATTCCCGGCGGTCCCGTCGCATCTCAAGAGGAGGCGCTCTCCACAGGAAAGGCGAGAGGAACTCCAGGGTCGTGGCACCATTCCAAGAGACCCCCAGATGTGTCAGTCCATTCCAGAGGAACCTGTTTTCCCTGCACTGCCTTGACGTTCAAGCCGAGGATCGACTCCCACCACGTGTGCACGTGGGACAGCCCTGTGGAAAGCCTCGTGGGAAAGCCTCGTGGGAAAGACTCGAGGGAAAACCATAGATCCTTTGATCCACGCGGCGGATTGCGTGACACTGCTGCTACCGCTCTGGAGGAAAGCGCAAGTGCATGCCCGCATTCGAGACGAGGACTGACTCCCCTGGGGAGACTCCAGAAGTACCCCAAGATCCATGTCAGCACTGGAGAGGAATCCTCAGGTTTCGGCCCCGACTCCACACATGGTCTTAGTCCCCGGCATAGACGGGAGAGGAATCCCGAGAGGCCCCCGAGGAACTCGCATGGGGACTGGCCTTTTCTGCGGCCACCAGACCGGGTCCCTGAGGTCCCCGTCGTAAGTTGAGAGCACATGCCGCAAGTCGAGAATATCAGGAGGTTTTGCCCTCCAGGCGAGATGAGGCCCATTTCCGCTGAGGCTTCTCGAGGCTAATCACATCTAACCACTGGAACTTCCAAAGGGTCCTTCACACCCTTGCTGCAACTCAAGCAGTTCCGCGACATTCCCGTCTCCACTAGAGAGGAAGCACGTTGGGTCCCGCACACATCCAGGGGAGCCCCGTTTCCGCCTCCTAGTTCGAGATGAGGGACCTTTCCCTGTTTCGTAGGGAAAGAATTCCCGGCGTTCCCGTCGCATCTCAAGAGGAGGCGCTCTCCACAGTAAAGGCGAGAGGAACTTCAGGGTCGTGCCACCATTCCAAGAGTCCCCCAGATATGTCAGTCCATTCCAGAGGAACCTGTTTTCCCTGCACTGCCTTGACGTTCAAGCCGAGGATCGACTCCCACCACGTGTGCACGTGGGACAGCCTTGTGGGAAAGCCTCGTGGGAAAGCCTCGTGGGAAAGACTCGAGGGAAAACCATAGATCCTTTGATCTACGCGGCAGACTGAGTGACACGGCTGCTACCGCTCTGGAGGAAAGCGCAAGTGCATGCCCGCATTCGAGACGAGGACTGACTCCCCTGGGGAGACTCCAGAATTACCCCAAGGTCCATGTCAGCACTGGAGAGGAATCCTCAGATTCCGGCCCCGACTCCACATAAGGTCTTAGGCCCCGGCATCGATGGGAGATGAATCCCGAGAGGCCCCCGAGGAACTCGCATGGGGACTGGCCTTTCCTGAGGCCACCAGAGCGGGTCCCTGAGGTCCCCGTCATAAGTCGAGAGCACCTGCCGCAACTCGAGAAAATCCAGGAGGTTTTGCCCTCCAGGCGAGATGAGGCCCATTTCCGCTGAGGCTTCTCGAGGCTAATCACATCTAACCACTGGAACATCCAAAGGGTCCTTCTCACCCTTGCTGCAACTCAAGAAGTTCCCCGACATACCCGTCTCCACTCGAGAGGAAGCACGAGGGTCCCGCACACATCCAGGTGAGCCCCGTTTCCGCCTCCTAGCTCGAGATGAGGGTTCCTTTCCCTGTTTCGTAGGGAAAGAATTCCCGACGTCCCGTCGCATCTCAAGAGGAGGCGCTCTCCACAGGAAAGGCGAGAGGAACTCCAGGGTCGTGCCACCATTGCAAGAGTCCCCCAGATGTGTCAGTCCATTCCAGAGGAACCTGTTTTCCCTGCACTGCCTTGACGTTCAAGCCGAGGATCGACTCGCACCACGTGTGCACGTGGGACAGCCCTGTGGGAATGCCTCGTGGGTAAGCCTCGTGGGAAAGACTCTAGGGAAAACCATAGATCCTTTGATCCACGCGGCAGACTGCGTGACACTGCTGTTACCGCTCTGGGGGAAAGCGCAAGTGCATGCCCGCATTCGAGACTAGGACTGACACCCCTGGGGAGACTCCAGAAGTAGCCCAAGATCCATGTCAGCACTGGAGAGGAATCCTCAGGTTCCGGCCCCGACTCCACACAAGGTCTTAGGCCCCGGCATTGACAGGAGAGGAATCCCAAGAGGCCCCCGAGGAACTCGCATGGGGACTGGCCTTCCTGAGGGCACCAGAGCGGGTCCCTGAGATCCCCATCGTAAGTCGAGAGCACCTGCCGCAACTCGAGAAAATCCAGGAGGTTTTGCCCTCCAGGCGAGATGAGGCCCATTTCCGCTGAGGCTTCTCGAAGCTAATCACATCTAACCACTGGAACATCCAAAGGGTCCTTCTCACCCTTGCTGCAACTCAAGAAGTTCCCCGACATACCCGTCTCCACTCGAGAGGAAGCACGAGGGTCAAGCACACATCCAGGGGAGCCCCGTTTCCGCCTCCTAGCTCGAGATGAGGGATCCTTTCCCTGTTTCGTAGGAAAAGAATTCCCGGCGTTCCCGTCGCATCTCAAGAGGAGGCGCTCTCCACAGGAAAGGCGAGAGGAACTCCAGGGTCGTGCCACCATTGCAAGAGTCCCCCAGATGTGTCAGTCCATTCCAGAGGAACCTGTTTTCCCTGCACTTCCTTGACGTTCAAGCCGAGGATCGACTCCCACCACGTGTGCATGTGGGACAGCCCTGTGGGAAAGCCTGGTGGTAAAGCCTCGTGGGAAAGACTCGAGGGAAAACAATAGATCCTTTGATCCACGTGGCGGACTGCGTGACACTGCTGCTACCGCTCTGGAGGAAAGCGCAAGTGCATGCCCGCGTTCGAGACGAGGACTGACTCCCCTGGGGAGACTCCAGAAGTACCCCAAGGTCCATGTAAGAACTGGAGAGGAATCCTCAGGTTCCGGCCCCGACTCCACACAAGGTCTTAGGCCCCGGCATCGACGGGAGAGGAATCCCGAGAGGCCCCCGAGGAACTCGCATGTGGACTGGCCTTTCCTGAGGCCACCAGAGCGAGTCCCTGAGGTCCCCGTCGTAAGTCGAGAGCACCTGCCACAACTCGAGAAAATCCAGGAGGTTTTGCCCTCCAGGCGAGATGAGGCCCATTTCCGCTGAGGCTTCTCGAGGCCAATCACATGTAACCACTCGAAATTCCAAAGGGTCTTTCACACCCTTGCTGTAACTCAACCAGTTCCGCGACATACCCATCTCCACTCAAGAGGAAGCACTTGGGGTCCCGCACACATCCAGGGGAGCCCCGTTTCCGCCTCCTAGCTCGAGATGAGGGATCCTTTCCCTGTTTAGTAGGGAAAGAATTCCCGGCGGTCCCGTCGCATCTCAAGAGGAGGCGCTCTCCACAGGAAAGGCGAGAGGAACTCCAGGGTCGTGGCACCATTCCAAGAGACCCCCAGATGTGTCAGTCCATTCCAGAGGAACCTGTTTTCCCTGCACTGCCTTGACGTTCAAGCCGAGGATCGACTCCCACCACGTGTGCACGTGGGACAGCCCTGTGGAAAGCCTCGTGGGAAAGCCTCGTGGGAAAGACTCGAGGGAAAACCATAGATCCTTTGATCCACGCGGCGGATTGCGTGACACTGCTGCTACCGCTCTGGAGGAAAGCGCAAGTGCATGCCCGCATTCGAGACGAGGACTGACTCCCCTGGGGAGACTCCAGAAGTACCCCAAGATCCATGTCAGCACTGGAGAGGAATCCTCAGGTTTCGGCCCCGACTCCACACATGGTCTTAGTCCCCGGCATAGACGGGAGAGGAATCCCGAGAGGCCCCCGAGGAACTCGCATGGGGACTGGCCTTTTCTGCGGCCACCAGACCGGGTCCCTGAGGTCCCCGTCGTAAGTTGAGAGCACATGCCGCAAGTCGAGAATATCAGGAGGTTTTGCCCTCCAGGCGAGATGAGGCCCATTTCCGCTGAGGCTTCTCGAGGCTAATCACATCTAACCACTGGAACTTCCAAAGGGTCCTTCACACCCTTGCTGCAACTCAAGCAGTTCCGCGACATTCCCGTCTCCACTAGAGAGGAAGCACGTTGGGTCCCGCACACATCCAGGGGAGCCCCGTTTCCGCCTCCTAGTTCGAGATGAGGGACCTTTCCCTGTTTCGTAGGGAAAGAATTCCCGGCGTTCCCGTCGCATCTCAAGAGGAGGCGCTCTCCACAGTAAAGGCGAGAGGAACTTCAGGGTCGTGCCACCATTCCAAGAGTCCCCCAGATATGTCAGTCCATTCCAGAGGAACCTGTTTTCCCTGCACTGCCTTGACGTTCAAGCCGAGGATCGACTCCCACCACGTGTGCACGTGGGACAGCCTTGTGGGAAAGCCTCGTGGGAAAGCCTCGTGGGAAAGACTCGAGGGAAAACCATAGATCCTTTGATCTACGCGGCAGACTGAGTGACACGGCTGCTACCGCTCTGGAGGAAAGCGCAAGTGCATGCCCGCATTCGAGACGAGGACTGACTCCCCTGGGGAGACTCCAGAATTACCCCAAGGTCCATGTCAGCACTGGAGAGGAATCCTCAGATTCCGGCCCCGACTCCACATAAGGTCTTAGGCCCCGGCATCGATGGGAGATGAATCCCGAGAGGCCCCCGAGGAACTCGCATGGGGACTGGCCTTTCCTGAGGCCACCAGAGCGGGTCCCTGAGGTCCCCGTCATAAGTCGAGAGCACCTGCCGCAACTCGAGAAAATCCAGGAGGTTTTGCCCTCCAGGCGAGATGAGGCCCATTTCCGCTGAGGCTTCTCGAGGCTAATCACATCTAACCACTGGAACATCCAAAGGGTCCTTCTCACCCTTGCTGCAACTCAAGAAGTTCCCCGACATACCCGTCTCCACTCGAGAGGAAGCACGAGGGTCCCGCACACATCCAGGTGAGCCCCGTTTCCGCCTCCTAGCTCGAGATGAGGGTTCCTTTCCCTGTTTCGTAGGGAAAGAATTCCCGACGTCCCGTCGCATCTCAAGAGGAGGCGCTCTCCACAGGAAAGGCGAGAGGAACTCCAGGGTCGTGCCACCATTGCAAGAGTCCCCCAGATGTGTCAGTCCATTCCAGAGGAACCTGTTTTCCCTGCACTGCCTTGACGTTCAAGCCGAGGATCGACTCGCACCACGTGTGCACGTGGGACAGCCCTGTGGGAATGCCTCGTGGGTAAGCCTCGTGGGAAAGACTCTAGGGAAAACCATAGATCCTTTGATCCACGCGGCAGACTGCGTGACACTGCTGTTACCGCTCTGGGGGAAAGCGCAAGTGCATGCCCGCATTCGAGACTAGGACTGACACCCCTGGGGAGACTCCAGAAGTAGCCCAAGATCCATGTCAGCACTGGAGAGGAATCCTCAGGTTCCGGCCCCGACTCCACACAAGGTCTTAGGCCCCGGCATTGACAGGAGAGGAATCCCAAGAGGCCCCCGAGGAACTCGCATGGGGACTGGCCTTCCTGAGGGCACCAGAGCGGGTCCCTGAGATCCCCATCGTAAGTCGAGAGCACCTGCCGCAACTCGAGAAAATCCAGGAGGTTTTGCCCTCCAGGCGAGATGAGGCCCATTTCCGCTGAGGCTTCTCGAAGCTAATCACATCTAACCACTGGAACATCCAAAGGGTCCTTCTCACCCTTGCTGCAACTCAAGAAGTTCCCCGACATACCCGTCTCCACTCGAGAGGAAGCACGAGGGTCAAGCACACATCCAGGGGAGCCCCGTTTCCGCCTCCTAGCTCGAGATGAGGGATCCTTTCCCTGTTTCGTAGGAAAAGAATTCCCGGCGTTCCCGTCGCATCTCAAGAGGAGGCGCTCTCCACAGGAAAGGCGAGAGGAACTCCAGGGTCGTGCCACCATTGCAAGAGTCCCCCAGATGTGTCAGTCCATTCCAGAGGAACCTGTTTTCCCTGCACTTCCTTGACGTTCAAGCCGAGGATCGACTCCCACCACGTGTGCATGTGGGACAGCCCTGTGGGAAAGCCTGGTGGTAAAGCCTCGTGGGAAAGACTCGAGGGAAAACCATAGATCCTTTGATCCACGTGGCGGACTGCGTGACACTGCTGCTACCGCTCTGGAGGAAAGCGCAAGTGCATGCCCGCGTTCGAGACGAGGACTGACTCCCCTGGGGAGACTCCAGAAGTACCCCAAGGTCCATGTAAGAACTGGAGAGGAATCCTCAGGTTCCGGCCCCGACTCCACACAAGGTCTTAGGCCCCGGCATCGACGGGAGAGGAATCCCGAGAGGCCCCCGAGGAACTCGCATGTGGACTGGCCTTTCCTGAGGCCACCAGAGCGAGTCCCTGAGGTCCCCGTCGTAAGTCGAGAGCACCTGCCACAACTCGAGAAAATCCAGGAGGTTTTGCCCTCCAGGCGAGATGAGGCCCATTTCCGCTGAGGCTTCTCGAGGCCAATCACATGTAACCACTCGAAATTCCAAAGGGTCTTTCACACCCTTGCTGTAACTCAACCAGTTCCGCGACATACCCATCTCCACTCAAGAGGAAGCACTTGGGGTCCCGCACACATCCAGGGGAGCCCCGTTTCCGCCTCCTAGCTCGAGATGAGGGATCCTTTCCCTGTTTAGTAGGGAAAGAATTCCCGGCGGTCCCGTCGCATCTCAAGAGGAGGCGCTCTCCACAGGAAAGGCGAGAGGAACTCCAGGGTCGTGGCACCATTCCAAGAGACCCCCAGATGTGTCAGTCCATTCCAGAGGAACCTGTTTTCCCTGCACTGCCTTGACGTTCAAGCCGAGGATCGACTCCCACCACGTGTGCACGTGGGACAGCCCTGTGGAAAGCCTCGTGGGAAAGCCTCGTGGGAAAGACTCGAGGGAAAACCATAGATCCTTTGATCCACGCGGCGGATTGCGTGACACTGCTGCTACCGCTCTGGAGGAAAGCGCAAGTGCATGCCCGCATTCGAGACGAGGACTGACTCCCCTGGGGAGACTCCAGAAGTACCCCAAGATCCATGTCAGCACTGGAGAGGAATCCTCAGGTTTCGGCCCCGACTCCACACATGGTCTTAGTCCCCGGCATAGACGGGAGAGGAATCCCGAGAGGCCCCCGAGGAACTCGCATGGGGACTGGCCTTTTCTGCGGCCACCAGACCGGGTCCCTGAGGTCCCCGTCGTAAGTTGAGAGCACATGCCGCAAGTCGAGAATATCAGGAGGTTTTGCCCTCCAGGCGAGATGAGGCCCATTTCCGCTGAGGCTTCTCGAGGCTAATCACATCTAACCACTGGAACTTCCAAAGGGTCCTTCACACCCTTGCTGCAACTCAAGCAGTTCCGCGACATTCCCGTCTCCACTAGAGAGGAAGCACGTTGGGTCCCGCACACATCCAGGGGAGCCCCGTTTCCGCCTCCTAGTTCGAGATGAGGGACCTTTCCCTGTTTCGTAGGGAAAGAATTCCCGGCGTTCCCGTCGCATCTCAAGAGGAGGCGCTCTCCACAGTAAAGGCGAGAGGAACTTCAGGGTCGTGCCACCATTCCAAGAGTCCCCCAGATATGTCAGTCCATTCCAGAGGAACCTGTTTTCCCTGCACTGCCTTGACGTTCAAGCCGAGGATCGACTCCCACCACGTGTGCACGTGGGACAGCCTTGTGGGAAAGCCTCGTGGGAAAGCCTCGTGGGAAAGACTCGAGGGAAAACCATAGATCCTTTGATCTACGCGGCAGACTGAGTGACACGGCTGCTACCGCTCTGGAGGAAAGCGCAAGTGCATGCCCGCATTCGAGACGAGGACTGACTCCCCTGGGGAGACTCCAGAATTACCCCAAGGTCCATGTCAGCACTGGAGAGGAATCCTCAGATTCCGGCCCCGACTCCACATAAGGTCTTAGGCCCCGGCATCGATGGGAGATGAATCCCGAGAGGCCCCCGAGGAACTCGCATGGGGACTGGCCTTTCCTGAGGCCACCAGAGCGGGTCCCTGAGGTCCCCGTCATAAGTCGAGAGCACCTGCCGCAACTCGAGAAAATCCAGGAGGTTTTGCCCTCCAGGCGAGATGAGGCCCATTTCCGCTGAGGCTTCTCGAGGCTAATCACATCTAACCACTGGAACATCCAAAGGGTCCTTCTCACCCTTGCTGCAACTCAAGAAGTTCCCCGACATACCCGTCTCCACTCGAGAGGAAGCACGAGGGTCCCGCACACATCCAGGTGAGCCCCGTTTCCGCCTCCTAGCTCGAGATGAGGGTTCCTTTCCCTGTTTCGTAGGGAAAGAATTCCCGACGTCCCGTCGCATCTCAAGAGGAGGCGCTCTCCACAGGAAAGGCGAGAGGAACTCCAGGGTCGTGCCACCATTGCAAGAGTCCCCCAGATGTGTCAGTCCATTCCAGAGGAACCTGTTTTCCCTGCACTGCCTTGACGTTCAAGCCGAGGATCGACTCGCACCACGTGTGCACGTGGGACAGCCCTGTGGGAATGCCTCGTGGGTAAGCCTCGTGGGAAAGACTCTAGGGAAAACCATAGATCCTTTGATCCACGCGGCAGACTGCGTGACACTGCTGTTACCGCTCTGGGGGAAAGCGCAAGTGCATGCCCGCATTCGAGACTAGGACTGACACCCCTGGGGAGACTCCAGAAGTAGCCCAAGATCCATGTCAGCACTGGAGAGGAATCCTCAGGTTCCGGCCCCGACTCCACACAAGGTCTTAGGCCCCGGCATTGACAGGAGAGGAATCCCAAGAGGCCCCCGAGGAACTCGCATGGGGACTGGCCTTTCCTGAGGCCACCAGAGCGGGTCCCTGAGGTCCCCGTCGTAAGTCGAGAGCACCTGCCGCAACTCGAGAAAATCCAGGAGGTTTTGCCCTCCAGGCGAGATGAGGCCCATTTCCGCTGAGGCTTCTCGAGGCTAATCACGTCTAACCACTGGAACTTCCTAAGGGTCTTTCACACCATTGCTGCAACTCAAGAAGTTCCCCGACATACCGGTCTACACTCGAGAGGAAGCACGTGGGGTCCCGCACACATCCAGGGGAGCCCCGTTTCCGCCTCCTAGCTCGAGATGAGGGATCCTTTCCCTGTTTCGTAGGGAAAGAATTCCCGGCGTTCCCGTCGCATCTCAAGAGGAGGCGCTCTCCACAGGAAAGGCGAGAGGAACTCCAGGATCGTGCCACCATTCCAAGAGTCCCCTAGATGTGTCAGTCCATTCCAGAGGAACCTGTTTTCCCTGCACTGCCTTGACGTTCAAGCCGAGGATCGAGTCCCACCACGTGTGCACGTGGGACAGCCCTGTGGGATAGCCCCGTGGGAAAGACTCGAGGGAAAACCATAGATCCTTTGATCCACGCGGCAGACTGAGTGACACGGCTGCTACCGCTCTGGAGGAAAGCGCAAGTGCATGCCCGCATTCGAGACGAGGACTGACTCCCCTGGGGAGACTCCAGAAGTAGCCAAAGATCCTTGTCAGCACTGGAGAGGAATCCTCAGGTTCCGGCCCCGACTCCACACAAAGTCTTGGCCCCGGCATCGACGGGAGAGGAATCCCGAGAGGCCCCCGAGGAACTCGCATGGGGACTGGCCTTTCCTGAGGCCACCAGAGCGGGTCCCTGTGGTCCCCGTCGTAAGTCGAGAGCACCTGCCGCAACTCGAGAAAATCCAGGAGGTTTTGCCCTCCAGGCGAGATGAGGTCCATTTCCGCTGAGGCTTCTCGAGGCTAATCACATCTAACCTCTGGAACTTCCAAAGGGTCCTTCACACCCTTACTGCAACTCAAGAAGTTCCCCGACATATCCGTCTCACTCGAGAGGAAGCACGTGGGGTCCCGCACACATCCAGGGGAGCCCCGAATTCTCCTCGTAGCTCGAGATGAGGGATCCTTTCCCTGTTTCGTAGGGAAAGAATTCCCGGCGTTCCCGTCGCATCTCAAGAGGAGGCGCTCTCAACAGGAAAGGGGAGAGGATCTCCAAGGTCCTGCCACCATTCCAAGAGACCCCCAGATGTGTCAGTCCATTACAGAGGAACCTCTTTTCCCTGCACTGCCTTGACGTTCAAGCCGAGGATCGACTCCCACCACGTGTGCATGTGGGACAGCCCTGTGGGAAAGCCTGGTGGGCAAGCCTCTTGGGAAAGACTCGAGGGAAAACCATAGATCCTTTGATCCACGCGGCGGACTGCGTGACACTGCTGCTACCGCTCTGGAGGAAAGCGCAAGTGCATGCCCGCGTTCGAGACGAGGACTGACTCCCCTAGGGAGACTCCAGAAGTACCCCAAGGTCCATGTAAGAACTGGAGAGGAATCCTCAGGTTCCGGCCCCGACTCCACACAAGGTCTTAGGCCCCGGCATCGACGGGAGAGGAATCCCGAGAGGCCCCCGAGGAACTCGCATGTGGACTGGCCTTTCCTGAGGCCACCAGAGCGGGTCCCTGAGGTCCCCGTCGTAAGTCGAGAGCACCTGCCACAACTCGAGAAAATCCAGGAGGTTTTGCCCTCAAGGCGAGATGAGGCCCATTTCCGCTGAGGCTTCTCGAGGCCAATCACATGTAACCACTCGAAATTCCAAAGGGTCCTTCACACCCTTGCTGTAACTCAACCAGTTCCACGACATACCCATCTCCACTCTAGAGGAAGCACGTGGGGTCCCGCACACATCCAGGGGAGCCCCGTTTCCGCCTCCTAGCTCGAGATGAGGGATCCTTTCCCTGTTTAGTAGGGAAAGAATTCCCGGCGGTCCCGTCGCATCTCAAGAGGAGGCGCTCTCCACAGGAAAGGCGAGAGGAACTCCAGGGTCGTGGCACCATTCCAAGAGACCCCCAGATGTGTCAGTCCATTCCAGAGGAACCTGTTTTCCCTGCACTGCCTTGACGTTCAAGCCGAGGATCGACTCCCACCACGTGTGCACGTGGGACAGCCCTGTGGAAAGCCTCGTGGGAAAGCCTCGTGGGAAAGACTCGAGGGAAAACCAAAGATCCTTTGATCCACGCGGCGGACTGCGTGACACTGCTGCTACCGCTCTGGAGGAAAGCGCAAGTGCATGCCCGCATTCGAGACGAGGACTGACTCCCCTGGGGAGACTCCAGAAGTACCCCAAGATCCATGTCAGCACTGGAGAGGAATCCTCAGGTTTCGGCCCCGACTCCACACATGGTCTTAGTCCCCGGCATCGACGGGAGAGGAATCCCGAGAGGCCCCCGAGGAACTCGCATGGGGACTGGCCTTTTCTGCGGCCACCAGAACGGGTCCCTGAGGTCCCCGTCGTAAGTTGAGAGCACATGCCGCAAGTCGAGAAAATCAGGAGGTTTTGCCCTCCAGGCGAGATGAGGCCCATTTCCGCTGAGGCTTCTCGAGGCCAATCACATCTAACCACTGGAACTTCCAAAGGGTCCTTCACACCCTTGCTGCAACTCAAGCAGTTCCGCGACATTCCCGTCTCCACTAGAGAGGAAGCACGTGGGGTCCCGCACACATCCAGGGGAGCCCCGTTTCCGCCTCCTAGTTCGAGATGAGGGACCTTTCCCTGTTTCGTAGGGAAAGAAATCCCGGCGTTCCCGTCGCATCTCAAGAGGAGGCGCTCTCCACAGTAAAGGCGAGAGGAACTTCAGGGTCGTGCCACCATTCCAAGAGTCCCCCAGATATGTCAGTCCATTCCAGAGGAACCTGTTTTCCCTGCACTGCCTTGACGTTCAAGCCGAGGATCGACTCCCACCACGTGTGCACGTGGGACAGCCTTGTGGGAAAGCCTCGTGGGAAAGCCTCGTGGGAAAGACTCGAGGGAAAACCATAGATCCTTTGATCCACGCGGCAGACTGAGTGACACGGCTGCTACCGCTCTGGAGGAAAGCGCAAGTGCATGCCCGCATTCGAGACGAGGACTGACTCCCCTGGGGAGACTCCAGAAGTACCCCAAGGTCCATGTCAGCACTGGAGAGGAATCCTCAGATTCCGGCCCCGACTCCACACAAGGTCTTAGGCCCCGGCATCGACGGGAGATGAATCCCGAGAGGCCCCCGAGGAACTCGCATGGGGACTGGCCTTTCCTGAGGCCACCAGAGCGGGTCCCTGAGGTCCCCGTCATAAGTCGAGAGCACCTGCTGCAACTCGAGAAAATCCAGGAGGTTTTGCCCTCCAGGCGAGATGAGGCCCATTTCCGCTGAGGCTTCTCGAGGCTAATCACATCTAACCACTGGAACATCCAAAGGGTCCTTCTAACCCTTGCTGCAACTCAAGAAGTTCCCCGACATACCCGTCTCCACTCGAGAGGAAGCACGAGGGTCCCGCACACATCCAGGTGAGCCCCGTTTCCGCCTCCTAGCTCGAGATGAGTGTTCCTTTCCCTGTTTCGTTGGGAAAGAATTCCCCACGTCCCGTCGCATCTCAAGAGGAGGCGCTCTCCACAGGAAGGGCGAGAGGAACTCCAGGGTCGTGCCACCATTGCAAGAGTCCCCCAGATGTGTCAGTCCATTCCAGAGGAACCTCTTTTCCCTGCACTGCCTTGACGTTCAAGCCGAGGATCGACTCCCACCACGTGTGCATGTGGGACAGCCCTGTGGGAAAGCCTGGTGGGAAAGCCTCTTGGGAAAGACTCGAGGGAAAACCATCGATCCTTTGATCCACGCGGCGGACTGCGTGACACTGCTGCTACCGCTCTGGAGGAAAGCGCAAGTGCATGCCCGCGTTCGAGACGAGGACTGACTCCCCTGGGGAGACTCCAGAAGTACCCCAAGGTCCATGTAAGAACTGGAGAGGAATCCTCAGGTTCCGGCCCCGACTCCACACAAGGTCTTAGGCCCCGGCATCGACGGGAGAGGAATCCCGAGAGGCCCCCGAGGAACTCGCATGTGGACTGGCCTTTCCTGAGGCCACCAGAGCGGGTCCCTGAGGTCCCCGTCGTAAGTCGAGAGCACCTGCCACAACTCGAGAAAATCCAGGAGGTTTTGCCCTCAAGGCGAGATGAGGCCCATTTCCGCTGAGGCTTCTCCAGGCCAATCACATGTAACCACTCGAAATTCCAAAGGGTCCTTCACACCCTTGCTGTAACTCAACCAGTTCCGCGACATACCCATCTCCACTCTAGAGGAAGCACGTGGGGTCCCGCACACATCCAGGGGAGCCCCGTTTCCGCCTCCTAGCTCGAGATGAGGGATCCTTTCCCCGTTTAGTAGGGAAAGAATTCCCGGCGGTCCCGTCAGATCTCAAGAGGAGGCGCTCTCCACAGGAAAGGCGAGAGGAACTCCAGGGTCGTGGCACCATTCCAAGAGACCCCCAGATGTGTCAGTCCATTCCAGAGGAACCTGTTTTCCCTGCACTGCCTTGACGTTCAAGCCGAGGATCGACTCCCACCACGTGTGCACGTGGGACAGCCCTGTGGAAAGCCTCGTGGGAAAGCCTCGTGGGAAAGACTCGAGGGAAAACCATAGATCCTTTGATCCACGCGGCGGACTGCGTGACACTGCTGCTACCGCTCTGGAGGAAAGCGCAAGTGCATGCCCGCATTCGAGACGAGGACTGACTCCCCTGGGGAGACTCCAGAAGTACCCCAAGATCCATGTCAGCACTGGAGAGGAATCCTCAGGTTTCGGCCCCGACTCCACACATGGTCTTAGTCCCCGGCATCGACGGGAGAGGAATCCCGAGAGGCCCCCGAGGAACTCGCATGGGGACTGGCCTTTTCTGCGGCCACCAGACCGGGTCCCTGAGGTCCCCGTCGTAAGTTGAGAGCACTTGCCGCAAGTCGAGAAAATCAGGAGGTTTTGCCCTCCAGGCGAGATGAGGCCCATTTCCGCTGAGGCTTCTCGAGGCTAATCACATCTAACCACTGGAACTTCCAAAGGGTCCTTCACACCCTTGCTGCAACTCAAGCAGTTCCGCGACATTCCCGTCTCCACTAGAGAGGAAGCACGTGGGGTCCCGCACACATCCAGGGGAGTCCCGTTTCCGCCTCCTAGTTCGAGATGAGGGACCTTTCCCTGTTTCGTAGGGAAAGAATTCCCGGCGTTCCCGTCGCATCTCAAGAGGAGGCGCTCTCCACAGTAAAGGCGAGAGGAACTTCAGGGTCGTGCCACCATTCCAAGAGTCCCCCAGATATATCAGTCCATTCCAGAGGAACCTGTTTTCCCTGCACTGCCTTGACGTTCAAGCCGAGGATCGACTCCCACCACGTGTGCACGTGGGACAGCCTCGTGGGAAAGCCTCGTGGGAAAGCCTCGTGGGAAAGACTCGAGGGAAAACCATAGATCCTTTGATCCACGCGGCAGACTGAGTGACACGGCTGCTACCGCTCTGGAGGAAAGCGCAAGTGCATGCCCGCATTCGAGACGAGGACTGACTCCCCTGGGGAGACTCCAGAAGTACCCCAAGGTCCATGTCAGCACTAGAGAGGAATCCTCAGATTCCGGCCCCGACTCCACATAAGGTCTTAGGCCCCGGCATCGACGGGAGATGAATCCCGAGAGGCCCCCGAGGAACTCGCATGGGGACTGGCCTTTCCTGAGGCCACCAGAGCGGGTCCCTGAGGTCCCCGTCATAAGTCGAGAGCACCTGCTGCAACTCGAGAAAATCCAGGAGGTTTTGCCCTCCAGGCGAGATGAGGCCCATTTCCGCTGAGGCTTCTCGAGGCTAATCACATCTAACCACTGGAACATCCAAAGGGTCCTTCTCACCCTTGCTGCAACTCAAGAAGTTCCCCGACATACCCGTCTCCACTCGAGAGGAAGCACGAGGGTCCCGCACACATCCAGGTGAGCCCCGTTTCCGCCTCCTAGCTCGAGATGAGGGTTCCTTTCCCTGTTTCGTAGGGAAAGAATTCCCGACGTCCCGTCGCATCTCAAGAGGAGGCGCTCTCCACAGGAAGGGCGAGAGGAACTCCAGGGTCGTGCCACCATTGCAAGAGTCCCCCAGATGTGTCAGTCCATTCCAGAGGAACCTGTTTTCCCTGCACTGCCTTGACGTTCAAGCCGAGGATCGACTCCCACCACGGGTGCACGTGGGACAGCCCTGTGGGAATGCCTCGTGGGTAAGCCTCGTGGGAAAGACTCGAGGGAAAACCATAGATCCTTTGATCCACGCGGCGGACTGCGTGACACTGCTGCTACCGCTCTGGGGGAAAGCGCAAGTGCATGCCCGCATTCGAGACGAGGACTGACACCCCTGGGGAGACTCCAGAAGTAGCCCAAGATCCATGTCAGCACTGGAGAGGAATCCTCAGGTTCCGGCCCCGACTCCACACAAGGTCTTAGGCCCCGGCATTGACAGGAGAGGAATCCCAAGAGGCCCCCGAGGAACTCGCATGGGGACTGGCCTTTCCTGAGGCCACCAGAGCGGGTCCCTGAGGTCCCCGTCGTAAGTCGAGAGCACCTGCCGCAACTCGAAAAAATCCAGGAGGTTTTGCCCTCCAGGCGAGATGAGGCCCATTTCCGCTGAGGCTTCTCGAGGCTAATCACGTCTAACCACTGGAACTTCCTAAGGGTCTTTCACACCCTTGCTGCAACTCAAGAAGTTCCCCGACATACCGGTCTACACTCGAGAGGAAGCACGTGGGGTCCCGCACACATCCAGGGGAGCCCCGTTTCCGCCTCCTAGCTCGAGATGAGGGATCCTTTCCCTGTTTCGTAGGGAAAGAATTCCCGGCGTTCCCGTCGCATCTCAAGAGGAGGCGCTCTCCACAGGAAAGGCGAGAGGAACTCCAGGATCGTGCCACCATTCCAAGAGTCCCCTAGATGTGTCAGTCCATTCCAGAGGAACCTGTTTTCCCTGCACTGCCTTGACGTTCAAGCCGAGGATCGAGTCCCACCACGTGTGCACGTGGGACAGCCCTGTGGGATAGCCTCGTGGGAAAGACTCGAGGGAAAACCATAGATCCTTTGATCCACGCGGCGGACTGCGTGACACTGCTGCTACCGCTCTGGAGGAAAGCGCAAGTGCATGCCCGCATTCGAGACGAGGACTGACTCCCCTGGGGAGACTCCAGAAGTACCCCAAGACCCATGTCAGCACTGGAGAGGAATCCTCAGGTTCCGGCCCCGACTCCACACAAGGTCTTAGGCCCCGGCATCGACGGGAGAGGAATCCAGAGAGGCCCCCGAGGAACTCGCATGGGGACTGGCCTTTCCTGAGGCCAACAGAGCGGGTCCCTGAAGTCCCAGTCGTAAGTCGAGAGCACCTGCCGCAACTCGAGAAAATCCAGGAGGTTTTGCCCTCCAGGCGAGATGAGGCCCATTTCCGCTGAGGCTTCTCGAGGCTAATCACATCTAACCACTGGAACTTCCAAAGGGACCTTCACACAATTGCTGCAACTCAAGAAGTTCCCCGACATACCCGTCTCCACTCGAGAGGAAGCACGTGGGGTCCCGCACACATCCAGGGGAGCCCCGTTTCCGCCTCCTAGCTCGAGATGAGGGATCCTTTCCCTGTTTCGTAGGGAAAGAATTCCCGACGTTCCCGTCGCATCTCAAGAGGAGGCGCTCTCCACAGGAAAGGCGAGAGGAACTCCAGGATCTTGCCACCATTCCAAGAGTCCCCCAGATGTGTCAGTCCATTTCAGAGGAACCTGTTTTCCCTGCACTGCCTTGACGTTCAAGCCGAGGATCGACTCCCACCACGTGTGCACGTGGGACAGCCCTGTGGGAAAGCCTCGTGGGAAAGCCTCGTGGGAAAGACTCGAGGGAAAACCATAGATCTTTGATCCACGCGGCGGACTGCGTGACACTGCTGCTACCGCTCTGGAGGAAAGCGCAAGTGCATGCCGCATTCGAGACGAGGACTGACTCCCCTGGGGAGACTCCAGAAGTACCCTAAGATCCATGTCAGCACTGGAGAGGAATCCTCAGGTTCCGGCCCCGACTCCACACAAGGTCTTAGGCCCCGGCATCGACGGGAGAGGAATCCCGAGAGGCCCCCGAGGAACTCTCATGCGGACTGGCCTTTCCTGAGGCCACCAGAGCGGGTCCCTGAGGTCCCCGTCGTAAGTCGAGAGCACCTGCCGCAACTCGAGAAAATCCAGAAGGTTTTGCCCTCCAGGCGAGATGAGGCCAATTTCCGCTGAGGCTTCTCGAGGCCAATCACATCTAACTACTGGAACTTCCAAAGGGTCCTTCACACCCTTGCTGCAACTCAAGCAGTTCCGCGACATTCCCGTCTCCACTAGAGAGGAAGCACGTGGGGTCCCGCACACATCCAGGGGAGCCCCGTTTCCGCCTCCTAGTTCGAGATGAGGGACCTTTCCCTGTTTCGTAGGGAAAGAATTCCCGGCGTTCCCGTCGCATCTCAAGAGTAGGCGCTCTCCACAGGAAAGGCGAGAGGAACTTCAGGGTCGTGCCACCATTCCAAGAGTCCCCCAGATATGTCAGTCCATTCCAGAGGAACCTGTTTTCCCTGCACTGCCTTGACTTTCAAGCCGAGGATCGACTCCCACCACGTGTGCACGTGGGACAGCCTTGTGGGAAAACCTCGTGGGATAGCCTCGTGGGAAAGACTCGAGGGAAAACCATAGATCCTTTGATCCACGCGGCAGACTGAGTGACACGGCTGCTACCGCTCTGGAGGAAAGTGCAAGTGCATGCCCGCATTCGAGACGAGGACTGACTCCCCTGGGGAGACTCCAGAAGTAGCCCAAAATCCTTGTCAGCACTGGAGAGGAATCCTCAGGTTCCGGCCCCGACTCCACACAAGGTCTTAGGCCCCGTCATCGACGGGAGAGGAATCCCGAGAGGCCCCCGAGGAACTCGCATGGGGACTGGCCTTTCCTGAGACCACCAGAGCGGGTCCCTGAGGTCCCCGTCGTAAGTCGAGAGCACCTGCCGCAACTCGAGAAAATCCAGGAGGTTTTGCCCTCCAGGCGAGATGAGGCCCATTTCCGCTGAGGCTTCTCGAGGCTAATCACATCTAACCTCTGGAACTTCCAAAGGGTCCTTCACACCCTAACTGCAACTCAAGAAGTTCCCCGACATATCCGTCTCACTCGAGAGGAAGCACGTGGGGTCCCGCACACATCCAGGGGAGCCCCGATTTCTCCTCGTAGCTCGAGATGAGGGATCCTTTCCCTGTTTCGTAGGGAAAGAATTCCCGGCGTTCCCGTCGCATCTCAAGAGGAGGCGCTCTCAACAGGAAAGGGGAGAGGATCTCCAGAGTCGTGCCACCATTCCAAGAGACCCCCAGATATGTCAGTCCATTACAGAGGAACCTCTTTTCCCTGCACTGCCTTGACTTTCAAGCCGAGGATCGACTCCCACCACGTGTGCATGTGGGACAGCCCTGTGGGAAAGCCTCGTGGGAAAGCCTCTTGGGAAAGACTCGAGGGAAAACCATAGATCCTTTGATCCACGCGGCGGACTGCGTGACACTGCTGCTACCACTCTGGAGGAAAGCGCAAGTGCATGCCCGCGTTCGAGACGAGGACTGTCTCCCCTGGGGAGACTCCAGAAGTACCCCAAGGTCCATGTCAGAACTGGAGAGGAATCCTCAGGTTCCGGCCCCGACTCCACACAAGGTCTTAGGCGGGAGAGGAATCCCGAGAGGCCCCCGAGGAACTCGCATGTGGACTGGCCTTTCCTGAGGCCACCAGAGCGGGTCCCTGAGGTCCCCGTCGTAAGTCGAGAGCACCTGACGCAACTCGTGAAAATCCAGGAGGTTTTGCCCTCAAGGCGAGATGAGGCCCATTTCCGCTGAGGCTTCTCGAGGCCAATCACATCTAACCACTCGAAATTCCAAAGGGTCCTTCACACCCTTGCTGTAACTCAAGCAGTTCCGCGACATACCCATCTCCACTCTAGAGGAAGCACGTGGGGTCCCGCACACATCCAGGGGAGCCCCGTTTCCGCCTCCTAGCTCGAGATGAGGGATCCTTTCCCTGTTTCGTAGGGAAAGAATTCCCGGCGGTCCCGTCGCATCTCAAGAGGAGGCGCTCTCCACAGGAAAGGCGAGAGGAACTCCAGGGTCGTGGCACCATTCCAAGAGACCCCCAGATGTGTCAGTCCATTCCAGAGGAACCTGTTTTCCCTGCACTGCCTTGACGTTCAAGCCGAGGATCGACTCCCACCACGTGTGCACGTGGGACAGCCCTGTGGAAAGCCTCGTGGGAAAGCCTCGTGGGAAAGACTCGAGGGAAAACCATAGATCCTTTGATCCACGCGGCGGACTGCGTGACACTGCTGCTACCGCTCTGGAGGAAAGCGCAAGTGCATGCCCGCATTCGAGACGAGGACTGACTCCCCTGGGGAGACTCCAGAAGTACCCCAAGGTCCATGTCATCACTGGAGAGGAATCCTCAGATTCCGGCCCCGACTCCACATAAGGTCTTAGGCCCCGGCATGGACGGGAGAAGAATCCCGAGAGGCCCCCGAGGAACTCGCATGGGGACTGGCCTTTCCTGAGGCCACCAGAGCGGGTCCCTGAGGTCCCCGTCATAAGTCGAGAGCACCTGCTGCAACTCGAGAAAATCCAGGAGGTTTTGCCCTCCAGGCGAGATGAGGCCCATTTCCGCTGAGGCTTCTCGAGGCTAATCACATCTAACCACTGGAACATCCAAAGGGTCCTTCTCACCCTTGCTGCAACTCAAGAAGTTCCCCGACATACCCGTCTCCACTCGAGAGGAAGCACGAGGGTCCCGCACACATCCAGGTGAGCCCCGTTTCCGCCTCCTAGCTCGAGATGAGGGTTCCTTTCCCTGTTTCGTTGGGAAAGAATTCCCGACGTCCCGTCGCATCTCAAGAGGAGGCGCTCTCCACAGGAAAGGCGAGAGGAACTCCAGGGTCGTGCCACCATTGCAAGAGTCCCCCAGATGTGTCAGTCCATTCCAGAGGAACCTGTTTTCCCTGCACTTCCTTGACGTTCAAGCCGAGGATCGACTCCCACCACGTGTGCATGTGGGACAGCCCTGTGGGAAAGCCTGGTGGTAAAGCCTCTTGGGAAAGACTCGAGGGAAAACCATAGATCCTTTGATCCACGTGGCGGACTGCGTGACACTGCTGCTACCGCTCTGGAGGAAAGCGCAAGTGCATGCCCGCGTTCGAGACGAGGACTGACTCCCCTGGGGAGACTCCAGAAGTACCCCAAGGTCCATGTAAGAACTGGAGAGGAATCCTCATGTTCCGGCCCCGACTCCACACAAGGTCTTAGGCCCCGGCATCGACGGGAGAGGAATCCCGAGAGGCCCCCGAGGAACTCGCATGTGGACTGGCCTTTCCTGAGGCCACCAGAGCGGGTCCCTGAGGTCCCCGTCGTAAGTCGAGAGCACCTGCCACAACTCGAGAATATCCAGGAGGTTTTGCCCTCCAGGCGAGATGAGGCCCATTTCCGCTGAGGCTTCTCGAGGCCAATCACATGTAACCACTCGAAATTCCAAAGGGTCCTTCACACCCTTGCTGTAACTCAACCAGTTCCGCGACATACCCATCTCCACTCTAGAGGAAGCACTTGGGGTCCCGCACACATCCAGGGGAGCCCCGTTTCCGCCTCCTAGCTCGAGATGAGGGATCCTTTCCCTGTTTAGTAGGGAAAGAATTCCCGGCGGTCCCGTCGCATCTCAAGAGGAGGCGCTCTCCACAGGAAAGGCGAGAGGAACTCCAGGGTCGTGGCACCATTCCAAGAGACCCCCAGATGTGTCAGTCCATTCCAGAGGAACCTGTTTTCCCTGCACTGCCTTGACGTTCAAGCCGAGGATCGACTCCCACCACGTGTGCACGTGGGACAGCCCTGTGGAAAGCCTCGTGGGAAAGCCTCGTGGGAAAGACTCGAGGGAAAACCATAGATCCTTTGATCCACGCGGCGGATTGCGTGACACTGCTGCTACCGCTCTGGAGGAAAGCGCAAGTGCATGCCCGCATTCGAGACGAGGACTGACTCCCCTGGGGAGACTCCAGAAGTACCCCAAGATCCATGTCAGCACTGGAGAGGAATCCTCAGGTTTCGGCCCCGACTCCACACATGGTCTTAGTCCCCGGCATAGACGGGAGAGGAATCCCGAGAGGCCCCCGAGGAACTCGCATGGGGACTGGCCTTTTCTGCGGCCACCAGACCGGGTCCCTGAGGTCCCCGTCGTAAGTTGAGAGCACATGCCGCAAGTCGAGAATATCAGGAGGTTTTGCCCTCCAGGCGAGATGAGGCCCATTTCCGCTGAGGCTTCTCGAGGCTAATCACATCTAACCACTGGAACTTCCAAAGGGTCCTTCACACCCTTGCTGCAACTCAAGCAGTTCCGCGACATTCCCGTCTCCACTAGAGAGGAAGCACGTGGGGTCCCGCACACATCCAGGGGAGCCCCGTTTCCGCCTCCTAGTTCGAGATGAGGGACCTTTCCCTGTTTCGTAGGGAAAGAAATCCCGGCGTTCCCGTCGCATCTCAAGAGGAGGCGCTCTCCACAGTAAAGGCGAGAGGAACTTCAGGGTCGTGCCACCATTCCAAGAGTCCCCCAGATATGTCAGTCCATTCCAGAGGAACCTGTTTTCCCTGCACTGCCTTGACGTTCAAGCCGAGGATCGACTCCCACCACGTGTGCACGTGGGACAGCCTTGTGGGAAAGCCTCGTGGGAAAGCCTCGTGGGAAAGACTCGAGGGAAAACCATAGATCCTTTGATCCACGCGGCAGACTGAGTGACACGGCTGCTACCGCTCTGGAGGAAAGCGCAAGTGCATGCCCGCATTCGAGACGAGGACTGACTCCCCTGGGGAGACTCCAGAAGTACCCCAAGGTCCATGTCAGCACTGGAGAGGAATCCTCAGATTCCGGCCCCGACTCCACACAAGGTCTTAGGCCCCGGCATCGACGGGAGATGAATCCCGAGAGGCCCCCGAGGAACTCGCATGGGGACTGGCCTTTCCTGAGGCCACCAGAGCGGGTCCCTGAGGTCCCCGTTATAAGTCGAGAGCACCTGCTGCAACTCGAGAAAATCCAGGAGGTTTTGCCCTCCAGGCGAGATGAGGCCCATTTCCGCTGAGGCTTCTCGAGGCTAATCACATCTAACCACTGGAACATCCAAAGGGTCCTTCTAACCCTTGCTGCAACTCAAGAAGTTCCCCGACATACCCGTCTCCACTCGAGAGGAAGCACGAGGGTCCCGCACACATCCAGGTGAGCCCCGTTTCCGCCTCCTAGCTCGAGATGAGTGTTCCTTTCCCTGTTTCGTTGGGAAAGAATTCCCCACGTCCCGTCGCATCTCAAGAGGAGGCGCTCTCCACAGGAAGGGCGAGAGGAACTCCAGGGTCGTGCCACCATTGCAAGAGTCCCCCAGATGTGTCAGTCCATTCCAGAGGAACCTCTTTTCCCTGCACTGCCTTGACGTTCAAGCCGAGGATCGACTCCCACCACGTGTGCATGTGGGACAGCCCTGTGGGAAAGCCTGGTGGGAAAGCCTCTTGGGAAAGACTCGAGGGAAAACCATCGATCCTTTGATCCACGCGGCGGACTGCGTGACACTGCTGCTACCGCTCTGGAGGAAAGCGCAAGTGCATGCCCGCGTTCGAGACGAGGACTGACTCCCCTGGGGAGACTCCAGAAGTACCCCAAGGTCCATGTAAGAACTGGAGAGGAATCCTCAGGTTCCGGCCCCGACTCCACACAAGGTCTTAGGCCCCGGCATCGAAGGGAGAGGAATCCCGAGAGGCCCCCGAGGAACTCGCATGTGGACTGGCCTTTCCTGAGGCCACCAGAGCGGGTCCCTGAGGTCCCCGTCGTAAGTCGAGAGCACCTGCCACAACTCGAGAAAATCCAGGAGGTTTTGCCCTCAAGGCGAGATGAGGCCCATTTCCGCTGAGGCTTCTCCAGGCCAATCACATGTAACCACTCGAAATTCCAAAGGGTCCTTCACACCCTTGCTGTAACTCAACCAGTTCCGCGACATACCCATCTCCACTCTAGAGGAAGCACGTGGGGTCCCGCACACATCCAGGGGAGCCCCGTTTCCGCCTCCTAGCTCGAGATGAGGGATCCTTTCCCCGTTTAGTAGGGAAAGAATTCCCGGCGGTCCCGTCACATCTCAAGAGGAGGCGCTCTCCACAGGAAAGGCGAGAGGAACTCCAGGGTCGTGGCACCATTCCAAGAGACCCCCAGATGTGTCAGTCCATTCCAGAGGAACCTGTTTTCCCTGCACTGCCTTGACGTTCAAGCCGAGGATCGACTCCCACCACGTGTGCACGTGGGACAGCCCTGTGGAAAGCCTCGTGGGAAAGCCTCGTGGGAAAGACTCGAGGGAAAACCATAGATCCTTTGATCCACGCGGCGGACTGCGTGACACTGCTGCTACCGCTCTGGAGGAAAGCGCAAGTGCATGCCCGCATTCGAGACGAGGACTGACTCCCCTGGGGAGACTCCAGAAGTACCCCAAGATCCATGTCAGCACTGGAGAGAAATCCTCAGGTTTCGGCCCCGACTCCACACATGGTCTTAGTCCCCGGCATCGACGGGAGAGGAATCCCGAGAGGCCCCCGAGGAACTCGCATGGGGACTGGCCTTTTCTGCGGCCACCAGACCGGGTCCCTGAGGTCCCCGTCGTAAGTTGAGAGCACTTGCCGCAAGTCGAGAAAATCAGGAGGTTTTGCCCTCCAGGCGAGATGAGGCCCATTTCCGCTGAGGCTTCTCGAGGCTAATCACATCTAACCACTGGAACTTCCAAAGGGTCCTTCACACCCTTGCTGCAACTCAAGCAGTTCCGCGACATTCCCGTCTCCACTAGAGAGGAAGCACGTGGGGTCCCGCACACATCCAGGGGAGCCCCGTTTCCGCCTCCTAGTTCGAGATGAGGGACCTTTCCCTGTTTCGTAGGGAAAGAATTCCCGGCGTTCCCGTCGCATCTCAAGAGGAGGCGCTCTCCACAGTAAAGGCGAGAGGAACTTCAGGGTCGTGCCACCATTCCAAGAGTCCCCCAGATATGTCAGTCCATTCCAGAGGAACCTGATTTCCCTGCACTGCCTTGCCGTTCAAGCCGAGGATCGACTCCCACCACGTGTGCACGTGGGACAGCCTCGTGGGAAAGCCTCGTGGGAAAGCCTCGTGGGAAAGACTCGAGGGAAAACCATAGATCCTTTGATCCACGAGGCAGACTGAGTGACACGGCTGCTACCGCTCTGGAGGAAAGCGCAAGTGCATGCCCGCATTCGAGACGAGGACTGACTCCCCTGGGGAGACTCCAGAAGTACCCCAAGGTCCATGTAAGAACTGGAGAGGAATCCTCAGGTTCCGGCCCCGACTCCACACAAGGTCTTAGGCCCCGGCATCGACGGGAGAGGAATCCCGAGAGGCCCCCGAGGAACTCGCATGTGGACTGGCCTTTCCTGAGGCCACCAGAGCGGGTCCCTGAGGTCCCCGTCGTAAGTCGAGAGCACCTGCCACAACTCGAGAAAATCCAGGAGGTTTTGCCCTCAAGGCGAGATGAGGCCCATTTCCGCTGAGGCTTCTCCAGGCCAATCACATGTAACCACTCGAAATTCCAAAGGGTCCTTCACATCCTTGCTGTAACTCAACCAGTTCCGCGACATACCCATCTCCACTCTAGAGGAAGCACGTGGGGTCCCGCACACATCCAGGGGAGCCCCGTTTCCGCCTCCTAGCTCGAGATGAGGGATCCTTTCCCCGTTTAGTAGGGAAAGAATTCCCGGCGGTCCCGTCACATCTCAAGAGGAGGCGCTCTCCACAGGAAAGGCGAGAGGAACTCCAGGGTCGTGGCACCATTCCAAGAGACCCCCAGATGTGTCAGTCCATTCCAGAGGAACCTGTTTTCCCTGCACTGCCTTGACGTTCAAGCCGAGGATCGACTCCCACCACGTGTGCACGTGGGACAGCCCTGTGGAAAGCCTCGTGGGAAAGCCTCGTGGGAAAGACTCGAGGGAAAACCATAGATCCTTTGATCCACGCGGCGGACTGCGTGACACTGCTGCTACCGCTCTGGAGGAAAGCGCAAGTGCATGCCCGCATTCGAGACGAGGACTGACTCCCCTGGGGAGACTCCAGAAGTACCCCAAGATCCATGTCAGCACTGGAGAGGAATCCTCAGGTTTCGGCCCCGACTCCACACATGGTCTTAGTCCCCGGCATCGACGGGAGAGGAATCCCGAGAGGCCCCCGAGGAACTCGCATGGGGACTGGCCTTTTCTGCGGCCACCAGACCGGGTCCCTGAGGTCCCCGTCGTAAGTTGAGAGCACTTGCCGCAAGTCGAGAAAATCAGGAGGTTTTGCCCTCCAGGCGAGATGAGGCCCATTTCCGCTGAGGCTTCTCGAGGCTAATCACATCTAACCACTGGAACTTCCAAAGGGTCCTTCACACCCTTGCTGCAACTCAAGCAGTTCCGCGACATTCCCGTCTCCACTAGAGAGGAAGCACGTGGGGTCCCGCACACATCCAGGGGAGCCCCGTTTCCGCCTCCTAGTTCGAGATGAGGGACCTTTCCCTGTTTCGTAGGGAAAGAATTCCCGGCGTTCCCGTCGCATCTCAAGAGGAGGCGCTCTCCACAGTAAAGGCGAGAGGAACTTCAGGGTCGTGCCACCATTCCAAGAGTCCCCCAGATATGTCAGTCCATTCCAGAGGAACCTGTTTTCCCTGCACTGCCTTGACGTTCAAGCCGAGGATCGACTCCCACCACGTGTGCACGTGGGACAGCCTCGTGGGAAAGCCTCGTGGGAAAGCCTCGTGGGAAAGACTCGAGGGAAAACCATAGATCCTTTGATCCACGCGGCAGACTGAGTGACACGGCTGCTACCGCTCTGGAGGAAAGCGCAAGTGCATGCCCGCATTCGAGACGAGGACTGACTCCCCTGGGGAGACTCCAGAAGTACCCCAAGGTCCATGTCAGCACTGGAGAGGAATCCTCAGATTCCGGCCCCGACTCCACATAAGGTCTTAGGCCCCGGCATCGACGGGAGATGAATCCCGAGAGGCCCCCGAGGAACTCGCATGGGGACTGGCCTTTCCTGAGGCCACCAGAGCGGGTCCCTGTGGTCCCCGTCATAAGTCGAGAGCACCTGCCGCAACTCGAGAAAATCCAGGAGGTTTTGCCCTCCAGGCGAGATGAGGCCCATTTCCGCTGAGGCTTCTCGAGGCTAATCACATCTAACCACTGGAACATCCAAAGGGTCCTTCTCACCCTTGCTGCAACTCAAGAAGTTCCCCGACATACCCGTCTCCACTCGAGAGGAAGCACGAGGGTCCCGCACACATCCAGGTGAGCCCCGTTTCCGCCTCCTAGCTCGAGATGAGGGTTCCTTTCCCTGTTTCGTAGGGAAAGAATTCCCGACGTCCCGTCGCATCTCAAGAGGAGGCGCTCTCCACAGGAAGGGCGAGAGGAACTCCAGGGTCGTGCCACCATTGCAAGAGTCCCCCAGATGTGTCAGTCCATTCCAGAGGAACCTGTTTTCCCTGCACTGCCTTGACGTTCAAGCCGAGGATCGACTCCCACCACGTGTGCACGTGGGACAGCCCTGTGGGAATGCCTCGTGGGTAAGCCTCGTGGGAAAGACTCGAGGGAAAACCATAGATCCTTTGATCCACGCGTCGGACTGCGTGACACTGCTGCTACCGCTCTGGGGGAAAGCGCAAGTGCATGCCCGCATTCGAGACGAGGACTGACACCCCTGGGGAGACTCCAGAAGTAGCCCAAGATCCATGTCAGCACTGGAGAGGAATCCTCAGGTTCCGGCCCCGACTCCACACAAGGTCTTAGGCCCCGGCATTGACAGGAGAGGAATCCCAAGAGGCCCCCGAGGAACTCGCATGGGGACTGGCCTTTCCTGAGGCCACCAGAGCGGGTCCCTGAGGTCCCCGTCGTAAGTCGAGAGCACCTGCCGCAACTCGAGAAAATCCAGGAGGTTTTGCCCTCCAGGCGAGATGAGGCCCATTTCCGCTGAGGCTTCTCGAGGCTAATCACGTCTAACCACTGGAACTTCCTAAGGGTCTTTCACACCATTGCTGCAACTCAAGAAGTTCCCCGACATACCGGTCTACACTCGAGAGGAAGCACGTGGGGTCCCGCACACATCCAGGGGAGCCCCGTTTCCGCCTCCTAGCTCGAGATGAGGGATCCTTTCCCTGTTTCGTAGGGAAAGAATTCCCGGCGTTCCCGTCGCATCTCAAGAGGAGGCGCTCTCCACAGGAAAGGCGAGAGGAACTCCAGGATCGTGCCACCATTCCAAGAGTCCCCTAGATGTGTCAGTCCATTCCAGAGGAACTTGTTTTCCCTGCACTGCCTTGACGTTCAAGCCGAGGATCGAGTCCCACCACGTGTGCACGTGGGACAGCCCTGTGGGATAGCCTCGTGGGAAAGACTCGAGGGAAAACCATAGATCCTTTGATCCACGCGGCGGACTGCGTGACACTGCTGCTACCGCTCTGGAGGAAAGCGCAAGTGCATGCCCGCATTCGAGACGAGGACTGACTCCCCTGGGGAGACTCCAGAAGTACCCCAAGACCCATGTCAGCACTGGAGAGGAATCCTCAGGTTCCGGCCCCGACTCCACACAAGGTCTTAGGCCCCGGCATCGACGGGAGAGGAATCCAGAGAGGCCCGCGAGGAACTCGCATGGGGACTGGCCTTTCCTGAGGCCAACAGAGCGGGTCCCTGAAGTCCCAGTCGTAAGTCGAGAGCACCTGCCGCAACTCGAGAAAATCCAGGAGGTTTTGCCCTCCAGGCGAGATGAGGCCCATTTCCGCTGAGGCTTCTCGAGGCTAATCACATCTAACCACTGGAACTTCCAAAGGGACCTTCACACAATTGCTGCAACTCAAGAAGTTCCCCGACATACCCGTCTCCACTCGAGAGGAAGCACGTGGGGTCCCGCACACATCCAGGGGAGCCCCGTTTCCGCCTCCTAGCTCGAGATGAGGGATCCTTTCCCTGTTTCGTAGGGAAAGAATTCCCGACGTTCCCGTCGCATCTCAAGAGGAGGCGCTCTCCACAGGAAAGGCGAGAGGAACTCCAGGATCTTGCCACCATTCCAAGAGTCCCCCAGATGTGTCAGTCCATTTCAGAGGAACCTGTTTTCCCTGCACTGCCTTGACGTTCAAGCCGAGGATCGACTCCCACCACGTGTGCACGTGGGACAGCCCTGTGGGAAAGCCTCGTGGGAAAGCCTCGTGGGAAAGACTCGAGGGAAAACCATAGATCTTTGATCCACGCGGCGGACTGCGTGACACTGCTGCTACCGCTCTGGAGGAAAGCGCAAGTGCATGTCGCATTCGAGACGAGGACTGACTCCCCTGGGGAGACTCCAGAAGTACCCTAAGATCCATGTCAGCACTGGAGAGGAATCCTCAGGTTCCGGCCCCGACTCCACACAAGGTCTTAGGCCCCGGCATCGACGGGAGAGGAATCCCGAGAGGCCCCCGAGGAACTCTCATGCGGACTGGCCTTTCCTGAGGCCACCAGAGCGGGTCCCTGAGGTCCCCGTCGTAAGTCGAGAGCACCTGCCGCAACTCGAGAAAATCCAGAAGGTTTTGCCCTCCAGGCGAGATGAGGCCAATTTCCGCTGAGGCTTCTCGAGGCCAATCACATCTAACTACTGGAACTTCCAAAGGGTCCTTCACACCCTTGCTGCAACTCAAGCAGTTCCGCGACATTCCCGTCTCCACTAGAGAGGAAGCACGTGGGGTCCCGCACACATCCAGGGGAGCCCCGTTTCCGCCTCCTAGTTCGAGATGAGGGACCTTTCCCTGTTTCGTAGGGAAAGAATTCCCGGCGTTCCCGTCGCATCTCAAGAGTAGGCGCTCTCCACAGGAAAGGCGAGAGGAACTTCAGGGTCGTGCCACCATTCCAAGAGTCCCCCAGATATGTCAGTCCATTCCAGAGGAACCTGTTTTCCCTGCACTGCCTTGACTTTCAAGCCGAGGATCGACTCCCACCACGTGTGCACGTGGGACAGCCTTGTGGGAAAACCTCGTGGGATAGCCTCGTGGGAAAGACTCGAGGGAAAACCATAGATCCTTTGATCCACGCGGCAGACTGAGTGACACGGCTGCTACCGCTCTGGAGGAAAGTGCAAGTGCATGCCCGCATTCGAGACGAGGACTGACTCCCCTGGGGAGACTCCAGAAGTAGCCCAAAATCCTTGTCAGCACTGGAGAGGAATCCTCAGGTTCCGGCCCCGACTCCACACAAGGTCTTAGGCCCCGTCATCGACGGGAGAGGAATCCCGAGAGGCCCCCGAGGAACTCGCATGGGGACTGGCCTTTCCTGAGGCCACCAGAGCGGGTCCCTGAGGTCCCCGTCGTAAGTCGAGAGCACCTGCCGCAACTCGAGAAAATCCAGGAGGTTTTGCCCTCCAGGCGAGATGAGGCCCATTTCCGCTGAGGCTTCTCGAGGCTAATCACATCTAACCTCTGGAACTTCCAAAGGGTCCTTCACACCCTAACTGCAACTCAAGAAGTTCCCCGACATATCCGTCTCACCCGAGAGGAAGCACGTGGGGTCCCGCACACATCCAGGGGAGCCCCGATTTCTCCTCGTAGCTCGAGATGAGGGATCCTTTCCCTGTTTCGTAGGGAAAGAATTCCCGGCGTTCCCGTCGCATCTCAAGAGGAGGCGCTCTCAACAGGAAAGGGGAGAGGATCTCCAGAGTCGTGCCACCATTCCAAGAGACCCCCAGATATGTCAGTCCATTACAGAGGAACCTCTTTTCCCTGCACTGCCTTGACTTTCAAGCCGAGGATCGACTCCCACCACGTGTGCATGTGGGACAGCCCTGTGGGAAAGCCTCGTGGGAAAGCCTCTTGGGAAAGACTCGAGGGAAAACCATAGATCCTTTGATCCACGCGGCGGACTGCGTGACACTGCTGCTACCACTCTGGAGGAAAGCGCAAGTGCATGCCCGCGTTCGAGACGAGGACTGTCTCCCCTGGGGAGACTCCAGAAGTACCCCAAGGTCCATGTCAGAACTGGAGAGGAATCCTCAGGTTCCGGCCCCGACTCCACACAAGGTCTTAGGCGGGAGAGGAATCCCGAGAGGCCCCCGAGGAACTCGCATGTGGACTGGCCTTTCCTGAGGCCACCAGAGCGGGTCCCTGAGGTCCCCGTCGTAAGTCGAGAGCACCTGACGCAACTCGTGAAAATCCAGGAGGTTTTGCCCTCAAGGCGAGATGAGGCCCATTTCCGCTGAGGCTTCTCGAGGCCAATCACATCTAACCACTCGAAATTCCAAAGGGTCCTTCACACCCTTGCTGTAACTCAAGCAGTTCCGCGACATACCCATCTCCACTCTAGAGGAAGCACGTGGGGTCCCGCACACATCCAGGGGAGCCCCGTTTCCGCCTCCTAGCTCGAGATGAGGGATCCTTTCCCTGTTTCGTAGGGAAAGAATTCCCGGCGGTCCCGTCGCATCTCAAGAGGAGGCGCTCTCCACAGGAAAGGCGAGAGGAACTCCAGGGTCGTGGCACCATTCCAAGAGACCCCCAGATGTGTCAGTCCATTCCAGAGGAACCTGTTTTCCCTGCACTGCCTTGACGTTCAAGCCGAGGATCGACTCCCACCACGTGTGCACGTGGGACAGCCCTGTGGAAAGCCTCGTGGGAAAGACTCGAGGGAAAACCATAGATCCTTTGATCCACGCGGCGGACTGCGTGACACTGCTGCTACCGCTCTGGAGGAAAGCGCAAGTGCATGCCCGCATTCGAGACGAGGACTGACTCCCCTGGGGAGACTCCAGAAGTACCCCAAGGTCCATGTCATCACTGGAGAGGAATCCTCAGATTCCGGCCCCGACTCCACATAAGGTCTTAGGCCCCGGCATGGACGGGAGAAGAATCCCGAGAGGCCCCCGAGGAACTCGCATGGGGACTGGCCTTTCCTGAGGCCACCAGAGCGGGTCCCTGAGGTCCCCGTCATAAGTCGAGAGCACCTGCTGCAACTCGAGAAAATCCAGGAGGTTTTGCCCTCCAGGCGAGATGAGGCCCATTTCCGCTGAGGCTTCTCGAGGCTAATCACATCTAACCACTGGAACATCCAAAGGGTCCTTCTCACCCTTGCTGCAACTCAAGAAGTTCCCCGACATACCCGTCTCCACTCGAGAGGAAGCACGAGGGTCCCGCACACATCCAGGTGAGCCCCGTTTCCGCCTCCTAGCTCGAGATGAGGGTTCCTTTCCCTGTTTCGTTGGGAAAGAATTCCCGACGTCCCGTCGCATCTCAAGAGGAGGCGCTCTCCACAGGAAAGGCGAGAGGAACTCCAGGGTCGTGCCACCATTGCAAGAGTCCCACAGATGTGTCAGTCCATTCCAGAGGAACCTGTTTTCCCTGCACTTCCTTGACGTTCAAGCCGAGGATCGACTCCCACCACGTGTGCATGTGGGACAGCCCTGTGGGAAAGCCTGGTGGTAAAGCCTCTTGGGAAAGACTCGAGGGAAAACCATAGATCCTTTGATCCACGCGGCGGACTGCGTGACACTGCTGCTACCGCTCTGGAGGAAAGCGCAAGTGCATGCCCGCGTTCGAGACGAGGACTGACTCCCCTGGGGAGACTCCAGAAGTACCCCAAGGTCCATGTAAGAACTGGAGAGGAATCCTCAGGTTCCGGCCCCGACTCCACACAAGGTCTTAGGCCCCGGCATCGACGGGAGAGGAATCCCGAGAGGCCCCCGAGGAACTCGCATGTGGACTGGCCTTTCCTGAGGCCACCAGAGCGGGTCCCTGAGGTCCCCGTCGTAAGTCGAGAGCACCTGCCACAACTCGAGATAATCCAGGAGGTTTTGCCCTCCAGGCGAGATGAGGCCCATTTCCGCTGAGGCTTCTCGAGGCCAATCACATGTAACCACTCGAAATTCCAAAGGGTCCTTCACACCCTTGCTGTAACTCAACCAGTTCCGCGACATACCCATCTCCACTCTAGAGGAAGCACTTGGGGTCCCGCACACATCCAGGGGAGCCCCGTTTCCGCCTCCTAGCTCGAGATGAGGGATCCTTTCCCTGTTTAGTAGGGAAAGAATTCCCGGCGGTCCCGTCGCATCTCAAGAGGAGGCGCTCTCCACAGGAAAGGCGAGAGGAACTCCAGGGTCGTGGCACCATTCCAAGAGACCCCCAGATGTGTCAGTCCATTCCAGAGGAACCTGTTTTCCCTGCACTGCCTTGACGTTCAAGCCGAGGATCGACTCCCACCACGTGTGCACGTGGGACAGCCCTGTGGAAAGCCTCGTGGGAAAGCCTCGTGGGAAAGACTCGAGGGAAAACCATAGATCCTTTGATCCACGCGGCGGATTGCGTGACACTGCTGCTACCGCTCTGGAGGAAAGCGCAAGTGCATGCCCGCATTCGAGACGAGGACTGACTCCCCTGGGGAGACTCCAGAAGTACCCCAAGATCCATGTCAGCACTGGAGAGGAATCCTCAGGTTTCGGCCCCGACTCCACACATGGTCTTAGTCCCCGGCATAGACGGGAGAGGAATCCCGAGAGGCCCCCGAGGAACTCGCATGGGGACTGGCCTTTTCTGCGGCCACCAGACCGGGTCCCTGAGGTCCCCGTCGTAAGTTGAGAGCACATGCCGCAACTCGAGAAAATCCAGGAGGTTTTGCCCTCCAGGCGAGATGAGGCCCATTTCCGCTGAGGCTTCTCGAGGCTAATCACATCTAACCACTGGAACATCCAAAGGGTCCTTCTCACCCTTGCTGCAACTCAAGAAGTTCCCCGACATACCCGTCTCCACTCGAGAGGAAGCACGAGGGTCCCGCACACATCCAGGTGAGCCCCGTTTCCGCCTCCTAGCTCGAGATGAGGGTTCCTTTCCCTGTTTCGTAGGGAAAGAATTCCCGACGTCCCGTCGCATCTCAAGAGGAGGCGCTCTCCACAGGAAAGGCGAGAGGAACTCCAGGGTCGTGCCACCATTGCAAGAGTCCCCCAGATGTGTCAGTCCATTCCAGAGGAACCTGTTTTCCCTGCACTGCCTTGACGTTCAAGCCGAGGATCGACTCGCACCACGTGTGCACGTGGGACAGCCCTGTGGGAATGCCTCGTGGGTAAGCCTCGTGGGAAAGACTCTAGGGAAAACCATAGATCCTTTGATCCACGCGGCGGACTGCGTGACACTGCTGTTACCGCTCTGGGGGAAAGCGCAAGTGCATGCCCGCATTCGAGACGAGGACTGACACCCCTGGGGAGACTCCAGAAGTAGCCCAAGATCCATGTCAGCACTGGAGAGGAATCCTCAGGTTCCGGTCCCGACTCCACACAAGGTCTTAGGCCCCGGCATTGACAGGAGAGGAATCCCAAGAGGCCCCCGAGGAACTCGCATGGGGACTGGCCTTTCCTGAGGCCACCAGAGCGGGTCCCTGAGGTCCCCGTCGTAAGTCGAGAGCACCTGCCGCAACTCGAGAAAATCCAGGAGGTTTTGCCCTCCAGGCGAGATGAGGCCCATTTCCGCTGAGGCTTCTCGAGGCTAATCACGTCTAACCACTGGAACTTCCTAAGGGTCTTTCACACCATTGCTGCAACTCAAGAAGTTCCCCGACATACCGGTCTACACTCGAGAGGAAGCACGTGGGGTCCCGCACACATCCAGGGGAGCCCCGTTTCCGCCTCCTAGCTCGAGATGAGGGATCATTTCCCTGTTTCGTAGGGAAAGAATTCCCGGCGTTCCCGTCGCATCTCAAGAGGAGGCGCTCTCCACAGGAAAGGCGAGAGGAACTCCAGGATCGTGCCACCATTCCAAGAGTCCCTTAGATGTGTCAGTCCATTCCAGAGGAACCTGTTTTCCCTGCACTGCCTTGACGTTCAAGCCGAGGATCGACTCCCACCACGTGTGCACGTGGGACAGCCCTGTGGGATAGCCCCGTGGGAAAGACTCGAGGGAAAACCATAGATCCTTTGATCCACGCGGCAGACTGAGTGACACGGCTGCTACCGCTCTGGAGGAAAGCGCAAGTGCATGCCCGCATTCGAGACGAGGACTGACTCCCCTGGGGAGACTCCAGAAGTAGCCAAAGATCCTTGTCAGCACTGGAGAGGAATCCTCAGGTTCCGGCCCCGACTCCACACAAAGTCTTGGCCCCGGCATCGACGGGAGAGGAATCCCGAGAGGCCCCCGAGGAACTCGCATGGGGACTGGCCTTTCCTGAGGCCACCAGAGCGGGTCCCTGTGGTCCCCGTCGTAAGTCGAGAGCACCTGCCGCAACTCGAGAAAATCCAGGAGGTTTTGCCCTCCAGGCGAGATGAGGTCCATTTCCGCTGAGGCTTCTCGAGGCTAATCACATCTAACCTCTGGAACTTCCAAAGGGTCCTTCACACCCTTACTGCAACTCAAGAAGTTCCCCGACATATCCGTCTCACTCGAGAGGAAGCACGTGGGGTCCCGCACACATCCAGGGGAGTCCCGAATTCTCCTCGTAGCTCGAGATGAGGGATCCTTTCCCTGTTTCGTAGGGAAAGAATTCCCGGCGTTCCCGTCGCATCTCAGGAGGAGGCGGTCTCAACAGGAAAGGGGAGAGGATCTCCAAGGTCCTGCCACCATTCCAAGAGACCCCCAGATGTGTCAGTCCATTACAGAGGAACCTCTTTTCCCTGCACTGCCTTGACGTTCAAGCCGAGGATCGACTCCCACCACGTGTGCATGTGGGACAGCCCTGTGGGAAAGCCTGGTGGGAAAGCCTCTTGGGAAAGACTCGAGGGAAAACCATAGATCCTTTGATCCACGCGGCGGACTGCGTGACACTGCTGCTACCGCTCTGGAGGAAAGCGCAAGTGCATGCCCGCGTTCGAGACGAGGACTGACTCCCCTAGGGAGACTCCAGAAGTACCCCAAGGTCCATGTAAGAACTGGAGAGGAATCCTCAGGTTCCGGCCCCGACTCCACACAAGGTCTTAGGCCCCGGCATCGACGGGAGAGGAATCCCGAGAGGCCCCCGAGGAACTCGCATGTGGACTGGCCTTTCCTGAGGCCACCAGAGCGGGTCCCTGAGGTCCCCGTCGTAAGTCGAGAGCACCTGCCACAACTCGAGAAAATCCAGGAGGTTTTGCCCTCAAGGCGAGATGAGGCCCATTTCCGCTGAGGCTTCTCGAGGCCAATCACATGTAACCACTCGAAATTCCAAAGGGTCCTTCACACCCTTGCTGTAACTCAACCAGTTCCACGACATACCCATCTCCACTCTAGAGGAAGCACGTGGGGTCCCGCACACATCCAGGGGAGCCCCGTTTCCGCCTCCTAGCTCGAGATGAGGGATCCTTTCCCTGTTTAGTAGGGAAAGAATTCCCGCCGGTCCCGTCGCATCTCAAGAGGAGGCGCTCTCCACAGGAAAGGCGAGAGGAACTCCAGGGTCGTGGCACCATTCCAAGAGACCCCCAGATGTGTCAGTCCATTCCAGAGGAACCTGTTTTCCCTGCACTGCCTTGACGTTCAAGCCGAGGATCGACTCCCACCACGTGTGCACGTGGGACAGCCCTGTGGAAAGCCTCGTGGGAAAGCCTCGTGGGAAAGACTCGAGGGAAAACCATAGATCCTTTGATCCACGCGGCGGACTGCGTGACACTGCTGCTACCGCTCTGGAGGAAAGCGCAAGTGCATGCCCGCATTCGAGACGAGGACTGACTCCCCTGGGGAGACTCCAGAAGTACCCCAAGATCCATGTCAGCACTGGAGAGAAATCCTCAGGTTTCGGCCCCGACTCCACACATGGTCTTAGTCCCCGGCATCGACGGGAGAGGAATCCCGAGAGGCCCCCGAGGAACTCGCATGGGGACTGGCCTTTTCTGCGGCCACCAGACCGGGTCCCTGAGGTCCCCGTCGTAAGTTGAGAGCACTTGCCGCAAGTCGAGAAAATCAGGAGGTTTTGCCCTCCAGGCGAGATGAGGCCCATTTCCGCTGAGGCTTCTCGAGGCTAATCACATCTAACCACTGGAACTTCCAAAGGGTCCTTCACACCCTTGCTGCAACTCAAGCAGTTCCGCGACATTCCCGTCTCCACTAGAGAGGAAGCACGTGGGGTCCCGCACACATCCAGGGGAGCCCCGTTTCCGCCTCCTAGTTCGAGATGAGGGACCTTTCCCTGTTTCGTAGGGAAAGAATTCCCGGCGTTCCCGTCGCATCTCAAGAGGAGGCGCTCTCCACAGTAAAGGCGAGAGGAACTTCAGGGTCGTGCCACCATTCCAAGAGTCCCCCAGATATGTCAGTCCATTCCAGAGGAACCTGATTTCCCTGCACTGCCTTGACGTTCAAGCCGAGGATCGACTCCCACCACGTGTGCACGTGGGACAGCCTCGTGGGAAAGCCTCGTGGGAAAGCCTCGTGGGAAAGACTCGAGGGAAAACCATAGATCCTTTGATCCACGCGGCAGACTGAGTGACACGGCTGCTACCGCTCTGGAGGAAAGCGCAAGTGCATGCCCGCATTCGAGACGAGGACTGACTCCCCTGGGGAGACTCCAGAAGTACCCCAAGGTCCATGTAAGAACTGGAGAGGAATCCTCAGGTTCCGGCCCCGACTCCACACAAGGTCTTAGGCCCCGGCATCGACGGGAGAGGAATCCCGAGAGGCCCCCGAGGAACTCGCATGTGGACTGGCCTTTCCTGAGGCCACCAGAGCGGGTCCCTGAGGTCCCCGTCGTAAGTCGAGAGCACCTGCCACAACTCGAGAAAATCCAGGAGGTTTTGCCCTCAAGGCGAGATGAGGCCCATTTCCGCTGAGGCTTCTCCAGGCCAATCACATGTAACCACTCGAAATTCCAAAGGGTCCTTCACACCCTTGCTGTAACTCAACCAGTTCCGCGACATACCCATCTCCACTCTAGAGGAAGCACGTGGGGTCCCGCACACATCCAGGGGAGCCCCGTTTCCGCCTCCTAGCTCGAGATGAGGGATCCTTTCCCCGTTTAGTAGGGAAAGAATTCCCGGCGGTCCCGTCACATCTCAAGAGGAGGCGCTCTCCACAGGAAAGGCGAGAGGAACTCCAGGGTCGTGGCACCATTCCAAGAGACCCCCAGATGTGTCAGTCCATTCCAGAGGAACCTGTTTTCCCTGCACTGCCTTGACGTTCAAGCCGAGGATCGACTCCCACCACGTGTGCACGTGGGACAGCCCTGTGGAAAGCCTCGTGGGAAAGCCTCGTGGGAAAGACTCGAGGGAAAACCATAGATCCTTTGATCCACGCGGCGGACTGCGTGACACTGCTGCTACCGCTCTGGAGGAAAGCGCAAGTGCATGCCCGCATTCGAGACGAGGACTGACTCCCCTGGGGAGACTCCAGAAGTACCCCAAGATCCATGTCAGCACTGGAGAGGAATCCTCAGGTTTCGGCCCCGACTCCACACATGGTCTTAGTCCCCGGCATCGACGGGAGAGGAATCCCGAGAGGCCCCCGAGGAACTCGCATGGGGACTGGCCTTTTCTGCGGCCACCAGACCGGGTCCCTGAGGTCCCCGTCGTAAGTTGAGAGCACTTGCCGCAAGTCGAGAAAATCAGGAGGTTTTGCCCTCCAGGCGAGATGAGGCCCATTTCCGCTGAGGCTTCTCGAGGCTAATCACATCTAACCACTGGAACTTCCAAAGGGTCCTTCACACCCTTGCTGCAACTCAAGCAGTTCCGCGACATTCCCGTCTCCACTAGAGAGGAAGCACGTGGGGTCCCGCACACATCCAGGGGAGCCCCGTTTCCGCCTCCTAGTTCGAGATGAGGGACCTTTCCCTGTTTCGTAGGGAAAGAATTCCCGGCGTTCCCGTCGCATCTCAAGAGGAGGCGCTCTCCACAGTAAAGGCGAGAGGAACTTCAGGGTCGTGCCACCATTCCAAGAGTCCCCCAGATATGTCAGTCCATTCCAGAGGAACCTGTTTTCCCTGCACTGCCTTGACGTTCAAGCCGAGGATCGACTCCCACCACGTGTGCACGTGGGACAGCCTCGTGGGAAAGCCTCGTGGGAAAGCCTCGTGGGAAAGACTCGAGGGAAAACCATAGATCCTTTGATCCACGCGGCAGACTGAGTGACACGGCTGCTACCGCTCTGGAGGAAAGCGCAAGTGCATGCCCGCATTCGAGACGAGGACTGACTCCCCTGGGGAGACTCCAGAAGTACCCCAAGGTCCATGTCAGCACTGGAGAGGAATCCTCAGATTCCGGCCCCGACTCCACATAAGGTCTTAGGCCCCGGCATCGACGGGAGATGAATCCCGAGAGGCCCCCGAGGAACTCGCATGGGGACTGGCCTTTCCTGAGGCCACCAGAGCGGGTCCCTGAGGTCCCCGTCATAAGTCGAGAGCACCTGCTGCAACTCGAGAAAATCCAGGAGGTTTTGCCCTCCAGGCGAGATGAGGCCCATTTCCGCTGAGGCTTCTCGAGGCTAATCACATCTAACCACTGGAACATCCAAAGGGTCCTTCTCACCCTTGCTGCAACTCAAGAAGTTCCCCGACATACCCGTCTCCACTCGAGAGGAAGCACGAGGGTCCCGCACACATCCAGGTGAGCCCCGTTTCCGCCTCCTAGCTCGAGATGAGGGTTCCTTTCCCTGTTTCGTAGGGAAAGAATTCCCGACGTCCCGTCGCATCTCAAGAGGAGGCGCTCTCCACAGGAAGGGCGAGAGGAACTCCAGGGTCGTGCCACCATTGCAAGAGTCCCCCAGATGTGTCAGTCCATTCCAGAGGAACCTGTTTTCCCTGCACTGCCTTGACGTTCAAGCCGAGGATCGACTCCCACCACGTGTGCACGTGGGACAGCCCTGTGGGAATGCCTCGTGGGTAAGCCTCGTGGGAAAGACTCGAGGGAAAACCATAGATCCTTTGATCCACGCGGCGGACTGCGTGACACTGCTGCTACCGCTCTGGGGGAAAGCGCAAGTGCATGCCCGCATTCGAGACGAGGACTGACACCCCTGGGGAGACTCCAGAAGTAGCCCAAGATCCATGTCAGCACTGGAGAGGAATCCTCAGGTTCCGGCCCCGACTCCACACAAGGTCTTAGGCCCCGGCATTGACAGGAGAGGAATCCCAAGAGGCCCCCGAGGAACTCGCATGGGGACTGGCCTTTCCTGAGGCCACCAGAGCGGGTCCCTGAGGTCCCCGTCGTAAGTCGAGAGCACCTGCCGCAACTCGAGAAAATCCAGGAGGTTTTGCCCTCCAGGCGAGATGAGGCCCATTTCCGCTGAGGCTTCTCGAGGCTAATCACGTCTAACCTCTGGAACTTCCTAAGGGTCTTTCACACCATTGCTGCAACTCAAGAAGTTCCCCGACATACCGGTCTACACTCGAGAGGAAGCACGTGGGGTCCCGCACACATCCAGGGGAGCCCCGTTTCCGCCTCCTAGCTCGAGATGAGGGATCCTTTCCCTGTTTCGTAGGGAAAGAATTCCCGGCGTTCCCGTCGCATCTCAAGAGGAGGCGCTCTCCACAGGAAAGGCGAGAGGAACTCCAGGATCGTGCCACCATTCCAAGAGTCCCCTAGATGTGTCAGTCCATTCCAGAGGAACTTGTTTTCCCTGCACTGCCTTGACGTTCAAGCCGAGGATCGAGTCCCACCACGTGTGCACGTGGGACAGCCCTGTGGGATAGCCTCGTGGGAAAGACTCGAGGGAAAACCATAGATCCTTTGATCCACGCGGCGGACTGCGTGACACTGCTGCTACCGCTCTGGAGGAAAGCGCAAGTGCATGCCCGCATTCGAGACGAGGACTGACTCCCCTGGGGAGACTCCAGAAGTACCTCAAGATCCATGTCAGCACTGGAGAGGAAACCTCAGGTTCCGGCCTCGACTCCACACAAGGTCTTAGGCCCCGGCATCGACGGGAGAGGAATCCAGAGAGGCCCGCGAGGAACTCGCATGGGGACTGGCCTTTCCTGAGGCCAACAGAGCGGGTCCCTGAAGTCCCAGTCGTAAGTCGAGAGCACCTGCCGCAACTCGAGAAAATCCAGGAGGTTTTGCCCTCCAGGCGAGATGAGGCCCATTTCCGCTGAGGCTTCTCGAGGCTAATCACATCTAACCACTGGAACTTCCAAAGGGACCTTCACACAATTGCTGCAACTCAAGAAGTTCCCCGACATACCCGTCTCCACTCGAGAGGAAGCACGTGGGGTCCCGCACACATCCAGGGGAGCCCCGTTTCCGCCTCCTAGCTCGAGATGAGGGATCCTTTCCCTGTTTCGTAGGGAAAGAATTCCCGACGTTCCCGTCGCATCTCAAGAGGAGGCGCTCTCCACAGGAAAGGCGAGAGGAACTCCAGGATCTTGCCACCATTCCAAGAGTCCCCCAGATGTGTCAGTCCATTTCAGAGGAACCTGTTTTCCCTGCACTGCCTTGAAGTTCAAGAAGAGGATCGACTCCCACCACGTGTGCACGTGGGACAGCCCTGTGGGAAAGCCTCGTGGGAAAGCCTCGTGGGAAAGACTCGAGGGAAAACCATAGATCTTTGATCCACGCGGCGGACTGCGTGACACTGCTGCTACCGCTCTGGAGGAAAGCGCAAGTGCATGCCGCATTCGAGACGAGGACTGACTCCCCTGGGGAGACTCCAGAAGTACCCTAAGATCCATGTCAGCACTGGAGAGGAATCCTCAGGTTCCGGCCCCGACTCCACACAAGGTCTTAGGCCCCGGCATCGACGGGAGAGGAATCCCGAGAGGCCCCCGAGGAACTCTCATGCGGACTGGCCTTTCCTGAGGCCACCAGAGCGGGTCCCTGAGGTCCCCGTCGTAAGTCGAGAGCACCTGCCGCAACTCGAGAAAATCCAGAAGGTTTTGCCCTCCAGGCGAGATGAGGCCAATTTCCGCTGAGGCTTCTCGAGGCCAATCACATCTAACTACTGGAACTTCCAAAGGGTCCTTCACACCCTTGCTGCAACTCAAGCAGTTCCGCGACATTCCCGTCTCCACTAGAGAGGAAGCACGTGGGGTCCCGCACACATCCAGGGGAGCCCCGTTTCCGCCTCCTAGTTCGAGATGAGGGACCTTTCCCTGTTTCGTAGGGAAAGAATTCCCGGCGTTCCCGTCGCATCTCAAGAGTAGGCGCTCTCCACAGGAAAGGCGAGAGGAACTTCAGGGTCGTGCCACCATTCCAAGAGTCCCCCAGATATGTCAGTCCATTCCAGAGGAACCTGTTTTCCCTGCACTGCCTTGACTTTCAAGCCGAGGATCGACTCCCACCACGTGTGCACGTGGGACAGCCTTGTGGGAAAACCTCGTGGGATAGCCTCGTGGGAAAGACTCGAGGGAAAACCATAGATCCTTTGATCCACGCGGCAGACTGAGTGACACGGCTGCTACCGCTCTGGAGGAAAGTGCAAGTGCATGCCCGCATTCGAGACGAGGACTGACTCCCCTGGGGAGACTCCAGAAGTAGCCCAAAATCCTTGTCAGCACTGGAGAGGAATCCTCAGGTTCCGGCCCCGACTCCACACAAGGTCTTAGGCCCCGTCATCGACGGGAGAGGAATCCCGAGAGGCCCCCGAGGAACTCGCATGGGGACTGGCCTTTCCTGAGGCCACCAGAGCGGGTCCCTGAGGTCCCCGTCGTAAGTCGAGAGCACCTGCCGCAACTCGAGAAAATCCAGGAGGTTTTGCCCTCCAGGCGAGATGAGGCCCATTTCCGCTGAGGCTTCTCGAGGCTAATCACATCTAACCTCTGGAACTTCCAAAGGGTCCTTCACACCCTAACTGCAACTCAAGAAGTTCCCCGACATATCCGTCTCACTCGAGAGGAAGCACGTGGGGTCCCGCACACATCCAGGGGAGCCCCGATTTCTCCTCGTAGCTCGAGATGAGGGATCCTTTCCCTGTTTCGTAGGGAAAGAATTCCCGGCGTTCCCGTCGCATCTCAAGAGGAGGCGCTCTCAACAGGAAAGGGGAGAGGATCTCCAGAGTCGTGCCACCATTCCAAGAGACCCCCAGATATGTCAGTCCATTACAGAGGAACCTCTTTTCCCTGCACTGCCTTGACTTTCAAGCCGAGGATCGACTCCCACCACGTGTGCATGTGGGACAGCCCTGTGGGAAAGCCTCGTGGGAAAGCCTCTTGGGAAAGACTCGAGGGAAAACCATAGATCCTTTGATCCACGCGGCGGACTGCGTGACACTGCTGCTACCACTCTGGAGGAAAGCGCAAGTGCATGCCCGCGTTCGAGACGAGGACTGTCTCCCCTGGGGAGACTCCAGAAGTACCCCAAGGTCCATGTCAGAACTGGAGAGGAATCCTCAGGTTCCGGCCCCGACTCCACACAAGGTCTTAGGCGGGAGAGGAATCCCGAGAGGCCCCCGAGGAACTCGCATGTGGACTGGCCTTTCCTGAGGCCACCAGAGCGGGTCCCTGAGGTCCCCGTCGTAAGTCGAGAGCACCTGACGCAACTCGTGAAAATCCAGGAGGTTTTGCCCTCAAGGCGAGATGAGGCCCATTTCCGCTGAGGCTTCTCGAGGCCAATCACATCTAACCACTCGAAATTCCAAAGGGTCCTTCACACCCTTGCTGTAACTCAAGCAGTTCCGCGACATACCCATCTCCACTCTAGAGGAAGCACGTGGGGTCCCGCACACATCCAGGGGAGCCCCGTTTCCGCCTCCTAGCTCGAGATGAGGGATCCTTTCCCTGTTTCGTAGGGAAAGAATTCCCGGCGGTCCCGTCGCATCTCAAGAGGAGGCGCTCTCCACAGGAAAGGCGAGAGGAACTCCAGGGTCGTGGCACCATTCCAAGAGACCCCCAGATGTGTCAGTCCATTCCAGAGGAACCTGTTTTCCCTGCACTGCCTTGACGTTCAAGCCGAGGATCGACTCCCACCACGTGTGCACGTGGGACAGCCCTGTGGAAAGCCTCGTGGGAAAGACTCGAGGGAAAACCATAGATCCTTTGATCCACGCGGCGGACTGCGTGACACTGCTGCTACCGCTCTGGAGGAAAGCGCAAGTGCATGCCCGCATTCGAGACGAGGACTGACTCCCCTGGGGAGACTCCAGAAGTACCCCAAGGTCCATGTCATCACTGGAGAGGAATCCTCAGATTCCGGCCCCGACTCCACATAAGGTCTTAGGCCCCGGCATGGACGGGAGAAGAATCCCGAGAGGCCCCCGAGGAACTCGCATGGGGACTGGCCTTTCCTGAGGCCACCAGAGCGGGTCCCTGAGGTCCCCGTCATAAGTCGAGAGCACCTGCTGCAACTCGAGAAAATCCAGGAGGTTTTGCCCTCCAGGCGAGATGAGGCCCATTTCCGCTGAGGCTTCTCGAGGCTAATCACATCTAACCACTGGAACATCCAAAGGGTCCTTCTCACCCTTGCTGCAACTCAAGAAGTTCCCCGACATACCCGTCTCCACTCGAGAGGAAGCACGAGGGTCCCGCACACATCCAGGTGAGCCCCGTTTCCGCCTCCTAGCTCGAGATGAGGGTTCCTTTCCCTGTTTCGTTGGGAAAGAATTCCCGACGTCCCGTCGCATCTCAAGAGGAGGCGCTCTCCACAGGAAAGGCGAGAGGAACTCCAGGGTCGTGCCACCATTGCAAGAGTCCCCCAGATGTGTCAGTCCATTCCAGAGGAACCTGTTTTCCCTGCACTTCCTTGACGTTCAAGCCGAGGATCGACTCCCACCACGTGTGCATGTGGGACAGCCCTGTGGGAAAGCCTGGTGGTAAAGCCTCTTGGGAAAGACTCGAGGGAAAACCATAGATCCTTTGATCCACGCGGCGGACTGCGTGACACTGCTGCTACCGCTCTGGAGGAAAGCGCAAGTGCATGCCCGCGTTCGAGACGAGGACTGACTCCCCTGGGGAGACTCCAGAAGTACCCCAAGGTCCATGTAAGAACTGGAGAGGAATCCTCAGGTTCCGGCCCCGACTCCACACAAGGTCTTAGGCCCCGGCATCGACGGGAGAGGAATCCCGAGAGGCCCCCGAGGAACTCGCATGTGGACTGGCCTTTCCTGAGGCCACCAGAGCGGGTCCCTGAGGTCCCCGTCGTAAGTCGAGAGCACCTGCCACAACTCGAGAAAATCCAGGAGGTTTTGCCCTCCAGGCGAGATGAGGCCCATTTCCGCTGAGGCTTCTCGAGGCCAATCACATGTAACCACTCGAAATTCCAAAGGGTCCTTCACACCCTTGCTGTAACTCAACCAGTTCCGCGACATACCCATCTCCACTCTAGAGGAAGCACTTGGGGTCCCGCACACATCCAGGGGAGCCCCGTTTCCGCCTCCTAGCTCGAGATGAGGGATCCTTTCCCTGTTTAGTAGGGAAAGAATTCCCGGCGGTCCCGTCGCATCTCAAGAGGAGGCGCTCTCCACAGGAAAGGCGAGAGGAACTCCAGGGTCGTGGCACCATTCCAAGAGACCCCCAGATGTGTCAGTCCATTCCAGAGGAACCTGTTTTCCCTGCACTGCCTTGACGTTCAAGCCGAGGATCGACTCCCACCACGTGTGCACGTGGGACAGCCCTGTGGAAAGCCTCGTGGGAAAGCCTCGTGGGAAAGACTCGAGGGAAAACCATAGATCCTTTGATCCACGCGGCGGATTGCGTGACACTGCTGCTACCGCTCTGGAGGAAAGCGCAAGTGCATGCCCGCATTCGAGACGAGGACTGACTCCCCTGGGGAGACTCCAGAAGTACCCCAAGATCCATGTCAGCACTGGAGAGGAATCCTCAGGTTTCGGCCCCGACTCCACACATGGTCTTAGTCCCCGGCATAGACGGGAGAGGAATCCCGAGAGGCCCCCGAGGAACTCGCATGGGGACTGGCCTTTTCTGCGGCCACCAGACCGGGTCCCTGAGGTCCCCGTCGTAAGTTGAGAGCACATGCCGCAACTCGAGAAAATCCAGGAGGTTTTGCCCTCCAGGCGAGATGAGGCCCATTTCCGCTGAGGCTTCTCGAGGCTAATCACATCTAACCACTGGAACATCCAAAGGGTCCTTCTCACCCTTGCTGCAACTCAAGAAGTTCCCCGACATACCCGTCTCCACTCGAGAGGAAGCACGAGGGTCCCGCACACATCCAGGTGAGCCCCGTTTCCGCCTCCTAGCTCGAGATGAGGGTTCCTTTCCCTGTTTCGTAGGGAAAGAATTCCCGACGTCCCGTCGCATCTCAAGAGGAGGCGCTCTCCACAGGAAAGGCGAGAGGAACTCCAGGGTCGTGCCACCATTGCAAGAGTCCCCCAGATGTGTCAGTCCATTCCAGAGGAACCTGTTTTCCCTGCACTGCCTTGACGTTCAAGCCGAGGATCGACTCCCACCACGTGTGCACGTGGGACAGCCCTGTGGGAATGCCTCGTGGGTAAGCCTCGTGGGAAAGACTCTAGGGAAAACCATAGATCCTTTGATCCACGCGGCGGACTGCGTGACACTGCTGTTACCGCTCTGGGGGAAAGCGCAAGTGCATGCCCGCATTCGAGACGAGGACTGACACCCCTGGGGAGACTCCAGAAGTAGCCCAAGATCCATGTCAGCACTGGAGAGGAATCCTCAGGTTCCGGCCCCGACTCCACACAAGGTCTTAGGCCCCGGCATTGACAGGAGAGGAATCCCAAGAGGCCCCCGAGGAACTCGCATGGGGACTGGCCTTTCCTGAGGCCACCAGAGCGGGTCCCTGAGGTCCCCGTCGTAAGTCGAGAGCACCTGCCGCAACTCGAGAAAATCCAGGAGGTTTTGCCCTCCAGGCGAGATGAGGCCCATTTCCGCTGAGGCTTCTCGAGGCTAATCACGTCTAACCACTGGAACTTCCTAAGGGTCTTTCACACCATTGCTGCAACTCAAGAAGTTCCCCGACATACCGGTCTACACTCGAGAGGAAGCACGTGGGGTCCCGCACACATCCAGGGGAGCCCCGTTTCCGCCTCCTAGCTCGAGATGAGGGATCCTTTCCCTGTTTCGTAGGGAAAGAATTCCCGGCGTTCCCGTCGCATCTCAAGAGGAGGCGCTCTCCACAGGAAAGGCGAGAGGAACTCCAGGATCGTGCCACCATTCCAAGAGTCCCTTAGATGTGTCAGTCCATTCCAGAGGAACCTGTTTTCCCTGCACTGCCTTGACGTTCAAGCCGAGGATCGACTCCCACCACGTGTGCACGTGGGACAGCCCTGTGGGATAGCCCCGTGGGAAAGACTCGAGGGAAAACCATAGATCCTTTGATCCACGCGGCAGACTGAGTGACACGGCTGCTACCGCTCTGGAGGAAAGCGCAAGTGCATGCCCGCATTCGAGACGAGGACTGACTCCCCTGGGGAGACTCCAGAAGTAGCCAAAGATCCTTGTCAGCACTGGAGAGGAATCCTCAGGTTCCGGCCCCGACTCCACACAAAGTCTTGGCCCCGGCATCGACGGGAGAGGAATCCCGAGAGGCCCCCGAGGAACTCGCATGGGGACTGGCCTTTCCTGAGGCCACCAGAGCGGGTCCCTGTGGTCCCCGTCGTAAGTCGAGAGCACCTGCCGCAACTCGAGAAAATCCAGGAGGTTTTGCCCTCCAGGCGAGATGAGGTCCATTTCCGCTGAGGCTTCTCGAGGCTAATCACATCTAACCTCTGGAACTTCCAAAGGGTCCTTCACACCCTTACTGCAACTCAAGAAGTTCCCCGACATATCCGTCTCACTCGAGAGGAAGCACGTGGGGTCCCGCACACATCCAGGGGAGTCCCGAATTCTCCTCGTAGCTCGAGATGAGGGATCCTTTCCCTGTTTCGTAGGGAAAGAATTCCCGGCGTTCCCGTCGCATCTCAAGAGGAGGCGCTCTCAACAGGAAAGGGGAGAGGATCTCCAAGGTCCTGCCACCATTCCAAGAGACCCCCAGATGTGTCAGTCCATTACAGAGGAACCTCTTTTCCCTGCACTGCCTTGACGTTCAAGCCGAGGATCGACTCCCACCACGTGTGCATGTGGGACAGCCCTGTGGGAAAGCCTGGTGGGAAAGCCTCTTGGGAAAGACTCGAGGGAAAACCATAGATCCTTTGATCCACGCGGCGGACTGCGTGACACTGCTGCTACCGCTCTGGAGGAAAGCGCAAGTGCATGCCCGCGTTCGAGACGAGGACTGACTCCCCTAGGGAGACTCCAGAAGTACCCCAAGGTCCATGTAAGAACTGGAGAGGAATCCTCAGGTTCCGGCCCCGACTCCACACAAGGTCTTAGGCCCCGGCATCGACGGGAGAGGAATCCCGAGAGGCCCCCGAGGAACTCGCATGTGGACTGGCCTTTCCTGAGGCCACCAGAGCGGGTCCCTGAGGTCCCCGTCGTAAGTCGAGAGCACCTGCCACAACTCGAGAAAATCCAGGAGGTTTTGCCCTCAAGGCGAGATGAGGCCCATTTCCGCTGAGGCTTCTCGAGGCCAATCACATGTAACCACTCGAAATTCCAAAGGGTCCTTCACACCCTTGCTGTAACTCAACCAGTTCCACGACATACCCATCTCCACTCTAGAGGAAGCACGTGGGGTCCCGCACACATCCAGGGGAGCCCCGTTTCCGCCTCCTAGCTCGAGATGAGGGATCCTTTCCCTGTTTAGTAGGGAAAGAATTCCCGGCGGTCCCGTCGCATCTCAAGAGGAGGCGCTCTCCACAGGAAAGGCGAGAGGAACTCCAGGGTCGTGGCACCATTCCAAGAGACCCCCAGATGTGTCAGTCCATTCCAGAGGAACCTGTTTTCCCTGCACTGCCTTGACGTTCAAGCCGAGGATCGACTCCCACCACGTGTGCACGTGGGACAGCCCTGTGGAAAGCCTCGTGGGAAAGCCTCGTGGGAAAGACTCGAGGGAAAACCATAGATCCTTTGATCCACGCGGCGGACTGCGTGACACTGCTGCTACCGCTCTGGAGGAAAGCGCAAGTGCATGCCCGCATTCGAGACGAGGACTGACTCCCCTGGGGAGACTCCAGAAGTACCCCAAGATCCATGTCAGCACTGGAGAGGAATCCTCAGGTTTCGGCCCCGACTCCACACATGGTCTTAGTCCCCGGCATCGACGGGAGAGGAATCCCGAGAGGCCCCCGAGGAACTCGCATGGGGACTGGCCTTTTCTGCGGCCACCAGAACGGGTCCCTGAGGTCCCCGTCGTAAGTTGAGAGCACATGCCGCAAGTCGAGAAAATCAGGAGGTTTTGCCCTCCAGGCGAGATGAGGCCCATTTCCGCTGAGGCTTCTCGAGGCTAATCACATCTAACCACTGGAACTTCCAAAGGGTCCTTCACACCCTTGCTGCAACTCAAGCAGTTCCGCGACATTCCCGTCTCCACTAGAGAGGAAGCACGTGGGGTCCCGCACACATCCAGGGGAGCCCCGTTTCCGCCTCCTAGTTCGAGATGAGGGACCTTTCCCTGTTTCGTAGGGAAAGAAATCCCGGCGTTCCCGTCGCATCTCAAGAGGAGGCGCTCTCCACAGTAAAGGCGAGAGGAACTTCAGGGTCGTGCCACCATTCCAAGAGTCCCCCAGATATGTCAGTCCATTCCAGAGGAACCTGTTTTCCCTGCACTGCCTTGACGTTCAAGCCGAGGATCGACTCCCACCACGTGTGCACGTGGGACAGCCTTGTGGGAAAGCCTCGTGGGAAAGCCTCGTGGGAAAGACTCGAGGGAAAACCATAGATCCTTTGATCCACGCGGCAGACTGAGTGACACGGCTGCTACCGCTCTGGAGGAAAGCGCAAGTGCATGCCCGCATTCGAGACGAGGACTGACTCCCCTGGGGAGACTCCAGAAGTACCCCAAGGTCCATGTCAGCACTGGAGAGGAATCCTCAGATTCCGGCCCCGACTCCACACAAGGTCTTAGGCCCCGGCATCGACGGGAGATGAATCCCGAGAGGCCCCCGAGGAACTCGCATGGGGACTGGCCTTTCCTGAGGCCACCAGAGCGGGTCCCTGAGGTCCCCGTCATAAGTCGAGAGCACCTGCCGCAACTCGAGAAAATCCAGGAGGTTTTGCCCTCCAGGCGAGATGAGGCCCATTTCCGCTGAGGCTTCTCGAGGCTAATCACATCTAACCACTGGAACATCCAAAGGGTCCTTCTAACCCTTGCTGCAACTCAAGAAGTTCCCCGAAATACCCGTCTCCACTCGAGAGGAAGCACGAGGGTCCCGCACACATCCAGGTGAGCCCCGTTTCCGCCTCCTAGCTCGAGATGAGTGTTCCTTTCCCTGTTTCGTTGGGAAAGAATTCCCGACGTCCGGTCGCATCTCAAGAGGAGGCGCTCTCCACAGGAAGGGCGAGAGGAACTCCAGGGTCGTGCCACCATTGCAAGAGTCCCCCAGATGTGTCAGTCCATTCCAGAGGAACCTCTTTTCCCTGCACTGCCTTGACGTTCAAGCCGAGGATCGACTCCCACCACGTGTGCATGTGGGACAGCCCTGTGGGAAAGCCTGGTGGGAAAGCCTCTTGGGAAAGACTCGAGGGAAAACCATCGATCCTTTGATCCACGCGGCGGACTGCGTGACACTGCTGCTACCGCTCTGGAGGAAAGCGCAAGTGCATGCCCGCGTTCGAGACGAGGACTGACTCCCCTGGGGAGACTCCAGAAGTACCCCAAGGTCCATGTAAGAACTGGAGAGGAATCCTCAGGTTCCGGCCCCGACTCCACACAAGGTCTTAGGCCCCGGCATCGACGGGAGAGGAATCCCGAGAGGCCCCCGAGGAACTCGCATGTGGACTGGCCTTTCCTGAGGCCACCAGAGCGGGTCCCTGAGGTCCCCGTCGTAAGTCGAGAGCACCTGCCACAACTCGAGAAAATCCAGGAGGTTTTGCCCTCAAGGCGAGATGAGGCCCATTTCCGCTGAGGCTTCTCCAGGCCAATCACATGTAACCACTCGAAATTCCAAAGGGTCCTTCACACCCTTGCTGTAACTCAACCAGTTCCGCGACATACCCATCTCCACTCTAGAGGAAGCACGTGGGGTCCCGCACACATCCAGGGGAGCCCCGTTTCCGCCTCCTAGCTCGAGATGAGGGATCCTTTCCCCGTTTAGTAGGGAAAGAATTCCCGGCGGTCCCGTCGCATCTCAAGAGGAGGCGCTCTCCACAGGAAAGGCGAGAGGAACTCCAGGGTCGTGGCACCATTCAAAGAGACCCCCAGATGTGTCAGTCCATTCCAGAGGAACCTGTTTTCCCTGCACTGCCTTGACGTTCAAGCCGAGGATCGACTCCCACCACGTGTGCACGTGGGACAGCCTTGTGGAAAGCCTCGTGGGAAAGCCTCGTGGGAAAGACTCGAGGGAAAAACATAGATCCTTTGATCCACGCGGCGGACTGCGTGACACTGCTGCTACCGCTCTGGAGGAAAGCGCAAGTGCATGCCCGCATTCGAGACGAGGACTGACTCCCCTGGGGAGACTCCAGAAGTACCCCAAGATCCATGTCAGCACTGGAGAGGAATACTCAGGTTTCGGCCCCGACTCCACACATGGTCTTAGTCCCCGGCATCGACGGGAGAGGAATCCCGAGAGGCCCCCGAGGAACTCGCATGGGGACTGGCCTTTTCTGCGGCCACCAGACCGGGTCCCTGAGGTCCCCGTCGTAAGTTGAGAGCACTTGCCGCAAGTCGAGAAAATCAGGAGGTTTTGCCCTCCAGGCGAGATGAGGCCCATTTCCGCTGAGGCTTCTCGAGGCTAATCACATCTAACTACTGGAACTTCCAAAGGGTCCTTCACACCCTTGCTGCAACTCAAGCAGTTCCGCGACATTCCCGTCTCCACTAGAGAGGAAGCACGTGGGGTCCCGCACACATCCAGGGGAGCCCCGTTTCCGCCTCCTAGTTCGAGATGAGGGACCTTTCCCTGTTTCGTAGGGAAAGAATTCCCGGCGTTCCCGTCGCATCTCAAGAGGAGGCGCTCTCCACAATAAAGGCGAGAGGAACTTCAGGGTCGTGCCACCATTCCAAGAGTCCCCCAGATATGTCAGTCCATTCCAGAGGAACCTGTTTTCCCTGCACTGCCTTGACGTTCAAGCCGAGGATCGACTCCCACCACGTGTGCACGTGGGACAGCCTCGTGGGAAAGCCTCGTGGGAAAGCCTCGTGGGAAAGACTCGAGGGAAAACCATAGATCCTTTGATCCACGCGGCAGACTGAGTGACACGGCTGCTACCGCTCTGGAGGAAAGCGCAAGTGCATGCCCGCATTCGAGACGAGGACTGACTCCCCTGGGGAGACTCCAGAAGTACCCCAAGGTCCATGTCAGCACTGGAGAGGAATCCTCAGATTCCGGCCCCGACTCCACATAAGGTCTTAGGCCCCGGCATCGACGGGAGATGAATCCCGAGAGGCCCCCGAGGAACTCGCATGGGGACTGGCCTTTCCTGAGGCCACCAGAGCGGGTCCCTGAGGTCCCCGTCATAAGTCGAGAGCACCTGCTGCAACTCGAGAAAATCCAGGAGGTTTTGCCCTCCAGGCGAGATGAGGCCCATTTCCGCTGAGGCTTCTCGAGGCTAATCACATCTAACCACTGGAACATCCAAAGGGTCCTTCTCACCCTTGCTGCAACTCAAGAAGTTCCCCGACATACCCGTCTCCACTCGAGAGGAAGCACGAGGGTCCCGCACACATCCAGGTGAGCCCCGTTTCCGCCTCCTAGCTCGAGATGAGGGTTCCTTTCCCTGTTTCGTAGGGAAAGAATTCCCGACGTCCCGTCGCATCTCAAGAGGAGGCGCTCTCCACAGGAAGGGCGAGAGGAACTCCAGGGTCGTGCCACCATTGCAAGAGTCCCCCAGATGTGTCAGTCCATTCCAGAGGAACCTGTTTTCCCTGCACTGCCTTGACTTTCAAGCCGAGGATCGACTCCCACCACGTGTGCACGTGGGACAGCCCTGTGGGAAAGCCTCGTGGGAAAGCCTCTTGGGAAAGACTCGAGGGAAAACCATAGATCCTTTGATCCACGCGGCGGACTGCGTGACACTGCTGCTACCACTCTGGAGGAAAGCGCAAGTGCATGCCCGCGTTCGAGACGAGGACTGTCTCCCCTGGGGAGACTCCAGAAGTACCCCAAGGTCCATGTCAGAACTGGAGAGGAATCCTCAGGTTCCGGCCCCGACTCCACACAAGGTCTTAGGCGGGAGAGGAATCCCGAGAGGCCCCCGAGGAACTCGCATGTGGACTGGCCTTTCCTGAGGCCACCAGAGCGGGTCCCTGAGGTCCCCGTAGTAAGTCGAGAGCACCTGACGCAACTCGTGAAAATCCAGGAGGTTTTGCCCTCAAGGCGAGATGAGGCCCATTTCCGCTGAGGCTTCTCGAGGCCAATCACATCTAACCACTCGAAATTCCAAAGGGTCCTTCACACCCTTGCTGTAACTCAAGCAGTTCCGCGACATACCCATCTCCACTCTAGAGGAAGCACGTGGGGTCCCGCACACATCCAGGGGAGCCCCGTTTCCGCCTCCTAGCTCGAGATGAGGGTTCCTTCCCTGTTTCCTAGGGAAAGAATTCCCGGCGGTCCCGTCGCATCTCAAGAGGAGGCGCTCTCCACAGGAAAGGCGAGAGGAACTCCAGGGTCGTGGCACCATTCCAAGAGACCCCCAGATGTGTCAGTCCATTCCAGAGGAACCTGTTTTCCCTGCACTGCCTTGACGTTCAAGCCGAGGATCGACTCCCACCACGTGTGCACGTGGGACAGCCCTGTGGAAAGCCTCGTGGGAAAGCCTCGTGGGAAAGACTCGAGGGAAAACCATAGATCCTTTGATCCACGCGGCGGACTGCGTGACACTGCTGCTACCGCTCTGGAGGAAAGCGCAAGTGCATGCCCGCATTCGAGACGAGGACTGACTCCCCTGGGGAGACTCCAGAAGTACCCCAAGGTCCATGTCATCACTGGAGAGGAATCCTCAGATTCCGGCCCCGACTCCACATAAGGTCTTAGGCCCCGGCATGGACGGGAGAAGAATCCCGAGAGGCCCCCGAGGAACTCGCATGGGGACTGGCCTTTCCTGAGGCCACCAGAGCGGGTCCCTGAGGTCCCCGTCATAAGTCGAGAGCACCTGCTGCAACTCGAGAAAATCCAGGAGGTTTTGCCCTCCAGGCGAGATGAGGCCCATTTCCGCTGAGGCTTCTCGAGGCTAATCACATCTAACCACTGGAACATCCAAAGGGTCCTTCTCACCCTTGCTGCAACTCCAGAAGTTCCCCGACATACCCGTCTCCACTCGAGAGGAAGCACGAGGGTCCCGCACACATCCAGGTGAGCCCCGTTTCCGCCTCCTAGCTCGAGATGAGGGTTCCTTTCCCTGTTTCGTTGGGAAAGAATTCCCGACGTCCCGTCGCATCTCAAGAGGAGGCGCTCTCCACAGGAAAGGCGAGAGGAACTCCAGGGTCGTGCCACCATTGCAAGAGTCCCCCAGATGTGTCAGTCCATTCCAGAGGAACCTGTTTTCCCTGCACTTCCTTGACGTTCAAGCCGAGGATCGACTCCCACCACGTGTGCATGTGGGACAGCCCTGTGGGAAAGCCTGGTGGTAAAGCCTCTTGGGAAAGACTCGAGGGAAAACCATAGATCCTTTGATCCACGCGGCGGACTGCGTGACACTGCTGCTACCGCTCTGGAGGAAAGCGCAAGTGCATGCCCGCGTTCGAGACGAGGACTGACTCCCCTGGGGAGACTCCAGAAGTACCCCAAGGTCCATGTAAGAACTGGAGAGGAATCCTCAGGTTCCGGCCCCGACTCCACACAAGGTCTTAGGCCCCGGCATCGACGGGAGAGGAATCCCGAGAGGCCCCCGAGGAACTCGCATGTGGACTGGCCTTTCCTGAGGCCACCAGAGCGGGTCCCTGAGGTCCCCGTCGTAAGTCGAGAGCACCTGCCACAACTCGAGAAAATCCAGGAGGTTTTGCCCTCCAGGCGAGATGAGGCCCATTTCCGCTGAGGCTTCTCGAGGCCAATCACATGTAACCACTCGAAATTCCAAAGGGTCCTTCACACCCTTGCTGTAACTCAACCAGTTCCGCGACATACCCATCTCCACTCTAGAGGAAGCACTTGGGGTCCCGCACACATCCAGGGGAGCCCCGTTTCCGCCTCCTAGCTCGAAATGAGGGATCCTTTCCCTGTTTAGTAGGGAAAGAATTCCCGGCGGTCCCGTCGCATCTCAAGAGGAGGCGCTCTCCACAGGAAAGGCGACAGGAACTCCAGGGTCGTGGCACCATTCCAAGAGACCCCCAGATGTGTCAGTCCATTCCAGAGGAACCTGTTTTCCCTGCACTGCCTTGACGTTCAAGCCGAGGATCGACTCCCACCACGTGTGCACGTGGGACAGCCCTGTGGAAAGCCTCGTGGGAAAGCCTCGTGGGAAAGACTCGAGGGAAAACCATAGATCCTTTGATCCACGCGGCGGATTGCGTGACACTGCTGCTACCGCTCTGGAGGAAAGCGCAAGTGCATGCCCGCATTCGAGACGAGGACTGACTCCCCTGGGGAGACTCCAGAAGTACCCCAAGATCCATGTCAGCACTGGAGAGGAATCCTCAGGTTTCGGCCCCGACTCCACACATGGTCTTAGTCCCCGGCATAGACGGGAGAGGAATCCGGAGAGGCCCCCGAGGAACTCGCATGGGGACTGGCCTTTTCTGCGGCCACCAGACCGGGTCCCTGAGGTCCCCGTCGTAAGTTGAGAGCACATGCCGCAAGTCGAGAATATCAGGAGGTTTTGCCCTCCAGGCGAGATGAGGCCCATTTCCGCTGAGGCTTCTCGAGGCCAATCACATGTAACCACTCGAAATTCCAAAGGGTCCTTCACACCCTTGCTGTAACTCAACCAGTTCCGCGACATACCCATCTCCACTCTAGAGGAAGCACTTGGGGTCCCGCACACATCCAGGGGAGCCCCGTTTCCGCCTCCTAGCTCGAGATGAGGGATCCTTTCCCTGTTTAGTAGGGAAAGAATTCCCGGCGGTCCCGTCGCCTCTCAAGAGGAGGCGCTCTCCACAGGAAAGGCGACAGGAACTCCAGGGTCGTGGCACCATTCCAAGAGACCCCCAGATGTGTCAGTCCATTCCAGAGGTACCTGTTTTCCCTGCACTGCCTTGACGTTCAAGCCGAGGATCGACTCCCACCACGTGTGCACGTGGGACAGCCCTGTGGAAAGCCTCGTGGGAAAGCCTCGTGGGAAAGACTCGAGGGAAAACCATAGATCCTTTGATCCACGCGGCGGATTGCGTGACACTGCTGCTACCGCTCTGGAGGAAAGCGCAAGTGCATGCCCGCATTCGAGACGAGGACTGACTCCCCTGGGGAGACTCCAGAAGTACCCCAAGATCCATGTCAGCACTGGAGAGGAATCCTCAGGTTTCGGCCCCGACTCCACACATGGTCTTAGTCCCCGGCATAGACGGGAGAGGAATCCCGAGAGGCCCCCGAGGAACTCGCATGGGGACTGGCCTTTTCTGCGGCCACCAGACCGGGTCCCTGAGGTCCCCGTCGTAAGTTGAGAGCACATGCCGCAAGTCGAGAATATCAGGAGGTTTTGCCCTCCAGGCGAGATGAGGCCCATTTCCGCTGAGGCTTCTCGAGGCTAATCACATCTAACCACTGGAACTTCCAAAGGGTCCTTCACACCCTTGCTGCAACTCAAGCAGTTCCGCGACATTCCCGTCTCCACTAGAGAGGAAGCACGTGGGGTCCCGCACACATCCAGGGGAGCCCCGTTTCCGCCTCCTAGTTCGAGATGAGGGACCTTTCCCTGTTTCGTAGGGAAAGAATTCCCGGCGTTCCCGTCGCATCTCAAGAGGAGGCGCTCTCCACAGTAAAGGCGAGAGGAACTTCAGGGTCGTGCCACCATTCCAAGAGTCCCCCAGATATGTCAGTCCATTCCAGAGGAACCTGTTTTCCCTGCACTGCCTTGACGTTCAAGCCGAGGATCGACTCCCACCACGTGTGCACGTGGGACAGCCTTGTGGGAAAGCCTCGTGGGAAAGCCTCGTGGGAAAGACTCGAGGGAAAACCATAGATCCTTTGATCTACGCGGCAGACTGAGTGACACGGCTGCTACCGCTCTGGAGGAAAGCGCAAGTGCATGCCCGCATTCGAGACGAGGACTGACTCCCCTGGGTAGACTCCAGAATTACCCCAAGGTCCATGTCAGCACTGGAGAGGAATCCTCAGATTCCGGCCCCGACTCCACATAAGGTCTTAGGCCCCGGCATCGATGGGAGATGAATCCCGAGAGGCCCCCGAGGAACTCGCATGGGGACTGGCCTTTCCTGAGGCCACCAGAGCGGGTCCCTGAGGTCCCCGTCATAAGTCGAGAGCACCTGCCGCAACTCGAGAAAATCCAGGAGGTTTTGCCCTCCAGGCGAGATGAGGCCCATTTCCGCTGAGGCTTCTCGAGGCTAATCACATCTAACCACTGGAACATCCAAAGGGTCCTTCTCACCCTTGCTGCAACTCAAGAAGTTCCCCGACATACCCGTCTCCACTCGAGAGGAAGCACGAGGGTCCCGCACACATCCAGGTGAGCCCCGTTTCCGCCTCCTAGCTCGAGATGAGGGTTCCTTTCCCTGTTTCGTAGGGAAAGAATTCCCGACGTCCCGTCGCATCTCAAGAGGAGGCGCTCTCCACAGGAAAGGCGAGAGGAACTCCAGGGTCGTGCCACCATTGCAAGAGTCCCCCAGATGTGTCAGTCCATTCCAGAGGAACCTGTTTTCCCTGCACTGCCTTGACGTTCAAGCCGAGGATCGACTCGCACCACGTGTGCACGTGGGACAGCCCTGTGGGAATGCCTCGTGGGTAAGCCTCGTGGGAAAGACTCTAGGGAAAACCATAGATCCTTTGATCCACGCGGCGGACTGCGTGACACTGCTGTTACCGCTCTGGGGGAAAGCGCAAGTGCATGCCCGCATTCGAGACGAGGACTGACACCCCTGGGGAGACTCCAGAAGTAGCCCAAGATCCATGTCAGCACTGGAGAGGAATCCTCAGGTTCCGGCCCCGACTCCACACAAGGTCTTAGGCCCCGGCATTGACAGGAGAGGAATCCCAAGAGGCCCCCGAGGAACTCGCATGGGGACTGGCCTTTCCTGAGGCCACCAGAGCGGGTCCCTGAGGTCCCCGTCGTAAGTCGAGAGCACCTGCCGCAACTCGAGAAAATCCAGGAGGTTTTGCCCTCCAGGCGAGATGAGGCCCATTTCCGCTGAGGCTTCTCGAGGCTAATCACGTCTAACCACTGGAACTTCCTAAGGGTCTTTCACACCATTGCTGCAACTCAAGAAGTTCCCCGACATACCGGTCTACACTCGAGAGGAAGCACGTGGGGTCCCGCACACATCCAGGGGAGCCCCGTTTCCGCCTCCTAGCTCGAGATGAGGGATCCTTTCCCTGTTTCGTAGGGAAAGAATTCCCGGCGTTCCCGTCGCATCTCAAGAGGAGGCGCTCTCCACAGGAAAGGCGAGAGGAACTCCAGGATCGTGCCACCATTCCAAGAGTCCCTTAGATGTGTCAGTCCATTCCAGAGGAACCTGTTTTCCCTGCACTGCCTTGACGTTCAAGCCGAGGATCGACTCCCACCACGTGTGCACGTGGGACAGCCCTGTGGGATAGCCCCGTGGGAAAGACTCGAGGGAAAACCATAGATCCTTTGATCCACGCGGCAGACTGAGTGACACGGCTGCTACCGCTCTGGAGGAAAGCGCAAGTGCATGCCCGCATTCGAGACGAGGACTGACTCCCCTGGGGAGACTCCAGAAGTAGCCAAAGATCCTTGTCAGCACTGGAGAGGAATCCTCAGGTTCCGGCCCCGACTCCACACAAAGTCTTGGCCCCGGCATCGACGGGAGAGGAATCCCGAGAGGCCCCCGAGGAACTCGCATGGGGACTGGCCTTTCCTGAGGCCACCAGAGCGGGTCCCTGTGGTCCCCGTCGTAAGTCGAGAGCACCTGCCGCAACTCGAGAAAATCCAGGAGGTTTTGCCCTCCAGGCGAGATGAGGTCCATTTCCGCTGAGGCTTCTCGAGGCTAATCACATCTAACCTCTGGAACTTCCAAAGGGTCCTTCACACCCTTACTGCAACTCAAGAAGTTCCCCGACATATCCGTCTCACTCGAGAGGAAGCACGTGGGGTCCCGCACACATCCAGGGGAGTCCCGAATTCTCCTCGTAGCTCGAGATGAGGGATCCTTTCCCTGTTTCGTAGGGAAAGAATTCCCGGCGTTCCCGTCGCATCTCAAGAGGAGGCGCTCTCAACAGGAAAGGGGAGAGGATCTCCAAGGTCCTGCCACCATTCCAAGAGACCCCCAGATGTGTCAGTCCATTACAGAGGAACCTCTTTTCCCTGCACTGCCTTGACGTTCAAGCCGAGGATCGACTCCCACCACGTGTGCATGTGGGACAGCCCTGTGGGAAAGCCTGGTGGGAAAGCCTCTTGGGAAAGACTCGAGGGAAAACCATAGATCCTTTGATCCACGCGGCGGACTGCGTGACACTGCTGCTACCGCTCTGGAGGAAAGCGCAAGTGCATGCCCGCGTTCGAGACGAGGACTGACTCCCCTAGGGAGACTCCAGAAGTACCCCAAGGTCCATGTAAGAACTGGAGAGGAATCCTCAGGTTCCGGCCCCGACTCCACACAAGGTCTTAGGCCCCGGCATCGACGGGAGAGGAATCCCGAGAGGCCCCCGAGGAACTCGCATGTGGACTGGCCTTTCCTGAGGCCACCAGAGCGGGTCCCTGAGGTCCCCGTCGTAAGTCGAGAGCACCTGCCACAACTCGAGAAAATCCAGGAGGTTTTGCCCTCAAGGCGAGATGAGGCCCATTTCCGCTGAGGCTTCTCGAGGCCAATCACATGTAACCACTCGAAATTCCAAAGGGTCCTTCACACCCTTGCTGTAACTCAACCAGTTCCACGACATACCCATCTCCACTCTAGAGGAAGCACGTGGGGTCCCGCACACATCCAGGGGAGCCCCGTTTCCGCCTCCTAGCTCGAGATGAGGGATCCTTTCCCTGTTTAGTAGGGAAAGAATTCCCGGCGGTCCCGTCGCATCTCAAGAGGAGGCGCTCTCCACAGGAAAGGCGAGAGGAACTCCAGGGTCGTGGCACCATTCCAAGAGACCCCCAGATGTGTCAGTCCATTCCAGAGGAACCTGTTTTCCCTGCACTGCCTTGACGTTCAAGCCGAGGATCGACTCCCACCACGTGTGCACGTGGGACAGCCCTGTGGAAAGCCTCGTGGGAAAGCCTCGTGGGAAAGACTCGAGGGAAAACCATAGATCCTTTGATCCACGCGGCGGACTGCGTGACACTGCTGCTACCGCTCTGGAGGAAAGCGCAAGTGCATGCCCGCATTCGAGACGAGGACTGACTCCCCTGGGGAGACTCCAGAAGTACCCCAAGATCCATGTCAGCACTGGAGAGGAATCCTCAGGTTTCGGCCCCGACTCCACACATGGTCTTAGTCCCCGGCATCGACGGGAGAGGAATCCCGAGAGGCCCCCGAGGAACTCGCATGGGGACTGGCCTTTTCTGCGGCCACCAGAACGGGTCCCTGAGGTCCCCGTCGTAAGTTGAGAGCACATGCCGCAAGTCGAGAAAATCAGGAGGTTTTGCCCTCCAGGCGAGATGAGGCCCATTTCCGCTGAGGCTTCTCGAGGCTAATCACATCTAACCACTGGAACTTCCAAAGGGTCCTTCACACCCTTGCTGCAACTCAAGCAGTTCCGCGACATTCCCGTCTCCACTAGAGAGGAAGCACGTGGGGTCCCGCACACATCCAGGGGAGCCCCGTTTCCGCCTCCTAGTTCGAGATGAGGGACCTTTCCCTGTTTCGTAGGGAAAGAAATCCCGGCGTTCCCGTCGCATCTCAAGAGGAGGCGCTCTCCACAGTAAAGGCGAGAGGAACTTCAGGGTCGTGCCACCATTCCAAGAGTCCCCCAGATATGTCAGTCCATTCCAGAGGAACCTGTTTTCCCTGCACTGCCTTGACGTTCAAGCCGAGGATCGACTCCCACCACGTGTGCACGTGGGACAGCCTTGTGGGAAAGCCTCGTGGGAAAGCCTCGTGGGAAAGACTCGAGGGAAAACCATAGATCCTTTGATCCACGCGGCAGACTGAGTGACACGGCTGCTACCGCTCTGGAGGAAAGCGCAAGTGCATGCCCGCATTCGAGACGAGGACTGACTCCCCTGGGGAGACTCCAGAAGTACCCCAAGGTCCATGTCAGCACTGGAGAGGAATCCTCAGATTCCGGCCCCGACTCCACACAAGGTCTTAGGCCCCGGCATCGACGGGAGATGAATCCCGAGAGGCCCCCGAGGAACTCGCATGGGGACTGGCCTTTCCTGAGGCCACCAGAGCGGGTCCCTGAGGTCCCCGTCATAAGTCGAGAGCACCTGCTGCAACTCGAGAAAATCCAGGAGGTTTTGCCCTCCAGGCGAGATGAGGCCCATTTCCGCTGAGGCTTCTCGAGGCTAATCACATCTAACCACTGGAACATCCAAAGGGTCCTTCTCACCCTTGCTGCAACTCAAGAAGTTCCCCGACATACCCGTCTCCACTCGAGAGGAAGCACGAGGGTCCCGCACACATCCAGGTGAGCCCCGTTTCCGCCTCCTAGCTCGAGATGAGGGTTCCTTTCCCTGTTTCGTTGGGAAAGAATTCCCGACGTCCCGTCGCATCTCAAGAGGAGGCGCTCTCCACAGGAAAGGCGAGAGGAACTCCAGGGTCGTGCCACCATTGCAAGAGTCCCCCAGATGTGTCAGTCCATTCCAGAGGAACCTGTTTTCCCTGCACTGCCTTGACGTTCAAGCCGAGGATCCACTCCCACCACGTGTGCACGTGGGACAGCCCTGTGGGAATGCCTCGTGGGTAAGCCTCGTGGGAAAGACTCGAGGGAAAACCATAGATCCTTTGATCCACGCGGCGGACTGCGTGACACTGCTGCTACCGCTCTGGGGGAAAGCGCAAGTGCATGCCCGCATTCGAGACGAGGACTGACACCCCTGGGGAGACTCCAGAAGTAGCCCAAGATCCATGTCAGCACTGGAGAGGAATCCTCAGGTTCCGGCCCCGACTCCACACAAGGTCTTAGGCCCCGGCATTGACAGGAGAGGAATCCCAAGAGGCCCCCGAGGAACTCGCATGGGGACTGGCCTTTCCTGAGGCCACCAGAGCGGGTCCCTGAGGTCCCCGTCGTAAGTCGAGAGCACCTGCCGCAACTCGAGAAAATCCAGGAGGTCTTGCCCTCCAGGCGAGATGAGGCCCATTTCCGCTGAGGCTTCTCGAGGCTAATCACATCTAACCACTGAAACTTCCAAAGGGTCCTTCACACCCTTGCTGCAACTCAAGAAGTTCCCCGACATACCCGTATCCACTCGAGAGGAAGCACGAGGGTCCCGCACACATCCAGGGGAGCCCCGTTTCCTCCTCCTAGCTCGAGATGAGGGATCCTTTCCCTGTTTCGTAGGGAAAGAATTCCCAGCGTTCCCGTCGCATCTCAAGAGGAGGCGCTCTCCACAGGAAAGGCGAGAGGAACTCCGGGATCGTGCCACCATTCCAAGAGTCCCCCAGATGTGTCAGTCCATTCCAGAGGAACCTGTTTTCCCTGCACTGCCTTGACTTTCAAGCCGAGGATCGACTCCCACCCCGTGTGCACGTGGGACAGCCCTGTGGGAAAGCCTCGTGGGAAAGCCTCGTGGGAAAGACTCGAGGGAAAACCATAGATCCATTGATCCACGTGGCGGACTGCGTGACACTGCTGCTACCGCTCTGGAGGAAAGGGCAAGTGCATGCCCGCATTCGAGACGAGGACTGACTCCCCTGGGGAGACTCCAGAAGTACCCCAAGATCCATGTCAGCACTGGAGAGGAATCCTCAGGTTCCGGCCACGACTCCACACAAGATCCTAGGCCCCAGCATCGACGGGAGAGGAATCCCGAGAGGCCCCCGAGGAACTCGCATGGTGACTGGCCTTTCCTGAGGCCACCAGAGCGGGTCCCTGAGGTCCCCGTCGTAAGTCGAGAGCATCTGCCGCAACTCGAGAAAATCCAGGAGGTTTTGCCCTCCAGGCGAGATGAGGCCCATTTCCCGCTGAGGCTTTTCGAGGCTAATCACATCTAACCACTGGAACTTCCAAAGGGTCAATCACACCCTTGCTGCAACTCAAGAAGTTCCCCGACATACCCGTCTCCTCTCGAGAGAAAGCACGAAGGTCGCGCACACATCCGGGGGAGACCCGTTTCCGCCGCCTAGCTCGAGATGAGGGATCCTTTCCCTGTTTAGTAGGGAAAGAATTCCCGGCGTTCCCGTCGCATCTCAAGAGGAGGCGCTCTCCACAGGAAAGGCGAGAGGAACTCCAGGGTCCTGCCACCATTCCAAGAGTCCCCCAGATGTGTCAGTCCATTCCAGAGGAATCTGTTTTCCCTGCACTGCCTTGACGTTCAAGCCGAGGATCGACTCCCTCCACGTGTGCAAGTGGGACAGCCCTGTGGGAAAGCCTCGTGAGAAAGCCTCGTGGGAAAGACTCGAGGGAAAACCATAGATCCTTTGATCCACGTGGCGGACTGCGTGACACTGCTGCTACCGCTCTGGAGGAAAGCGCAAGTGCATGCCCGCATTCGAGACGAGGACTGACTCCCCTGGGGAGACTCCAGAAGTACCCCAAGATCCATGTCAGCACTGGAGAGGAATCCTCAGGTTCCGGCCCCGACTCCACACAAGGTCTTAGGCCCCGGCATCGACGGGAGAGGAATCCCGAGAGGCCCGCGAGGAACTCGCATGGGGACTGGTCTTTCCTGAGGCCACCAGAGCGGGTCCCAGAGGTCCCCGTCGTAAGTCGAGAGCACCTGCCACACCTCGAGAACTTCCAGGATGTTTTGCCCTCCAGGCAAGATGAGGCCCATTTCCGCTGAGGCTTCTCGAGGCTAATCACATCTAACCACTGGAACTTCCAAAGGGTCCTTTACACCCTTGCTGCAAGTCCAGAAGTTCCCCGACATACCCATCTCCACTCGAGAGGAAGCACGAGGGTCCCGCACACATCCAGGGGAGCCCCGTATCCGCCTCCTAGCTCGAGATGAGGGATCCTTTCCCTGTTTCGTAGGGAAAGAATTCCCGGCATTCCCGTCGCATCTCAAGAGGAGGCGCTCTCAACTGGAAAGGCAGAGGAACTCCAGGGTCGTGCCACCATTCCAAGAGTCCCCCAGATGTGTCAGTCCATTCCAGAGGAACGTAATTTCCCTGCACTGCCTCGACGTTCATGCCGAGGATCGACTCCCACCACGGTGGCACGTGGGCCAGCCCTGTGTGAAAGCATCGTGGGAAAGCCTTGAGGGAAAAACATAGATCCCTTGATCCACTCGGCGGACTGCGTGACACTGCTGCTACCACTCTGGAGGAAAGCGCAAGTGCATGCCCGCATTCGAGACGAGGACTGACTCCCCTGGGGAGACTCCAGAAGTACCCCAATATCCATGTCAGCACTGGAGAGGAATCCTCAGGTTCCGGCCCCGACTCCACACAAGGTCTTAGGCCGCGGCATCGACGGGAGAGGAATACCGAGAGGCCCGCGTTGAACTCGCATGGGGACTGGCCTTTCCTGAGGCCACCAGAGCGGGTCCCCGAGGTCCCCATAGTAAGTCGAGAGCACCTGCCGCAACTCGAGAAAATCCAGGAGGTTTTGCCCTCCAGGCGAGATGTGGCCCATTTCCGCTGAGGTTTCTCGAGGCTAATCACATCTAACCACTGGAACTTCCAAAGAGTCCTTCACACCCTTGCTGCCACTCAAGAAGTTCCCCGACATACCCGTGTCCACTCGAGAGGAAGCACGAGGGTCCCGCACACATCCAGGGGAGCCCCGTTTCCGACTCCTAGCTCGAGATGAGGGATCCTTTCCCTGTTTCGTAGGGAAAGAATTCCCGGCGTTCCCGTCGCATCTCAAGAGGAGGCGCTCTCCACAGGAAAGGCGAGAGGAACTCCAGGGTCGTGCCACCCTTCCAAGAGTCCCCCAGATGTGTCAGTCCATTCCAGAGGAACCTGTTTTCCCTGCACTGCCTTGACGTTCAAGCCGAGGATCGACTCCCACCACGTGTGCACGTGGGACAGCCCTGTGGGAAAGCCTCGTGGGAAAGACTCGAGGGAAAGCCATAGATCCCTTGATCCACGCGGCGGAATCCGTGACACTGCTGCTACCGGTCTGGAGGAAAGCGCAAGTGCATGCCGGCATTCGAGAGCAGGACTGACTCCCCTGGGGAGACTCCAGAAGTACCCCAAGATCCATGTCAGCACTGCAGAGGAAACCCCAGGTTCCGGCCCCGACTCCACACAAGGTCATAGGCCCCGGCATCGACGGGAGAAGAATCCCGAGAGGCCCCCGAGGAACTCGCATGGGGACTGGCCTTTCCTGAGGCCACCAGAGCGGGTCCCTGAGGTCCCCGTCGTAAGTCGAGAGCACCTGCCACAACACGAGAAAATCCAGGAGGTTTTGCCTTCCAGGCGAGATGTGGCCCATTTCCGCTGAGGCTTCTCGAGGCTAATCACATCTAACCACTGGAACTTCCAAAGGGTCCTTCACACCCTTGCTGCAAGTCCAGAAGTTCCCCGACATACCCGTCTCCACTCGAGAGGAAGCACGAGGGTCCCGCACACATCCAGGGGAGCCCCGTTTCCGCCTCCTAGCTCGAGATGAGGGATCCTTTCCCTGTTTCGTAGGGAAAGAATTCCCGGCGTTCCCGTCGCATCTCAACAGGAGGCTCTCTCCACAGGAAAGGCGAGAGGAACTCCAGGGTCGTGCCACCATTCCAAGAGTCCCCCAGATGTGTCAGTCCATTTAAGAGGAACCTGTTTCCCTGCACTGCCTTGACGTTCAAGTCGAGGATCGACCCCCACCACGTGTGCACGTGGGACAGCCTTTGGGAAAGCCTCGTGGGAAAGCCTCGTGGGAAAGACTCGAGGGAAAACCATAGATCCTTTGATCCACGCGGCGGACCGCGTGACACTGCTGCTACCGCTCTGGAGGAAAGCGCAAGTGCATTCCCGCATTCGAGACGAGGACTGACTCCCCTGGGGAGACTCCAGAAGTACCCCAAGATCCATATCAGCACTGGAGAGTAATCCTCAGGTTCCGGCCTCGACTCCACACAAGGTCTTAGGCCCCGGCATCGAAGGGAGAGGAATCCCGAGAGGCCCCCGAGGAACTCGCATGGGGACTGGCCTTTCCTGAGGCCACCAGAGCGGATCCCTGAGGTCCCCGTCGTAAGTCGAGAGCACATGCCGCAACTCGAGAAAATCCATGAGGTTTTGCCCTCCAGGCGAGATGAGGCCCATTTCCGCTGAGGCTTCTCGAGGCTAATCACATCTAACCACTGGAACTTCCAAAGGGTCCTTCACACCCTTGCTGCAACTCAAGCAGTTCCACGACATACCCGTCTCCACTCGAGAGGAAGCACCTGGGGTGCCGCACACATCCAGGGGAGCCCCGTTTCCGCCTCCTAGTTCGAGATGAGGGATCCTATCCCTGTTTCGTAGGAAAGAATTCCCGGCGTTCCCGTCGCATCTCAAGAGGAGGCGCTCTCCACAGAAAAGGCGAGAGGAACTCCAGGGTCGTGCCACCATTCCAAGAGTCCCCTAGATGTGTCAGTCCATTCCAGAGGAAGCTGTTTTCCCTGAACTGCCTTGACGTTCAAGCCGAGGATCGACCCCCACCACGTGTGCACGTGGGACAGCCCTGTGGGAAAGCCTCGTGGGAAAGCCTCGTGGGAAAGACTCGAGGGAAAACCATAGATCCTTTGATCCACACGGCGGACTGCGTGACACTGCTGCTACTGCTCTGGAGGAAAGCTCAAGTGCATGCCCGCATTCGAGACGATGACTGACTCCCCTCGGAAGACTCCAGAAGTACCCCAAGATCCATGTCAGCACTGGAGTGGAATCCTCAGGTTCCGGCCCCGACTTCACACAAGGTCTTAGGCCCCGGCATCGACGGGAGAGGAATCCCGAGAGGCCCCCGAGGACCTCGCATGGGGACTGGCCTTTCCTGAGGCCACCAGAGCGGGTCCCTGAGGTCCCCGTGGTAAGTCGAGAGCACCTGCCGCAACTCGAGAAAATCCAGGAGGTTTTGCCCTCCAGGCGAGCTGAGGCCCATTTCCGCTGAGGCTTCTCGCGGCTAATCACGTCTAACCAGTGGAACTTCCAAAGGGTCCTTCACACCCTTGCTGCAACTCAAGAAGTTCCCCGACATACCCGTCTCCACTCGAGAGGAAGCACGTGGGGTCCCGCACACATCCAGGGGAGCCCCGTTTCTGCCTCCTAGCTCGAGATGAGGGATCCATTCCCTGTTTCATAGGGAAAGAATTCCCGGCGTTCCCGTCGCATCTCAAGAGGAGGCGCTCTCCACAGGAAAGGCGAGAGGAACTCCAGGGTCGTGCCACCATTCCAAGACTCCCCCGGATGTGTCAGTCCATTCCAGAGGAACCTGTTTTCCCTGCACTGCCTTGACGTTCAAGCCGAGGATCGACTCCCACCACGTGTGCACGTGGGACAGCCCTGTGGGAAAGCCTCGTGGGAAAGCCTCGTGGGAAAGACTCGAGGGAAAACCATAGATCCTTTGATGCACGCGGCGGACTGCGTGACACTGCTGCTACCGCTCTGGAGGAAACGCAAGTGCATGCCCGCATTCGAGACGAGGACTGACTCCCCTGGGGAGACTCCAGAAGTACCCCAAGATCCATGTCAGCACTGGAGAGGAATCCTCAGGTTCCGGCCCCGACTCCACACAAGGTCTTAGGCCCCGGCATCGACGGGAGAGGAATCCCGAGAGGCCCCCGAGGAACTCGCATGGGGACTGGCCTTTCCTGAGGCCACCAGAGCGGGTCCCTGAGGTCCCGGTCGTAAGTCGAGAGCACCTGCCGCAACTCGAGAAAATCCAGGAGGTTTTGACCTCCAGGCGAGATGAGGCCCATTTCCGCTGAGGCTTCTCGAGGCTAATCACATCTAACCACTGGAACATCCAAAGGGTCCTTCTCACCCTTGCTGCAACTCAAGAAGTTCCCCGACATACCCGTCTCCACTCGAGAGGAAGCACGAGGGTCCCGCACACATCCAGGGGAGCCCCGTTTCCGCCTCCTAGCTCGAGATGAGGGATCCTTTCCCTGTTTCGTAGGGAAAGAATTCCCGGCGTTCCCGTCGCATCTCAAGAGGAGGCGCTCTCCACAGGAAAGGCGAGAGGAACTCCAGGGTCATGCCACCATTCCAAGAGTCCCCCAGATGTGTCAGTCCATTCCAGAGGAAACTCTTTTCCCTGCACTGCCTTGACGTTCAAGCCGAGGATCGACTCCCACCACGTGTGCACGTGGGACAGCCCTGTGGGAAAGCCTAGTGGGAAAGCATCGTGGGAAAGACTCGAGGGAAAACCATAGATCCTTTGATCCACGCGGCGGACTGTGTGACACTGCTGCTACCGCTCTGGAGGAAAGCGCAAGTGCATGCCCGCATTCGAGACTAGGACAGACTCCCCTGGGGAGACTCCAGAAGTACCCCAAGATCCATGTCAGCACTGGAGAGGAATCCTCAGGTTCCGGCCCCGACTCCACACAAGGTTTTAGGCCCTGGCATCGACGGGAGAGGAATCCCGAGAGGCCCCCGAGGAACTCGCATGTGGACTGGCCTTTCCTGAGGCCACCAGAGCGGGTCCCTGAGGTCCCCGTCGTAAGTCGAGAGCACCTGCCGCAACTCGAGAAAATCCAGGAGGTTTTGCCCTCCAGGCGAGATGAGGCCCATTTCAGCTGAGGCTTCTCGAGGCTAATCACATCTAACCACTGGAACATCTAAAGGGTCCTTCTCACCCTTGCTGCAACTCAAGAAGTTCCCCGACATACCCGTCTCCACTCGAGAGGAAGCACGAGGGTCCCGCACACATCCAGGGGAGCCCCGTTTCCGCCTCCTAGCTCGAGATGAGGGATCCTTTCCCTGTTTCGTAGGGAAAGAATTCCCGGCATTCCCGTCGCATCTCAAGAGGAGGCGCTCTCCACAGGAAAGGCGAGAGGAACTCCAGGGTCGTGCCACCATTCCAAGACTCCCCCGGATGTGTCAGTCCATTCCAGAGGAACCTGTTTTCCCTGCACTGCCTTGACGTTCAAGCCGAGGATCGACTCCCACCACGTGTGCACGTGGGACAGCCCTGTGGGAAAGCCTCGTGGGAAAGCCTCGTGGGAAAGACTCGAGGGAAAACCATAGATCCTTTGATGCACGCGGCGGACTGCGTGACACTGCTGCTACCGCTCTGGAGGAAACGCAAGTGCATGCCCGCATTCGAGACGAGGACTGACTCCCCTGGGGAGACTCCAGAAGTACCCCAAGATCCATGTCAGCACTGGAGAGGAATCCTCAGGTTCCGGCCCCGACTCCACACAAGGTCTTAGGCCCCGGCATCGACGGGAGAGGAATCCCGAGAGGCCCCCGAGGAACTCACATGGGGACTGGCCTTTCCTGAGGCCACCAGAGCGGGTCCCTGAGGTCCCGGTCGTAAGTCGAGAGCACCTGCCGCAACTCGAGAAAATCCAGGAGGTTTTGACCTCCAGGCGAGATGAGGCCCATTTCCGCTGAGGCTTCTCGAGGCTAATCACATCTAACCACTGGAACATCCAAAGGGTCCTTCTCACCCTTGCTGCAACTCAAGAAGTTCCCCGACATACCCGTCTCCACTCGAGAGGAAGCACGAGGGTCCCGCACACATCCAGGGGAGCCCCGTTTCCGCCTCCTAGCTCGAGATGAGGGATCCTTTCCCTGTTTCGTAGGGAAAGAATTCCCGGCGTTCCCGTCGCATCTCAAGAGGAGGCGCTCTCCACAGGAAAGGCGAGAGGAACTCCAGGGTCATGCCACCATTCCAAGAGTCCCCCAGATGTGTCAGTCCATTCCAGAGGAAACTCTTTTCCCTGCACTGCCTTGACGTTCAAGCCGAGGATCGACTCCCACCACGTGTGCACGTGGGACAGCCCTGTGGGAAAGCCTAGTGGGAAAGCATCGTGGGAAAGACTCGAGGGAAAACCATAGATCCTTTGATCCACGCGGCGGACTGTGTGACACTGCTGCTACCGCTCTGGAGGAAAGCTCAAGTGCATGCCCGCATTCGAGACTAGGACAGACTCCCCTGGGGAGACTCCAGAAGTACCCCAAGATCCATGTCAGCACTGGAGAGGAATCCTCAGGTTCCGGCCCCGACTCCACACAAGGTTTTAGGCCCTGGCATCGACGGGAGAGGAATCCCGAGAGGCCCCCGAGGAACTCGCATGTGGACTGGCCTTTCCTGAGGCCACCAGAGCGGGTCCCTGAGGTCCCCGTCGTAAGTCGAGAGCACCTGCCGCAACTCGAGAAAATCCAGGAGGTTTTGCCCTCCAGGCGAGATGAGGCCCATTTCCGCTGAGGCTTCTCGAGGCTAATCACGTCTAACAACTGGAACTTCCAAAGGGTCCTTCACACCCTTGCTGCAACTCAAGAAGTTCCCCGACATACCCGTCTCCACTCGAGAGGAAGCACGTGGGTCCCGAACACATCCAGGGGAGCCCCGTTTCCGCCTCCTAGCTCGAGATGAGGGATCCTTTCCCTGTTTCGTAGGGAAAGGTTTCCCGGCGTTCCCGTCGCATCTCAAGAGGAGGCGCTCTCCACAGGAAAGGCGAGAGGAACTCCAGGGTCGTGCCACCATTCCAAGAGTCCCCCAGATGTGTCAGTCCATTCCAGAGGAACCTGTTTTCCCTGCACTGCCTTGACGTTCAAGCCGAGGATCGACTCCCACCACGTGTGCACGTGGGACAGCCCTGTGGGAAAGCCTCGTGGGAAAGCCTCGTGGGAAAGACTCGAGGGAAAACCATAGATCCTTTGATCCACGCGGCGGACTGCGTGACACTGCTGCTACCGCTCTGGAGGAAAGCGCAAGTGCATGCCCGCATTCGAGACGAGGACTGACTCCCCTGGGGAGACTCCAGAAGTACCCCAAGATCCATGTCAGCACTGGAGAGGAATCCTCACGTTCCGGCCCCGACTCCACAAAAGGTCTTAGGCCCCGGCATCGACGGTAGAGGAATCCCGAGAGGCCCCCGAGGAACTCGCATGGGGACTGGCCTTTCCTGAGGCCACCAGAGCGGTTCCCTGAGGTCCCCGTCGTAAGTCGAGAGCACCTGCCGCAACTCGAGAAAATCCAGGAGGTTTTGCCCTCCAGGCGAGATGAGGCCCATTTCCACTGAGGCTTCTCGAGGCCAATCACATCTAACCACTGGAACCTCCAAAGGGTCCTTCAAACCATTGCTGCAACTCAAGAAGTTCCCCGACATACCCGTCTCCACTCGAGGGGAAGCACGTGGGGTCCCGGAAACATCCAGGGGAGACCCGTTTCCGCCTCTTAGCTCGAGATGAGGGATCCTTTCCCTGTTTCGTAGGGAAAGAATTCCCGGCGTTCCCGTCGCATCTCAAGAGGAGGCGCTCTCCACAGGAAAGGCGAGAGGAACTCCAGGGTCATGCCACCATTCCAAGAGTCCCCCAGGTGTGTCAGTCCATTCCAGAGGAACCTGTTTTCCCTGCACTGCCTTGACGTTCAAGCCGAGGATCGACTCCCACCACGTGTGCACGTGGGAGAGCCCTGTGGGAAAGCCTCGTGGGAAAGCCTCGTGGGAAAGACTCGAGGGAAAAACATAGATCCTTTGATCCACGCGGCGGACTGCGTGACACTGCTGCTACCGCTCTGGAGGAAAGCACAAGTGTATGCCCGCATTCGAGACGAGGACTGACTCCCCTGGGGAGACTCCAGAAGTACCCCAAGATCCATGTCAGCACTGGAGAGGAATCCTCAGGTTCCGGCCCCGACTCCACACAAGGTCTTAGGCCCCGGCATCGACGGGAGAGGAATCCCGAGAGGCCCCCGAGGAACTCGCATGGGGACTGGCCTTTCCTGAGGCCACCAGAGCGGGTCCCTGAGGTCACCGTCGTAAGTCGAGAGCACCTGCCGCAACTCGAGAAAATCCAGGAGGTTTTGCCCTCCAGGCGAGATGAGGCCCATTTCCGCTGAGGCTTCTCGAGGCTAATCACGTCTAACAACTGGAACTTCCAAAGGGTCCTTCACACCCTTGCTGCAACTCAAGAAGTTCCAGGACATACCCGTCTGCCCTCGAGAGGAAGCACGTGGTGTCCCGCACACATCCAGGGGAGCCCCGTTTCCGCCTCCTAGCTCGAGATGAGGGATCCTTTCCCTGTTTCGTAGGGAAAGAATTCCCGGCGTTCCCGTCGCATCTCAAGAGGAGGCGCTCTCCACAGGAAAGGCGAGAGGAACTCCAGAGTCATGCCACCATTCCAAGAGTCCCCCAGATGTGTCAGTCCATTCCAGAGGAACCTGTTTTCCCTGCACTGCCTTGACGTTCAAGCCAAGGATCGACTCCCACCACGTGTGCACGTGGGACAGCCCTGTGGGAAAGCCTCGTGGGAAAGCCTCGTGGGAAAGACTCGAGGGAAAACCATAGATCCTTTGATCCACGCGGCGGACTGCGTGACACTGCTGCTACCGCTCTGGAGGAAAGCGCAAGTGCATGCCCGCATTCGAGACGAGGACTGACTCCCCTGGGGAGACTCCAGAAGTACCCCAAATCCATGTCAGCACTGGAGAGGAATCCTCAGGTTCCGGCCCCGACTCCACACAAGGTCTTAGGCCCCGGCATCGACGGGAGAGGAATCCCGAGAGGCCCCCGAGGAACTCGCATGGGGACTGGCCTTTCCTGAGGCCACCAGAGCGGTTCCCTGAGGTCGCCGTCGTAAGTCGAGAGCACCTGCCGCAACTCGAGAAAATCCAGGAGGTTTTGCCCTCCAGGCGAGATGAGGCCCATTTCCACTGAGGCTTCTCGAGGCCAATCACATCTAACCACTGGAACTTCCAAAGGGTCCTTCACACCCTTGCTGCAACTCAAGAAGTTCCCCGACATACCCGTCTCCACTCGAGGGGAAGCACGTGGGGTCCCGCACACATCCAGGGGAGCCCCGTTTCCGCCTCCTAGCTCGAGATGAGGGATCCTTTCCCTGTTTCGTAGGGAAAGAATTCCCGCCGTTCCCGTCGCATCTCAAGAGGAGGCGCTCTCCACAGGAAAGGCGAGAGGAACTCCAGGGTCGTGCCACCATTCCAAGAGTCCCCCAGATGTGTCACTCCATTCCAGAGGAACCTGTTTTCCCTGCACTGCCTTGACGTTCAAGCCAAGGATCGACTCCCACCACGTGTGCACGTGGGACAGCCCTGTGGGAAAGCCTCGTGGGAAAGCCTCGTGGGAAAGACTCGAGGGAAAACCATAGATCCTTTGATCCACGCGGCGGACTGCGTGACACTGCTGCTACCGCTCTGGAGGAAAGCGCAAGTGCATGCCCGCATTCGAGACGAGGACTGACTCCCCTGGGGAGACTCCAGAAGTACCCCAAATCCATGTCAGCACTGGAGAGGAATCCTCAGGTTCCGGCCCCGACTCCACACAAGGTCTTAGGCCCCGGCATCGACGGGAGAGGAATCCCGAGAGGCCCCCGAGGAACTCGCATGGGGACTGGCCTTTCCTGAGGCCACCAGAGCGGTTCCCTGAGGTCTCCGTCGTAAGTCGAGAGCACCTGCCGCAACTCGAGAAAATCCAGGAGGTTTTGCCCTCCAGGCGAGATGAGGCCCATTTCCACTGAGGCTTCTCGAGGCCAATCACATCTAACCACTGGAACTTCCAAAGGGTCCTTCACACCCTTGCTGCAACTCAAGAAGTTCCCCGACATACCCGTCTCCACTCGAGGGGAAGCACGTGGGGTCCCGCACACATCCAGGGGAGCCCCGTTTCCGCCTCCTAGCTCGAGATGAGGGATCCTTTCCCTGTTTCGTAGGGAAAGAATTCCCGCCGTTCCCGTCGCATCTCAAGAGGAGGCGCTCTCCACAGGAAAGGCGAGAGGAACTCCAGGGTCGTGCCACCATTCCAAGAGTCCCCCAGATGTGTCAGTCCATTCGAGAGGAACCTGTTTTCCCTGCACTGCCTTGACGTTCAAGCCGAGGATCGACTCCCACCACGTGTGCACGTGGGACAGCCCTGTGGGAAAGCCTCGTGGGAAAGCCTCGTGGGAAAGACTCGAGGGAAAACCATAGATCCTTTGATCCACGCGGCGGACTGCGTGACACTGCTGCTACCGCTCTGGAGGAAAGCGCAAGTGCATGCCCGCATTCGAGACGAGGACTGACTCCCCTGGGGAGACTCCAGAAGTACCCCAAGATCCATGTCAGCACTGGAGAGGAATCCTCAGGTTCCGGCCCCGACTCCACACAAGGTCTTAGGCCCCGGCATCGACAGGAGAGTAATCCCGAGGGGCCCCCGAGGAACTTGCATGGGGACTGGCCTTTCCTGAGGCCACCAGAGCGGTTCCCTGAGGTCCCCGTCGTAAGTCGAGAGCACCTGCCGCAACTCGAGAAAATCCAGGAGGTTTTGCCCTCCAGGCGAGATGAGGCCCATTTCCACTGAGGCTTCTCGAGGCCAATCACATCTAACCACTGGAACCTCCATAGGGTCCTTCAAACCATTGCTGCAACTCAAGAAGTTCCCCGACATACCCGTCTCCACTCGAGGGGAAGCACGTGGGGTCCCGCACACATCCAGGGGAGCCCCGTTTCCGCCTCTTAGCTCGAGATGAGGGATCCTTTCCCTGTTTCGTAGGGAAAGAATTCCCGGCGTTCCCGTCACATCTCAAGAGGAGGCGCTCTCCACAGGAAAGGCGAGAGGAACTCCAGGGTCATGCCACCATTCCAAGAGTCCCCCAGGTGTGTTAGTCCATTCCAGAGGAACCTGTTTTCCCTGCACTGCCTTGACGTTCAAGCCGAGGATCGACTCCCACCACGTGTGCACGTGGGACAGCCCTGTGGGAAAGCCTCGTGGGAAAGCCTCGTGGGAAAGACTCGAGGGAAAACCATAGATCCTTTGATCCACGCGGCGGACTGCGTGACACTTCTGCTACCGCTCTGGAGGAAAGCGCAAGTGCATGCCCGCATTCGAGACGAGGACTGACTCCCCTGGGGAGACTCCAGAAGTACCCCAAGATCCATGTCAGCACTGGAGAGGAATCCTCAGGTTCCGGCCCCGACTCCACACAAGGTCTTAGGCCCCGGCATCGACGGGAGAGGAATCCCGAGAGGCCCCCGAGGAACTCGCATGGGGACTGGCCTTTCCTGAGGCCACCAGAGCGGGTCCCTGAGGTCCCCGTCGTAAGTCGAGAGCACGTGCCGCGACTCAAGAAAATCCAGGAGGTTTTGCCCTCCAGGCGAGATGAGGCCCATTTCCGCTGAGGCTTCTCGAGGCCAATCACATCTAACCACTGGAACTTCCAAAGGGTCCTTCACACCATTGCTGCAACTCAAGAAGTTCCCCGACATACCCGTCTCCACTCGAGAGGAAGCACGTGGTGTCCCGCACACATCCAGGGGAGCCCCGTTTTGGCCTCCTAGCTCGAGATGAGGGATCCTTTCCCTGTTTCGTAGGGAAAGAATTCCCGGCGTTCCCGTCGCATCTCAAGAGGAGGCGCTCTCCACAGGAAAGGCGAGAGGAACTCCAGGGTCGAGACACCATTCCAAGAGTCCCCCAGATGTGTCAGTCCATTCCAGAGGAACCTGTTTTCCCTGCACTGCCTTGACGTTCAAGCCGAGGATCGACTCCCACCACGTGTGCAAGTGGGAGAGCCCTGTGGGAAAGCCTCGTGGGAAAGCCTCGTGGGAAAGACTCGAGGGAAAACCATAGATCCTTTGATCCACGCGGAGGACTGCGTGAAACTGCTGCTACCGCTCTGGAGGAAAGAGCAAGTGCATGCCCGCATTCGAGACGAGGACTGACTCCCCTGGGGAGACTCCAGAAGTACCCCAAGATCCATGTCAGCACTGGAGAGGAATCCTCAGGTTCCGGCCCCGACTCCACACAAGGTCTTAGGCTCCGGCATCGACGGGAGAGGAATCCCGAGAGGCCCCCGAGGAACTCGCATGGGGACTGGCCTTTCCTGAGGCGACCAGAGCGGGTCCCTGAGGTCCCCGTCGTAAGTCGAGAGCACCTGCCGCAACTCGAGAAAATCCAGGAGGTTTTGCCCTCCAGGCGAGATGAGGCCCATTTCCACTGAGGCTTCTCGAGGCTAATCACGTCTAACCACTGGAACTTCCAAAGGGTCCTTCACACCCTTGCTGCAACTCAAGAAGTTCCCCGACATACCCGTCTCCACTCGAGAGGAAGCACGTGGGGTCCCGCACACATCCAGGGGATCCCCGTTTCCGCCTCCTAGCTCGAGATGAGGGATCCATTCCCTGTTTCGCAGGGAAAGAATTCCCGGCGTTCCCGTCGCATCTCAAGAGGAGGCGCTCTCCACAGGAAAGGCGTGAGGAACTCCAGGGTCCTGACACCATTCCAAGAGTCCCCCAGATGTGTCAGTCCATTCCAGAGGAACCTGTTTTCCCTGCACTGCCTTGACGTTCAAGCCGAGGATCGACTCCCACCACGTGTGCACGTGGGACAGCCCTGTGGGAAAGCCTCGTGGGAAAGCCTCGTGGGAAAGACTCGAGGGAAAAAGATAGATCCTTTGATCCACACGGCGGACTGCGTGACACTTCTGCTACCGCTCTGGAGGAAAGCGCAAATGCATGCCCGCATTCGAGACGAGGACTGACTCCCCTGGGGAGACTCCAGAAGTACCCCAAGATCCATGTCAGCACTGGAGAGGAATCCTCAGGTTCCGGCCCCGACTCCACACAAGGTCTTAGGCCCCGGCATCGACGGGAGAGGAATCCCGAGAGGCCCCCGAGGAACTCGCATGGGGACTGGCCTTTCCTGAGGCCACCAGAGCGGGTCCCTGAGGTCCCCGTCGTAAGTCGAGAGCACCTGCCGCAACTCGAGAAAATCCAGGAGGTTTTGCCCTCCAGGCGAGATGAGGCCCATTTCCGCTGAGGCTTCTCGAGGCTAATCACTTCTAACCACTGGAACTTCCAAAGGGTCCTTCACACCCTTGCTGCAACTCAAGAAGTTCCCCGACATACCCGTCTCCACTCGAGAGGAAGCACGTGGGGTCCCGCACACATCCAGGGGAGCCCCGTTTCCGCCTCCTAGCTCGAGATGAGGGATCCTTTCCCTGTTTCGTAGGGAAAGAATTCCCGGCGTTCCCGTCGGATCTCAAGAGGAGGCGCTCTCCACAGGAAAGGCGAGAGGAACTCCAGGGTCGTGTCACCATTCCAAGAGTCCCCCAGATGTGTCAGTCCATTCCAGAGGAACCTGTTTTCCCTGCACTGCCTTGACGTTCAAGCTGAGGATCGACTCCCACCACGTGTGCCCGTGGGACAGCCCTGTGGGAAAGCCTCGTGGGAAAGCCTCGTGGGAAAGACTCGAGGGAAAACCATAGATCCTTTGATCCACGCGGTGGACTGCGTGACACTGCTGCTACGGCTCTGGAGGAAAGCGTAAGTGCATGCCCGCATTCGAGACGAGGACTGACTCCCCTGGGGAGACTCCAGAAGTACCCCAAGATCCATGTCAGCACTGGAGAGGAATCGTCAGGTTCCGGTCCCGACTCCACACAAGGTCTTAGGCACCGGCATCCACGGGAGAGGAATCCCGAGAGGCCCCCGAGGAACTCGCATGGGGACTGGCCTTTCCTGAGGCCACCAGAGCGGGTCCCTGAGGTCCCGGTCGTAAGTCGAGAGCACCTGCCGCAACTCGAGAAAATCCAGGAGGTTTTGCCCTCCAGGCGAGATGAGGCCCATTTCCGCTGAGGCTTCTCGAGGCTAATCACGTCTAACCACTGGAACTTCCAAAGGGTCCTGCACACCCTTGCTGCAACTCAAGAAGTTCCCCGACATACCCGTCTCCACTCGAGAGGAAGCACGAGGGTCCCGCACACATCCAGGGGAGCCCCGTTTCCGCCTCCTAGCTCGAGATGAGGGATCCTTTCCCTGTTTCGTAGGGAAAGAATTCCCGGCGTTCCCGTCGCATCTCAAGAGGAGGCGCTCTCCACAGGAAAGGCGAGAGGAACTCCAGGGTCGTGCGACCATTCCAAGAGTCCCCCAGATGTGTCAGTCCATTCCAGAGGAACCTGTTTTCCCTGCACTGCCTTGACTTTCAATCTGAGGATCGACTCCCACCACGTGTGCACGTGGGACAGCCCTGTGGGAAAGCCTCGTGGGAAAGCCTCGTGGGAAAGACTCGAGGGAAAACCATAGATCCTTTGATCCACGCGGCGGACTGCGTGACACTGCTGCTACCACTCTGGAGGAAAGCGCAAGTGCATGCCCGCATTCGAGACGAGGACTGACTCCCCTGGGGAGACTCCAGAAGTACCCCAAGATCCATGTCAGCACTGGAGAGGAATCCTCAGGTTCCGGCCCCGACTCCACACAAGGTCTTAGGCCCCGGCATCGACGGGAGAGGAATCCCGAGAGGCCCCCGAGGAACTCGCATGGGGACTGGCCTTTCCTGAGGCCACCAGAGCGGGTCCCTGAGGTCCCCGTCGTAAGTCGAGAGCACCTGCCGCAACTCGAGAAAATCCAGGAGGTTTTGCCCTCCAGGCGAGATGAGGCCCATTTCAGCTGAGGCTTCTCGAGGCTAATCACATCTAACCACTGGAACATCTAAAGGGTCCTTCTCACCCTTGCTGCAACTCAAGAAGTTCCCCGACATACCCGTCTCCACTCGAGAGGAAGCACGAGGGTCCCGCACACATCCAGGGGAGCCCCGTTTCCGCCTCCTAGCTCGAGATGAGGGATCCTTTCCCTGTTTCGTAGGGAAAGAATTCCCGGCGTTCCCGTCGCATCTCAAGAGGAGGCGCTCTCCACAGGAAAGGCTAGAGGAACTCCAGGGTCGTGCCACCATTCCAAGACTCCCCCGGATGTGTCAGTCCATTCCAGAGGAACCTGTTTTCCCTGCACTGCCTTGACGTTCAAGCCGAGGATCGACTCCCACCACGTGTGCACGTGGGACAGCCCTGTGGGAAAGCCTCGTGGGAAAGCCTCGTGGGAAAGACTCGAGGGAAAACCATAGATCCTTTGATCCACGCGGCGGACTGCGTGACACTGCTGCTACCGCTCTGGAGGAAACGCAAGTGCATGCCCGCATTCGAGACGAGGACTGACTCCCCTGGGGAGACTCCAGAAGTACCCCAAGATCCATGTCAGCACTGGAGAGGAATCCTCAGGTTCCGGCCCCGACTCCACACAAGGTCTTAGGCCCCGGCATCGACGGGAGAGGAATCCCGAGAGGCCCCCGAGGAACTCGCATGGGGACTGGCCTTTCCTGAGGCCACCAGAGCGGGTCCCTGAGGTCCCGGTCGTAAGTCGAGAGCACCTGCCGCAACTCGAGAAAATCCAGGAGGTTTTGACCTCCAGGCGAGATGAGGCCCATTTCCGCTGAGGCTTCTCGAGGCTAATCACATCTAACCACTGGAACATCCAAAGGGTCCTTCTCACCCTTGCTGCAACTCAAGAAGTTACCCGACATACCCGTCTCCACTCGAGAGGAAGCACGAGGGTCCCGCACACATCCAGGGGAGCCCCGTTTCCGCCTCCTAGCTCGAGATGAGGGATCCTTTCCCTGTTTCGTAGGGAAAGAATTCCCGGCGTTCCCGTCGCATCTCAAGAGGAGGCGCTCTCCACAGGAAAGGCGAGAGGAACTCCAGGGTCGTGCCACCATTCCAAGAGTCCCCCAGATGTGTCCGTCCATTCCAGAGGAACCTGTTTTCCCTGCACTGCCTTGACGTTCAAGCTGAGGATCGACTCCCACCACGTGTGCACGTGGGACAGCCCTGTGGGAAAGCCTCGTGGGAAAGCCTCGTGGGAAAGACTCGAGGGAAAACCATAGATCCTTTGATCCACGCGGCGGATTGCGTGACACTGCTGCTACCGCTCTGGAGGAAAGCGCAAGTGCATGCCCGCATTCGAGACGAGGACTGACTCCCCTGGGGAGACTCCAGAAGTACCCCAAGATCCATGTCAGCACTGGAGAGGAATCCTCAGGTTCCGGCCCCAACTCCACACAAGATCTTAGGCCCCGGCATCGACGGGAGAGGAATTCCGAGAGGCCCCCGAGGAACTCGCATGGGGACTGGCCTTTCCTGAGGCCACCAGAGCGGGTCCCTGAGGTCCCCGTCGTAAGTCGAGAGCACCTGCCGCAACTCGAGAAAATCCACGAGGTTTTGCCCTCCAGGCGAGATGAGGCCCATTTCCGCTGAGCCTTCTCGAGGCTAATCACTTCTAACCACTGGAACTTCCAAAGGGTCCTTCACACCCTTGCTGCAACTCAAGAAGTTCCCCGACATAAACGTCTCCACTCGAGAGGAAGCACGTGGGGTCCCGCACACATCCAGGGGAGCCCCGTTTCCGCCTCCTAGCTCGAGATGAGGGATCCTTTCCCTGTTTCGTAGGGAAAGAATTCCCGGCGTTCCCGTCGCATCTCAAGAGGAGGCGCTCTCCACAGGAAAGGCGAGAGGATCTCCAGGGTCTTGCCACCATTCCAAGAGTCCCCCAGATGTGTCAGTCCATTCCAGAGGAACCTGTTTTCCCTGCACTGCCTTGACTTTCAAGCCGAGGATCGACTCCCACCACGTGTGCACGTGGGACAGCCCTGTGGGAAAGCCTCGTGGGAAAGACTCGTGGGAAAGACTCGAGGGAAAACCATAGATCCTTTGATCCACGCGGCGGACTGCGTGACACTGCTGCTACCGCCCTGGAGGAAAGCGCAAGTGCATGCCCGCATTCGAGACGAGGACTGACTCCCCTGGGGAGACTCCAGAAGTACCCCAAGATCCATGTCAGCACTGGAGAGCAATCCTCAGGTTCCGGCCCCGACTCCACACAAGGTCTTAGGCCCCGGCATCGACGGGAGAGGAATCCCGAGAGGCCCCCGAGGAACTCGCATGAGGACTGGCCTTTCCTGAGGCCACCAGAGCGGGTCCCTGAGGTCCCCGTCGTAAGTCGAGAGCACCTGCAGCAACTCTAAAAAATCCAGGAGGTTTTGCCCTCCAGGCGAGATGAGGCCCATTTCCGCTGAGGCTTCTCGAGGCTAATCACATCTAACCAATGGAACATACAAAGGGTCCTTCTCACCCTTGCTGCAACTCAAGAAGTTCCCCGACATACCTGTCTCCACTCGAGAGGAAGCACGAGGGTCCCGCAAACATCCAGGGGAGCCCCGTTTCCGCCTCCTAGCTCGAGATGAGGGATCCTTTCCCTGTTTCGTAGTGAAAGAATTCCCGGCGTTCCCGTCGCATCTCAAGAGGAGGCGCTCTCCACAGGAAAGGCGAGAGGAACTCCAGGGTCGTGCCACCATTCCAAGAGTCCCCCAGATGTGTCAGTCCATTCCAGAGGAACCTGTTTTCCCTGCACTGCCTTGACGTTCAAGCCGAGGATCGACTCCCACCACGTGTGCACGTGGGACAGCCCTGTGGGAAAGCCTCGTGGGAAAGCCTCGTGGGAAAGACTCGAGGGAAAACCATAGATCCTTTGATCCACGCGGCGGACTGCGTGACACTGCTGCTACCGCCCTGGAGGAAAGCGCAAGTGCATGCCCGCATTCGAGACGAGGACTGACTCCCCTGGGGAGACTCCAGAATTACCCCAAGATACATGTCAGCACTGGAGAGGAATCCTCAGGTTCCGGCCCCGACTCCACACAAGGTCTTAGGCCCCGGCATCGACGGGAGAGGAATCCCGAGAGGCCCCCGAGGAACTCGCATGGGGACTGGCCTTTCCTGAGGCCACCAGAGCGGGTCCTTGAGGTCCCCGTCGTAAGTCGAGAGCACCTGCCGCAACTCGAGAAAATCCAGGAGGTTTTGCCCTCCAGGCGAGATGAGGCCCATTTCCGCTGAGGCTTCTCGAGGCTAATCACATCTAACCACTGGAACATCCAAAGGGTCCTTCTCACCCTTGCTGCAACTCAAGAAGTTCCCCGACATATCCGTCTCCACTCGAGAGGAAGCACGAGGGTCCCGCACACATCCAGGGGAGCCCCGTTTCCGCCTCCTAGCTCGAGATGAGGGATCCTTTCCCTGTTTCGTAGGGAAAGAATTCCCGGCGTTCCCGCCGCATCTCAAGAGGAGGCGCTCTCCACAGTAAAGGCGAGAGGAACTCCAGGGTCGTGCCACCATTTCAAGAGACCACCAGATGTGTCAGTCCATTCCAGAGGAACCTGTTTTCCCTGCACTGCCTTGACGTTCAAGCCGAGGATCGACTCCCACCACGTATGCACCTGGGACAGCCCTGTGGGAAAGCCTCGTGGGAAAGCCTCGTGGGAAAGACTCGAGGGAAAACCATAGATCCTTTGATCCACGCGGCGGTCTGCCTGACACTGCTGCTACCGCTCTGGAGGAAAGCGCAAGTGCATGCCCGCATTCGAGACGAGGTATGACTCCCCTGGGGAGACTCCAGAAGTACCCCAAGATCCATGTCAGCACTGGAGAGGAATCCTCAGGTTCCGGCCCCGACTCCACACAAGGTCTTAGGCCCCGGCATCGACGTGAGAGGAATCCCGAGAGGCCCCCAGGAACTCGCATGGGGACTGGCCTTTCCTGAGGCCACCAGAGCGGGTCCCTGAGGTCCCCGTCGTAAGTCGAGAGCACCTGCCGCAACTCGAGAATATCCAGGAGGTTTTGCCCTCCAGGCGAGAGGAGGCCCATTTCCGCTGAGGCTTCTCGAGGCTAATCACGTCTAACCACTGGAACTTCCAAAGGGTCCTTCACACCCTTGCTGCAACTCAAGAAGTTCCCCGACATACCCGTCTCCACTCGAGAGGAAGCACGTGGGGTCCCGCACACATCCAGGGGAGCCCCTTTTTCGCCTGCTAGCTCGAGATGAGGGATCCTTTCCCTGTTTCGTAGGGAAAGAATTCCCGGCGTTCCCGTCGCATCTCAAGAGGAGGCGCTCTCCACAGGAATGGCGAGAGGAACTCAAGGGTCGTGCCACCATTCCAAGAGTCCCCCAGATGTGTCAGTCCATTCCAGAGGAACCTGTTTTCCCTGCACTGCCTTGACGTTCAAGCCGAGGATCGACTCCTACCACTTGTGCACGTGGGACAGCCCTGTGGGAAAGCCTCGTGGGAAAGCCTCGTGGGAAAGACTCGAGGGAAAACTATAGATCCTTTGATCCACGCGGTGGACTGCGTGACACGGCTGCTACCACTCTGGAGGTAAGCTCAAGTGCATGCCCGCATTCGAGACGAGGACTGACTCCCCTGGGGAGACTCCAGAAGTACCCCAAGATCCATGTCAGCACTGGAGAGCAATCCTCAGGTTCCGGCCCCGACTCCACACAAGGTCTTAGGCCCCGGCATCGACGGGAGAGGAATCCCGAGAGGCCCCCGAGGAACTCGCATGAGGACTGGCCTTTCCTGAGGCCACCAGAGCGGGTCCCTGAGGTCCCCGTCGTAAGTCGAGAGCACCTGCCGCAACTCGAGAAAATCCACGAGGTTTTGCCCTCCAGGCGAGATGAGGCCCATTTCCGCTGAGGCTTCTCGAGGCTAATCACATCTAACCACTGGAACATCCAAAGGGTCCTTCTCACCCTTGCTGCAACTCAAGAAGTTCCCCGACATACCCGTCTCCACTCGAGAGGAAGCACGAGGGTCCCGCACACATCCAGGGGAGCCCCGTTTCCGCCTCCTAGCTCGAGATGAGGGATCCTTTCCCTGTTTCGTAGGGAAAGAATTCCCGGCGTTCCCGTCGCATCTCAAGAGGAGGCGCTCTCCACAGGAAAGGCGAGAGGAACTCCAGGGTCGTGCCACCATTCCAAGAGTCCCCCAGATGTGTCAGTCCATTCCAGAGGAACCTGTTTTCCCTGCACTGCCTTGACGTTCAAGCTGAGGATCGACTCCCACCACGTGTGCACGTGGGACAGCCCTGTGGGAAAGCCTCGTGGGAAAGCCTCGTGGGAAAGACTCGAGGGAAAACCATAAATCCTTTGATCCACGCGGCGGATTGCGTGACACTGCTGCTACCGCTCTGGAGGAAAGCGCAAGTGCATGCCCGCATTCGAGACGAGGACTGACTCCCCTGGGGAGACTCCAGAAGTACCCCAAGATCCATGTCAGCACTGGAGAGGAATCCTCAGGTTCCGGCCCCGACTCCACACAAGGTCTTAGGCCTCGGCATCGACGTGAGAGGAATCCCGAGAGGCCCCCAGGAACTCGCATGGGGACTGGCCTTTCCTGAGGCCACCAGAGCGGGTCCCTGAGGTCCCCGTCGTAAGTCGAGAGCACCTGCCGCAACTCGAGAAAATCCAGGAGGTTTTGCCCTCCAGGCGAGATGAGGCCCATTTCCGATGAGGCTTCTCGAGGCTAATCACGTCTAACCACTGGAACTTCCAAAGGGTCCTTCACACCCTTGCTGCAACTCAAGAAGTTCCCCGACATACCCGTCTCCACTCGAGAGTAAGCACGTGGGGTCCCGCACACATCCAGGGGAGCCCCGTTTCCGCCTGCTAGCTCGAGATGAGGGATCCTTTCCCTGTTTCGTAGGGAAAGAATTCCCGGCGTTCCCGTCGCATCTCAAGAAGAGGCGCTCTCCACAGGAAAGGCGAGAGGAACTCCAGGGTCGTGCCACCATTCCAAGAGTCCCCCAGATGTGTCAGTCCATTCCAGAGGAACCTGTTTTCCCTGCACTGCCTTGACGTTCAAGCCGAGGATCGACTCCCACCACGTGTGCACGTGGGACAGCCCTGCGGGAAAGCCTCGTGGGAAAGACTCGAGGGAAAACCATAGATCCTTTGATCCACGCGGCGGACTGCGTGACACTGCTGCTACCGCTCTGGAGGAAAGCGCAAGTGCATGCCCGCATTCGAGACGAGGACTGACTCCCCTGGGGAGACTCCAGAAGTACCCCAAGATCCATGTCAGCACTGGAGAGGAATCCTCAGGTTCCGGCCCCGACTCCACACAAGGTCTTAGGCCCCGGCATCGACGGGAGAGGAAACCCGAGAGGCCCCCGAGGAACTCGCATGGGGACTGGCCTTTCCTGAGGCCACCAGAGCGGGTCCCTGAGGTGTCCGTCGTAAGTCGAGAGCACCTGCCGCAACTCGAGAAAATCCAGGAGGTTTTGCCATACAGGCGAGATGAGGCCCATTTCCGCTGAGGCTTCTGGAGGCTAATCACATTTAACCACTGGAACTTCCAAAGGGTCCTTCACACCCTTGCTGCAACTCAAGAAGTTCCCCGACATACCCGTCTCCACTCGAGAGGAAGCACGTGGGGTCCCGCACACATCCAGGGGAGCCCCGTTTCCGCCTGCTAGCTCGAGATGAGGGATCCTTTCCCTGTTTCGTAGGGAAAGAATTCCCGGCGTTCCCGTCGCATCTCAAGAAGAGGCGCTCTCCACAGGAAAGGCGAGAGGAACTCCAGGGTCGTGCCACCATTCCAAGAGTCCCCCAGATGTGTCAGTCCATTCCAGAGGAACCTGTTTTCCCTGCACTGCCTTGACGTTCAAGCTGAGGATCGACTCCCACCACGTGTGCACGTGGGACAGCCCTGTGGGAAAGCCTCGTGGGAAAGCCTCGTGGGAAAGACTCGAGGGAAAACCATAGATCCTTTGATCCACGCGGCGGATTGCGTGACACTGCTGCTACCGCTCTGGAGGAAAGCGCAAGTGGATGCCCGCATTCGAGACGAGGACTGACTCCCCTGGGGAGACTCCAGAAGTACCCCAAGATCCATGTCAGCACTGGAGAGGAATCCTCAGGTTCCGGCCCCGACTCCACACAAGGTCTTAGGCCCCGGCATCGACGGGAGAGGAATCCCGAGAGGCCCCCGAGGAACTCGCATGGGGACTGGCCTTTCCTGAGGCCAACAGAGCGGGTCCCTGAGGTCCCCGTCGTAAGTCGAGAGCACCTGCCGCAACTCGAGAAAATCCACGAGGTTTTGCCCTCCAGGCGAGATGAGGCCCATTTCCGCTGAGGCTTCTCGAGGCTAATCACGTCTAACCACTGGAACTTCCAAAGGGTCCTTCACACCCTTGCTGCAACTCAAGAAGTTCCTCGACAAAGAAGTCTCCACTCGAGAGGAAGCACGAGGGTCCCGCACACATCCAGGGGAGCCCCGTTTCCGCCTCCTAGCTCGAGATGAGGGATCCTTTCCCTGTTTCCTAGGGAAAGAATTCCGGGCGTTCCCGTCGCATCTCAAGAGGAGGCGCTCTCCACAGGAAAGACGAGAGGAACTCCAGGGTCGTGCCACCATTCCAAGAGTCCCCCAGATGTGTCAGTCCATTCCAGAGGAACCTGTTTTCCCTGCACTTCCTTGACGTTCAAGCCGAGGATCGACTCCCACCACGTGTGCACGTGGGACAGCCCTGTGGGAAAGCCTCGTGGGAAAGCCTCGTGGGAAAGACTCGAGGGAAAACCATAGATCCTTTGATCCACGCGGCGGACTGCGTGACACTGCTGCTACCGCTCTGGAGGAAAGCGCAAGTGCATGCCCGCATTCGAGACGAGGACTGACTCCCCTGGGGAGACTCCAGAAGTACCCCAAGATCCATGTCAGCACTGGAGAGGAATCCTCAGGTTCCGGCCCCGACTCCACACAAGGTCTTAGGCCCCGGCATCGACGGGAGAGGAATCCCGAGAGGCCCCCGAGGAACTCGCATGGGGACTGGCCTTTCCTGACGCCCCAAGAGCGGGTCCCTGAGGTCCCCGTCGTAAGTCGAGAGCACCTGCCGCAACTCGAGAAAATCCACGAGGTTTTGCCCTCCAGGCGAGATGAGGCCCATTTCCGCTAAGGCTTCTCGAGGCTAATCACATCTAACCACTGGAACTTCCAAAGGGTCCTTCACACCCTTGCTGCAACTCAAGCAGTTCCGCGACATACCCGTCCCCACTCGAGAGGAAGCCCGAGGGTCCCGCACACATCCAGGGGAGCCCCGTTTACGCCTCCTAGGTCGAGATGAGGGATCCTTTCCCTGTTTCGTAGGGAAAGAATTCCCGGCGTTCCCGTCGCATCTCAAGAGGAGGCGCTCTCCACAGGAAAGGCTAGAGGAACTCCAGGGTCGTGCCACCATTCCAAGAGTCCCCCAGATGTGTCAGTCCATTCCAGAGGAACCTGTTTTCCCTGCACTGCCTTGAGTTCAAGCCGAGGATCGACTCTCACCACGTGTGCACGTGGGACAGCCCTGTGGGAAAGCCTCGTGGGAAAGCCTCGTGGGAAAGACTCGAGGGAAAACCATAGATCCTTTGATCCACGCGGCGGACTGCGTGACACTGCTGCTACCGCTCTGGAGGAAAGCGCAAGTGCATGCCCGCATTCGAGACGAGGACTGACTCCCCTGGGGAGACTCCAGAAGTACCCCAAGATCCATGTCAGCACTGGAGAGGAATCCTCAGGTTCCGGCCCCGACTCCACACAAGGTCTTAGGCCCCGGCATCGACGGGAGAGGAATCCCGAGAGGCCCCCGAGGAACTCGCATGGGGACTGGCCTTTCCTGAGGCCACCAGAGCGGGTCCCTGAGGTCCCCGTTGTAAGTCGAGATCACCTGCCGCAACTCGAGAAATTCCACGAGGTTTTGCCCTCCAGGCGAGTTGAGGCACATTTCCGCTGAGGCTTCTCGAGGCTAATCACGTCTAACCACTGGAACTTCCAAAGGGTCCTTCACACCCTTGCTGCAACTCAAGAAGTTCCGCGACATACCCGTCTCCACTCGAGAGGAAGCACGTGGGGTCCCGCACACATCCAGGGGAGCCCCGTTTCCGCCTCATAGCTCGACATGAGGGATCCTTTCCCTGTTTCGTAGGGAAAGAATTCCCGGCGTTCCCGTCGCAACTCAAGAGTCGGCGCTCTCCACAGGAAAGGCGAGAGGAACTCCACGGTCGTGCCACCATTCCAAGACTCCCCCGGATGTGTCAGTCCATTCCAGAGGAACCTGTTTTCCCTGCACTGCCTTGACGTTCAAGCCGAGGATCGACTCCCACCACGTGTGCACGTGGGACAGCCCTGTGGGAAAGCCTCGTGGGAAAGCCTCGTGGGAAAGACTCGAGGGAAAACCATAGATCCTTTGATCCACGCGGCGGTCTGCGTGACACTGCTGCTACCGCTCTGGAGGAAAGCGCAAGTGCATGCCCGCATTCGAGACGAGGACTGACTCCCCTGGGGAGACTCCAGAATTACCCCAAGATCCATGTCAGCACTGGAGAGCAATACTCAGGTTCCAGCCCCGACTGCACACAAGGTCTTAGGCCCCGGCATCGACGGGAGAGGAATCCCGAGAGGCCCCCGAGGAACTCGCATGGGGACTGGCCTTTCCTGAGGCCACCAGAGCGGGTCCCTGAGGTCCCCGTCGTAAGTCGAGAGCACCTGCCGCAACTCGAGAAAATCCAGGAGGTTTTGCCCTCCAGGCGAGATGAGGCCCATTCCCGCTGAGGCTTCTCGAGGCTAATCACATCTAACCACTGGAACATCCAAAGGGCCCTTCTCACCCTTGCTGCAACTCAAGAAGTTCCCCGACATACCCGTCTCCACTCGAGAGGAAGCACGAGGGTCCCGCACACATCCAGGTTAGCCCCGTTTCCGCCTCCTAGCTCGAGATGAGGGATCCTTTCCCTGTTTCGTAGGGAAAGAATTCCCGGCGTTCCCGTCGCATCTCAAGAGGAGGCGCTCTCCACAGGAAAGGCGAGAGGAACTCCAGGGTCGTGCCACCATTCCCAGAGTCCCCCAGATGTGTCAGTCCATTCCAGAGGAACCTGTTTTCCCTGCACTGCCTTGACGTTCAAGCCGAGGATCGACTCCCACCACGTGTGCACGTGGGACAGCCCTGTGGGAAAGCCTCGTGGGAAAGCCTCGTGGGAAAGACTCGAGGGAAAACCATAGATCCTTTGATCCACGTGGCGGACTGCGTGACACTGCTGCTACCGCTCTGGAGGAAAGCGCAAGTGCATGCCCGCATTCGAGACGAGGACTGACTCCCCAGGGGAGACTCCAGAAGTACCCCAAGATCCATGTTAGCACTGGAGAGGAATCCTCAGGTTCCGGCCCCGACTCCACACAAGGTCTTAGGCCCCGGCATCGACGGGAGAGGAATCCCGAGAGGCCCCCGAGGAACTCGCATGAGGACTGGCCTTTCCTGAGGCCACCAGAGCGGGTCCCTGAGGTCCCCGTCGTAAGTCGAGAGCACCTGCCGCAACTCGAGAAAATCCAGGAGGTTTTGCCCTCCAGGAGAGATGAGGCCCATTTCCGCTGAGGCTTCTCGAGGCTAATCACGTCTAACCACTGGAACTTCCAAAGGGTCCTTCACACCCTTGCTGGAACTCAAGTTGTTCCCCGACATACCCGTCTCCACTCGAGAGGAAGCACGTGGGGTCCCGCACACATCCAGGGGAGCCCCGTTTCCGCCTCCTAGCTCGAGATGAGGGATCCTTTCCCTGTTTCCTAGGGAAAGAATTCCCGGCGTTCCCGTCGCATCTCAAGAGGTGGCGCACTCCACAGGAAAGGCGAAAGGAACTCCAGGGTCGTGCCACCATTCCAAGAGTCCCCCAGATGTGTCAGTCCATTCCAGAGGAACCTGTTTTCCCTGCACTGCCTTGACGTTCAAGCCGAGGATCGACTCCCACCTAGTGTGCACGTGGGACAGCCCTGTGGGAAAGCCTCGTTGGAAAGCCTCGTGGGAAAGACTCGAGGGAAAACCATAGATCCTTTGATCCACGCGGCGGACTGCGTGACACTGCTGCTACCGCTCTGGAGGAAAGCGAAAGTGCATGCCCGCATTCGAGACGAGGACTGACTCCCCTGGGGAGACTCCAGAAGTACCCCAAGATCCATGTCAGCACTGGAGAGGAATCCTCAGGTTCCGGCCCCGACTCCACACAAGGTCTTAGGCCCCGGCATCGACGGGAGAGGAATCCCGAGAGGCCCCCGAGGAACTCGCATGGGGACTGGCCTTTCCTGACGCCACCAGAGCGGGTCCCTGAGGTCCCCGTCGTAAGTCGAGAGCACCTGCCGCAACTCGAGAAAATCCAGGAGGTTTTGCCCTCCAGGCGAGATGAGGCCCATTTCCGCTGAGGCTTCTCGAGGCTAATCACGTCTAACCACTGGAACTTCCAAAGGGTCCTTCACACCCTTGCTGCAACTCAAGCAGTTCCGCGACATACCCGTCTCCACTCGAGAGGAAGCACGAGGGTCCCGCACACATCCAGGGGAGCCCCGTTTCCGCCTCCTAGCTCGAGATGAGGGATCCTTTCCCTGTTTCGTAGGGAAAGAATTCCCGGCGTTCCCGTCGCATCTCAAGAGGAGGCGCTCTCCACAGGAAAGGCGAGAGGAACTCCAGGGTCGTGCCACCATTCCAAGAGTCCCCCAGATGTGTCAGTCCATTCCAGAGGAAACTGTTTTCCCTGCACTGCCTTGAGTTCAAGCCGAGGATCGACTCCCACCACGTGTGCACGTGGGACAGCCCTGTGGGAAAGCCTCGTGGGAAAGCCTCGTGGGAAAGACTCGAGGGAAAACCATAGATCCTTTGATCGACGCGGCGGACTGCGTGACACTGCTGCTACCGCACTGGAGGAAAGCGCAAGTGCATGCCCGCATTCGAGACGAGGACTGACTCCCCTGGGGAGACTCCAGAAGTACCCCAAGATCCATGTCAGCACTGGAGAGGAATCCTCAGGTTCCGGCCCCGACTCCACACAAGGTCTTAGGCCCCGGCATCGACGGGAGAGGAATCCCGAGAGGCCCCCGAGGAACTCGCATGGGGACTGGCCTTTCCTGAGGCCAACAGAGCGGGTCCCTGAGGTCCCCGTTGTAAGTCGAGAGCACCTGCCGCAACTCGAGAAATTCCACGAGGTTTTGCCCTCCAGGCGAGTTGAGGCACATTTCCGCTGAGGCTTCTCGAGGCTAATCACGTCTAACCACTGGTACTTCCAAAGGGTCCTTCACACCCTTGCTGCAACTCAAGAAGTTCCCCGACATACCCGTCTCCACTCGAGAGCAAGCACGTGGGGTCCCGCACACATCCAGGGGAGCCCCGTTTCCGCCTCCTAGCTCGAGATGAGGGATCCTTTCCCTGTTTCGTAGGGAAAGAATTCCCGGCGATCCCGTCGCATCTCAAGAGGAGGCGCTCTCCACAGGAAAGGCGAGAGGAACTCCACGGTCGTGCCACCATTCCAAGACTCCCCCGGATGTGTCAGTCCATTCCAGAGGAACCTGTTTTCCCTGCACTGCCTTGACGTTCAAGCCGAGGATCGACTCCCACCACGTGTGCACGTGGGACAGCCCTGTGGGAATGCCTCGTGGGAAAGCCTCGTGGGAAAGACTCGAGGGAAAACCATAGATCCTTTGATCCACGCGGCGGACTGCGTGACACTGCTGCTACCGCTCTGGAGGAAAGCGCAAGTGCATGCCCGCATTCGAGACGAGGACTGAATCCCCTGGGGAGACTCCAGAAGTACCCCAAGATCCATGTCAGCACTGGAGAGGAATCCTCAGGTTCCGGCCCCGACACCACACAAGGTCTTAGGCCCCGGCATCGATGGGAGAGGAATCCCGAGAGGCCCCCGAGGAACTCGCATGGGGACTGGCCTTTCCTGAGGCCACCAGAGCGGGTCCCTGAGGTCCCCGTTGTAAGTCGAGAGCACCTGCCGCAACTCGAGAAAATCCAGGAGGTTTTGTCCTCCAGGCGAAATGAGGCACATTTCCGCTGAGGCTTCTCGAGGCTAATCACGTCTAACCACTGGAACTTCCAAAGGGTCCTTCACACCCTTGCTGCAACTCAAGCAGTTCCTCGACAAAGAAGTCTCCACTCGAGAGGAAGCACGAGGGTCCCGCACACATCCAGGGGAGCCCCGTTTCCGCCTCCTAGCTCGAGATGAGGGATCCTTTCCCTGTTTCCTAGGGAAAGAATTCCGGGCGTTCCCGTCGCATCTCAAGAGGAGGCGCTCTCCACAGGAAAGACGAGAGGAACTCCAGGGTCGTGCCACCATTCCAAGAGTCCCCCAGATGTGTCAGTCCATTCCAGAGGAACCTGTTTTCCCTGCACTTCCTTGACGTTCAAGCCGAGGATCGACTCCCACCACGTGTGCACGTGGGACAGCCCTGTGGGAAAGCCTCGTGGGAAAGCCTCGTGGGAAAGACTCGAGGGAAAACCATAGATCCTTTGATCCACGCGGCGGACTGCGTGACACTGCTGCTACCGCTCTGGAGGAAAGCGCAAGTGCATGCCCGCATTCGAGACGAGGACTGACTCCCCTGGGGAGACTCCAGAAGTACCCCAAGATCCATGTCAGCACTGGAGAGGAATCCTCAGGTTCCCGCCCCGACTCCACACAAGGTCTTAGGCCCCGGCATCGACGGGAGAGGAATCCCGAGAGGCCCCCGAGGAACTCGCATGGGGACTGGCCTTTCCTGACGCCCCAAGAGCGGGTCCCTGAGGTCCCCGTCGTAAGTCGAGAGCACCTGCCGCAACTCGAGAAAATCCACGAGGTTTTGCCCTCCAGGCGAGATGAGGCCCATTTCCGCTAAGGCTTCTCGAGGCTAATCACATCTAACCACTGGAACTTCCAAAGGGTCCTTCACACCCTTGCTGCAACTCAAGCAGTTCCGCGACATACCCGTCTCCACTCGAGAGGAAGCACGAGGGTCCCGCACACATCCAGGGGAGCCCCGTTTACGCCTCCTAGGTCGAGATGAGGGATCCTTTCCCTGTTTCGTAGGGAAAGAATTCCCGGCGTTCCCGTCGCATCTCAAGAGGAGGCGCTCTCCACAGGAAAGGCTAGAGGAACTCCAGGGTCGTGCCACCATTCCAAGAGTCCCCCAGATGTGTCAGTCCATTCCAGAGGAACCTGTTTTCCCTGCACTGCCTTGAGTTCAAGCCGAGGATCGACTCCCACCACGTGTGCACGTGGGACAGCCCTGTGGGAAAGCCTCGTGGGAAAGCCTCGTGGGAAAGACTCGAGGGAAAACCATAGATCCTTTGATCCACGCGGCGGACTGCGTGACACTGCTGCTACCGCTCTGGAGGAAAGCGCAAGTGCATGCCCGCATTCGAGACGAGGACTGACTCCCCTGGGGAGACTCCAGAAGTACCCCAAGATCCATGTCAGCACTGGAGAGGAATCCTCAGGTTCCGGCCCCGACTCCACACAATGTCTTAGGCCCCGGCATCGACGGGAGAGGAATCCCGAGAGGCCCCCGAGGAACTCGCATGGGGACTGGCCTTTCCTGAGGCCACCAGAGCGGGTCCCTGAGGTCCCCGTTGTAAGTCGAGAGCACCTGCCGCAACTCGAGAAATTCCACGAGGTTTTGCCCTCCAGGCGAGTTGAGGCACATTTCCGCTGAGGCTTCTCGAGGCTAATCACGTCTAACCACTGGAACTTCCAAAGGGTCCTTCACACCCTTGCTGGAACTCAAGTTGTTCCCCGACATACCCGTCTCCACTCGAGAGGAAGCACGTGGGGTCCCGCACACATCCAGGGGAGCTCCGTTTCCGCCTCCTAGCTCGACATGAGGGATCCTTTCCCTGTTTCGTAGGGAAAGAATTCCCGGCGTTCCCGTCGCATCTCAAGAGGAGGCGCTCTCCACAGGAAAGGCGAGGGGAACTCCACGGTCGTGCCACCATTCCAAGACTCCCCCGGATGTGTCAGTCCATTCCAGAGGAACCTGTTTTCCCTGCACTGCCTTGACGTTCAAGCCGAGGATCGACTCCCACCACGTGTGCACGTGGGACAGCCCTGTGGGAAAGCCTCGTGGGAAAGCCTCGTGGGAAAGACTCGAGGGAAAACCATAGATCCTTTGATCCACGCGGCGGACTGCGTGACACTGCTGCTACCGCTCTGGAGGAAAGCGCAAGTGCATGCCCGCATTCGAGACGAGGACTGACTCCCAGGGGAGACTCCAGAAGTACCCCAAGATCCATGTCAGCACTGGAGAGGAATCCTCAGGTTCCGGCCCCGACACCACACAAGGTCTTAGGCCCCGGCATCGATGGGAGAGGAATCCCGAGAGGCCCCCGAGGAACTCGCATGGGGACTGGCCTTTCCTGAGGCCACCAGAGCGGGTCCCTGAGGTCCCCGTCGTAAGTCGAGAGCACCTGCCGCAACTCGAGAAAATCCAGGAGGTTTTGTCCTCCAGGCGAGATGAGGCACATTTCCGCTGAGGCTTCTCGAGGCTAATCACTTCTAACCACTGGAACTTCCAAAGGGTCCTTCACACCCTTGCTGCAACTCAAGCAGTTCCACGAAATACCCGTCTCCACTCGAGAGGAAGCACGTGGGGTCCCGCACACATCCAGTGGAGCCCTGTTTCCGCCTCCTAGTTCGAGATGAGGGATCCTTTCCCTGTTTCGTAGGGAAAGAATTCCCGGCGTTCCCGTCGCATCTCAAGAGGAGGCGCTCTCCACAGGAAAGGCGAGAGGAACTCCAGGGTCGTGCCACCATTCCAAGAGTCCCCCAGATGTGTCAGTCCATTCCAGAGGAACCTGTTTTCCCTGCACTGCCTTGACGTTCAAGCCGAGGATCGACTCCCACCACGTGTGCACGTGGGACAGCCATGTGGGAAAGCCTCGTGGGAAAGCCTCGTGGGAAAGACTCGAGAGAAAACCATAGATCCTTTGATCCACGCGGTGGACTGCATGACACTGCTGCTACCGCTCTGGAGGAAAGCGCAAGTGCATGCCCGCATTCGAGACGAGGACTGACTCCCCTGGGGAGACTCCAGAAGTACCCCAAGATCCATGTCAGCACTGGAGAGGAATCCTCAGGTTCCGGTCCCGACTTCACACAAGGTCTTAGGCCCCGGCATCGACGGGAGAGGAATCCCGAGAGGCCCCCGAGGAACTCACATGGGGACTGGCCTTTCCTGACGCCCCAAGAGCGGGTCCCTGAGGTCCCCGTCGTAAGTCGAGAGCACCTGCCGCAACTCGAGAAAATCCACGAGGTTTTGCCCTCCAGGCGAGATGAGGCCCATTTCCGCTAAGGCTTCTCGAGGCTAATCACATCTAACCACTGGAACTTCCAAAGGGTCCTTCACACCCTTGCTGCAACTCAAGCAGTTCCGCGACATACCCGTCTCCACTCGAGAGGAAGCACGAGGGTCCCGCACACATCCAGGGGAGCCCCGTTTACGCCTCCTAGGTCGAGATGAGGGATCCTTTCCCTGTTTCGTAGGGAAAGAATTCCCGGCGTTCCCGTCGCATCTCAAGAGGAGGCGCTCTTCACAGGAAAGGCTAGAGGAACTCCAGGGTGGTGCCACCATTCCAAGAGTCCCCCAGATGTGTCAGTCCATTCCAGAGGAACCTGTTTTCCCCGCACTGCCTTGACGTTCAAGCCGAGGATCGACTCCCACCACGTGTGCACGTGGGACAGCCCTGTGGGAAAGCCTCGTGGGAAAGCCTCGTGGGAAAGACTCGAGGGAAAACCATAGATCCTTTGATCCACGCGGCGGACTGCGTGACACTGCTGCTACCGCTCTGGAGGAAAGCGCAAGTGCATGCCCGCATTCGAGACGAGGACTGACTCCCCTGGGGAGACTCCAGAAGTACCCCAAGATCCATGTCAGCACTGGAGAGGAATCCTCAGGTTCCGGCCCAGACTCCACACAAGGTCTTAGGCCCCGGCATCGACGGGAGAGGAATCCCGAGAGGCCCCCGAGGAACTCGCATGGGGACTGGCCTTTCCTGAGGCCACCAGAGCGGGTCCCTGAGGTCCCCGTCGTAAGTCGAGAGCACCTGCCGCAACTCGAGAAAATCCAGGAGGTTTTGCCCTCCAGGCGAGATGATGCCCATTCCCGCTGAGGCTTCTCGAGGCTAATCACATCTAACCACTGGAACATCCAAAGGGTCCTTCTCACCCTTGCTGCAACTCAAGAAGTTCCCCGACATACCCGTGTGCACTCGAGAGGAAGCACGTGGGTCCCGCACACATCCAGGGGAGCCCCGTTTCCGCCTCCTAGCTCGAGATGAGGGATCCTTTCCCTGTTTCGTAGGGAAAGAATTCCCGGCGTTCCCGTCGCATCTCAAGAGGAGGCGCTCTCCACAGGAAAGGCGAGAGGAACTCCAGGGTCGTACCACCATTCCCAGAGTCCCCCAGATGTGTCAGTCCATTCCAGAGGAACCTGTTTTCCCTGCACTGCCTTGACGTTCAAGCTGAGGATCGACTCCCACCACGTGTGCACGTGGGACAGCCCTGTGGGAAAGCCTCGTGGGAAAGCCTCGTGGGAAAGACTCGAGGGAAAACCATAGATCCTTTGATCCACGCGGCGGATTGCGTGACACTGCTGCTACCGCTCTGGAGGAAAGCGCAAGTGCATGCCCGCATTCGAGACGAGGACTGACTCCCCTGGGGAGACTCCAGAAGTACCCCAAGATCCATGTCAGCACTGGAGAGGAATCCTCAGGTTCCGGCCCCGACTCCACACAAGGTCTTAGGCCCCGGCATCGACGGGAGAGGAATCCCGAGAGGCCCCCGAGGAACTCGCATGGGGACTGGCCTTTCCTGAGGCCACCAGAGCGGGTCCCTGAGGTCCCCGTCGTAAGTCGAGAGCACCTGCCGCAACTCGAGAAAATCAAGGAGGTTTTGCCCTCCAGGCGAGATGAGGCACATTTCCGCTGAGGCTTCTCGAGGCTAATCACGTCTAACCACTGGAACTTCCAAAGGGTCCTTCACACCCTTGCTGCAACTCAAGATGTTCCCCGACATACCCGTCTCCACTCGAGAGGAAGCACGTGGGGTCCCGCACACATCCAGTGGAGCCCCGTTTCCGCCTCCTAGTTCGAGATGAGGGATCCTTTCCCTGTTTCGTAGGGAAAGAATTCCCGGCGTTCCCGTCGCATCTCAAGAGGAGGCGCTCTCCACAGGAAAGGCGAGAGGAACTCCAGGCTCGTGCCACCATTCCAAGAGTCCCCCAGATGTGTCAGTCCATTCGAGAGGAACCTGTTTTCCCTGCACTGCCTTGACGTTCAAGCCGAGGATCGACTCCCACCATGTGTGCACGTGGGACAGCCCTGTGGGAAAGCCTCGTGGGAAAGCCTCGTGGGAAAGACTCGAGGGAAAACCATAGATCCTTTGATCCACGCGGTGGACTGCATGACACTGCTGCTACCGCTCTGGAGGAAAGCGCAAGTGCATGCCCGCATTCGAGACGAGGACTGACTCCCCTGGGGAGACTCCAGAAGTACCCCAAGATCCATGTCAGCACTGGAGAGGAATCCTCAGGTTCCGGCCCCGACTCCACACAAGGTATTAGGCCCCGGCATCGACAGGAGAGGTATCCAAAGAGGCCCTCGAGGAACTCGCATGGGGACTGGCCATTCCTGAGGCCACCAGAGCGGGTCCCTGAGGTCCCCGTCGTGTCGAGAGCACCTGCCGCAACTCGAGAAAATCCAGGAGGTTTTGCCCTCCATGCGAGATGAGGCCCATTTCCGCTGAGGCTTCTCGAGGCTAATCACTTCTAACCACTGGAACTTCCAAAGGGTCCTTCACACCCTTGCTGCAACTCAAGAAGTTCCCCGACATACCCGTCTCCACTCGAGAGGAAGCACGTGGGGTCCCGCACACATCCAGGGGAGCCCCGTTTCCGCCTCCTAGCTCGAGATGAGGGATCCTTTCCCTGTTTCGTAGGGAAAGAATTCCCGGCGTTCCCGTCGCATCTCAAGAGGAGGCGCTCTCCACAGGAAAGGCGAGAGGAACTCCAGGGTCGTGCCACCATTCCCAGAGTCCCCCAGATGTGTCAGTCCATTCCAGAGGAACCTGTTTTCCCTGCACTGCCTTGACGTTCAAGCTGAGGATCGACTCCCACCACGTGTGCACGTGGGACAGCCCTGTGGGAAAGCCTCGTGGGAAAGCCTCGTGGGAAAGACTCGAGGGAAAACCATAGATCCTTTGATCCACGCGGCGGATTGCGTGACACTGCTGCTACCGCTCTGGAGGAAAGCGCAAGTGCATGCCCGCATTCGAGACGAGGACTGACTCCCCTGGGGAGACTCCAGAAGTACCCCAAGATCCATGTCAGCACTGGAGAGGAATCCTCAGTTTCCGGCCCCGACTCCACACAAGGTCTTAGGCCCCGGCATCGACGGGAGAGGAATCCCGAGAGGACCCCGAGGAACTCGCATGGGGACTGGCCTTTCCTGAGGCCACCAGAGCGGGTCCCTGAGGTCCCCGTCGTAAGTCGAGAGCACCTGCCGCAACTCGAGAAAATCCAGGAAGTTTTGCCCTCCAGGCGAGATGAGGCACATTTCCGCTGAGGCTTCTCGAGGCTAATCACGTCTAACCACTGGAACTTCCAAAGGGTCCTTCACACCCTTGCTGCAACTCAAGATGTTCCCCGACATACCCGTCTCCACTCGAGAGGAAGCACGTGGGGTCCCGCACACATCCAGTGGAGCCCCGTTTCCGCCTCCTAGTTCGAGATGAGGGATCCTTTCCCTGTTTCGTAGGTGAAAGAATTCCCGGCGTTCCCGTCGCATCTCAAGAGGAGGCGCTCTCCACAGGAAAGGCGAGAGGAACTCCAGGGTCGTGCCACCATTCCCAGAGTCCCCCAGATGTGTCAGTCCATTCCAGAGGAACCTGTTTTCCCTGCACTGCCTTGACGTTCAAGCTGAGGATCGACTCCCACCACGTGTGCACGTGGGACAGCCCTGTGGGAAAGCCTCGTGGGAAAGCCTCGTGGGAAAGACTCGAGGGAAAACCATAGATCCTTTGATCCACGCGGCGGATTGCGTGACACTGCTGCTACCGCTCTGGAGGAAAGCGCAAGTGCATGCCCGCATTCGAGACGAGGACTGACTCCCCTGGGGAGACTCCAGAAGTACCCCAAGATCCATGTCAGCACTGGAGAGGAATCCTCAGGTTCCGGCCCCGACTCCACACAAGGTCTTAGGCCCCGGCATCGACGGGAGAGTAATCCCGAGAGGACCCCGAGGAACTCGCATGGGGACTGGCCTTTCCTGAGGCCACCAGAGCGGGTCCCTGAGGTCCCCGTCGTAAGTCGAGAGCACCTGCCGCAACTCGAGAAAATCCAGGAGGTTTTGCCCTCCAGGCGAGATGAGGCACATTTCCGCTGAGGCTTCTCGAGGCTAATCACGTCTAACCACTGGAACTTCCAAAGGGTCCTTCACACCCTTGCTGCAACTCAAGATGTTCCCCGACATACCCGTCTCCACTCGAGAGGAAGCACGTGGGGTCCCGCACACATCCAGTGGAGCCCCGTTTCCGCCTCCTAGTTCGAGATGAGGGATCCTTTCCCTGTTTCGTAGGGAAAGAATTCCCGGCGTTCCCGTCGCATCTCAAGAGGAGGCGCTCTCCACAGGAAAGGCGAGAGGAACTCCAGGCTCGTGCCACCATTCCAAGAGTCCCCCAGATGTGTCAGTCCATTCCAGAGGAACCTGTTTTCCCTGCACTGCCTTGACGTTCAAGCCGAGGATCGACTCCCACCATGTGTGCACGTGGGACAGCCCTGTGGGAAAGCCTCGTGGGAAAGCCTCGTGGGAAAGACTCGAGGGAAAACCATAGATCCTTTGATCCACGCGGTGGACTGCATGACACTGCTGCTACCGCTCTGGAGGAAAGCGCAAGTGCATGCCCGCATTCGAGACGAGGACTGACTCCCCTGGGGAGACTCCAGAAGTACCCCAAGATCCATGTCAGCACTGGAGAGGAATCCTCAGGTTCCGGCCCCGACTCCACACAAGGTCTTAGGCCCCAGCATCGACGGGAGAGGAATCCCGAGAGGCCCCCGAGGAACTCGCATGGGGACTGGCCTTTCCTGAGGCCACCAGAGCGGGTCCCTGAGTTCCCCGTCGTGTCGAGAGCACCTGCCGCAACTCGAGAAAATCCAGGAGGTTTTGCCCTCCAGGCGAGATGAGGCCCATTTCCGCTGAGGCTTCTCGAGGCTAATCACGTCTAACCACTGGAACTTCCAAAGGGTCCTTCACGTCCTTGCTGCAACTCAAGAAGTTCCCCGACATACCCGTCTCCACTCGAGAGGAAGCACGTGGGGTCCCGCACACATGCAGGGGAGCCCCGTTTCCGCCTCCTAGCTCGAGATGAGGGATCCTTTCCCTGTTTCGTAGGGAAAGAATTCCCGGCGTTCCCGTCGCATCTCAAGAGGAGGCGCTCTCCACAGGAAAGGCGAGAGGAACTCCAGGGTCGTGCCACCATTCCAAGAGTCCCCCAGATGTGTCAGTCCATTCCAGAGGAACCTGTTTTCCCTGCACTGCCTTGACGTTCAAGCCGAGGATCGACTCCCACCACGTGTGCACGTGGGACAGCCCTGTGGGAAAGCCTCGTGGGAAAGCCTCGTGGGAAAGACTCGAGGGAAAACCATAGATCCTTTGATCCACGCGGCGGACTGCGTGACACTGCTGCTACCGCTCTGGAGGAAAGCGCAAGTGCATGCCCGCATTCGAGACGAGGACTGACTCCCCAGGGGAGACTCCAGAAGTACCCCAAGATCCATGTTAGCACTGGAGAGGAATCCTCAGGTTCCGGCCCCGACTCCACAAAAGGTCTTAGGCCCCGGCATCGACGGGAGAGGAATCCCGAGAGGCCCCCGAGGAACTCGCATGGGGACTGGCCTTTCCTGAGGCCACCAGAGCGGGTCCCTGAGGTCCCCGTCGTAAGTCGAGAGCACCTGCCGCAACTCGAGAAAATCCAGGAGGTTTTGCCCTCCAGGCGAGATGAGGCCCATTTCCGCTGAGGCTTCTGGAGGCTAATCACGTCTAACCACTGGAACTTCCAAAGGGTCCTTCACACCCTTGCTGGAACTCAAGTTGTTCCCCGACATACCCGTCTCCACTCGAGAGGAAGCACGTGGGGTCCCGCACACATCCAGGGGAGCCCCGTTTCCGCCTCCTAGCTCGAGATGAGGGATCCTTTCCCTGTTTCGTAGGGAAAGAATTCCCGGCGGTCCCGTCGCATCTCAAGAGGAGGCGCTCTCCACAGGAAAGGCGAGAGGAACTCCAGGGTCGTGGCACCATTCCAAGAGACCCCCAGATGTGTCAGTCCATTCCAGAGGAACCTGTTTTCCCTGCACTGCCTTGACGTTCAAGCCGAGGATCGACTCCCACCACGTGTGCACGTGGGACAGCCCTGTGGAAAGCCTCGTGGGAAAGCCTCGTGGGAAAGACTCAAGGGAAAACCATAGATCCTTTGATCCACGCGGCGGACTGCGTGACACTGCTGCTACCGCTCTGGAGGAAAGCGCAAGTGCATGCCCGCATTCGAGACGAGGACTGACTCCCCTGGGCAGACTCCAGAAGTACCCCAAGATCCATGTCACCCCTGGAGAGGAATCCTCAGGTTTCGGCCACGACTCCACACATGGTCTTAGTCCCCGGCATCGACGGGAGAGGAATCCCGAGAGGCCCCCGAGGAACTCGCATGCGGACTGGCCTTTTCTGCGGCCACCAGACCGGGTCCCTGAGGTCCCCGTCGTAAGTTGAGAGCACATGCCGCAAGTCGAGAATATCAGGAGGTTTTGCCCTCCAGGCGAGATGAGGCCCATTTCCGCTGAGGCTTCTCGAGGCTAATCACATCTAACCACTGGAACTTCCAAAGGGTCCTTCACACCCTTGCTGCAACTAAAGCAGTTCCGCGACATTCCCGTCTCCACTAGAGAGGAAGCACGTGGGGTCCCGCACACATCCAGGGGAGCCACGTTTCCGCCTCCTAGTTCGAGATGAGGGACCTTTCCCTGTTTCGTAGGGAAAGAATTCCCGGCGTTCCCGTCGCATCTCAAGAGGAGGCGCTCTCCACAGTAAAGGCGAGAGGAACTTCAGGGTCGTGCCACCATTCCAAGAGTCCCCCAGATATGTCAGTCCATTCCAGAGGAACCTGTTTTCCCTGCACTGCCTTGACGTTCAAGCCGAGGATCGACTCCCACCACGTGTGCACGTGGGACAGCCTTGTGGGAAAGCCTCGTGGGAAAGCCTCGTGGGAAAGACTCGAGGGAAAACCATAGATCCTTTGATCCACGCGGCAGACTGAGTGACACAGCTGCTACCGCTCTGGAGGAAAGCGCAAGTGCATGCCCGCATTCGAGACGAGGACTGACTCCCCTGGGGAGACTCCAGAAGTACCCCAAGGTCCATGTCAGCACTGTAGAGGAATCCTCAGATTCCGGGCCCGACTCCACATAAGGTCTTAGGCCCCGGCATCGACGGGAGATGAATCCCGAGAGGCCCCCGAGGAACTCGCATGGGGACTGGCCTTTCCTGAGGCCACCAGAGCGGGTCCCTGAGGTCCCCGTCATAAGTCGAGAGCACCTGCTGCAACTCGAGAAAATCCAGGAGGTTTTGCCCTCCAGGCGAGATGAGGCCCATTTCCGCTGAGGCTTCTCGAGGCTAATCACATCTAACCACTGGAACATCCAAAGGGTCCTTCTCACCCTTGCTGCAACTCAAGAAGTTCCCCGACATACCCGTCTCCACTCGAGAGGAAGCACGAGGGTCCCGCACACATCCAGGTGAGCCCCGTTTCCGCCTCCTAGCTCGAGATGAGGGTTCCTTTCCCTGTTTCGTAGGGAAAGAATTCCCGACGTCCCGTCGCATCTCAAGAGGAGGCGCTCTCCACAGGAAAAGCGAGAGGAACTCCAGGGTCGTGCCACCTTTGCAAGAGTCCCCCAGATGTGTCAGTCCATTCCAGAGGAACCTGTTTTCCCTGCACTGCCTTGACGATCAAGCCGAGGATCGACTCCCACCACGTGTGCACGTGGGACAGCCCTGTGGGAATGCCTCGTGGGTAAGCCTCGTGGGAAAGTCTCGAGGGAAAACCATAGATCCTTTGATCCACGCGGCGGACTGCGTGACACTGCTGCTACCGCTCTGGGGGAAAGCGCAAGTGCATGCCCGCATTCGAGACGAGGACTGACACCCCTGGGGAGACTCCAGAAGTAGCCCAAGATCCATGTCAGCACTGGAGAGGAATCCTCAGGTTCCGGCCCCGACTCCACACAAGGTCTTAGGCCCCGGCATTGACAGGAGAGGAATCCCAAGAGGCCCCCGAGGAACTCGCATGGGGACTGGCCTTTCCTGAGGCCACCAGAGCGGGTCCCAGAGGTCCCCGTCGTAAGTCGAGAGCACCTGCCGCAACTCGAGAAAATCCAGGAGGTTTTGCCCTCAAGGCGAGATGAGGCCCATTTCCTCTGAGGCTTCTCGAGGCCAATCACATCTAACCACTCGAAATTCCAAAGGGTCCTTCACACCCTTGCTGTAACTCAAGCAGTTCCGCGACATACCCATCTCCACTCTAGAGGAAGCACGTGGGGTCCCGCACACATCCAGGGGAGCCCCGTTTCCGCCTCCTAGCTCGAGATGAGGGATCCTTTCCCTGTTTCGTAGGGAAAGAATTCCCGGCGGTCCCGTCGCATCTCAAGAGGAGGCGCTCTCCACAGGAAAGGCGAGAGGAACTCCAGGGTCGTGGCACCATTCCAAGAGACCCCCAGATGTGTCAGTCCATTCCAGAGGAACCTGTTTTCCCTGCACTGCCTTGACGTTCAAGCCGAGGATCGACTCCCACCACGTGTGCACGTGGGACAGCCCTGTGGGAAAGCCTCGTGGGAAAGCCTCCTGGGAAAGTCTCGAGGGAAAACCATAGATCCTTTGATCCACGCGGCGGACTGCGTGACACTGCTGCTACCGCTCTGGAGGAAAGCGCAAGTGCATGCCCGCATTCGAGACGAGGACTGACTCCCCTGGGGAGACTCCAGAAGTACCCCAAGATCCATGTCAGCACTGGAGAGGAATCCTCAGGTTTCGGCCCCGACTCCACACATGGTCTTAGTCCCCGGCATCGACGGGAGAGGAATCCCGAGAGGCCCCCGAGGAACTCGCATGGGGACTGGCCTTTTCTGCGGCCACCAGAACGGGTCCCTGAGGTCCCCGTCGTAAGTTGAGAGCACATGCCGCAAGTCGAGAAAATCAGGAGGTTTTGCCCTCCAGGCGAGATGAGGCCCATTTCCGCTGAGGCTTCTCGAGGCTAATCACATCTAACCACTGGAACTTCCAAAGGGTCTTTCACACCCTTGCTGCAACTCAATCAGTTCCGCGACATTCCCGTCTCCACTAGAGAGGAAGCACGTGGGGTCCCGCACACATCCAGGGGAGCCCCGTTTCCGCCTCCTAGTTCGAGATGAGGGACCTTTCCCTGTTTCGTAGGGAAAGAATTCCCGGCGTTCCCGTCGCATCTCAAGAGGAGGCGCTCTCCACAGTAAAGGCGAGAGGAACTTCAGGGTCGTGCCACCATTCCAAGAGTCCCCCAGATATGTCAGTCCATTCCAGAGGAACCTGTTTTCCCTGCACTGCCTTGACGTTCAAGCCGAGGATCGACTCCCACCACGTGTGCACGTGGGACAGCCTTGTGGGAAAGCCTCGTGGGAAAGCCTCGTGGGAAAGACTCGAGGGAAAACCATAGATCCTTTGATCCACGCGGCAGACTGAGTGACACGGCTGCTACCGCTCTGGAGGAAAGCGCAAGTGCATGCCCGCATTCGAGACGAGGACTGACTCCCCTGGGGAGACTCCAGAAGTACCCCAAGGTCCATGTCAGCACTGGAGAGGAATCCTCAGATTCCGGCTCCGACTCCACACAAGGTCTTAGGCCCCGGCATCGACGGGAGATGAATCCCGAGAGGCCCCCGAGGAACTCGCATGGGGACTGGCCTTTCCTGAGGCCACCAGAGCGGGTCCCTGAGGTCCCCGTCATAAGTCGAGAGCACCTGCTGCAACTCGAGAAAATCCAGGAGGTTTTGCCCTCCAGGCGAGATGAGGCCCATTTCCGCTGAGGCTTCTCGAGGCTAATCACATCTAACCACTGGAACATCCAAAGGGTCCTTCTCACCCTTGCTGCAACTCAAGAAGTTCCCCGACATACCCGTCTCCACTCGAGAGGAAGCACGAGGGTCCCGCACACATCCAGGGGAGCCCCGTTTCCGCCTCCTAGCTCGAGATGAGTGTTCCTTTCCCTGTTTCGTTGGGAAAGAATTCCCGACGTCCCGTCGCATCTCAAGAGGAGGCGCTCTCCACAGGAAGGGCGAGAGGAACTCCAGGGTCGTGCCACCATTGCAAGAGTCCCCCAGATGTGTCAGTCCATTCCAGAGGAACCTCTTTTCCCTGCACTGCCTTGACGTTCAAGCCGAGGATCGACTCGCACCACGTGTGCACGTGGGACAGCCCTGTGGGAATGCCTCGTGGGAAAGCCTCGTGGGAAAGACTCGAGGGAAAACCATAGATCCTTTGATCCACGCGGCGGACTGCGTGACACTGCTGCTACCGCTCTGGGGGAAAGCGCAAGTGCATGCCCGCATTCGAGACGAGGACTGACACCCCTGGGGAGACTCCAGAAGTAGCCCAAGATCCATGTCAGCACTGGAGAGGAATCCTCAGGTTCCGGCCCCGACTCCACACAAGGTCTTAGGCCCCGGCATTGACAGGAGAGGAATCCCAAGAGGCCCCCGAGGAACTCGCATGGGGACTGGCCTTTCCTGAGGCCACCAGAGCGGGTCCCTGAGGTCCCCGTCGTAAGTCGAGAGCACCTGCCGCAACTCGAGAAAATCCAGGAGGTTTTGCCCTCCAGGCGAGATGAGGCCCATTTCCGCTGAGGCTTCTCGAGGCTAATCACGTCTAACCACTGGAACTTCCTAAGGGTCTTTCACACCATTGCTGCAACTCAAGAAGTTCCCCGACATACCGGTCTACACTCGAGAGGAAGCACGTGGGGTCCCGCACACATCCAGGGGAGCCCCGTTTCCGCCTCCTAGCTCGAGATGAGGGATCCTTTCCCTGTTTCGTAGGGAAAGAATTCCCGGCGTTCCCGTCGCATCTCAAGAGGAGGCGCTCTCCACAGGAAAGGCGAGAGGAACTCCAGGATCGTGCCACCATTCCAAGAGTCCCCTAGATGTGTCAGTCCATTCCAGAGGAACCTGTTTTCCCTGCACTGCCTTGACGTTCAAGCCGAGGATCGAGTCCCACCACCTGTGCACGTGGGACAGCCCTGTGGGATAGCCTCGTGGGAAAGACTCGAGGGAAAACCATAGATCCTTTGATCCACACGGCGGACTGCGTGACACGGCTGCTACCGCTCTGGAGGAAAGCGCAAGTGCATGCCCGCATTCGAGACGAGGACTGACTCCCCTGGGGAGACTCCAGAAGTAGCCCACGATCCTTGTCAGCACTGGAGAGGAATCATCAGGTTCCAGTCCCGACTCCACACAAAGTCTTGGCCCCGGCATCGACGGGAGAGGAATCCCGAGAGGCCCCCGAGGAATTCGCATGGGGACTGGCCTTTCCTGAGGCCACCAGAGCGGGTCCCTGAGGTCCCCGTCGTAAGTCGAGAGCACCTGCTGCAACTCGAGAAAATCCAGGAGGTTTTGCCCTCCAGGCGAGATGAGGCCCATTTCCGCTGAGGCTTCTCGAGGCTAATCACATCTAACCACTGGAACATCCAAAGGGTCCTTCTCACCCTTGCTGCAACTCAAGAAGTTCCCCGACATACCCGTCTCCACTCGAGAGGAAGCACGAGGGTCCCGCACACATCCAGGGGAGCCCCGTTTCCGCCTCCTAGCTCGAGATGAGTGTTCCTTTCCCTGTTTCGTTGGGAAAGAATTCCCGACGTCCCGTCGCATCTCAAGAGGAGGCGCTCTCCACAGGAAGGGCGAGAGGAACTCCAGGGTCGTGCCACCATTGCAAGAGTCCCCCAGATGTGTCAGTCCATTCCAGAGGAACCTGTTTTCCCTGCACTGCCTTGACGTTCAAGCCGAGGATCGACTCCCACCACGTGTGCACGTGGGACAGCCCTGTGGGAATGCCTCGTGGGAAAGCCTCGTGGGAAAGACTCGAGGGAAAACCATAGATCCTTTGATCCACGCGGCGGACTGCGTGACACTGCTGCTACCGCTCTGGGGGAAAGCGCAAGTGCATGCCCGCATTCGAGACGAGGACTGACACCCCTGGGGAGACTCCAGAAGTAGCCCAAGATCCATGTCAGCACTGGAGAGGAATCCTCAGGTTCCGGCCCCGACTCCACACAAGGTCTTAGGCCCCGGCATTGACAGGAGAGGAATCCCAAGAGGCCCCCGAGGAACTCGCATGGGGACTGGCCTTTCCTGAGGCCACCAGAGCGGGTCCCTGAGGTCCCCGTCGTAAGTCGAGAGCACCTGCCGCAACTCGAGAAAATCCAGGAGGTTTTGCCCTCCAGGCGAGATGAGGCCCATTTCCGCTGAGGCTTCTCGAGGCTAATCACGTCTAACCACTGGAACTTCCTAAGGGTCTTTCACACCATTGCTGCAACTCAAGAAGTTCCCCGACATACCGGTCTACACTCGAGAGGAAGCACGTGGGGTCCCGCACACATCCAGGGGAGCCCCGTTTCCGCCTCCTAGCTCGAGATGAGGGATCCTTTCCCTGTTTCGTAGGGAAAGAATTCCCGGCGTTCCCGTCGCATCTCAAGAGGAGGCGCTCTCCACAGGAAAGGCGAGAGGAACTCCAGGATCGTGCCACCATTCCAAGAGTCCCCTAGATGTGTCAGTCCATTCCAGAGGAACCTGTTTTCCCTGCACTGCCTTGACGTTCAAGCCGAGGATCGAGTCCCACCACGTGTGCACGTGGGACAGCCCTGTGGGATAGCCTCGTGGGAAAGACTCGAGGGAAAACCATAGATCCTTTGATCCACACGGCGGACTGCGTGACACGGCTGCTACCGCTCTGGAGGAAAGCGCAAGTGCATGCCCGCATTCGAGACGAGGACTGACTCCCCTGGGGAGACTCCAGAAGTAGCCCACGATCCTTGTCAGCACTGGAGAGGAATCATCAGGTTCCAGTCCCGACTCCACACAAAGTCTTGGCCCCGGCATCGACGGGAGAGGAATCCCGAGAGGCCCCCGAGGAATTCGCATGGGGACTGGCCTTTCCTGAGGCCACCAGAGCGGGTCCCTGAGGTCCCCGTCGTAAGTCGAGAGCACCTGCCGCAACTCGAGAAAATCCAGGAGGTTTTGCCCTCCAGGCGAGATGAGGCCCATTTCCGCTGAGGCTTCTCGAGGCTAATCACATCTAACCTCTGGAACTTCCAAAGGGTCCTTCACACCCTTACTGCAACTCAAGAAGTTCCCCGACATATCCGTCTCACTCGAGAGGAAGCACGTGTGGTCCCGCACACATCCAGGGGAGCCCCGATTTCTCCTCGTAGCTCGAGATGAGGGATCCTTTCCCTGTTTCGTAGGGAAAGAATTCCCGGCGTTCCCCTCGCATCTCAAGAGGAGGCGCTCTCCACAGGAAAGGCGAGAGGAACTCCAGGCTCGTGCCACCATTCCAAGAGTCCCCCAGATGTGTCAGTCCATTCCAGAGGAACCTGTTTTCCCTGCACTGCCTTGACGTTCAAGCCGAGGATCGACTCCCACCACGTGTGCACGTGGGACAGCCCTGTGGGAAAGCCTCGTGGGAAAGCCTCGTGGGAAAGACTCGAGGGAAAACCATAGATCCTTTGATCCACGCGGCGGACTGCGTGACACTGCTGCTACCGCCCTGGAGGAAAGCGCAAGTGCATGCCCGCATTCGAGACGAGGACTGACTCCCCTGGGGAGACTCTAGAAGTACCCCAAGATCCATGTCAGCACTGGAGAGGAATCCTCAGGTTCCGGCCCCGACTCCACACAAGGTCTTAGGCCCCGGCATCGACGGGAGAGGAATCCCGAGAGGCCCCCGAGGAACTCGCATGGGGACTGGCCTTTCCTGAGGCCACCAGAGCGGGTCCCTGAGGTCCCCGTCGTAAGTCGAGAGCACCTGCCGCAACTCGAGAAAATCCAGGAGGTTTTGCCCTCCAGGCGAGATGAGGCCCATTTCTGCTGAGGCTTCTCGAGGCTAATCACATCTAACCACTGGAACATCCAAAGGGTCCTTCTCACCCATGCTGCAACTCAAGAAGTTCCCCGACATACCCGTCTCCACTCGAGAGGAAGCACGAGGGTCCCGCACACATCCAGGGGAGCCCCGTTTCCGCCTCCTAGCTCGAGATGAGGGATCCTTTCCCTGTTTCGTAGGGAAAGAATTCCCGGCGTTCCCGTCGCAACTCAAGAGGAGGCGCTCTCCACAGGAAAGGCGAGAGGAACTCCAGGGTCGTGCCAAAATTCCAAGAGTCCCCCAGATGTGTCAGTCCATTCCAGATGAACCTGTTTTCCCTGCACTGCCTTGACGTTCAAGCTGAGGATCGACTCCCACCACGTGTGCACGTGGGACAGCCCTGTGTGAAAGCCTCGTGGGAAAGCCTCGTGGGAAAGACTCGAGGGAAAAACATAGATCCTTTGATCCACGCGGCGGATTGCGTGACACTGCTGCTACCGCTCTGGAGGAAAGCGCAAGTGCATGCCCGCATTCGAGACGAGGACTGACTCCCCTGGGGAGACTCCAGAAGTACCCCAAGATCCATGTCAGCACTGGAGAGGAATCCTCAGGTTCCGGCCCCGACTCCACACAAGGTCTTAGGCCCCGGCATCGACGGGAGAGGAAACCCGAGAGGCCCCCGAGGAACTCGCATGGGGACTGGCCTTTCCTGAGGCCACCAGAGCGGGTCCCTGAGGTCCCCGTGGTAAGTCGAGAGCACCTGCCGCAACTCGAGAAAATCCAGGAGGTTTTGCCCTCCAGGCGAGATGAGGCCCATTTCCGCTGAGGCTTCTCGAGGCTAATCACATCTAACCACTGGAACATCCAAAGGATCCTTCACACCCTTGCTGCAACACAAGAAGTTCCCCGACATACCCGTCTCCACTCGAGAGGAAGCACGTGGGGTCCCGCACACATCCAGGGGAGCCCCATTTCCGCCTCCTAGCTCGAGATGAGGGATCGTTTCCCTGTTTCGTAGGGAAAGAATTCCCGGCGTTCCCGTCGCATCTCAAGAGGAGGCGCTCTCCACAGGAAAGTCGAGAGGAACTCCAGGGTCGTGCCACCATTCCAAGAGTCCCCCAGATGTGTCAGTCCATTCCAGAGGAACCTGTTTTCCCTGCACTGCCTTGACGTTCAAGCCGAGGATCGACTCCCACCACGTGTGCACGTGGGACAGCCCTGTGGGAAAGCCTCGTGGGAAAGCCTCGTGGGAAAGAATCGAGGGAAAACCATAGATCCTTTGATCCTCCCGGCGGACTGCGTGACACTGCTGCTACCGCCCTGGAGGAAAGCGCAAGTGCATGCCCGCATTCGAGACGAGGACTGACTCCCCTGGGGAGACTCCAGAAGTACCCCAAGATCCATGTCAGCACTGGAGAGGAATCCTCAGGTTCCGGCCCCGACTCCACACAAGGTCTTAGGCCCCGGCATCCACGGGAGAGGAATCCCGAGAGGCCCCCGAGGAACTCGCATGGGGACTGGCCTTTCCTGAGGCCACCAGAGCGGGTCCCTGAGGTCCCCGTCGTAAGTCGAGAGCACCTGCCGCAACTCGAGAAAATCCAGGAGGTTTTGCCCTCCAGGCGAGATGAGGCACATTTCCGCTGAGGCTTCTCGAGGCTAATCACGTCTAACCACTGGAACTTCCAAAGGGTCCTTCACACCCTTGCTGCAACTCAAGAAGTTCCCCGACATACCCGTTTCCACTCGAGAGGAAGCACGTGGGGTCCCGCACACATCCAGGGGAGCCCCGTTTCCGCCTCCTAGCTCGAGATGAGGGATCCTTTCCCTGTTTCGTAGGGAAAGAATTCCCGGCGTTCCCGTCGCATCTCAAGAGGAGGCGCTCTCCACAGGAAAGGCGAGAGGAACTCCAGGGTCGTGGCACCATTCCAAGACACCCCCAGTTGTGTCAGTCCATTCCAGAGGAACCTGTTTTCGCTGCACTGCCTTGACGTTCAAGCCGAGGATCGACTCCCACCACGTGTGTACGTGGGACAGCCCTGTGGGAAAGCCTCGTGGGAAAGCCTCGTGGGAAAGACTCGAGGGAAAACCATAGATCCTTTGATCCACGCGGCGGACTGCGTGACACTGCTGCTACAGCTCTGGAGGAAAGCGCAAGTGCATGCCCGCATTCGAGACGGGGACTGACTCCCCTGGGGAGACTCCAGAAGTACCCCAAGATCCATGTCAACACTGGAGAGGAATCCTCAGGATCCGGCCCCGACTCCACACAAGGTCTTAGGCCCCGGCATCGACGAGAGAGGAATCCCGAGAGGCCCCCGAGGAACTCGCATGAGGACTGGCCTTTCCTGAGGCCACCAGAGCGGGTCCATGAGGTCCCCGTCGTAAGTCGAGAGCACCTGCCGCAACTCGAGAAAATCCAGGAGGTTTTGCCCTCCAGTCGAGATGAGGCCCATTTCCGCTGAGGCTTCTCGAGGCTATTCACGTCTAACCACTGGAACTTCCAAAGTGTCCTTCACACCCTTGCTGCAACTCAAGAAGTTCCCCGACATACCCGTCTCCACTCGAGAGGAAGCACGTGGGGTCCCGCACACATTAAGGGGAGCCCCGTTTCCACCTCCTAGCTCGAGATGAGGGATCCTTTCCCTGTTTCGTAGGGAAAGAATTCCCGGCGTTCCCGTCGCATCTCAAGAGGAGGCGCTCTCCACAGGAAAGGCGAGAGGAACTCCAGGGTCGTGGCACCATTCCAAGAGACCCCCAGATGTGTCAGTCCATTCCAGAGGAACCTGTTTTCCCTGCACTGCCTTGACGTTCAAGCCGAGGATCGACTCCCACCACGTGTGCACGTGGGACAGCCCTGTGGGAAAGCCTCGTGGGAAAGCCTCGTGGGAAAGAATCGAGGGAAAACCATAGATCCTTTGATCCTCGCGGCGGACTGCGTGACACTGCTGCTACCGCCCTGGAGGAAAGCGCAAGTGCATGCCCGCATTCGAGACGAGGACTGACTCCCCTGGGGAACTCCAGAAGTACCCCAAGATCCATGTCAGCACTGGAGAGGAATCCTCAGGTTCCGGCCCCGACTCCACACAAGGTCTTAGGCCCCGGCATCCACGGGAGAGGAATCCCGAGAGGCCCCCGAGGAACTCGCATGGGGACTGGCCTTTCCTGAGGCCACCAGAGCGGGTCCCTGAGGTCCCCGTCGTAAGTCGAGAGCACCTGCCGCAACTCGAGAAAATCCAGGAGGTTTTGCCCTCCAGGCGAGATGAGGCCCATTTCCGCTGAGGCTTCTCGAGGCTAATCACATCTAACCACTGGAACATCCAAAGGGTCCTTCTCACCCTTGCTGCAACTCAAGAAGTTCCCCGACATACCCGTCTCCACTCGAGAGGAAGCACGAGGGTCCCGCACACATCCAGGGGAGCCCCGTTTCCGCCTCCTAGCTCGAGATGAGGGATCCTTTCCTGTTTCCTAGGGAAAGAATTCCCGGCGTTCCCGTCGCATCTCAAGAGGAGGCGCTCTCCACAGGAAAGGCGAGAGGAACTCCACGGTCGTTCCACAATTCCAAGAGTCCCCCAGATGAGTCAGTCCATTCCAGAGGAACCTGTTTTCCCTGCACTGCCTTGACGTTCAAGCTGAGGATCGACTCCCACCACGTGTGCACGTGGGACAGCCCTGTGGGAAAGCCTCGTGGGAAAGCCTCGTGGGAAAGACTCGAGGGAAAACCATAGATCCATTGATCCACGCGGCGGACTGCGTGCCACTGCTGCTACCGCTCTGGAGGAAAGCGCAAGTGCATGCCCGCATTCGAGACGAGGACTGACTCCCCTGGGGAGACTCCAGAAGCACCCCAAGATCCATGTCAGCACTGGAGAGGAATCCTCAGGTTCCGGCCCCGACTCCACACAAGGTCTTAGGCCCCGGCATCGACGGGAGAAGAATCCCGAGAGGCCCCCGAGGAACTCGCATGGGGACTGGCCTTTCCTGAGGCCACCAGAGCGGGTCCCTGAGGTCCCCGTCGTAAGTCGAGAGCACCTGCCGCAACTCGAGAAAATCCAGGAGGTTTTGCCCTCCAGGCGAGATGAGGCCCATTTCCGCTGAGGCTTCTCGAGGCTAATCACGTCTAACCACTGGAACTTCCAAAGGGTCCTTCACACCCTTGCTGCAACTCAAGAAGTTCCCCGACATACCCGTCTCCACTCGAGAGGAAGCACGTGGGGTCCCGCACACATCCAGGGGAGCCCCGTTTCCGCCTCCTAGCTCGAGATGAGGGATCCTTTCCCTGTTTCGTAGGGAAAGAATTCCCGGCGTTCCCGTCGCATCTCAAGAGGAGGCGCTCTCCACAGGAAAGGCGAGAGGAACTCCAGGGTCGTGCCACCATTCCAAGAGTCCCCGGGATGTGTCAGTCCAGTCCAGAGGAACCTGTTTTCCCTGCACTGCCTTGACGTCCAAGCCGAGGATCGACTCACACCACGTGTGCACGTGGGACAGCCCTGTGGGAAAGCCTCGTGGGAAAGACTCGAGGGAAAACCATAGATCCTTTGATCCACGCGGCGGAATGCGTGACACTGCTGCTACCGCTCTGGAGGAAAGCGCAAGTGCATGCCCGCATTCGAGACGAGGACTGACTCCCCTGGGGAGACTCCAGAAGTACCCCAAGATCCATGTCAGCACTGGAGAGCAATCCACAGGTTCCGGCCCCGACTCCACACAAGGTCTTAGGCCCCGGCATCGACGGGAGAGGAATCCCGAGAGGACCCCGAGGAACTCGCATGGGGACTGGCCTTTCCTGAGGCCTCCAGAGCGGGTCCCTCTGGTCCCCTTGGTAAGTCGAGAGCACCTGCCGCAACTCGGGAAAATCCAGGAGGTTTTGCCCTCCAGGCGAGATGAGGCCCATTTCCGCTGAGGCTTCTCGAGGCTAATCACATCTAACCACTGGAACTTCCAAAGGGTCCTTCACACCCTTGCTGCAACTCAAGAAGTTCCCCGACATACCCTTCTCCACTCGAGAGGAAGCACGTGGGGTCCCGCACACATCCAGGGGAGCCCCGTTTCAGCCTCCTAGCTCGAGATGAGGGATCCTTTCCCTGTTTCGTAGGGAAAGAATTCCCGGCGTTCCCGTCGCATCTCAAGAGGAGGCGCTCTCCACAGGAAAGGCGAGAGGAACTCAAGGGTCGTGCCACCATTCCAAGAGTCCCCCAGATGTGTCAGTCCATTCCAGAGGAACCTGTTTTCCCTGCACTGCCTTGACGTTCAAGCCGAGGATCGACTCCCACCACGTGTGCACGTGGGACAGCCCTGTGGGAAAGCCTCATGGGAAAGCCTCTTGGGAAAGACTCGAGGGAAAACCATAGATCCTTTGATCCACGCCGCGGACTGCGTGACACTGCTGCTACCGCTCTGGAGGAAAGTGCAAGTGCATGCCCGCATTCGAGACGAGGACTGACTCCCCTCGGGAGACTCCAGAAGTACCCCAAGATCCATGTCAGCACTGGAGAGGAATCCTCAGGTTCCGGCCCCGACTCCACCCAAGGTCTTAGGCCCCGGCATCGACGGGAGAGGAATCCTGACAGGCCCCCGAGGAACTCGCATGGGGACTGGCCTTTCCTGAGGCCACCAGAGCGGGTCCCTGAGGTCCCCGTCGTAAGTCGAGACACCTGCTGCAACTCGAGAAATTCCACGAGGTTTTGCCCTCCAGGCGAGTTGAGGCACATTTCCGCTGAGGCTTCTCGAGGCTAATCACGTCTAACCACTGGAACTTCCAAAGGGTCCTTCACACCCTTGCTGCAACTCAAGAAGTTCCCCGACATACCCGTCTCCACTCGAGAGGAAGCACGTGGGGTCCCGCACACATCCAGGGGAGCCCCGTTTCCGCCTCCTAGCTCGAGATGAGGGATCCTTTCCCTGTTTCGTAGGGAAAGAATTCCCGGCGTTCCCGTCGCATCTCAAGAGGAGGCGCTCTCCACAGGAAAGGCGAGAGGAACTCCAGGGTCGTGGCACCATTCCAAGACACCCCCAGTTGTGTCAGTCCATTCCAGAGGAACCTGTTTTCCCTGCACTGCCTTGACGTACAAGCCGAGGATCGACTCCCACCACGTGTGTACGTGGGACAGCCCTGTGGGAAAGCCTCGTGGGAAAGCCTCGTGGGAAAGACTCGAGGGAAAAGCATAGATCCTTTGATCCACGCGGCGGACTGCGTGAAACTGCTGCTACCGCTCTGGGGGAAAGCGCAAGTGCATGCCCGCATTCGAGACGAGGACTGACTCCCCTGGGGAGACTCCAAAAGTACCCCAAGATCCATGTCAGCACTGGAGAGGAATCCTCAGGTTCCGGCCCCGACTCCACACAAGGTCTTAGGCCCCGGCATCGCCGGGAGAGGAAACCTGAGAGGCCCCCGAGGAACTCGCATGGGGACTGGCCTTTCCTGAGGCCACCAGAGCGGGTCCCCGAGGTCCCCGTCGTAAGTCGAGATCACCTGCCGCAACTCGAGAAAATCCAGGAGGTTTTGCCCTCCAGGCGAGATGAGGCCCATTTCCGCTGAGGCTTCTCGAGGCTAATCACATCTAACCACTCGAACTTCCAAAGGGTCCTTCACACCCTTGCTGCAACTCAAGAAGTTCCCCGACATACCCGTCTCCACTCGAGAGGAAGCACAGGCGTCCCGCACACATCCAGGGAAACCCCGTTTCCGCCTCCTAGCTCGAGATGAGGGATCCTTTTCCTGTTTCGTAGGGAAAGAATTCCCGGCGTTCCGGTCGCATCTCAAGAGGAGGCGCTCTCCACAGGAAAGGCGAGAGGATCTCCAGGGTCGTGCCACCATTCCAAGAGTCCCCCAGATGTGTCAGTCCATTCCAGAGGAACCTGTTTTCAATGCACTGCCTTGACGTTCAAGCCGAGGATCGACTCCCACCACGTGTGAACGTGGGACAGCCCTGTGAGAAAACCTCGTGGGAAAGCCTCGTGGGAAAGACTCGAGGGAAAACCATAGATCCTTTGATCCAGGTGGCGGACTGCGTGACACTGCTGCTACCGCTCTGGAGGAAAGCGCAAGTGCATGCCCGCATTCGAGACGAGGACTGACTCCCCTGGGGAGACTCCAGAAATACCCCAAGATCCATGTCAGCACTGGAGAGGAATACTCAGGTTCCGGCCCCGACTCCACACAAGGTCTTAGGCCCCGGCATCGACGGGAGAGGAATCCCGTGAGGCCCCCGAGGAACTCGCATGGGGACTGGCCTTTCCTGAGGCCACCAGAGCGGGTCCGCGAGGTCCCCGTCGTAAGTCGAGAGCACCTGCCGCACCTCGAGAAATTCCAGGAGGTTTTGCCCTCCAGGCATGATGAGGCCCATTTACACTGAGGCTTCTCGAGGCTAATCACATCTAACCACTGGAACTTCCAAAGGGTCCTTCACACCCTGCTGCAACTCAAGAAGTACCCCGACATACCCGTCTCCACTCGAGAGGAAGCACGAGGGTCCAGCACTCATCCAGGTGAGTCCCGGATCCGCCTCCTAGCTCGAGATGAGGGATGCTTTCCCTGTTTCGTAGGGAAAGAATTCCCGGCGTTCCCGTCGCATCTCAAGAGGAGGCGCTCTCCACAGGAAAGACGAGAGGAACCCCAGGGTCGTGCCACCATTCCAAGAGTCCAGCAGATGTGTCAGTCCATTCCAGAGGAACCTGTTTTCCCTGCACTGCCTTGACGTTCAAGCCGAGGAACGACTCCCACTACGTGTGCACGTGGGACAGCCCTGTGGGAAAGCCTCGTGGGAAAGCCTCGTGGGAAAGACTCGAGGGAAAACCATAGATCTTTTGATCCACGGGGTGGACTGCGTGACACTGCTGCTACCGCTCTGGAGGAAAGCGGAAGTGCATGCCCGCATTCGAGACGAGGACTGACTCCCCTGGGGAGACTCCAGAAGTATTCCCAAGATCCATGTCAGCACTGGAGAGGAATCCTCAGGTTCCGGCCCCGACTCCACACAAGGTCTTAGGCCCCGGCATCGACGGAGGAGGAATCCCGAAAGGCCCCCGAGGAACTCGCATGGGGACTGGCCTTTCCTCAGGCCACCAGCGCGGGTACCTGAGGTCCCCGTCGTAAGTCGAGAGCACCTGCCACAACTCGAGAAAATCCAGGAGGTTTTGCCCTCCAGGCGAGATGAGGCCCATTTACGCTGAGGCTTCTCGAGGCTAATCACATCTAACCACTGGAACTTCCCAAGGGTCCTTCACACCCTTGCTGCAACTCAAGAAGTTCCGCGACATACCCGTCTCCACTCTAGAGGAAGCACGTGGGGTCCCGCACACATCCAGGGGAGCCCCGTTTCCGCATCCTAGCACGAGATGAGGGATCCTTTCCCTGTTTAGTAGGGAAAGAATTCCCGGCGTTCCCGTCGCATCTCAAGAGGAGGCACTCTCCACAGGTAAGGCGAGAGGAACTCCAGGGTCGTGTCACCATGCCAAGAGACCCCCAGATGTGTCAGTCCATTCCAGAGGAACCTGTTTTTCCTGCACTGCCTTGACGTTCAAGCCGAGGATCGACTCCCACCACGTGTGCACGTGGGACAGCCCTGTGGGAAAGCCTCGTGGGAAAGCCTCGTGGGAAAGACTCGAGGGAAAACCATAGATCCTTTGATCCACGCGGCGGACTGCGTGACACTGCTGCTACCGCTCTGGAGGAAAGCGCAAGTGCATGCCCGCATTCGAGACGGGGACTGACTCCCCTGGGGAGACTCCAGAAGTACCCCAAGAGCCATGTCAGCACTGGAGAGGAATCCTCAGGTTCCGGCCCCGACTCCACACAAGGTCTTAGGCCCCGGCATCCACGGGAGAGGAATCCCGAGAGGCCCCCGAGGAACTCGCATTGGGACTGGCCTTTTCTCAGGCCACCAGAGCGCGTCCCTGAGGTCCCCGTCGTAAGTCGAGAGCACCTGCCGCAACTCGAGAAAATCCAGGAGGTTTTGCCCTCCAGCCGAGATGAGGCCCAATTCCGCTGAGGCTTCTCGAGGCTAATCACATCTAACCACTGGAACTTTCAAAGGGTCCTTCACACCCTTGCTGCAACTCAAGAAGGTCCCCGACATACCCGTCTCCACTCGAGAGGAAGCACGAGGGTCCCGCACACATCCACGGGAGCCCCGTTTCCGCCTCCTAGCTTGAGATGAGGGATCCTTTCCCTGTTTCATAGGGAAAGAATTCACGGCGTTCCCTTCGCATCTCAAGAGGAGGCGCTCTCCACAGGAAAGGGGAGAGGAACTCCAGGGTCGTGCCACCATTCCAAGAGACCCCCAGATGTGTCAGTCCATTCCAGAGGAACCTGTTTTCCCTGAACTGCCTTGATATTCAAGCCGAGGATCGACACCCACCACGTGTGAACGTGGGACAGCCCTGTGGGAAAGCCTCGTTGGAAAGCCTCGTGGGAAAGACTCGAGGGAAAACCATAGATCCTTTGATCCACGCGGCGGACTGCGTGACACTGCTGCCACCGCTCTGGAGGAAAGCGCAAGTGCATGCCCGCATTCGAGACGAGGACTGACTCCCCTGGGGAGACTCCAGAAGTACCCCAAGATCCATGTCAGCACTGGAGAGGAATCCTCAAGTTCCGGCCTCGACTCCACACAAGGTCTTAGGCCCCGGCATCGACGGGAGAAGAATCACGAGAGGCCCCCGAAGAGCTCGCATGGGGACTGGCCTTCCTGAGGCCACCAGAGCGGGTCCCTGAGGTCCCCGTCGTAAGTCGAGAGCACCTGCCGCAACTCGAGAAAATCCAGGAGGTTTTGCCCTCCATGCGAGATGAGGCCCATTTCCCCTGAGGCTTCTCGAGGCTAATCAGATCTAACCACTGGAACTTCCAAAGGATCCTTCACACCCTTGCTGCAACTCAAGCAGTTCCGCGACATACCCGTCTCCACTCGAGAGGAAGCACGTGGGGTGCCGCACATATCCAGGGGAGCCCCGTTTCCGCCTCCTAGTTCGAGATGAGGGATCCTATCCCTATTTCGTAGGGAAAGAATTCCCTGCGTTCCCTTCGCATCTCAAGAGGAGGCTCTCTCCACAGGAAAGGCGAGAGCAACTCCAGGGTCGTGCCACCATTCCACGAGGCCCCCAGATGTGTCAGTCCATTCCAGAGTAACCTGTTTTCCCCGAACTGCCTTGACGTTCAAGCCGAGGATCGACTCCCACCACGTGTGCACGTGGGACAGCCCTGTGGGAAAGCCTCGTGGGACAGCCTCGTGGGAAAGACTCGAGGGAAAACCAAAGATCCTTTTGTCCACGCGGCGGACTGTGTGACACTGCTGCTACCGCTCTAGAGGAAAGCGCAAGTGCATGCCCGCATTCGAGACGAGGACTGACTCCCCAGGGGAGACTGCAGAAGTACCCCAAGATCCATGTCAGCACTGGAGAGGAATCCTCAGATTCCGGCCCCGACTCCACACAAGGTGTTCGGCCCCGGCATCCACGGGAGAGGAATCCCGAGAGGCCCCCGAGGAACTCGCATGGGGACTGGCCTTTCCTGAGGCCAACAGAGCGGGTCCCTGAGGTCCCCGTCGTAAGTCGAGAGCACCTGCCGCAACTCGAGAACATCCAGGAGGTTTTGCCCTCCAGGCGAGATGAGGCCCATTTCCGCTGAGGCTTCTCGAGGCTAATCACATCTAACCACTGGAACTTCCAAAGGGTCATTCACACCCTTGCTGCAACTCAAGCAGTTCCGCGACATACCCGTCTCCACTCGAGAGGAAGCACGTGGGGTCCCGCACACATCCAGGGGAGCCCCGTTTCCGCCTCCTAGCTCGAGATGAGGGATCCTTTCCCTGTTTCTTAGGGAAAGAATTCCCGGCATTCCCGTCGCATCTCAAGAGGAGGCGCTCTCCACAGGAAAGGCGAGAGGAACTCCAGGGTCGTGCCACCATTCCAAGAGTCCCCCAGATGTGTCAGTCCATTCCAGAGGAACCTGTTTTCCCTGCACTGCCTTGACGTTCAAGCCGAGGATCGACTCCCACCACGTGTGCACGTGGGACAGCCCTGTGGGAAAGCCTCGTGGGAAAGCCTCGTGGGAAAGACTCGAGGGAAAACCATAGATCCTTTGATCCACGCGGCGGACTGCGTGACACTGCTGCTACCGCTCTGGAGGAAAGCGCAAGTGCATGCCCGCATTCGAGACGAGGACTGACTCCCCTGGGGAGACTCCAGAAGTACCCCAAGATCCATGTCAGCACTGGAGAGGAATCCTCAGATTCCGGCCCCGACTCCACACAAGGTCTTAGGCCCCGGCATCGACGGGAGAGGAATCCCGAGAGGCCCCCGAGGAACTCGCATGGGGACTGGCCTTTCCTGAGGCCACCAGAGCGGGTCCCTGAGGTTCCCGTCGTAAGTCGAGAGCATCTGCCGCAACTCGAGAAAATCCAGGAGGTTTTGCCCTCCAGGCGAGATGAGGCCCATTTCCGCTGAGGCTTCTCGAGGCTAATCACATCTAACCACTGGATCTTCCAAAGGGTCCTTCACACCCTTGCTGCAACTCAAGGAGTTCCCTGACATACCGGTCTCCACTCGAGAGGAAGCACGTGGGGTCCCGCACACATCCAGGGGAGACCCGTTTCCGCCTCCTAGCTCGAGATGAGGGATCCTTTCCCTGTTTTGTAGGGAAAGAATTCCCGGCGTTCCCGTCGCATCTCAAGAGGAGGCGCTCTCCACAGGAAAGGCGAGAGGAACTCCAGGGTCGTGCTACCATTCCAAGAGTCCCCCAGATGGGTCAGTCCATTCAAGAGGAACCTGTTTTCCCTGCACTGCCATGACTTTCAAGCCGAGGATCGACTCCCACCACGTGTGCACGTGGGACAGCCCTGTGGGAAAGCCTCGTGGGAAAGCCTCGTGGGAAAGACTCGAGGGAAAACCATAGATCCTTTGATCCACGCGGCGGACTGCGTGACACTGCTGCTACCGCTCTGGAGGAAAGCGCAAGTGCATGCCCGCATTCGAGACGAGGACTGACTCCTCTGGGGAGACTCCAGAAGTACCCCAAGATCCATGTCAGCACTGGAGAGGAATCCTCAGGTTCCGGCCCCTACTCCACACAAGGTCTTAGGCCCTGGCATCGACGGAACAGGAATCCCGAGAGGCCCCCGAGGAACTCGCATGGGGACTGGCCTTTCCTGAGGCCACCAGAGCGGGTCCCTGAGGTCCCCGTCGTAAGTCGAGAGCACCTGCCGCAACTCGAGAAAATCCAGGAGGTTTTGCCCTCCAGGCGAGATGAGGCCCATTTCCGCTGAGGCTTCTCGAGGCTAATCACGTCTAACCACTGGAACTTCCAAAGGGTCCTTCACACCCTTGCTGCAACTCAAGAAGTTCCCCGACATACCCGTCTCCACTCGAGAGGAAGCACGTGGGGTCCCGCACACATCCAGGGGAGCCCCGTTTCCGCCTCCTAGCTCGAGATGAGGGATCCTTTCCCTGTTTCGTAGGGAAAGAATTCCCGGCGTTCCCGTCGCATCTCAAGAGGAGGCGCTCTCCACAGGAAAGGCGAGAGGAACTCCAGGGTCGTGCCACCATTCCAAGAGTCCCCGGGATGTGTCAGTCCATTCCAGAGGAACCTGTTTTCCCTGCACTGCCTTGACGTCCAAGCCGAGGATCGACTCACACCACGTGTGCACGTGGGACAGCCCTGTGGGAAAGCCTCGTGGGAAAGACTCGAGGGAAAACCATAGATCCTTTGATCCACGCGGCGGAATGCGTGACACTGCTGCTACCGCTCTGGAGGAAAGCGCAAGTGCATGCCCGCATTCGAGACGAGGACTGACTCCCCTGGGGAGACTCCAGAAGTACCCCAAGATCCATGTCAGCACTGGAGAGCAATCCACAGGTTCCGGCCCCGACTCCACACAAGGTCTTAGGCCCCGGCATCGACGGGAGAGGAATCCCGAGAGGACCCCGAGGAACTCGCATGGGGACTGGCCTTTCCTGAGGCCTCCAGAGCGGGTCCCTGAGGTCCCCGTCGTAAGTCGAGAGCACCTGCCGCAACTCGAGAAAATCCAGGAGGTTTTGCCCTCCAGGCGAGATGAGGCCCATTTCCGCTGAGGCTTCTCGAGGCTAATCACGTCTAACCACTGGAACTTCCAAAGGGTCCTTCACACCCTTGCTGCAACTCAAGAACTTCCCCGACATACCCGTCTCCACTCGAGAGGAAGCTCGTGGGTCCCGCACACATCCTGGGGAGCCCCGTTTCCGCCTCCTAGCTCGAGATGAGGGATCCTTTCCCTGTTTCGTAGGGAAAGAATTCCCGGCGTTCCCGTCGCATCTCAAGAGGAGGCGCTCTCCTCAGGAAAGGCGAGAGGAACTCCAGGGTCATGCCACCATTCCAAGAGTCCCCCAGATGTGTCAGTCCATTCCAGAGGAACCTGTTTTCCCTGCACTGCCTTGACGTTCAAGCCGAGGATCGACTCCCACCACGTGTGCCCGTGGAACAGCCCTGTGGGAAAGCCTCCTGGGACAGCCTCGTGGGAAAGACTCGAGGGAAAACCATAGATCCTTTGATCCACACGGCGGACTGCGTGACACTGCTTCTACCGCTCTGGAGGAAAGCGCAAGTGCATGCCCGCATTCGAGACGAGGACTGACTCCCCTGGGGAGACTCCAGAAGTACCCCAAGATCCATGTCAGCACTGGAGAGGACTCCTCAGGTTCCGGCCCCGACTCCACACAAGGTCTTAGGCCCCGGCATCGACGGGAGAGGAATCCCGAGAGGCCCCCGAGGAACTCGCATGGGGACTGGCCTTTCCTGAGGCCACCAGAGCGGGTCCCTGAGGTCCCCGTCGTAAGTCGAGACACCTGCTGCAACTCGAGAAATTCCACGAGGTTTTGCCCTCCAGGCGAGTTGAGGCACATTTCCGCTGAGGCTTCTCGAGGCTAATCACGTCTAACCACTGGAACTTCCAAAGGGTCCTTCACACCCTTGCTGCAACTCAAGAAGTTCCCCGACATACCCGTCTCCACTCGAGAGGAAGCACGTGGGGTCCCGCACACATCCAGGGGAGCCCCGTTTCCGCCTCCTAGCTCGAGATGAGGGATCCTTTCCCTGTTTCGTAGGGAAAGAATTCCCGGCGTTCCCGTCGCATCTCAAGAGGAGGCGCTCTCCACAGGAAAGGCGAGAGGAACTCCAGGGTCGTGGCACCATTCCAAGACACCCCCAGTTGTGTCAGTCCATTCCAGAGGAACCTGTTTTCCCTGCACTGCCTTGACGTACAAGCCGAGGATCGACTCCCACCACGTGTGTACGTGGGACAGCCCTGTGGGAAAGCCTCGTGGGAAAGCCTCGTGGGAAAGACTCGAGGGAAAAGCATAGATCCTTTGATCCACGCGGCGGACTGCGTGAAACTGCTGCTACCGCTCTGGGGGAAAGCGCAAGTGCATGCCCGCATTCGAGACGAGGACTGACTCCCCTGGGGAGACTCCAAAAGTACCCCAAGATCCATGTCAGCACTGGAGAGGAATCCTCAGGTTCCGGCCCCGACTCCACACAAGGTCTTAGGCCCCGGCATCGCCGGGAGAGGAAACCTGAGAGGCCCCCGAGGAACTCGCATGGGGACTGGCCTTTCCTGAGGCCACCAGAGCGGGTCCCCGAGGTCCCCGTCGTAAGTCGAGATCACCTGCCGCAACTCGAGAAAATCCAGGAGGTTTTGCCCTCCAGGCGAGATGAGGCCCATTTCCGCTGAGGCTTCTCGAGGCTAATCACATCTAACCACTCGAACTTCCAAAGGGTCCTTCACACCCTTGCTGCAACTCAAGAAGTTCCCCGACATACCCGTCTCCACTCGAGAGGAAGCACAGGCGTCCCGCACACATCCAGGGAAACCCCGTTTCCGCCTCCTAGCTCGAGATGAGGGATCCTTTTCCTGTTTCGTAGGGAAAGAATTCCCGGCGTTCCGGTCGCATCTCAAGAGGAGGCGCTCTCCACAGGAAAGGCGAGAGGATCTCCAGGGTCGTGCCACCATTCCAAGAGTCCCCCAGATATGTCAGTCCATTCCAGAGGAACCTGTTTTCCCTGCACTGCCTTGACGTTCAAGCCGAGGATCGACTCCCACCACGTGTGAACGTGGGACAGCCCTGTGAGAAAACCTCGTGGGAAAGCCTCGTGGGAAAGACTCGAGGGAAAACCATAGATCCTTTGATCCAGGTGGCGGACTGCGTGACACTGCTGCTACCGCTCTGGAGGAAAGCGCAAGTGCATGCCCGCATTCGAGACGAGGACTGACTCCCCTGGGGAGACTCCAGAAATACCCCAAGATCCATGTCAGCACTGGAGAGGAATACTCAGGTTCCGGCCCCGACTCCACACAAGGTCTTAGGCCCCGGCATCGACGGGAGAGGAATCCCGTGAGGCCCCCGAGGAACTCGCATGGGGACTGGCCTTTCCTGAGGCCACCAGAGCGGGTCCGCGAGGTCCCCGTCGTAAGTCGAGAGCACCTGCCGCACCTCGAGAAATTCCAGGAGGTTTTGCCCTCCAGGCATGATGAGGCCCATTTACACTGAGGCTTCTCGAGGCTAATCACATCTAACCACTGGAACTTCCAAAGGGTCCTTCACACCCTGCTGCAACTCAAGAAGTACCCCGACATACCCGTCTCCACTCGAGAGGAAGCACGAGGGTCCAGCACTCATCCAGGTGAGTCCCGGATCCGCCTCCTAGCTCGAGATGAGGGATGCTTTCCCTGTTTCGTAGGGAAAGAATTCCCGGCGTTCCCGTCGCATCTCAAGAGGAGGCGCTCTCCACAGGAAAGACGAGAGGAACCCCAGGGTCGTGCCACCATTCCAAGAGTCCAGCAGATGTGTCAGTCCATTCCAGAGGAACCTGTTTTCCCTGCACTGCCTTGACGTTCAAGCCGAGGAACGACTCCCACTACGTGTGCACGTGGGACAGCCCTGTGGGAAAGCCTCGTGGGAAAGCCTCGTGGGAAAGACTCGAGGGAAAACCATAGATCTTTTGATCCACGGGGTGGACTGCGTGACACTGCTGCTACCGCTCTGGAGGAAAGCGGAAGTGCATGCCCGCATTCGAGACGAGGACTGACTCCCCTGGGGAGACTCCAGAAGTATTCCCAAGATCCATGTCAGCACTGGAGAGGAATCCTCAGGTTCCGGCCCCGACTCCACACAAGGTCTTAGGCCCCGGCATCGACGGAGGAGGAATCCCGAAAGGCCCCCGAGGAACTCGCATGGGGACTGGCCTTTCCTCAGGCCACCAGCGCGGGTACCTGAGGTCCCCGTCGTAAGTCGAGAGCACCTGCCACAACTCGAGAAAATCCAGGAGGTTTTGCCCTCCAGGCGAGATGAGGCCCATTTACGCTGAGGCTTCTCGAGGCTAATCACATCTAACCACTGGAACTTCCCAAGGGTCCTTCACACCCTTGCTGCAACTCAAGAAGTTCCGCGACATACCCGTCTCCACTCTAGAGGAAGCACGTGGGGTCCCGCACACATCCAGGGGAGCCCCGTTTCCGCATCCTAGCACGAGATGAGGGATCCTTTCCCTGTTTAGTAGGGAAAGAATTCCCGGCGTTCCCGTCGCATCTCAAGAGGAGGCACTCTCCACAGGTAAGGCGAGAGGAACTCCAGGGTCGTGTCACCATGCCAAGAGACCCCCAGATGTGTCAGTCCATTCCAGAGGAACCTGTTTTTCCTGCACTGCCTTGACGTTCAAGCCGAGGATCGACTCCCACCACGTGTGCACGTGGGACAGCCCTGTGGGAAAGCCTCGTGGGAAAGCCTCGTGGGAAAGACTCGAGGGAAAACCATAGATCCTTTGATCCACGCGGCGGACTGCGTGACACTGCTGCTACCGCTCTGGAGGAAAGCGCAAGTGCATGCCCGCATTCGAGACGGGGACTGACTCCCCTGGGGAGACTCCAGAAGTACCCCAAGAGCCATGTCAGCACTGGAGAGGAATCCTCAGGTTCCGGCCCCGACTCCACACAAGGTCTTAGGCCCCGGCATCCACGGGAGAGGAATCCCGAGAGGCCCCCGAGGAACTCGCATTGGGACTGGCCTTTTCTCAGGCCACCAGAGCGCGTCCCTGAGGTCCCCGTCGTAAGTCGAGAGCACCTGCCGCAACTCGAGAAAATCCAGGAGGTTTTGCCCTCCAGCCGAGATGAGGCCCAATTCCGCTGAGGCTTCTCGAGGCTAATCACATCTAACCACTGGAACTTTCAAAGGGTCCTTCACACCCTTGCTGCAACTCAAGAAGTTCCCCGACATACCCGTCTCCACTCGAGAGGAAGCACGAGGGTCCCGCACACATCCACGGGAGCCCCGTTTCCGCCTCCTAGCTTGAGATGAGGGATCATTTCCCTGTTTCATAGGGAAAGAATTCACGGCGTTCCCTTCGCATCTCAAGAGGAGGCGCTCTCCACAGGAAAGGGGAGAGGAACTCCAGGGTCGTGCCACCATTCCAAGAGACCCCCAGATGTGTCAGTCCATTCCAGAGGAACCTGTTTTCCCTGAACTGCCTTGATATTCAAGCCGAGGATCGACACCCACCACGTGTGAACGTTGGACAGCCCTGTGGGAAAGCCTCGTTGGAAAGCCTCGTGGGAAAGACTCGAGGGAAAACCATAGATCCTTTGATCCACGCGGCGGACTGCGTGACACTGCTGCCACCGCTCTGGAGGAAAGCGCAAGTGCATGCCCGCATTCGAGACGAGGACTGACTCCCCTGGGGAGACTCCAGAAGTACCCCAAGATCCATGTCAGCACTGGAGAGGAATCCTCAATTTCCGGCCTCGACTCCACACAAGGTCTTAGGCCCCGGCATCGACGGGAGAAGAATCACGAGAGGCCCCCGAAGAGCTCGCATGGGGACTGGCCTTCCTGAGGCCACCAGAGCGGGTCCCTGAGGTCCCCGTCGTAAGTCGAGAGCACCTGCCGCAACTCGAGAAAATCCAGGAGGTTTTGCCCTCCATGCGAGATGAGGCCCATTTCCCCTGAGGCTTCTCGAGGCTAATCAGATCTAACCACTGGAACTTCCAAAGGATCCTTCACACCCTTGCTGCAACTCAAGCAGTTCCGCGACATACCCGTCTCCACTCGAGAGGAAGCACGTGGGGTGCCGCACATATCCAGGGGAGCCCCGTTTCCGCCTCCTAGTTCGAGATGAGGGATCCTATCCCTATTTCGTAGGGAAAGAATTCCCTGCGTTCCCTTCGCATCTCAAGAGGAGGCTCTCTCCACAGGAAAGGCGAGAGCAACTCCAGGGTCGTGCCACCATTCCACGAGGCCCCCAGATGTGTCAGTCCATTCCAGAGTAACCTGTTTTCCCCGAACTGCCTTGACGTTCAAGCCGAGGATCGACTCCCACCACGTGTGCACGTGGGACAGCCCTGTGGGAAAGCCTCGTGGGACAGCCTCGTGGGAAAGACTCGAGGGAAAACCAAAGATCCTTTTGTCCACGCGGCGGACTGTGTGACACTGCTGCTACCGCTCTAGAGGAAAGCGCAAGTGCATGCCCGCATTCGAGACGAGGACTGACTCCCCAGGGGAGACTGCAGAAGTACCCCAAGATCCATGTCAGCACTGGAGAGGAATCCTCAGATTCCGGCCCCGACTCCACACAAGGTCTTCGGCCCCGGCATCCACGGGAGAGGAATCCCGAGAGGCCCCCGAGGAACTCGCATGGGGACTGGCCTTTCCTGAGGCCAACAGAGCGGGTCCCTGAGGTCCCCGTCGTAAGTCGAGAGCACCTGCCGCAACTCGAGAAAATCCAGGAGGTTTTGCCCTCCAGGCGAGATGAGGCCCATTTCCGCTGAGGCTTCTCGAGGCTAATCACATCTAACCACTGGAACTTCCAAAGGGTCATTCACACCCTTGCTGCAACTCAAGCAGTTCCGCGACATACCCGTCTCCACTCGAGAGGAAGCACGTGGGGTCCCGCACACATCCAGGGGAGCCCCGTTTCCGCCTCCTAGCTCGAGATGAGGGATCCTTTCCCTGTTTCTTAGGGAAAGAATTCCCGGCATTCCCGTCGCATCTCAAGAGGAGGCGCTCTCCACAGGAAAGGCGAGAGGAACTCCAGGGTCGTGCCACCATTCCAAGAGTCCCCCAGATGTGTCAGTCCATTCCAGAGGAACCTGTTTTCCCTGCACTGCCTTGACGTTCAAGCCGAGGATCGACTCCCACCACGTGTGCACGTGGGACAGCCCTGTGGGAAAGCCTCGTGGGAAAGCCTCGTGGGAAAGACTCGAGGGAAAACCATAGATCCTTTGATCCACGCGGCGGACTGCGTGACACTGCTGCTACCGCTCTGGAGGAAAGCGCAAGTGCATGCCCGCATTCGAGACGAGGACTGACTCCCCTGGGGAGACTCCAGAAGTACCCCAAGATCCATGTCAGCACTGGAGAGGAATCCTCAGATTCCGGCCCCGACTCCACACAAGGTCTTAGGCCCCGGCATCGACGGGAGAGGAATCCCGAGAGGCCCCCGAGGAACTCGCATGGGGACTGGCCTTTCCTGAGGCCACCAGAGCGGGTCCCTGTGGTTCCCGTCGTAAGTCGAGAGCATCTGCCGCAACTCGAGAAAATCCAGGAGGTTTTGCCCTCCAGGCGAGATGAGGCCCATTTCAGCTGAGGCTTCTCGAGGCTAATCACATCTAACCACTGGATCTTCCAAAGGGTCCTTCACACCCTTGCTGCAACTCAAGGAGTTCCCTGACATACCGGTCTCCACTCGAGAGGAAGCACGTGGGGTCCCGCACACATCCAGGGGAGACCCGTTTCCGCCTCCTAGCTCGAGATGAGGGATCCTTTCCCTGTTTTGTAGGGAAAGAATTCCCGGCGTTCCCGTCGCATCTCAAGAGGAGGCGCTCTCCACAGGAAAGGCGAGAGGAACTCCAGGGTCGTGCTACCATTCCAAGAGTCCCCCAGATGGGTCAGTCCATTCAAGAGGAACCTGTTTTCCCTGCACTGCCATGACTTTCAAGCCGAGGATCGACTCCCACCACGTGTGCACGTGGGACAGCCCTGTGGGAAAGCCTCGTGGGAAAGCCTCGTGGGAAAGACTCGAGGGAAAACCATAGATCCTTTGATCCACGCGGCGGACTGCGTGACACTGCTGCTACCGCTCTGGAGGAAAGCGCAAGTGCATGCCCGCATTCGAGACGAGGACTGACTCCTCTGGGGAGACTCCAGAAGTACCCCAAGATCCATGTCAGCACTGGAGAGGAATCCTCAGGTTCCGGCCCCTACTCCACACAAGGTCTTAGGCCCTGGCATCGACGGAACAGGAATCCCGAGAGGCCCCCGAGGAACTCGCATGGGGACTGGCCTTTCCTGAGGCCACCAGAGCGGGTCCCTGAGGTCCCCATCGTAAGTCGAGAGCACCTGCCGCAACTCGAGAAAATCCAGGAGGTTTTGCCCTCCAGGCGAGATGAGGCCCATTTCCGCTGAGGCTTCTCGAGGCTAATCACATCTAACCACTGGAACTTCCAAAGGGTCCTTCACACCCTTGCTGCAACTCAAGCAGTTCCGCGACATTCCCGTCTCCACTCGAGAGGAAGCACGTGGGGTCCCGCACACATCCAGGGGAGCCCCGTTTCCGCCTCCTAGCTCGAGATGAGGGATCCTTTCCCTGTTTCGTAGGGAAAGAATTCCCAGCGTTCCCGTCGCATCTCAAGAGGAGGCGCTCTCCACAGGAAAGAAGAGAGGAACTCCAGGGTCGTGCCACCATTCCAAGAGTCCCCCAGTTGTGTCAGTCCATTCCAGAGGAACCTGTTCTCCCCGCACTGCCTTGACGTTCAAGCCGAGGATCGACTCCCACCACGTGTGCACGTGGGACAGCCCTGTGGGAAAGCCTGGTGGGAAAGCCTCGTGGGAAAGACTTGAGGGAAAACCATAGATCCTTTTATCCACGCGGCGGACTGCGTGACACTGCTGCTACCGCTCTGGAGGAAAGCGCAAGTGCATGCCCGCATTCGAGACGAGGACTTACTCCCCTGGGGAGACTCCAGAAGTACCCCAAGATCCATGTCAGCACTGGAGAGGAATCCTCAGGTTCCGGCCCCGACTCCACACAAGGTCTTAGGCCCCGGCATCGACGGGAGAGGAATCCCGAGAGGCCCCCGAGGAACTCACATGGGGACTGGCCTTTCCTGAGGCCACCAGAACGGGTCCCTGAAGTCCCCGTCGTAAGTCGAGAGCACCTTCCGCAACTCGAGAAAATCCAGGAGGTGTTGCCCTCCAGGCGAGATGAGGCCCATTTCCGCTGAGGCTTCTCGAGGCTAATCACATCTAACCACTGTAACTTCCAAAGGGTCCTTCACACCCTTGCTGCAACTCAAGAAGTTCCACGACATAACCGTCTCCACTCGAGAGGAAGTACGTGGGGTCCCGCACACATCCAGGGGAGCCCCGTTTCCGCCTCCTAGCTCGAGATGAGGGATCCTTTCCCTGTTTCGTAGGGAAAGAATTCCCGGCGTTCCCGTCGCATCTCAAGAGGAGGGGCTCTCCACAGGAAAGGCGAGAGGAACACCAGGGTCGTGCCACCATTCCAAGAGTCCCCCAGATGTGTCAGTCCATTCCAGAGGAACCTGTTTTCCCTGCACTGCCTTGATGTTCAAGCCGAGGATCGACTCCCACCACGTGTGCACGTGGGACAGCCCTGTGGGAAAGCCTCGTGGGAAAGCTTCGTGGGAAAGACTCGAGGGAAAACCATAGATCCTTTGATCCACGCGGCGGACTGCGTGACACTGCTGCTACCGCTCTGGAGGAAAGCGCAAGTGCATGCCCGCATTCGAGACGGGGACTGACTCCCCTGGGGAGACTCCAGAAGTACCCCAAGATCCATGTCAGCACTGGAGAGGAATCCTCAGGTTCCGACCCCGACTCCACACAAAGTCTTAGGCCCCGGCATCCACGGAAGAGGAATCCCGAGAGGCCCCCGAGGAACTCGCATGGGGACTGGCCTTTCCTGAGGCCACCAGAGCGGGTCCCTGAGGTCCCCGTCGTAAGTCGAGAGCACCTGCCGCAACTCGAGAAAATCCAGGAGGTTTTGCCCTCCAGCCGAGATGAGGCCCAATTCCGCTGAGGCTTCTCGAGGCTAATCACATCTGACCACTGGAACTTTCAAAGGGTCCTTCACACCCTTGCTGCAACTCAAGAAGTTCCCCGACATACCCGTCTCCACTCGAGAGGAAGCACGAGGGTCCCGCACACATCCAGGGGAGCCCCGTTTCCGCCTCCTAGCTCGAGATGAGGGATCCTTTCCCTGTTTCGTAGGGAAAGAATTCCCGACGTTCCCGTCGCATATCAAGAGGAGGCGCTCTCCACAGGAAAGGCGAGAGGAACTCCAGGGTCGTGCCACCATTCCAAGAGACCCCCAGATGTGTCAGTCCATTCCAGAGGAACCTGTTTTCCCTGCACTGCCTTGACGTTCAAGCCGAGGATCGACTCCCACCACGTGTGCACGTGGGACAGCCCTGTGGGAAAGCCTCGTGGGAAAGCCTCGTGGGAAAGACTCGATTGAAAACCATAGATCCTTTGATCCACGCGGCGGACTGCCTGACACTGCTGCTACCGCTCTGGAGGAAAGCGCAAGTGCATGCCCGCATTCGAGACGAGGACTGACTCCCCTGGGGAGACTCCAGAAGTACCCCAAGATCCATGTCAGCACTGGAGAGGAATCCTCAGGTTCCGGCCCCGACTCCACACACGGTCTTAGGCCCCGGCATCGACGGGAGAGGAATCCCGAGAGGCCCCCGAGGAACGCGCATGGGGACTGGCCTTTCCTGAGGCCACCAGAGCGGGTCCCTGAGGTTCCCGTCGTAAGTCGAGAGCATCTGCCGCAACTCGAGAAAATCCAGGAGGTTTTGCCCTCCAGGCGTGATGAGGCCCATTTCCGCTGAGGCTTCTCGAGGCTAATCACATCTAACCACTGGAACTTCCAAAGGGTCCTTCACACCCGTGCTGCAACTCAAGAAGTTCCCTGACATACCCGTCTCCACTGGAGAGGAAGCACGTGGGGTCCCGCACACATCCAGGGGAGACCCGTTTCCGCCTCCTAGCTCGAGATGAGGGATCCTTTCCCTGTTTTGTAGGGAAAGAATTCCCGGCGTTCCCGTCGCATCTCAAGAGGAGGCGCTCTCCACAGGAAAGGCGAGAGGAACTCCAGGGTCGTGCTACCATTCCAAGAGTCCCCCAGATGGGTCAGTCCATTCAAGAGGAACCTGTTTTCCCTGCACTGCCATGACTTTTAAGCCGAGGATCGACTCCCACCACGTGTGCACGTGGGACAGCCCTGTGGGAAAGCCTCGTGGGAAAGCCTCGTGGGAAAGACTCGAGGGAAAACCATAGATCCTTTGATCCACGCGGCGGACTGCGTGACACTGCTGCTACCGCTCTGGAGGAAAGCGCAAGTGCATGCCCGCATTCGAGACGAGGACTGACTCCCCTGGGGAGACTCCAGAAGTACCCCAAGATCCATGTCAGCACTGGAGAGGAATCCTCAGGTTCCGGCCCCTACTCCACACAAGGTCTTAGGCCCTGGCATCGACGGAACAGGAATCCCGAGAGGCCCCCGAGGAACTCGCATGGGGACTGGCCTTTCCTGAGGCCACCAGAGCGGGTCCCTGAGGTCCCCATCGTAAGTCGAGAGCACCTGCCACAACTCGAGAAAATCCAGGAGGTTTTGCCCTCCAGGCGAGATGAGGCACATTTCCGCTGATGCTTCTCGAGGCTAATCACATCTAACCACTGGAACTTCCAAAGGGTCCTTCACACCCTTGCTGCAACTCAAGAAGTTCCCCGACATACCCGTCTCCACTCGAGAGGAAGCACATGGGGTCCCGCACACATCCAGAGGAGCCCCGTTTCCAACTCCTAGCTCGAAATGAGGGATCCTTTCCCTGATTCGTAGGGAAAGAATTCCCGGCGTTCCCGTCGCATCTCAAGAGGAGGGGCTCTCCACAGGAAAGGCGAGAGGAACTCCAGGGTCGTGCCACCATTCCAAGAGACCACCAGATGTTTCAGTCCATTCCAGAGGAACCAGTTTTCCGTGCACTGCCTTGACGTTCAAGCCGAGGATCGACTCCCTCCACGTGTGCACGTGGGACAGCCCTGTGGGAAAGCCCCGTGGGAAAGCCTCGTGGGAAACACTCGAGGGAAAGCCATAGATCTTTGATCCACGCGGCGGACTGCGTGACACTGCTGCTACCGCTCTGGAGGAAAGCGCAAGTGCATGCCCGCATTCGAGACGAGGACTGACTCCCCTGGGGAGACTCCAGAAGTACCCCAAGATCCATGACAGCACTGGAGAGGAATCTTCAGGTTCCGGCCCCGACTTCACACAAGGTCTTAGGCCCCGGCATCCACGGGAGAGGAATCCCGAGAGGCCCCCGAGGAACTCGCATGGGGACTGGCCTTTCCTGAGGCCACCAGAGCGGGTCCCTGAGGTCCCTGTCGTAAGTCGAGAGCACCTGCCGCAACTCGAGAAATTCCACGAGGTTTTGCCCTCCAGGCGAGATGAGGCCCATTTCCCATGAGGCTTCTCGAGGCTAATCACATCTAACCACTGGAACTTCCAAAGGGTCCTTCACACCCTTGTTGCAACTCAAGCAGTTCCGCGACATACCCGTCTCCACTCGAGAGGAAGCACGTGGGGTCCCGCACACATCCAGGGGAGCCCCGTTTCCGCCTCCTAGCTCGAGATGAGGGATCCTTTCCCTGTTTCGCAGGGAAAGAATTCCCGGCGTTCCCGTCGCATCTCAAGAGGAGGCGCTCTCCACAGGAAAGGCGAGAGGAACTCCAGGGTCGTGCCACCATTCCAAGAGTCCCCCAGATGGGTCAGTCCATTCCAGAGGAACCTGTTTTCCCTGCACTGCCTTGACGTTCAAGCCGAGGATCGACTCCCACCACGTGTGCACGTGGGACAGCCCTGTGGGAAAGCCTCGTGGGAAAGCCTCGTGGGAAAGACTCGAGGGAAAACCATAGATCCTTTGATCCACGCGGCGGACTGCGTGACACTGCTGCTACCGCTCTGGAGGAAAGCGCAAGTGCATGCCCGCATTCGAGACGAGGAATGACTCCCCTGGGGAGACTCCAGAAGTACCCCAAGATCCATGTCAGCACTGGAGAGGAATCCTCAGGTTCCGGCCCCGACTCCACACAAGGTCTTAGGAACCGGCATCCACGGGAGAGGAATCCCGAGAGGCCCCCGAGGAACTCGAATGGGGACTGGCCGGTCCTGAGGCCACCAGAGCGGGTCCCTGAGGTCCCCATCGTAAGTCGAGAGCACCTGCCGCAACTCGAGAAAATCCACGAGGTTTTGCCCTCCAGGCGAGATGAGGCCCATTTCCTCTGAGGCTTCTCGAGGCTAATCACAGCTAACCACTGGAACTTCCAAAGGGTCCTTCACACCCTTGCTGCAACTCAAGCAGTTCCGCGACATACCCGTCTCCACTCGAGAGGAAGCACGTGGGGTCCCGCACACATCCAGGGGAGCCCCGTTTCCGCCTCCTAGCTCGAGATGAGGGATCCTTTCCCTGTTTCGTAGGGAAAGAATTCCCGGCGTTCCCGTCGCATCTCAAGAGGAGGCGTTCTCCACAGGAAAGGCGAGAGGAACTCCAGGGTCGTGCCACCATTCCAAGAGTCCCCCAGATGTGTCAGTCCATTCCAGAGGAACCTGTTTTCCCCGCACTGCCTTGACGTTCAAGCCGAGGATCGACTCCCACCACGTGTGCACGTGGGACAGCCCTGTGGGAAAGCCTCGTGGGAAAGCCTCGTGGGAAAGACTCGAGGGAAAACCATAGATCCTTTGATCCACGCGGCGGACTGCGTGACACTGCTGCTACCGCTCTGGAGGAAAGCGCAAGTGCATGCCCGCATTCGAGACGAGGACTGACTCCCCTGGGGAGACTCCAGAAGTACCCCAAGATCCATGTCAGCACGGGAGAGGAATCCTCAGGTTCCGGCCCCGACTCCACACAAGGTCTTAGGCCCCGGCATCCACGGGAGAGGAATCCCGAGAGGCCCCTGAGGAACTCGCATGGGAACTGGCCTTTCCCGAGGCCTCCAGAGCGGGTCCCTGAGGTCCCCGTCGTAAGTCGAGAGCACCTGCCGCAACTCGAGAAAATCCAGGAGGTTTTGCCCTCCAGGCGAGATGAGGCCCATTTCCGCTGAGGGTTCTCGAGGCTAATCACATCTAACCACTGGAACTTCCAAAGGGTCTTTCACAACCTTGCTGCAACTCAAGCAGTTCCGCGACATACCCGTCTCCACTCGAGAGGAAGCACGTGGGGTCCCGCACACATCCAGGGGAGCCCCGTTTCCGTCTCCTAGCTCGAGATGAGGGATCCTTTCCATGTTTCGTAGGGAAAGAATTCCCGGCGTTCCCGTCGCATCTCAAGAGGAGGCGCTCTCCTCAGGAAAGGGAGAGGAACTCCAGGGTCGTGGCACCATTCCAAGAGACCCCCAGATGTGTCAGTCCATTCCAGAGGAACCTGTTTTCCCTGCACTGCCTTGACGTTCAAGCCGAGGATCGACTCCCACCACGTGTGCACGTGGGACAGCCCTGTGGGAAAACCTCGTGGGAAAGCCTCGTGGGAAAGACTCGAGGGAAAACCATAGATCCTTTGATCCACGCGGCGGACTGCGTGACACTGCTGCTACCGCTCTGGAGGAAAGCGCAAGTGCATGCCCGCATTCGAGACGAGGACTGACTCCCCTGGGGAGACTCCAGAAGTACCCCAAGATCCATGTCAGCACTGGAGAGGAATCCTCAGGTTCCGGCCCCGACTCCACACAAGGTCTTAGGCCCTGGCATCCAAGGGAGAGGAATCCCGAGAGGACCCCGAGGAACTCGCATGGGGACTGGCCTTTCCTGAGGCCACCAGAGCGGGTCCCTGAGGTCCCCGTCGTAAGTCGAGAGCACCTGCCGCAACTCGAGAAAATCCAGGAGGTTTTGCCCTCCAGCCTAGATGAGGCCCAATTCCGCTGAGGCTTCTCGAGGATAATCACATCTAACCACTGGAATTTTCAAAGGGTCCTTCACACCCTTACTGCAACGCAAGAAGTTCCCCGACATACCCGTCTCCACTCGAGAGGAAGCACGAGGCTCCCGCACACATCCAGGGGAGCCCCGTTTCCGCCTCCTAGCTCGAGATGAGGGATCCTTTCCCTGTTTCGTAGGGAAAAAATTCCCGGCCTTCCCGTCGCATCTGAAGAGGAGGAGCTCTCCACAGGAAAGGCGAGAGGAACTCCAGGGTCGTGCCACCATTCCACGAATCCCCCAGATGTGTCAGTCCATTACAGAGGAACCTGTTTTCCCTGCACTGCCTTGACGTTCAAGCTGACGATCGACTCCCACCACGTGTGCACGTGGGACAGCCCTGTGGGAAAGCCTCGTGGGAAAGCCTCGTGGGAAAGACTCGAGGGAAAACCATAGATCCTTTGATCCATGTGGCGGACTGCGTGACACTGCTGCCACCGCTCTGGAGGAAAGCGCAACTGCTTGCCCGCATTCGAGACGAGGACTGACTCCCCTGGGGAGACTCCAGAAGTACCCCAAGATCCATGTCAGCACTGGAGAGGAATCCTCAGGATCCGGCCTCGACTCCACACAAGGTCTTAGGCACCGGCATCGACGGGAGAGGAATCCCGAGAGGCCCCCGAAGAACTCGCATGGGGACTGGCCTTCCTGAGGCCACCAGAGCGGGTCCCTGAGGTCCCCGTCGTAAGTCGAGAGCACCTGCCGCAACTTGAGAAAATCCACTAGGTTTTGCCCTCCAGGCGAGATGAGGCCCATTTCCGCTGAGGCTTCTCGAGGCTAATCACGTCTAACCACAGGAACTTCCTAAGGGTCCTTCTCACCCTTGCTGCAACTCAAGAAGTTCCCCGACATACCCGTCTCCACACGAGAGGAAGCACGTGGGGTCCAGCACACATCCAGGGGAGCCCCGTTTCCGCCTCCTAGCTCGAGATGAGGGATCCTTTCCCTGTTTCGTAGGGAAAGAATTCCCGGCGTTCCCGTCGCATTTCAAGAGGAGGCGCTCTCCACAGGAAAGGCGAGAGGAAATCCAGGGTCGTGCCACCATTCCAAGAGTCCCCCAGATGTGTCAGTCCATTCCAGAGGAACCTGTTTTCCCCGCACTGCCTTGACGTTCAAGCCGAGGATCGACTCCCACCACGTGTGCACGTGGGACAGCCCTGTGGGAAAGCCTCGTGGGAAAGCCTCGTGGGAAAGACTCGAGGGAAAACCATAGATCCTTGATCCACGCGGCGGACTGCGTGTCACTGCTGCTACTGCTCTGGAGGTAATCGCAAGTGCATGCCCGCATTCGAGACGAGGACTGACTCCCCTAGGGAGACTCCAGAAGTACCCCAAGATCCATGTCAGCACTGGAGAGGAATCCTCAGGTTCCGGCCCCGACTCCACACAAGGTCTTAGGCCCGGGCATCGACGGGAGAGGAATCCCGAGAGGCCCCCGAGGAACTCGCATGGGGACTGGCCTTTCCTGAGGCCACCAGAGCGGGTCCCTGAGGTCCCCGTCGTAAGTCGAGAGCACCTGCCGCAACTCGAGAAAATCCAGGAGGTTTTGCCCTCCAGGCGAGATGAGGCCCATTTCCGCTGAGGCTTCTCGAAGCTAATCACATTAAAACACTGGAACTTTCAAAGGGTCCTTCACACCCTTGCTGCAACTCAAGAAGTTCCCCGACATACCCGTCTCCACTCGAGAGGAAGCACGTGGGGTCCCGCACACATCCAGGGGAGCCCCGTTTCCGCCTCCTAGCTCGAGATGAGGGATCCTTTCCCTGTATCGTAGGGAAAGAATTCCCGGCGTTCCCGTCGCATCTCAAGAGGAGGCGCTCTCCACAGGAAAGGCGAGAGGAACAGCAGGGTCGTGCCACCATTCCAAGAGTCCCCCAGATGGGTCAGTCCATTCCAGAGGAACCTGTTTTCCCTGCACTGCCTTGACGTTCAAGCCGAGGATCGACTCCCACCACGTGTGCACTTGGGACAGCCCTGTGGGAAAGCCTCGTGGGAAAGCCTCGTGGGAAAGACTCGAGGGAAAACCATAGATCCTTTGATGCACGCGGCGAACTGCGTGACACTGCTGCCACCGCTCTGGAGGAAAGCGCAAGTGCATGCCCGCATTCGGGACGTGGACTGACTCCCCTGGGGAGACTCCAGAAGTACCCCAAGATCCATGTCAGCACTGGAGAGTAATCCTCAGGTTCCGGCCTCGACTCCACACAAGGTCTTAGGCCCCGGCATCGAAGGGAGAGGAATCCCGAGAGGCCCCCGAAGAACTCGCATGGGGACTGGCCTTTCCTGAGGCCACCAGAGCGGGTCCCTGAGGTCCCCGTCGTAAGTCGAGAGCATCTGCCGCAACTCGAGAAATTCCACGAGGTTTTGCCCTCCAGGCGAGATGAGGCCCATTTCCGCTGAGGCTTCTCGAGGCTAATCACATCTAACCACTGGAACTTCCAAAGGGTCCTTCACACCCTTGCTGCAACTCAAGCAGTTCCGCGACATACCCGTTTCCAATCGAGAGGAAGAACGTGGGGTCCCGCACACATCCAGGGGAGCCCCGTTTCGGCCTCCTAGCTCGAGATGAGGGATCCTTTCCCTGTTTCGTAGGGAAAGAATTCCCGGCGTTCCCGTCGCATCTCAAGAGGAGGCGCTCTCCACAGGAAAGGCGAGAGGAACTCCAGGGTCGTGCAACCATTCCAAGAGTCCCCCAGATGTGTCAGTCCATTCCAGAGGAACCTGTTTTCCCCGCACTGCCTTGACGTTCAAGCCGAGGATCGACTCCCACCACGTGTGCACGTGGGACAGCCCTGTGGGAAAGCCTCGTGGGAAAGCCTCGTGGAAAAGACTCGAGGGAAAACCATAGATCCTTTGATCCACGCGGCGGACTGCGTGACACTGCTGCTACCGCTCTGGAGGAAAGCGCAAGTGCATGCCCGCATTCGAGACGGGGACTGACTCCCCTGGGGAGACTCCAGAAGTACCCCAAGATCCATGTCAGCACTGGAGAGGAATCCTCAGGTTCCGGCCCCGACTCCACACAAGGTCTTAGGCCCCGGCATCCACGGGAGAGGAATCCCGAGAGGCCCCCGAGGAACTCGCATGGGGACTGACCTTTCCTGAGGCCACCAGAGCGGGTCCCTGAGGTCCCCGTCGTAAGTCGAGAGCACCTGCCGCAACTCGAGAAATTCCACGAGGTTTTGCCCTCCAGGCGAGATGAATCCCATTTCCCATGAGGCTTCTCGAGGCTAATCACATCTAACCACTGGAACTTCCAAAGGGTCCTTCACACCATTGCTGCAACTCAAGAAGTTCCCCGACATACCCGTCTCCACTCGAGAGGAAGCACATGGGGTCCCGCACACATCCAGAGGAGCCCCGTTTCAAACTCCTAGCTCTAAATGAGGGATCCTTTCCCTGATTCGTAGGGAAAGAATTCCCGGCGTTCCCGTCGCATCTCAAGAGGAGGGGCTCTCCACAGGAAAGGCGAGAGGAACTCCAGGGTCGTGCCACCATTCCAAGAGACCACCAGATGTTTCAGTCCATTCCAGAGGAACCAGTTTTCCGTGCACTGCCTTGACGTTCAAGCCGAGGATCGACTCCCTCCACGTGTGCACGTGGGACAGCCCTGTGGGAAAGCCCCGTGGGAAAGCCTCGTGGGAAACACTCGAGGGAAAACCATAGATCTTTGATCCACGCGGCGGACTGCGTGACACTGCTGCTACCGCTCTGGAGGAAAGCGCAAGTGCATGCCCGCATTCGAGACGAGGACTGACTCCCCTGGGGAGACTCCAGAAGTACCCCAAGATCCATGTCAGCACTGGAGAGGAATCTTCAGGTTCCGGCCCCGACTCCACACAAGGTCTTAGGCCACGGCATCCACGGGAGAGGAATCCCGAGAGGCCCCCGAGGAACTCGCATGGGGACTGGCCTTTCCTGAGGCCACCAGAGCGGGTCCCTGAGGTCCCTGTCGTAAGTCGAGAGCACCTGCCGCAACTCGAGAAATTCCACGAGGTTTTGCCCTCCAGGCGAGATGAGGCCCATTTCCCATGAGGCTTCTCGAGGCTAATCACATCTAACCACTGGAACTTCCAAAGGGTCCTTCACACCATTGCTGCAACTCAAGCAGTTCCGCGACATACCCGTCTCCACTCGAGAGGAAGCACCTGGGGTCCCGCACACATCCAGGGGAGCCCCGTTTCCGCCTCCTAGCTCGAGATGAGGGATCCTTTCCCTGTTTCGTAGGGAAAGAATTCCCGGCGTTCCCGTCGCATCTCAAGAGGAGGCGCTCTCCACAGGAAAGGCGAGAGGAACTCCAGGGTCGTGCCACCATTCCAAGAGTCCCCCAGATGGGTCAGTCCATTCCAGAGGAACCTGTTTTCCCTCCACTGCCTTGACGTTCAAGCCGAGGATCGACTCCCACCACGTGTGCACGTGGGACAGCCCTGTGGGAAAGCCTCGTGGGAAAGCCTCGTGGGAAAGACTCGAGGGAAAACCATAGATCCTTTGATCCACGCGGCGGACTGCGTGACACTGCTGCTACCGCTCTGGAGGAAAGTGCAAGTGCATGCCCGCATTCGAGACGAGGAATGACTCCCCTGGGGAGACTCCAGAAGTACCCCAAGATCCATGTCAGCACTGGAGAGGAATCCTCAGGTTCCGGCCCCGACTCCACACAAGGTCTTAGGAACCGGCATCCACGGGAGAGGAATCCCGAGAGGCCCCCGAGGAACTCGAATGGGGACTGGCCGTTCCTGAGGCCACCAGAGCGGGTCCCTGAGGTCCCCATCGTAAGTCGAGAGCACCTGCCGCAACTCGAGAAAATCCACGAGGTTTTGCCCTCCAGGCGAGATGAGGCCCATTTCCGCTGAGGCTTCTCGAGGCTAATCACAGCTAACCACTGGAACTTCCAAAGGGTCCTTCACACCCTTGCTGCAACTCAAGCAGTTCCGCGACATACCCGTCTCCACTCGAGAGGAAGCACGTGGGGTCCCGCACACATCCAGGGGAGCCCCGTTTCCGCCTCCTAGCTCGAGATGAGGGATCCTTTCCCTGTTTCGTAGGGAAAGAATTCCCGGCGTTCCCGTCGCATCTCAAGAGGAGGCGCTCTCCACAGGAAAGGCGAGAGGAACTCCAGGGTCGTGCCACCATTCCAAGAGTCCCCCAGATGTGTCAGTCCATTCCAGAGGAACCTGTTTTCCCCGCACTGCCTTGACGTTCAAGCCGAGGATCGACTCCCACCACGTGTGCACGTGGGACAGCCCTGTGGGAAAGCCTCGTGGGAAAGCCTCGTGGGAAAGACTCGAGGGAAAACCATAGATCCTTTGATCCACGAGGCGGACTGCGTGACACTGCTGCTACCGCTCTGGAGGAAAGCGCAAGTGCATGCCCGCATTCGAGACGAGGACTGACTCCCCTGGGGAGACTCCAGAAGTACCCCAAGATACATGTCCGCACGGGAGAGGAATCCTCAGGTTCCGGCCCCGACTCCACACAAGGTCTTAGGCCCCGGCATCGACGGGAGAGGAATCCCGAGAGGCCCCTGAGGAACTCGCATGGGAACTGGCCTTTCCCGAGGCCTCCAGAGCGGGTCCCTGAGGTCCCAGTCGTAAGTCGAGAGCACCTGCCGCAACTCGAGAAAATCCAGGAGGTTTTGCCCTCCAGGCGAGATGAGGCCCATTTCCGCTGAGGGTTCTCGAGGCTAATCACATCTAACCACTGGAACTTCCAAAGGGTCTTTCACAACCTTGCTGCAACTCAAGCAGTTCCGCGACATACCCGTCTCCACTCGAGAGGAAGCACGTGGGGTCCCGCACACATCCAGGGGAGCCCCGTTTCCGCCTCCTAGCTTGAGATGAGGGATCCTTTCCATGTTTCGTAGGGAAAGAATTCCCGGCGTTCCCGTCGCATCTCAAGAGGAGGCGCTCTCCACAGGAAAGGCGAGAGGAACTCCAGGGTCGTGGCACCATTCCAAGAGACCCCCAGATGTGTCAGTCGATTCCAGAGGAACCTGTTTTCCCTGCACTGCCTTGACGTTCAAGCCGAGGATCGACTCCCACCACGTGTGCACGTGGGACAGCCCTGTGGGAAAGCCTCGTGGGAAAGCCTCGTGGGAAAGACTCGAGGGAAAACCATAGATCCTTTGATCCACGCGGCGGACTGCGTGACACTGCTGCTACCGCTCTGGAGGAAAGCGCAAGTGCATGCCCGCATTCGAGACGGGGACTGACTCCCCTGGGGAGACTCCAGAAGTACCCCAAGATCCATGTCAGCACTGGAGAGGAATCCTCAGGTTCCGGCCCCGACTCCACACAAGGTGTTAGGCCCCGGCATCCAAGGGAGAGGAATCCCGAGAGGCCCCTGAGGAACTCGCATGGGGACTGGCCTTTCCTGAGGCCACCAGAGCGGGACCCTGAGGTCCCCGTCGTAAGTCGAGAGCACCTGCCGCAACTCGAGAAAATCCAGGAGGTTTTGCCCTCCAGCCGAGATGAGGCCTAATTCCGCTGAGGCTTCTCGAGGCTAATCACATCTAACCACTGGAACTTTCAAAGGGTCCTTCACACCCTTACTGCATCGCAAGAAGTTCCCCGACATACCCGTCTCCACTCGAGAGGAAGCACGAGGCTCCCGCACACATCCAGGGGAGCCCCGTTTCCGCCTCCTAGCTCGAGATGAGGGATCCTTTCCCTGTTTCGTAGGGAAAAAATTCCCGGCGTTCCCGTCGCATCTGAAGAGGAGGAGCTCTCCACAGGAAAGGCGAGAGGAACTCCAGGGTCGTGCCACCATTCCACGAATCCCCCAGATGTGTCAGTCCATTACAGAGGAACCTGTTTTCCCTGCACTGCCTTGACGTTCAAGCTGACGATCGACTCCCACCACGTGTGCACGTGGGACAGCCCTGTGGGAAAGCCTCGTGGGAAAGCCTCGTGGGAAAGACTCGAGGGAAAACCATAGATCGTTTGATCCATGTGGCGGACTGCGTGACACTGCTGCCACCGCTCTGGAGGAAAGCGCAACTGCTTGCCCGCATTCGAGACGAGGACTGACTCCCCTGGGGAGACTCCAGAAGTACCCCAAGATCCATGTCAGCACTGGATAGGAATCCTCAGGATCCGGCCTCGACTCCACACAAGGTCTTAGGCACCGGCATCGACGGGAGAGGAATCCCGAGAGGCCCCCGAAGAACTCGCATGGGGACTGGCCTTTCCTGAGGCCACCAGAGCGGGTCCCTGAGGTCCCCGTCGTAAGTCGAGAGCACCTGCCGCAACTCGAGAAAATCCACGAGGTTTTGACCTCCAGGCGAGATGAGGCCCATTTCCGCTGAGGCTTCTCGAGGCTAATCACGTCTAACCACTGGAACTTCCTAAGGGTCCTTCTCACCCTTGCTGCAACTCAAGCAGTTCCGCGACATACCCGTCTCCACTCGAGAGGAAGCACGTGGGGTCCCGCACACATCCAGGGGAGCCCCGTTTCCTCCTCCTAGCTCGAGATGAGGGATCCTTTCCCTGTTTCTTAGGGAAAGAATTCCTGGCATTCCCGTCGCATCTCAAGAGGAGGCGCTCTCCACAGGAAAGGCGAGAGGAACTCCAGGGTCGTGCCACCATTCCAAGAGTCCCCCAGATGTGTCAGTCCATTCCAGAGGAACCTGTTTTCCCCGCACTGCCTTGACGTTCAAGCCGAGGATGGACTCCCACCAAGAGTGCCCGTGGGACAGCCCTGTGGGAAAGCCTCGTGGGAAAGCCTCGTGGGAAAGACTCGAGGGAAAACCATAGATCCTTTGATCCACGCGGCGGACTGCGTGACACTGCTGCTACCGCTCTGGAGGAAAGCGCATGTGCATGCCCGCATTCGAGACGAGGACTGACTCCCCTGGGGAGACTCCAGAAGTACCCCAAGATCCATGTCAGCACTGGAGAGGATCCTCAGGTTCCGGCCCCGACTCCACACAAGGTCTTAGGCCCCGGCATCGACGGGAGAGGAATCGCGAGAGGCCCCCGAGGAACTCGCATGGGGACTGGCCTTTCCTGAGGCCTCCAGAGCGGGTCCCTGAGATCCCCGTCGTAAGTCGAGAGCACCTGCCGCAACTCGAGAAATTCCACGAGGTGTTGCCCTCCAGGCGAGATGAGGCCCATTTCCGCTGAGGCTTCTCGAGGCTAATCACATCTAACCACTGGAACTTCCGAAGGGTCCTTCACACCCTTGCTGCAACTCAAGAAGTTCCGCGACATACCCGTCTCCACTCGAGAGGAAGCACGTGGGGTCCCGCACACATCCAGGGGAGCCCCGTTTCTACCTCCTAGTTCGAGATGAGGGATCCTTTCCCTGTTTAGTAGGGAAAGAATTCCCGGCGTTCCCGTCGCATCTCAAGAGGAGGCGCTCTCCACAGGAAAGGCGAGAGTAACTCCAGGGTCGTGGCACCATTCCAAGAGACCCCCAGATGTGTCAGTCCATTCCAGAGGAACCTGTTTTCCCTGCACTGCCTTGACGTTCAAGCCGAGGATCGACTCCCACCACGTGTGCACGTGGTACAGCCCTGTGGGAAAGCCTCGTGGGAAAGCCTCGTGGGAAAGACTCGAGGGAAAAAGATAGATCCTTTGATCCACGCGGCGGACTGCGTGTCACTGCTGCTACTGCTCTGGAGGAAATCGCAAGTGCATGCCCGCATTCGAGACGAGGACTGACTCCCCTGGGGAGACTCCAGAAGTACCCCAAGATCCATGTCAGCACTGGAGAGGAATCCTCAGGTTCCGGCCCCGACTCCACACTAGGTCTTAGGCCCCGGCATCCACGGGAGAGGAATCCCGAGAGGCCCCCGAGGAACTCGCATGGGGACTGGCCTTTCCTGAGGCCACCAGAGCGGGTCCCTGAGGTCCCCGTCGTAAGTCGAGAGCACCTGCCGCAACTCGAGAAAATCCAGGAGGTTTTGCCCTCCAGGCGAGATGAGGCCCATTTCCGCTGAGGCTTCTCGAGGCTAATCACAGCTAACCACTGGAACTTCCAAAGGGTCCTTCACACCCTTGCTGCAACTCAAGCCGTTCCGCGACATACCCGTCTCCACTCGAGAGGAAGCACGTGGGGTCCCGCACACATCCAGGGGAGCCCCGTTTCCGCCTCCTAGCTCGAGATGAGGGATCCTTTCCCTGTTTCGTAGGGAAAGAATTCCCGGCGTTCCCGTCGCATCTCAAGAGGAGGCGTTCTCCACAGGAAAGGCGAGAGGAACTCCAGGGTCGTGCCACCATTCCAAGAGTCCCCCAGATGTGTCAGTCCATTCCAGAGGAACCTGTTTTCCCCGCACTGCCTTGACGTTCAAGCCGAGGATCGACTCCCACCACGTGTGCACGTGGGACAGCCCTGTGGGAAAGCCTCGTGGGAAAGCCTCGTGGGAAAGACTCGAGGGAAAACCATAGATCCTTTGATCCACGCGGCGGACTGCGTGACACTGCTGCTACCGCTCTGGAGGAAAGCGCAAGTGCATGCCCGCATTCGAGACGAGGACTGACTCCCCTGGGGAGACTCCAGAAGTACCCCAAGATCCATGTCAGCACGGGAGAGGAATCCTCAGGTTCCGGCCCCGACTCCACACAAGGTCTTAGGCCCCGGCATCGACGGGAGAGGAATCCCGAGAGGCCCCTGAGGAACTCGCATGGGAACTGGCCTTTCCCGAGGCCTCCAGAGCGGGTCCCTGAGGTCCCCGTCGTAAGTCGAGAGCACCTGCCGCAACTCGAGAAAATCCAGGAGGTTTTGCCCTCCAGGCGAGATGAGGCCCATTTCCGCTGAGGGTTCTCGAGGCGAATCACATCTAACCACTGGAACTTCCAAAGGGTCTTTCACAACCTTGCTGCAACTCAAGCAGTTCCGCGACATACCCGTCTCCACTCGAGAGGAAGCACGTGGGGTCCCGCACACATCCAGGGGAGCCCCGTTTCCGCCTCCTAGCTCGAGATGAGGGATCCTTTCCATGTTTCGTAGGGAAAGAATTCCCGGCGTTCCCGTCGCATCTCAAGAGGAGGCGCTCTCCACAGGAAAGGCGAGAGGAATTCCAGGGTCGTGGCACCATTCCAAGAGACCCCCAGATGTGTCAGTCCATTCCAGAGGAACCTGTTTTCCCTGCACTGCCTTGACGTTCAAGCCGAGGATCGACTCCCACCACGTGTGCACGTGGGACAGCCCTGTGGGAAAGCCTCGTGGGAAAGCCTCGTGGGAAAGACTCGAGGGAAAACCATAGATCCGTTGATCCACGCGGCGGACTGCGTGACACTGCTGCTACCGCTCTGGAGGAAAGTGCAAGTGCATGCCCGCATTCGAGACGGGGACTGACTCCCCTGGGGAGACTCCAGAAGTACCCCAAGATCCATGTCAGCACTGGAGAGGAATCCTCAGGTTCCGGCCCCGACTCCACACAAGGTCTTAGGCCCCGGCATCCAAGGGAGAGGAATCCCGAGAGGCCCCCGAGGAACTCGCATGGGGACTGGCCTTTCCTGAGGCCACCAGAGCAGGTCCCTGAGGTCCCCGTTGTAAGTCGAGAGCACCTGCCGCAACTCGAGAAAATCCAGGAGGTTTTGCCCTCCAGCCGAGATGAGGCCCAATTCCGCTGAGGCTTCTCGAGGCTAATCACATCTAACCACTGGAACTTTCAAAGGGTCCTTCACACCCTTACTGCAACGCAAGAAGTTCCCCGACATAACCGTCTCCACTCGAGAGGAAGCACGAGGCTCCCGCACACATCCAGGGGAGCCCCGTTTCGGCCTCCTAGCTCGAGATGAGGGATCCTTTCCCTGTTTCGTAGGGAAAAAATTCCCGGCGTTCCCGTCGCATCTGAAGAGGAGGAGCTCTCCACAGGAAAGGCGAGAGGAACTCCAGGGTCGTGCCACCATTCCACGAATCCCCCAGATGTGTCAGTCCATTACAGAGGAACCTGTTTTCCCTGCACTGCCTTGACGTTCAAGCTGACGATCGACTCCCAACACGTGTGCACGTGGGACAGCCCTGTGGGAAAGCCTCGTGGGAAAGCCTCGTGGGAAAGACTCGAGGGAAAACCATAGATCCTTTGATCCATGTGGCGGACTGCGTGACACTGCTGCCACCGCTCTGGAGGAAAGCGCAACTGCTTGCCCGCATTCGAGACGAGGACTGACTCCCCTGGGGAGACTCCAGAAGTACCCCAAGATCCATGTCAGCACTGGAGAGGAATCCTCAGGATCCGGCCTCGACTCCACACAAGGTCTTAGGCACCGGCATCGACGGGAGAGGAATCCCGAGAGGCCCCCGAAGAACTCGCATGGGGACTGGCCTTCCTGAGGCCACCAGAGAGGGTCCCTGAGGTCCCCGTCGTAAGTCGAGAGCACCTGCCGCAACTCGAGAAAATCCAGGAGGTTTTGCCCTCCAGGCGAGATGAGGCCCATTTCCGCTGAGGCTTCTCGAGGCTAATCACGTCTAACCACAGGAACTTCCTAAGGGTCCTTCGCACCCTTGCTGCAACTCAAGAAGTTCCCCGACATACCCGTCTCCACACGAGAGGAAGCACGTGGGGTCCAGCACACATCCAGGGGAGCCCCGTTTCCGCCTCCTAGCTCGAGATGAGGGATCCTTTCCCTGTTTCGTAAGGAAAGAATTCCCGGCGTTCCCGTCGCATCTCAAGAGGAGGCGCTCTCCACAGGAAAGGCGAGAGGAACTCCAGGGTCGTGCCACCATTCCAAGAGTCCCCCAGATGTGTCAGTCCATTCCAGAGGAACCTGTTTTCCCTGAACTGCCTTGACGATCAAGCCTATGATCGACTCCCACCACGTGTGCACGTGGGACAGCCCTGTGGGAAAGCCTCGTGGTTCAGCCTCGTGGGAAAGACTCGAGGGAAAACCAAAGATCCTTTAATCCATGCGGCGGACTGTGTGACACTGCTGCTTCCGCTCTGGAGGAAAGCGCAAGTGCATGCCCGCATTCGAGACGGGGACTGACTCCCCTGGGGAGACTCCAGAAGTACCCCAAGATCCATGTCAGCACTGGAGAGGAATCCTCAGGTTCCGGCCCCGACTCCACACAAGGACTTAGGCCCCGGCATCGACGGGAGAGGAATCCCGAGAGGCCCCCGAGGAACTCGCATGGGGACTGGCCTTTCCTGAGGCCACCAGAGCGGGTCCCTGAGGTCCCCGTCGTAAGTCGAGAGCACCTGCCGCAACTCGAGAAAATCCAGGAGGTTTTGCCCTCCAGACGAGATGAGGCCCATTTCCGCTGAGGCTTCTCGAGGCTAATCACATCTAACCACTTGAACTTCCAAAGGGTCCTTCACACCCTTGCTGCAACTCAAGAAGTTCCCCGACATACCCGTCTCCACTCGAGAGGAAGCACGTGGGGTCCCGCACACATCCAGGGCAGCCCCGTTTCCGCCTCCTAGCTCGAGATGAGGGATCCTTTCCCTGTTTAGTAGGGAAAGAATTCCCGGCGTTCCCGTCCCATCTCAAGAGGAGACGCTCTCCACAGGAAAGGCGAGAGGAACTCCAGGGTCGTGCCACCATTCCAAGAGTCCCCCAGATGTGTCAGTCCATTCTAGAGGAAGCTGGTTTCCCTGCACTGCCTTGACGTTCAAGCCGAGGATCGACTCCCACCACGTGTGCACGTGGGACAGCCCTGTGGGAAAGACTCGTGGGAAGGCTCGTGGGAAAGACTCGAGGGAAAACCATAGATCCCTTGATCCACGCGGCGGACCGCGTGACACTGCTGCTACCGCTCTGGAGGAAAGCGCAAGTGCATGCCCGCATTCGAGACGAGGACTGTGTCCCCTGGGGAGACTCCAGAACTACCCCAAGATCCATGTCAGCACTGGAGAGGAATCCTCAAGTTCCGGCCCCGACTCCACACAAGGTGTTAGGCCCCGGCATCGACAGGAGAGGAATCCCGAGAGGCCCCCGAGGAACTCACATGGGGACTGGCCTTTCCTGAGGCCACCAGAGCGGGTCCCTGAGGTCTCCGTCGTAAGTCGAGAGCACCTGCCACAACTCGAGAAAATCCAGGAGGTTTTGCCCTCCAGGCGAGATGAGGCCCATTTCCGCTGAGGCTTCTCGAGGCTAATCACATCTAACCACTGGAATTTCAAAAGGGTCCTTGACACCCTTGCTGCAACTCAAGAAGTTCCCCGACATAACCGTCTCCACTCGAGAGGAAGCACGAGGGTCCCGCACACATCCAGGGGAGCCCCGTTTCCGCCTCCTAGCTCGAGATGAGGGATCCTTTCCCTGTTTCGTAGGGAAAGAATTCCCGGAGTTCCCGTCGCATCTCAAGAGGAGGCGCTCTCCACAGGAAAGGCGAGAGGAACTCCAGGGTGGTGCCACCATTCCAAGAGTCCCCCAGATGTGTCAGTCCATTCCAGAGGAACCTGTTTTAACTGCACTGCCTTGACGTTCAAGCCGAGAATCGACTCCCACCACGTGTGCACGTGGGACAGCCCTGTGGGAAAGCCTCGTGGGAAAGCCTCGTGGGAAAGACTCGAGGGAAAACCATAGATCCCTTGATCCACGCGGCGGACTGCGTGACACTGCTGCTACCGCTCTGGAGGAAATTGCAAGTGCATGCCCGCATTCGAGACGAGGAATGACTCCCCTGGGGAGACTCCAGAAGTACCCCAAGATCCATGTCAGCACTGGAGAGGAATCCTCAGGTTCCGGCCCCGACTCCACACAAGGTGTTAGGCCCCGGCATCGACAGGAGAGAAATCCCGAGAGGCCCCGGAGGAACTCGCATGGGGACTTGCCTTGCCTGAGGCCACCAGATCGGGTCCCTGAGGTCCCCGTCGTAAGTCGAAAGCACCTGCCAAAACTCGAGAAAATCCAGGAGGTTTTGCCCTCCAGGCGAGATGAGGCCCATTTCCGCTGAGGCTTCTCGAGGCTCATCACATCTAACCACTGGCACTTCCAAAGGGTCCTTCACACCCTTGCTGCAACTCAAGAAGTTCCCCGACATACCCGTCTCCACTCAAGAGGAAGCACTTGGGGTCCCGCACACATCCAGGGGAGCCCCGTTTCCACCTCCTAGCCCGAGATGAGGGATCATTTCCCTGTTTAGTAGGGAAAGAATTCCCGGCGTTCCCGTCGCATCTCAAGAGGAGGCGCTCTCCACAGGAAAGGCGAGAGGAACTCCAGGGTCGTGGCACCATTCCAAGAGACCCCCAGATGTGTCAGTCCATTCCAGAGGAACCTGATTTCCCTGCACTGCCTTGACGTTCAAGCCGAGGATCGACTCCCACCACGTGTGCACGTGGGACAGCCCTGTGGGAAAGCCTCGTGGGAAAGCCTCGTGGGAAAGACTCGAGCGAAAACCATCGATCCTTTTATCCACGCGGCGGACTGCGTGACACTGCTGCTACCGCTCTGGAGGAAAGCGCAAGTGCATGCCCGCATTGGAGACGAGGACTGACTCCCCTGGGGAGACTCCAGAAGTACCCCAAGATCCATGTCAGCACTGGAGAGGAATCCTCAGGTTCCGGCCCCGACTCCACACAAGGTCTTAGGCCCCGGCATCCACGGGAGAGGAATCCCGAGAGGCCCCCGAGGAACTCGCATGGGGACTGGCCTTTCCTGAGGCCACCAGAGCGGGTCCCTGAAGTCCCCGTCGTAAGTCGAGAGCACCTGCCGCAACTCGAGAAAATCCAGGAGGCTTTGCCCTCCAGGGGAGATGAGGACCATTTCCGCTGAGGCTTCTCAAGGCTAATCACATCTAACCACTGGAACTTCCAAAGGGTCCTTCACACCCTTGCTGCAACTCAAGAAGTTCCCCGACATACCCGTCTCCACTCGAGAGGAAGCAGGAGGGTCCCGCACACATTCAGGGGAGCCACGTTTCTGACTCCTAGCTCGAGATGAGGGATCCTTTCCCTGTTTCGTAGGGAAAGAATTCCCGGCGTTCCCGTCGCATCTCAAGAGGAGGCGCTCTCCACAGGAAAGGCGAGAGGAACTCCAGGGTCATTCCACCATTCCAAGAGTCCCCCAGATGTGCCAGTCCATTCCAGAGGAACCTGTTTTCCCTGCACTGCCTTGACGTTCAAGCCGAGGATCGACTCACACCACGTGTGCACGTGGGACAGCCCTGTGGGAAAGCCTCGTGGGAAAGCCTCGTGGGAAAGACTCGAGGGAAAACCATAGATCCTTTGATCCAGGCGGCGGACTGCGTGACACTGCTGCTACCGCTCTGGAGGAAAGCGCAAGTGCATGCCCGCATTTGAGACGAGGACTGACTCCCCTGGGGAGACTCCAGAAGTACCCCAAGATCCATGTCAGCACTGGAGAAGAATCCTCAGGTTCCGGCCCCGACTCCACACAAGGTGTTAGGCCCCGGCATCGATGGGAGAGGAATACCGAGAGGCCCCCGAGGAACTCGCATGGGGACTGGCCTTTCCTGAGGCCGCCAGAGCGGGTCCCTGAGGTCTCCGTCGTAAGTCGAGAGCACCTGCCGCAACTCGAGAAAATCCAGGAGGTTTTGCCCTCGAGGCGAGATGAGGCCCATTTCCGCTGAGGCTTCTCGAGGCTAATCACATCTAACCACTGGAATTTCCAAAGGGTCCTTGACACCCTTGCTGCAACTCAAGAAGTTCCCCGACATAACCGTCTCCACTCGAGAGGAAGCACGAGGGTCCCGCACACATCCAGGGGAGCCCCGTTTCCGCCTCCTAGCTCGAGATGAGGGATCCTTTCCCTGTTTCTTAGGGAAAGAATTCCCGGAGTTCCCGTCGCATCTCAAGAGGAGGCGCTCTCCACAGGAAAGGCGAGAGGAACTCCAGGGTGGTGCCACCATTCCAAGAGTCCCCCAGATGTGTCAGTCCATTCCAGAGGAACCTGTTTTAACTGCACTGCCTTGACGTTCAAGCCGAGGATCGACTCCCACCACGTGTGCACGTGGGACAGCCCTGTGGGAAAGCCTCGTGGGAAAGCCTCGTGGGAAAGACTCGAGGGAAAACCATAGATCCCTTGATCCACGCGGCGGACTGCGTGACACTGCTGCTACCGCTCTGGAGGAAATTGCAAGTGCATGCCCGCATTCGAGACGAGGAATGACTCCCCTGGGGAGACTCCAGAAGTACCCCAAGATCCATGTCAGCACTGGAGAGGAATCCTCAGGTTCCGGCCCCGACTCCACACAAGGTGTTAGGCCCGGCATCGACAGGAGAGAAATCCCGAGAGGCCCCGGAGGAACTCGCATGGGGACTTGCCTTGCCTGAGGCCACCAGATCGGGTCCCTGAGGTCCCCGTCGTAAGTCGAGAGCACCTGCCAAAACTCGAGAAAATCCAGGAGGTTTTGCCCTCCAGGCGAGATGAGGCCCATTTCCGCTGAGGCTTCTCGAGGCTCATCACATCTAACCACTGGCACTTCCAAAGGGTCCTTCACACCCTTGCTGCAACTCAAGAAGTTCCCCGACATACCCGTCTCCACTGAAGAGGAAGCACGAGGGTCCTGCACACATTCAGGGGAGCCCCGTTTCCGCCTCCTAGCTCGAGATGAGGGATCATTTCCCTGTTTAGTAGGGAAAGAATTCCCGGTGTTCCCGTCGCATCTCAAGAGGAGGCGCTCTCCACAGGAAAGGCGAGAGGAACTCCAGGGTCGTGGCACCATTCCAAGAGACCCCCAGATGTGTCAGTCCATTCCAGAGGAACCTGATTTCCCTGCACTGCCTTGACGTTCAAGCCGAGGATCGACTCCCACCACGTGTGCACGTGGGACAGCCCTGTGGGAAAGCCTCGTGGGAAAGCCTCGTGGGAAAGTCTCGAGCGAAAACCATCGATCCTTTGATCCACGCGGCGGACTGCGTGACACTGCTGCTACAGCTCTGGAGGAAAGCGCAAGTGCATGCCCGCATTGGAGACGAGGACTGACTCCCCTGGGGAGACTCCAGAAGTACCCCAAGATCCATGTCATCACTGGAGAGGAATCCTCAGGTTCCGGCCCCGACTCCACACAAGGACTTGGCCCCGGCATCGACGGGAGAGGAATCCCGAGAGGCCCCCGAGGAACTCGCATGGGGACTGGCCTTTCCTGAGGCCACCAGAGCGGGTCCCTGAGGTCCCCGTCGTAAGTCGAGAGCACCTGCCGCAACTCGAGAAAATCCAGGAGGTTTTGCCCTCCAGACGAGATGAGGCCCATTTCCGCTGAGGCTTCTCGAGGCTAATCACATCTAACCACTTGAACTTCCAAAGGGTCCTGCACACCCTTGCTGCAACTCAAGAAGTTCCCCGACATACCCGTCTCCACTCGAGAGGAAGCACGTGGGGTCCCGCACACATCCAGGGGAGCCCCGTTTCCGCCTCCTAGCTCGAGATGAGGGATCCTTTCCCTGTTTAGTAGGGAAAGAATTCCCGGCGTTCCCGTCCCATCTCAAGAGGAGACGCTCTCCACAGGAAAGGCGAGAGGAACTCCAGGGTCGTGCCACCATTCCAAGAGTCCCCCAGATGTGTCAGTCCATTCTAGAGGAAGCTGGTTTCCCTGCACTGCCTTGACGTTCAAGCCGAGGATCGACTCCCACCACGTGTGCACGTGGGACAGCCCTGTGGGAAAGACTCGTGGGAAGGCTCGTGGGAAAGACTCGAGGGAAAACCATAGATCCCTTGATCCACGCGGCGGACCGCGTGACACTGCTGCTACCGCTCTAGAGGAAAGCGCAAGTGCATGCCCGCATTCGAGACGAGGACTGTGTCCCCTGGGGAGACTCCAGAACTACCCCAAGATCCATGTCAGCACTGGAGAGGAATCCTCAAGTTCCGGCCCCGACTCCACACAAGGTGTTAGGCCCCGGCATCGACAGGAGAGGAATCCCGAGAGGCCCCCGAGGAACTCACATGGGGACTGGCCTTTCCTGAGGCCACCAGAGCGGGTCCCTGAGGTCTCCGTCGTAAGTCGAGAGCACCTGCCACAACTCGAGAAAATCCAGGAGGTTTTGCCCTCCAGGCGAGATGAGGCCCATTTCCGCTGAGGCTTCTCGAGGCTAATCACATCTAACCACTGGAATTTCCAAAGGGTCCTTGACACCCTTGCTGCAACTCAAGAAGTTCCCCGACATAACCGTCTCCACTCGAGAGGAAGCACGAGGGTCCCGCACACATCCAGGGGAGCCCCGTTTCCGCCTCCTAGCTCGAGATGAGGGATCCTTTCCCTGTTTCGTAGGGAAAGAATTCCCGGAGTTCCCGTCGCATCTCAAGAGGAGGCACTCTCCACAGGAAAGGCGAGAGGAACTCCAGGGTGGTGCCACCATTCCAAGAGTCCCCCAGATGTGTCAGTCCATTCCAGAGGAACCTGTTTTAACTGCACTGCCTTGACGTTCAAGCCGAGAATCGACTCCCACCACGTGTGCACGTGGGACAGCCCTGTGGGAAAGCCTCGTGGGAAAGCCTCGTGGGAAAGACTCGAGGGAAAACCATAGATCCCTTGATCCACGCGGCAGACTGAGTGACACTGCTGCTACCGCTCTGGAGGAAATTGCAAGTGCATGCCCGCATTCGAGACGAGGAATGACTCCCCTGGGGAGACTCCAGTAGTACCCCAAGATCCATGTCACCACTGGAGAGGAATCCTCAGGTTCCGGCCCCGACTCCACACAAGGTGTTAGGCCCCGGCATCGACAGGAGAGAAATCCCGAGAGGCCCCGGAGGAACTCGCATGGGGACTTGCCTTGCCTGAGGCCACCAGATCGGGTCCCTGAGGTCCCCGTCGTAAGTCGAGAGCACCTGCCAAAACTCGAGAAAATCCAGGAGGTTTTGCCCTCCAGGCGAGATGAGGCCCATTTCCGCTGAGGCTTCTCGAGGCTCATCACATTTAACCACTAGCACTTCCAAAGGGTCCTTCACACCCTTGCTGCAACTCAAGAAGTTCCCCGACATGCCCGTCTCCACTGAAGAGGAAGCACGAGGGTCCTGCACACATCCAGGGGAGCCCCGTTTCCGCCTCCTAGCCCGAGATGAGGGATCATTTCCCTGTTTAGTAGGGAAAGAATTCCCGGCGTTCCCGTCGCATCTCAAGAGGAGGCGCTCTCCACAGGAAAGGCGAGAGGAACTCCAGGGTCGTGGCACCATTCCAAGAGACCCCCAGATGTGTCAGTCCATTCCAGAGGAACCTGATTTCCCTGCACTGCCTTGACGTTCAAGCCGAGGATCGACTCCCACCACGTGTGCACGTGGGACAGCCCTGTGGGAAAGCCTCGTGGGAAAGCCTCGTGGGAAAGACTCGAGCGAAAACCATCGATCCTTTGATCCACGCGGCGGACTGCGTGACACTGCTGCTACCGCTCTGGAGGAAACCGCAAGTGCATGCCCGCATTGGAGACGAGGACTGACTCCCCTGGGGAGACTCCAGAAGTACCCCAAGATCCATGTCAGCACTGGAGAGGAATCCTCAGGTTCCGGCCCCGACTCCACACAAGGTCTTAGGCCCCGGCATCCACGGGAGAGGAATCCCGAGAGGCCCCCGAGGAACTCGCATGGGGACTGGCCTTTCCTGAGGCCACCAGAGCGGGTCCCTGAAGTCCCCGTCGTAAGTCGAGAGCACCTGCCGCAACTCGAGAAAATCCAGGAGGTTTTGCCCTCGAGGCGAGATGAGGCCCATTTCCGCTGAGGCTTCTCGAGGCTATTCACATCTAACCACTGGAATTTCCAAAGGGTCCTTGACACGCTTGCTGCAACTCAAGAAGTTCCCCGACATAGCCGTCTACACTCGAGAGGAAGCACGAGGGTCCCGCACACATCCAGGGGAGCCCCGTTTCCGCCTCCTAGCTCGAGATGAGGGATCCTTTCCCTGTTTCGTAGGGAAAGAATTCCCGGAGTTCCCGTCGCATCTCAAGAGGAGACACTCTCCACAGGAAAGGCGAGAGGAACTGCAGGGTCGTGCCACCATTCCAAGAGTCCCACAGCCTGTGGGAAAGCCTCGTGGGAAAGCCTCGTGGGAAAGACTCGAGGTAAAAACATAGATCCCTTGATCCACGCGGCGGACCGCGTGACACTGCTGCTACCGCTCTGGAGGAAAGCGCAAGTGCATGCCCGCATTCGAGACGAGGACTGAGTCCCCTGGGGAGACTCCAGAAGTACCCCAAGATCCATGTCAGCACTGGAAAGGGATCCTGAGGTTCCGGCCCCGACTCCAAACAAGGTGTTAGGCCCCGGCATCGACAGGAGAGGAATCCCGAGAGGCCCCCGAGGAACTCACATGGGGACTGGCCTTTCCTGAGGCCACCAGATCGGGTCCCTGAGGTCTCCGTCGTAAGTCGAGAGCACCTGCCGCAACTCGAGAAAATCCAGGAGGTTTTGCCCTCCAGGCGAGATGAGGCCCATTTCCGCTGAGGCTTCTCGAGGCTAATCACATCTAACCACTGGAATTTCCAAAGGGTCCTTGACACCCTTGCTGAACTCAAGAAGTTCCCCGACATAGCCGTCTCCACTCGAGAGGAAGCACGAGGGTCCCGCACACATCCAGGGGAGCCCCGTTTCCGCCTCCTAGCTCGAGATGAGGGATCCTTTCCCTGTTTGGTAGGGAAAGAATTCCCGGAGTTCCCGTCGCATCTCAAGAGGAGGCGCTCTCCACAGGAAAGGCGAGAGGAACTCCAGGGTCGTGCCACCATTCGAAGAGTCCCCCAGATGTGTCAGTCCATTCAAGAGGAAGCTGTTTTCATTGCACTACCTTGACGTTCAAGCCGAGGATCGACTCCCACCACGTGTGCACGTGGGACAGCCCTGTGGGAAAGCCTGGTGGGAAAGCCTCGTGGGAAAGTCTCGAGGGAAAACCATAGATCCTTTGATCCACGCGGCGGACTGCGTGACACTGCTGCTACCGCTCTGGAGGAAAGGGCAAGTGCATGCCCAAATTCGAGACGAGGACTGACTCCCCTGGGGAGACTCCAGAAGTACCCCAATATCCATGTCAGCACTGGAGAGGAATCCTCAGGTCACGGCCCCGACTCCGCACAAGGTCTTAGGCCCCGGCATCGACGGGAGAGGAATCCCGAGAGGCCCCCGAGGAACTCGCATGGGGACTGGCCTTTCCTGAGGCCACCAGAGCGGGTCCCTGAGGTCCCCGTCGTAAGTCGAGAGCACCTGCCGCAACTCGAGAAAATCCAGGAGGTTTTGCCCTCCAGGCGAGATGAGGCCCATTTCCGCTGAGGCTTCTCGAGGCTCATCACGTCTAACCACTGAAACTTCCAAAGGGTCCTTCACACCCTTGCTGCAACTCAAGAAGTTCCCCGACATACCCGTCTCCACTCGAGAGGAAGCACTTGGTGTCCACCACACATCCAGGGGAGCCCCGTTTCCGCCTCCTAGCTCGAGATGAGGGATCCTTTCCCTGTTTCGCAGGGAAAGAATTCCCGGCGTTCCCGTCGCATCTCAAGAGGAGGCGCTCTCCACAGGAAAGGGGACAGGATTTCCAGAGTCGTGCCACCATTCCAAGAGACCCCCAGATGTGTCAGTCCATTCCAGAGGAACCTGTTTTCCCTGCACTGCCTTGAAGTTCAAGCCGAGGATCGACTCCCACCAAGTGTGCACGTGGGACAGCCCTGTGGGAAAGCCTCTTGGGAAAGCCTCGTGGGAAAGACTCGAGGGAAAACCATAGATCCTTTGATCCCCGCGGTGGACTGCGTGACACTGCTGCTACCGCTCTGGAGGAAAGCGCAAGTGCATGCCCGCATTCGAGACGAGGACTGACTCACCTGGGGAGACTCCAGAAGTACCCCAAGATCCATGTCAGCACTGGAGAGGAATCCTCAGGTTCCGGCCCCGAGTCCACACAAGGTCTTAGGCCCCGGCATCGACGGGAGAGGAATCCCGAGAGGCCCCCGAGGAACTCGCATGCGGACTGGCCTTTCCTGAGGCCTCCAGAGTGGGTCCCTGAGGTCCCCGTCGTAAGTCGAGAGCACCTGCCGCAACTCGAGAAAATCCAGGAGGTTTTGCCCTCCAGGCGAGATGAGGCCCATTTCCGCTGAGGCTTCTCGAGGCTAATCACATCTAACCACTGGAACTTCCAAAGGGTCCATCACACCCTTGCTGCAACTCAAGCAGTTCCCCGACATACCCGTCTCCACTCGAGAGGAAGCACGTGGGGTCCCGCACACATTCAGGGGAGCCCCGTTTCCGCCTCCTAGCTCGAGATGAGGGATCTCTTCCCTGTTTCGTAGGGAAAGAATTCCCGGCGTTCCCGTCGCATCTCAAGAGGAGGCGCTCTCCACAGGAAAGGCGAGAGGAACAGCAGGGTCGTGCCACCATTCCAAGAGTCCCCCAGATGTGCCAGTTCATTCCAGAGGAACCTGTTTTCCCTGCACTGCCTTGACGTTCAAGCCGAGGATCGACTCACACCACGTGTGCACGTGGGACAGCCCTGTGGGAAAGCCTCGTGGGAAAGCCTCGTGGGAAAGACTCGAGGGAAAAACATAGATCCTTTGATCCACGCGGCGGACTGCGTGACACTGCTGCTACCGTTCTGGAGGAAAGCGCAAGTGCATGCCCGCATTCGAGACGAGGACTGACTCCCCTGGGGAGACTCCAGAAGTACCCCAAGATCCATGTCAGCACTGGAGAAGAATCCTCAGGTTCCGGCCCCGACTCCACACAAGGTGTTAGGCCCCGGCATCGACGGGAGAGGAATACCGAGAGGCCCCCGAGGAACTCGCATGGGGACTGGCCTTTCCTGAGGCCACCAGAGCGGGTCCCTGAGGTTCCCGTCGTAAGTCGAGAGCACCTGCCGCAACTCGAGAAAATCCAGGAGGTTTTGCCCTCGAGGCGAGATGAGGCCCATTTCCGCTGAGGCTTCTCGAGGCTATTCACATCTAACCACTGGAATTTCCAAAGGGTCCTTGACACCCTTGCTGCAACTCAAGAAGTTCCCCGACATAGCCGTCTACATTCGAGAGGAAGCACGAGGGTCCCGCACACATCCAGGGGAGCCCCGTTTCCGCCTCCTAGCTCGAGATGAGGGATCCTTTCCCTGTTTCGTAGGGAAAGAATTCCCGGAGTTCCCGTCGCATCTCAAGAGGAGACGCTCTCCACAGGAAAGGCGAGAGGAACTCCAGGGTCGTGCCACCATTCCAAGAGTCCCCCAGCCTGTGGGAAAGCCACGTGGGAAAGCATCGTGGGAAAGACTCGAGGGAAAAACATAGATCCCTTGATCCACGCGGCGGACCGCGTGACACTGCTGCTACCGCTCTGGAGGAAAGCGCAAGTGCATGCCCGCATTCGAGACGAGGACTGAGTCCCCTGGGAGACTCCAGAAGTACCCCAAGATCCATGTCAGCACTGGAAAGGGATCCTGAGGTTCCGGCCCCGACTCCACACAAGGTCTTAGGCCCCGGCATCGACAGGAGAGGAATCCCGAGAGGCCCCCGAGGAACTCACATGGGGACTGGCCTTTCCTGAGGCCACCAGAGCGGGTCCCTGAGGTCTCCGTCGTAAGTCGAGAGCACCTGCCGCAACGCGAGAAAATCCAGGAGGTTTTGCCCTCCAGGCGAGATGAGGCCCATTTCCGCTGAGGCTTCTCGAGGCTAATCACATCTAACCACTGGAATTTCCAAAGGGTTCTTGACACCCTTGCTGCAACTCAAGAAGTTCCCCGACATAGCCGTCTCGACTCGAGAGGAAGCACGAGGGTCCCGCACACATCCAGGGGAGCCCCGTTTCCGCCTCCTAGCTCGAGATGAGGGATCCTTTCTCTGTTTCGTAGGGAAAGAATTCCTGGCGTTCCCGTCGCATCTCAAGAGGAGGCGCTCTCCAGAGGAAAGGCGAGAGGAACTCCAGGGTCGTGCCACCATTCGAAGAGTCCCCCAGATGTGTCAGTCCATTCAAGAGGAAGCTGTTTTCATTGCACTACCTTGACGTTCAAGCCGAGGATCGACTCCCACCACGTGTGCACCTGGGACAGCCCTGTGGGAAAGACTCGTGGGAAAGCCTCGTGGGAAAGACTCGAGGGAAAACCATAGATCCCTTGATCCACGCGGCGGACTGCGTGACACTGCTGCTACCGCTCTGGAGGAAATTGCAAGTGCATGCCCGCATTCGAGACGAGGAATGACTCCCCTGGGGAGACTCCAGAAGTACCCCAAGATCCATGTCAGCACTGGAGAGGATTCCTCATGTTCCCGCCCCGACTCCACACAAGGTCTTAGGCCCCGGAATCGACGGGAGAGGAATCCCGAGAGGCCCCCGAGGAACTCGCATGCGGACTAGCCTTTCCTGAGGCCTCCAGAGCGGGTCCCTGAGGTCCCCGTCGTAAGTCGAGAGCACCTGCTGCAACTCGAGAAAATCCAGGAGGCTTTGCCCTCCAGGAGAGATGAGGCCGATTTCCGCTGAGGATTCTCGAGGCTAATCACATCTAACCACTGGAACTTCCAAAGGTTCCTTCACGCCCTTGCTGCAACTCAAGAAGTTCCCCGACATACCCGTCTCCACTCGAGAGGAAGCAGGAGGGTCCCGCACCCATCCAGGGGAGCCCCGTTTCCGCCTCCTAGCTCGAGATGAGGGATCCTTACCATGTTTCGTAGGGAAAGAATTCCCGGCGTTTCCGTTGCATCTCAAGAGGAGGCGCTCTCCACAGGAAAGGCGAGAGGAACTCCAGGGTCGTGCAACCATTCCAAGAGTCCCCCAGATGTGTCAGTCCATTCCAGAGGAACCTGTTTTCCCCGCACTGCCTTGACGTTCAAGCCGAGGATCGACTCCCACCACGTGTGCACGTGGGACAGCCCTGTGGGAAAGCCTCGTGGGAAAGCCTCGTGGAAAAGACTCGAGGGAAAACCATAGATCCTTTGATCCACGCGGCGGACTGCGTGACACTGCTGCTACCGCTCTGGAGGAAAGCGCAAGTGCATGCCCGCATTCGAGACGGGGACTGACTCCCCTGGGGAGACTCCAGAAGTACCCCAAGATCCATGTCAGCACTGGAGAGGAATCCTCAGGTTCCGGCCCCGACTCCACACAAGGTCTTAGGCCCCGGCATCGACGGGAGAGGAATCCCGAGAGGCCCCCGAGGAACTCGCATGGGGACTGACCTTTCCTGAGGCCACCAGAGCGGGTCCCTGAGGTCCCCGTCGTAAGTCGAGAGCACCTGCCGCAACTCGAGAAATTCCACGAGGTTTTGCCCTCCAGGCGAGATGAGGCCCATTTCCCATGAGGCTTCTCGCGGCTAATCACATCTAACCACTGGAACTTCCAAAGGGTCCTTCACACCATTGCTGCAACTCAAGAAGTTCCCCGACATACCCGTCTCCACTCGAGAGGAAGCACATGGGGTCCCGCACTCATCCAGAGGAGCCCCGTTTCAAACTCCTAGCTCGAAATGAGGGATCCTTTCCCTGATTCGTAGGGAAAGAATTCCCGGCGTTCCCGTCGCATCTCAAGAGGAGGGGCTCTCCACAGGAAAGGCGAGAGGAACTCCAGGGTCGTGCCACCATTCCAAGAGACCACCAGATGTTTCAGTCCATTCCAGAGGAACCAGTTTTCCGTGCACTGCCTTGACGTTCAAGCCGAGGATCGACTCCCTCCACGTGTGCACGTGGGACAGCCCTGTGGGAAAGCCCCGTGGGAAAGCCTCGTGGGAAACACTCGAGGGAAAACCATAGATCTTTGATCCACGCGGCGGACTGCGTGACACTGCTGCTACCGCTCTGGAGGAAAGCGCAAGTGCATGCCCGCATTCGAGACGAGGACTGACTCCCCTGGGGAGACTCCAGAAGTACCCCAAGATCCATGTCAGCACTGGAGAGGAATCTTAAGGTTCCGGCCCCGACTCCACACAAGGTCTTAGGCCCCGGCATCGACGGGAGAGGAATCCCGAGAGGCCCCCGAGGAACTCGCATGGGGACTGGCCTTTCCTGAGGCCACCAGAGCGGGTCCCTGAGGTCCCTGTCGTAAGTCGAGAGCACCTGCCGCAACTCGAGAAATTCCACGAGGTTTTGCCCTCCAGGCGAGATGAGGCCCATTTGCCATGAGGCTTCTCGAGGCTAATCACATCTAACCACTGGAACTTCCAAAGGGTCCTTCACACCATTGCTGCAACTCAAGCAGTTCCGCGACATACCCGTCTCCACTCGAGAGGAAGCACTTGGGGTCCCGCACACATCCAGGGGAGCCCCGTTTCCGCCTCCTAGCTCGAGATGAGGGATCCTTTCCCTGTTTCGCAGGGAAAGAATTCCCGGCATTCCCGTCGCAACTCAAGAGGGGGCGCTCTCCACAGGAAAGGCGAGAGGAACTCCAGGGTCGTGCCACCATTCCAAGAGTCCCCCAGATGGGTCAGTCCATTCCAGAGGAACCTGTTTTCCCTGCACTGCCTTGACGTTCAAGCCGAGGATCGACTCCCACCACGTGTGCACGTGGGACAGCCCTGTGGGAAAGCCTCGTGGGAAAGCCTCGTGGGAAAGACTCGAGGGAAAACCATAGATCCTTTGATCCACGCGGCGGACTGCGTGACACTGCTGCTACCGCTCTGGAGGAAAGCGCAAGTGCATGCCCGCATTCGAGACGAGGAATGACTCCCCTGGGGAGACTCCAGAAGTACCCCAAGATCCATGTCAGCACTGGAGAGGAATCCTCAGGTTCCGGCCCCGACTCCACACAAGGTCTTAGGAACCGGCATCCACGGGAGAGGAATCCCGAGAGGCCCCAGAGGAACTCGAATGGGGACTGGCCGTTCCTGAGGCCACCAGAGCGGGTCCCTGAGGTCCCCATCGTAAGTCGAGAGCACCTGCCGCAACTCGAGAAAATCCACGAGGTTTTGCCCTCCAGGCGAGATGAGGCCCATTTCCGCTGAGGCTTCTCGAGGCTAATCACAGCTAACCACTGGAACTTCCAAAGGGTCCTTCACACCCTTGCTGCAACTCAAGCAGTTCCGCGACATACCCGTCTCCACTCGAGAGGAAGCACGTGGGGTCCCGCACACATCCAGGGGAGCCCCGTTTCCGCCTCCTAGCTCGAGATGAGGGATCCTTTCCCTGTTTCGTAGGGAAAGAATTCCCGGCGTTCCCGTCGCATCTCAAGAGGAGGCGTTCTCCACAGGAAAGGCGAGAGGAACTCCAGGGTCGTGCCACCATTCCAAGAGTCCCCCAGATGTGTCAGTCCATTCCAGAGGAACCTGTTTTCCCCGCACTGCCTTGACGTTCAAGCCGAGGATCGACTCCCACCACGTGTGCACGTGGGACAGCCCTGTGGGAAAGCCTCGTGGGAAAGCCTCGTGGGAAAGACTCGAGGGAAAACCATAGATCCTTTGATCCACGCGGCGGACTGCGTGACACTGCTGCTACCGCTCTGGAGGAAAGCGCAAGTGCATGCCCGCATTCGAGACGAGGACTGACTCCCCTGGGGAGACTCCAGAAGTACCCCAAGATCCATGTCAGCACGGGAGAGGAATCCTCAGGTTCCGGCCCCGACTCCACACAAGGTCTTAGGCCCCGGCATCGACGGGAGAGGAATCCCGAGAGGCCCCTGAGTAACTCGCATGGGAACTGGCCTTTCCCGAGGCCTCCAGAGCGGGTCCCTGAGGTCACCGTCGTAAGTCGAGAGCACCTGCCGCAACTCGAGAAAATCCAGGAGGTTTTGCCCTCCAGGCGAGATGAGGCCCATTTCCGCTGAGGGTTCTCGAGGCTAATCACATCTAACCACTGGAACTTCCAAAGGGTCTTTCACAACCTTGCTGCAACTCAAGCAGTTCCCCGACATACCCGTCTCCACTCGAGAGGAAGCACGTGGGGTCCCGCACACATCCAGGGGAGCCCCGTTTCCGCCTCCTAGCTCGAGATGAGGGATCCTTTCCCTGTTTAGTAGGGAAAGAATTCCCGGCGTTCCCGTCGCATCTCAAGAGGAGGGGCTCTCCACAGGAAAGGCGAGAGGAACTCCAGGGTCATGGCACCAGTCCAAGAGACCCCCAGATGTGTCAGTCCATTCCAGAGGAACCTGTTTTCCCTGCACTGCCTTGACGTTCAAGCCGAGGATCGACTCCCACCACGTGTGCAAGTGGGACAGCCCTGTGGGAAAGCCTCGTGGGAAAGCCTCCTGGGAAAGACTCGAGGGAAAACCGTAGATCCTTTGATCCACGCGGCGGATTGCGTGACACTGCTGCTACCGCTCTGGAGGAAAGCGCAAGCGCATGACCGCATTGGAGACGAGGACTGACTCCCCTGGAGAGACTCCAGAAGTACCCCAAGATCCATGTCAGCACTGGAGAGGAATCCTCAGGTTCCGGCCCCGACTCCACACAAGGTCTTAGGCCCCGGCATCGACGGGAGAGGAATCCCGAGAGGCCCCCGAGGAACTCGCATGGGGACTGGCCTTTCCTGAGGCCACCACAGCGGGTCCCTGAGGTCCCCGTCGTAAGTCGAGAGCACCTGCCGCAACTCGAGAAAATCCAGGAGGCTTTGCCCTCCAGGAGAGATGAGGCCGATTTCCGCTGAGGATTCTCGAGGCTAATCACATCTAACCACTGGAACTTCCAAAGGTTCCTTCACGCCCTTGCTGCAACTCAAGAATTTCCCCGACATACCCGTCTCCACTCGAGAGGAAGCAGGAGGGTCCCGCACCCATCCAGGGGAGCCCCGTTTCCGCCTCCTAGCTCGAGATGAGGGATCCTTACCATGTTTCGTAGGGAAAGAATTCCCGGCGTTTCCGTTGCATCTCAAGAGGAGGCGCTCTCCACAGGAAAGGCGAGAGGAACTCCAGGGTCGTGCAACCATTCCAAGAGTCCCCCAGATGTGTCAGTCCATTCCAGAGGAACCTGTTTTCCCCGCACTGCCTTGACGTTCAAGCCGAGGATCGACTCCCACCACGTGTGCACGTGGGACAGCCCTGTGGGAAAGCCTCGTGGGAAAGCCTCGTGGAAAAGACTCGAGGGAAAACCATAGATCCTTTGATCCACGCGGCGGACTGCGTGACACTGCTGCTACCGCTCTGGAGGAAAGCGCAAGTGCATGCCCGCATTCGAGACGAGGACTGACTCCCCTGGGGAGACTCCAGAAGTACCCCAAGATCCATGTCAGCACTGGAGAGGAATCCTCAGGTTCCGGCCCCGACTCCACACAAGGTCTTAGGCCCCGGCATCCACGGGAGAGGAATCCCGAGAGGCCCCCGAGGAACTCGCATGGGGACTGACCTTTCCTGAGGCCACCAGAGCGGGTCCCTGAGGTCCCCGTCGTAAGTCGAGAGCACCTGCCGCAACTCGAGAAATTCCACGAGGTTTTGCCCTCCAGGCGAGATGAGGCCCATTTCCCATGAGGCTTCTCGCGGCTAATCACATCTAACCACTGGAACTTCCAAAGGGTCCTTCATACCATTGCTGCAACTCAAGAAGTTCCCCGACATACCCGTCTCCACTCGAGAGGAAGCACATGGGGTCCCGCACACATCCAGAGGAGCCCCGTTTCAAACTCCTAGCTCGAAATGAGGGATCCTTTCCCTGATTCGTAGGGAAAGAATTCCCGGCGTTCCCGTCGCATCTCAAGAGGAGGGGCTCTCCACAGGAAAGGCGAGAGGAACTCCAGGGTCGTGCCACCATTCCAAGAGACCACCAGATGTTTCAGTCCATTCCAGAGGAACCAGTTTTCCGTGCACTGCCTTGACGTTCAAGCCGAGGATCGACTCCCTCCACGTGTGCACGTGGGACAGCCCTGTGGGAAAGCCCCGTGGGAAAGCCTCGTGGGAAACACTCGAGGGAAAACCATAGATCTTTGATCCACGCGGCGGACTGCGTGACACTGCTGCTACCGCTCTGGAGGAAAGCGCAAGTGCATGCCCGCATTCGAGACGAGGACTGACTCCCCTGGGGAGACTCCAGAAGTACCCCAAGATCCATGTCAGCACTGGAGAGGAATCTTAAGGTTCCGGCCCCGACTCCACACAAGGTCTTAGGCCCCGGCATCGACGGGAGAGGAATCCCGAGAGGCCCCCGAGGAACTCGCATGGGGACTGGCCTTTCCTGAGGCCACCAGAGCGGGTCCCTGAGGTCCCTGTCGTAAGTCGAGAGCACCTGCCGCAACTCGAGAAATTCCACGAGGTTTTGCCCTCCAGGCGAGATGAGGCCCATTTCCCATGAGGCTTCTCGATGCTAATCACATCTAACCACTGGAACTTCCAAAGGGTCCTTCACACCATTGCTGCAACTCAAGCAGTTCCGCGACATACCCGTCTCCACTCGAGAGGAAGCACTTGGGGTCCCGCACACATCCAGGGGAGCCCCGTTTCCGCCTCCTAGCTCGAGATGAGGGATCCTTTCCCTGTTTCGCAGGGAAAGAATTCCCGGCGTTCCCGTCGCAACTCAAGAGGAGGCGCTCTCCACAGGAAAGGCGAGAGGAACTCCAGGGTCGTGCCACCATTCCAAGAGTCCCCCAGATGGGTCAGTCCATTCCAGAGGAACCTGTTTTCCCTGCACTGCCTTGACGTTCAAGCCGAGGATCGACTCCCACCACATGTGCACGTGGGACAGCCCTGTGTGAAAGCCTCGTGGGAAAGCCTCGTGGGAAAGACTCGAGGGAAAACCATAGATCCTTTGATCCACGCGGCGGACTGCGTGACACTGCTGCTACCGCTCTGGAGGAAAGCGCAAGTGCATGCCCGCATTGGAGACGAGGAATGACTCCCCTGGGGAGACTCCAGAAGTACCCCAAGATCCATGTCAGCACTGGAGAGGAATCCTCAGGTTCCGGCCCCGACTCCACACAAGGTCTTAGGAACCGGCATCCACGGGAGAGGAATCCCGAGAGGCCCCCGAGGAACTCGAATGGGGACTGGCCGATCCTGAGGCCACCAGAGCGGGTCCCTGAGGTCCCCATCGTAAGTCGAGAGCACCTGCCGCAACTCGAGAAAATCCACGAGGTTTTGCCCTCCAGGCGAGATGAGGCCCATTTCCGCTGAGGCTTCTCGAGGCTAATCACAGCTAACCACTGGAACTTCCAAAGGGTCCTTCACACCCTTGCTGCAACTCAAGCAGTTCCGCGACATACCCGTCTCCACTCGAGAGGAAGCACGTGGGGTCCCGCACACATCCAGGGGAGCCCCGTTTCCGCCTCCTAGCTCGAGATGAGGGATCCTTTCCCTGTTTCGTAGGGAAAGAATTCCCGGCGTTCCCGTCGCATCTCAAGAGGAGGCGCTCTCCACAGGAAAGGCGAGAGGAACTCCAGGGTCATGGCACCAGTCCAAGAGACCCCCAGATGTGTCAGTCCATTCCAGAGGAACCTGTTTTCCCTGCACTGCCTTGACGTTCAAGCCGAGGATCGACTCCCACCACGTGTGCAAGTGGGACAGCCCTGTGGAAAGCCTCGTGGGAAAGCCTCCTGGGAAAGACTCGAGGGAAAACCGTAGATCCTTTGATCCACGCGGCGGATTGCGTGACACTGCTGCTACCGCTCTGGAGGAAAGCGCAAGCGCATGACCGCATTGGAGACGAGGACTGACTCCCCTGGGGAGACTCCAGAAGTACCCCAAGATCCATGTCAGCACTGGAGAGGAATCCTCAGGTTCCGGCCCCGACTCCACACAAGGTCTTAGGCCCCGGCATCGACGGGAGAGGAATCCCGAGAGGCCCCTGAGGAACTCGCATGGGGACTGGCCTTTCCTGAGGCCACCACAGCGGGTCCCTGAGGTCCCCGTCGTAAGTCGAGAGCACCTGCCGCAACTCGAGAAAATCCAGGAGGCTTTGCCCTCCAGGAGAGATGAGGCCGATTTCCGCTGAGGATTCTCAAGGCTAATCACATCTAACCACTGGAACTTCCAAAGGTTCCTTCACGCCCTTGCTGCAACTCAAGAAGTTCCCCGACATACCCGTCTCCACTCGAGAGGAAGCAGGAGGGTCCCGCACCCATCCAGGGGAGCCCCGTTTCCGCCTCCTATCTCGAGATGAGGGATCCTTACCATGTTTCGTAGGGAAAGAATTCCCGGCGTTTCCGTTGCAACTCAAGAGGAGGCGCTCTCCACAGGAAAGGCGAGAGGAACTCCAGGGTCGTGCAACCATTCCAAGAGTCCCCCAGATGTGTCAGTCCATTCCAGAGGAACCTGTTTTCCCCGCACTGCCTTGACGTTCAAGCCGAGGATCGACTCCCACCACGTGTGCACGTGGGACAGCCCTGTGGGAAAGCCTCGTGGGAAAGCCTCGTGGAAAAGACTCGAGGGAAAACCATAGATCCTTTGATCCACGCGGCGGACTGCGTGACACTGCTGCTACCGCTCTGGAGGAAAGCGCAAGTGCATGCCCGCATTCGAGACGGGGACTGACTCCCCTGGGGAGACTCCAGAAGTACCCCAAGATCCATGTCAGCACTGGAGAGGAATCCTCAGGTTCCGGCCCCGACTCCACACAAGGTCTTAGGCCCCGGCATCCACGGGAGAGGAATCCCGAGAGGCCCCGGAGGAACTCGCATGGGGACTGACCTTTCCTGAGGCCACCAGAGCGGGTCCCTGAGGTCCCCGTCGTAAGTCGAGAGCACCTGCCGCAACTCGAGAAATTCCACGAGGTTTTGCCCTCCAGGCGAGATGAGGCCCATTTCCCATGAGGCTTCTCGCGGCTAATCACATCTAACCACTGGAACTTCCAAAGGGTCCTTCACACCATTGCTGCAACTCAAGAAGTTCCCCGACATACCCGTCTCCACTCGAGAGGAAGCACATGGGGTCCCGCACACATCCAGAGGAGCCCCGTTTCAAACTCCTAGCTCGAAATGAGGGATCCTTTCCCTGATTCGTAGGGAAAGAATTCCCGGCGTTCCCGTCGCATCTCAAGAGGAGGCGCTCTCCACAGGAAAGGCGAGAGGAACTCCAGGGTCATGGCACCAGTCCAAGAGACCCCCAGATGTGTCAGTCCATTCCAGAGGAACCTGTTTTCCCTGCACTGCCTTGACGTTCAAGCCGAGGATCGACTCCCACCACGTGTGCAAGTGGGACAGCCCTGTGGAAAGCCTCGTGGGAAAGCCTCCTGGGAAAGACTCGAGGGAAAACCGTAGATCCTTTGATCCACGCGGCGGATTGCGTGACACTGCTGCTACCGCTCTGGAGGAAAGCGCAAGCGCATGACCGCATTGGAGACGAGGACTGACTCCCCTGGGGAGACTCCAGAAGTACCCCAAGATCCATGTCAGCACTGGAGAGGAATCCTCAGGTTCCGGCCCCGACTCCACACAAGGTCTTAGGCCCCGGCATCGACGGGAGAGGAATCCCGAGAGGCCCCCGAGGAACTCGCATGGGGACTGGCCTTTCCTGAGGCCACCAGAGCGGGTCCCTGAGGTCCCTGTCGTAAGTCGAGAGCACCTGCCGCAACTCGAGAAATTCCACGAGGTTTTGCCCTCCAGGCGAGATGAGGCCCATTTGCCATGAGGCTTCTCGAGGCTAATCACATCTAACCACTGGAACTTCCAAAGGGTCCTTCACACCATTGCTGCAACTCAAGCAGTTCCGCGACATACCCGTCTCCACTCGAGAGGAAGCACTTGGGGTCCCGCACACATCCAGGGGAGCCCCGTTTCCGCCTCCTAGCTCGAGATGAGGGATCCTTTCCCTGTTTCGCAGGGAAAGAATTCCCGGCATTCCCGTCGCAACTCAAGAGGGGGCGCTCTCCACAGGAAAGGCGAGAGGAACTCCAGGGTCGTGCCACCATTCCAAGAGTCCCCCAGATGGGTCAGTCCATTCCAGAGGAACCTGTTTTCCCTGCACTGCCTTGACGTTCAAGCCGAGGATCGACTCCCACCACGTGTGCACGTGGGACAGCGCTGTGGGAAAGCCTCGTGGGAAAGCCTCGTGGGAAAGACTCGAGGGAAAACCATAGATCCTTTGATCCACGCGGCGGACTGCGTGACACTGCTGCTACCGCTCTGGAGGAAAGCGCAAGTGCATGCCCGCATTCGAGACGAGGAATGACTCCCCTGGGGAGACTCCAGAAGTACCCCAAGATCCATGTCAGCACTGGAGAGGAATCCTCAGGTTCCGGCCCCGACTCCACACAAGGTCTTAGGAACCGGCATCCACGGGAGAGGAATCCCGAGAGGACCCCGAGGAACTCGAATGGGGACTGGCCGTTTCTGAGGCCACCAGAGCGGGTCCCTGAGGTCCCCATCGTAAGTCGAGAGCACCTGCCGCAACTCGAGAAAATCCACGAGGTTTTGCCCTCCAGGCGAGATGAGGCCCATTTCCGCTGAGGCTTCTCGAGGCTAATCACAGCTAACCACTGGAACTTCCAAAGGGTCCTTCACACCCTTGCTGCAACTCAAGCAGTTCCGCGACATACCCGTCTCCACTCGAGAGGAAGCACGTGGGGTCCCGCACACATCCAGGGGAGCCCCGTTTCCGCCTCCTAGCTCGAGATGAGGGATCCTTTCCCTGTTTCGTAGGGAAAGAATTCCCGGCGTTCCCGTCGCATCTCAAGAGGAGGCGTTCTCCACAGGAAAGGCGAGAGGAACTCCAGGGTCGTGCCACCATTCCAAGAGTCCCCCAGATGTGTCAGTCCATTCCAGAGGAACCTGTTTTCCCCGCACTGCCTTGACGTTCAAGCCGAGGATCGACTCCCACCACGTGTGCACGTGGGACAGCCCTGTGGGAAAGCCTCGTGGGAAAGCCTCGTGGGAAAGACTCGAGGGAAAACCATAGATCCTTTGATCCACGTGGCGGACTGCGTGACACTGCTGCTACCGCTCTGGAGGAAAGCGCAAGTGCATGCCCGCATTCGAGACGAGGACTGACTCCCCTGGGGAGACTCCAGAAGTACCCCAAGATCCATGTCAGCTCGGGAGAGGAATCCTCAGGTTCCGGCCCCGACTCCACACAAGGTCTTAGGCCCCGGCATCGACGGGAGAGGAATCCCGAGAGGCCCCTGAGGAACTCGCATGGGAACTGGCCTTTCCCGAGGCCTCCAGAGCGGGTCCCTGAGGTCCCCGTCGTAAGTCGAGAGCACCTGCCGCAACTCGAGAAAATCCAGGAGGTTTTGCCCTCCAGGCGAGATGAGGCCCATTTCCGCTGAGGGTTCTCGAGGCTAATCACATCTAACCACTGGAACTTCCAAAGGGTCTTTCACAACCTTGCTGCAACTCAAGCAGTTCCGCGACATACCCGTCTCCACTCGAGAGGAAGCACGTGGGGTCCCGCACACATCCAGGGGAGCCCCGTTTCCGCCTCCTAGCTCGAGATGAGGGATCCTTTCCCTGTTTAGTAGGGAAAGAATTCCCGGCGTTCCCGTCGCATCTCAAGAGGAGGCGCTCTCCACAGGAAAGGCGAGAGGAACTCAAGGGTCATGGCACCAGTCCAAGAGACCCCCAGATGTGTCAGTCCATTCCAGAGGAACCTGTTTTCCCTGCACTGCCTTGACGTTCAAGCCGAGGATCGACTCCCACCACGTGTGCAAGTGGGACAGCCCTGTGGGAAAGCCTCGTGGGAAAGCCTCCTGGGAAAGACTCGAGGGAAAACCGTAGATCCTTTGATCCACGCGGCGGATTGCGTGACACTGCTGCTACCGCTCTGGAGGAAAGCGCAAGCGCATGACCGCATTGGAGACGAGGACTGACTCCCCTGGGGAGACTCCAGAAGTACCCCAAGATCCATGTCAGCACTGGAGAGGAATCCTCAGGTTCCGGCCCCGACTCCACACAAGGTCTTAGGCCCCGGCATCGACGGGAGAGGAATCCCGAGAGGCCCCTGAGGAACTCGCATGGGGACTGGCCTTTCCTGAGGCCACCACAGCGGGTCCCTGAGGTCCCCGTCGTAAGTCGAGAGCACCTGCCGCAACTCGAGAAAATCCAGGAGGCTTTGCCCTCCAGGAGAGATGAGGCCGATTTCCGCTGAGGATTCTCGAGGCTAATCACATCTAACCACTGGAACTTCCAAAGGTTCCTTCACGCCCTTGCTGCAACTCAAGAAGTTCCCCGACATACCCGTCTCCACTCGAGAGGAAGCAGGAGGGTCCCGCACCCATCCAGGGGAGCCCCGTTTCCGCCTCCTATCTCGAGATGAGGGATCCTTACCATGTTTCGTAGGGAAAGAATTCCCGGCGTTTCCGTTGCATCTCAAGAGGAGGCGCTCTCCACAGGAAAGGCGAGAGGAACTCCAGGGTCGTGCAACCATTCCAAGAGTCCCCCAGATGTGTCAGTCCATTCCAGAGGAACCTGTTTTCCCCGCACTGCCTTGACGTTCAAGCCGAGGATCGACTCCCACCACGTGTGCACGTGGGACAGCCCTGTGGGAAAGCCTCGTGGGAAAGCCTCGTGGAAAAGACTCGAGGGAAAACCATAGATCCTTTGATCCACGCGGCGGACTGCGTGACACTGCTGCTACCGCTCTGGAGGAAAGCGCAAGTGCATGCCCGCATTCGAGACGGGGACTGACTCCCCTGGGGAGACTCCAGAAGTACCCCAAGATCCATGTCAGCACTGGAGAGGAATCCTCAGGTTCCGGCCCCGACTCCACACAAGGTCTTAGGCCCCGGCATCCACGGGAGAGGAATCCCGAGAGGCCCCCGAGGAACTCGCATGGGGACTGACCTTTCCTGAGGCCACCAGAGCGGGTCCCTGAGGTCCCCGTCGTAAGTCGAGAGCACCTGCCGCAACTCGAGAAATTCCACGAGGTTTTGCCCTCCAGGCGAGATGAGGCCCATTTCCCATGAGGCTTCTCGCGGCTAATCACATCTAACCACTGGAACTTCCAAAGGGTCCTTCACACCATTGCTGCAACTCAAGAAGTTCCCCGACATACCCGTCTCCACTCGAGAGGAAGCACATGGGGTCCCGCACACATCCAGAGGAGCCCCGTTTCAAACTCCTAGCTCGAAATGAGGGATCCTTTCCCTGATTCGTAGGGAAAGAATTCCCGGCGTTCCCGTCGCATCTCAAGAGGAGGCGCTCTCCACAGGAAAGGCGAGAGGAACTCCAGGGTCATGGCACCAGTCCAAGAGACCCCCAGATGTGTCAGTCCATTCCAGAGGAACCTGTTTTCCCTGCACTGCCTTGACGTTCAAGCCGAGGATCGACTCCCACCACGTGTGCAAGTGGGACAGCCCTGTGGAAAGCCTCGTGGGAAAGCCTCGTGGGAAAGACTCGAGGGAAAACCGTAGATCCTTTGATCCACGCGGCGGATTGCGTGACACTGCTGCTACCGCTCTGGAGGAAAGCGCAAGCGCATGACCGCATTGGAGACGAGGACTGACTCCCCTGGGGAGACTCCAGAAGTACCCCAAGATCCATGTCAGCACTGGAGAGGAATCCTCAGGTTCCGGCCCAGACTCCACACAAGGTTTTAGGCCCCGGCATCGACGGGAGAGGAATCCCGAGAGGCCCACGAGGAACTCACATGGGGACTGGCCTTTCCTGAGGCCACCACAGCGGGTCCCTGAGGTCCCCGTCGTAAGTCGAGAGCACCTGCCGCAACTCGAGAAAATCCAGGAGGCTTTGCCCTCCAGGAGAGATGAGGCCGATTTCCGCTGAGGATTCTCGAGGCTAATCACATCTAACCACTGGAACTTCCAAAGGTTCCTTCACGCCCTTGCTGCAACTCAAGAAGTTCCCCGACATACCCGTCTCCACTCGAGAGGAAGCAGGAGGGTCCCGCACCCATCCAGGGGAGCCCCGTTTCCGCCTCCTATCTCGAGATGAGGGATCCTTACCATGTTTCGTAGGGAAAGAATTCCCGGCGTTTCCGTTGCATCTCAAGAGGAGGCGCTCTCCACAGGAAAGGCGAGAGGAACTCCAGGGTCGTGCAACCATTCCAAGAGTCCCCCAGATGTGTCAGTCCATTCCAGAGGAACCTGTTTTCCCCGCACTGCCTTGACGTTCAAGCCGAGGATCGACTCCCACCACGTGTGCACGTGGGACAGCCCTGTGGGAAAGCCTCGTGGGAAAGCCTCGTGGAAAAGACTCGAGGGAAAACCATAGATCCTTTGATCCACGCAGCGGACTGCGTGACACTGCTGCTACCGCTCTGGAGGAAAGCGCAAGTGCATGCCCGCATTCGAGACGGGGACTGACTCCCCTGGGGAGACTCCAGAAGTACCCCAAGATCCATGTCAGCACTGGAGAGGAATCCTCAGGTTCCGGCCCCGACTCCACACAAGGTCTTAGGCCCCGGCATCCACGGGAGAGGAATCCCGAGAGGCCCCCGAGGAACTCGCATGGGGACTGACCTTTCCTGAGGCCACCAGAGCGGGTCCCTGAGGTCCCCGTCGTAAGTCGAGAGCACCAGCCGCAACTCGAGAAATTCCACGAGGTTTTGCCCTCCAGGCGAGATGAGGCCCATTTCCCATGAGGCTTCTCGCGGCTAATCACATCTAACCACTGGAACTTCCAAAGGGTCCTTCACACCATTGCTGCAACTCAAGAAGTTCCCCGACATACCCGTCTCCACTCGAGAGGAAGCACATGGGGTCCCGCACACATCCAGAGGAGCCCCGTTTCAAACTCCTAGCTCGAAATGAGGGATCCTTTCCCTGATTCGTAGGGAAAGAATTCCCGGCGTTCCCGTCGCATCTCAAGAGGAGGGGCTCTCCACAGGAAAGGCGAGAGGAACTCCAGGGTCGTGCCACCATTCCAAGAGACCACCAGATGTTTCAGTCCATTCCAGAGGAACTAGTTTTCCGTGCACTGCCTTGACGTTCAAGCCGAGGATCGACTCCCTCCACGTGTGCACGTGGGACAGCCCTGTGGGAAAGCCCCGTGGGAAAGCCTCGTGGGAAACACTCGAGGGAAAACCATAGATCTTTGATCCACGCGGCGGACTGCGTGACACTGCTGTTACCGCTCTGGAGGAAAGCGCAAGTGCATGCCCGCATTCGAGACGAGGACTGACTCCCCTGGGGAGACTCCAGAAGTACCCCAAGATCCATGTCAGCACTGGAGAGGAATCTTAAGGTTCCGGCCCCGACTCCACACAAGGTCTTAGGCCCCGGCATCGACGGGAGAGGAATCCCGAGAGGCCCCCGAGGAACTCGCATGGGGACTGGCCTTTCCTGAGGCCACCAGAGCGGGTCCCTGAGGTCCCTGTCGTAAGTCGAGAGCACCTGCCGCAACTCGAGAAATTCCACGAGGTTTTGCCCTCCAGGCGAGATGAGGCCCATTTCCCATGAGGCTTCTCGAGGCTAATCACATCTAACCACTGGAACTTCCAAAGGGTCCTTCACACCATTGCTGCAACTCAAGCAGTTCCGCGACATACCCGTCTCCACTCGAGAGGAAGCACTTGGGGTCCCGCACACATCCAGGGGAGCCCCGTTTCCGCCTCCTAGCTCGAGATGAGGGATCCTTTCCCTGTTTCGCAGGGAAAGAATTCCCGGCGTTCCCGTCGCAACTCAAGAGGAGGCGCTCTCCACAGGAAAGGCGAGAGGAACTCCAGGGTCGTGCCACCATTCCAAGAGTCCCCCAGATGGGTCAGTCCATTCCAGAGAACCTGTTTTCCCTGCACTGCCTTGACGTTCAAGCCGAGGATCGACTCCCACCACGTGTGCACGTGGGACAGCCCTGTGGGAAAGCCTCGTGGGAAAGCCTCGTGGGAAAGACTCGAGGGAAAACCATAGATCCTTTGATCCACGCGGCGGACTGCGTGACACTGCTGCTACCGCTCTGGAGGAAAGCGCAAGTGCATGCCCGCATTCGAGACGAGGAATGACTCCCCTGGGGAGACTCCAGAAGTACCCCAAGATCCATGTCAGCACTGGAGAGGAATCCTCAGGTTCCGGCCCCGACTCCACACAAGGTCTTAGGCCCCGGCATCGACGGGAGAGGAATCCCGAGAGGCCCCCGAGGAACTCGAATGGGGACTGGCCGTTCCTGAGGCCACCAGAGCGGGTCCCTGAGGTCCCCATCGTAAGTCGAGAGCACCTGCCGCAACTCGAGAAAATCCACGAGGTTTTGCCCTCCAGGTGAGATGAGGCCCATTTCCGCTGAGGCTTCTCGAGGCTAATCACAGCTAACCACTGGAACTTCCAAAGGGTCCTTCACACCCTTGCTGCAACTCAAGCAGTTCCGCGACATACCCGTCTCCACTGGAGAGGAAGCACGTGGGGTCCCGCACACATCCAGGGGAGCCCCGTTTCCGCCTCCTAGCTCGAGATGAGGGATCCTTTCCCTGTTTCGTAGGGAAAGAATTCCCGGCGTTCCCGTCGCATCTCAAGAGGAGGCGTTCTCCACAGGAAAGGCGAGAGGAACTCCAGGGTCGTGCCACCATTCCAAGAGTCCCCCAGATGTGTCAGTCCATTCCAGAGGAACCTGTTTTCCCCGCACTGCCTTGACGTTCAAGCCGAGGATCGACTCCCACCACGTGTGCACGTGGGACAGCCCTGTGGGAAAGCCTCGTGGGAAAGCCTCGTGGGAAAGACTCGAGGGAAAACCATAGATCCTTTGATCCACGCGGCGGACTGCGTGACACTGCTGCTACCGCTCTGGAGGAAAGCGCAAGTGCATGCCCGCTTTCGAGACGAGGACTGACTCCCCTGGGGAGACTCCAGAAGTACCCCAAGATCCATGTCAGCACGGGAGAGGAATCCTCAGGTTCCGGCCCCGACTCCACACAAGGTCTTAGGCCCCGGCATCGACGGGAGAGGAATCCCGAGAGGCCCCTGAGGAACTCGCATGGGAACTGGCCTTTCCCGAGGCCTCCAGAGCGGGTCCCTGAGGTCACCGTCGTAAGTCGAGAGCACCTGCCGCAACTCGAGAAAATCCAGGAGGTTTTGCCCTCCAGGCGAGATGAGGCCCATTTCCGCTGAGGGTTCTCGAGGCTAATCACATCTAACCACTGGAACTTCCAAAGGGTCTTTCACAACCTTGCTGCAACTCAAGCAGTTCCGCGACATACCCGTCTCCACTCGAGAGGAAGCACGTGGGGTCCCGCACACATCCAGGGGAGCCCCGTTTCCGCCTCCTAGCTCGAGATGAGGGATCCTTTCCATGTTTCGTAGGGAAAGAATTCCCGGCGTTCCCGTCGCATCTCAAGAGGAGGCGCTCTCCACAGGAAAGGCGAGAGGAACTCCAGGGTCGTGGCACCATTCCAAGAGACCCCCAGATGTGTCAGTCCATTCCAGAGGAACCTGTTTTCCCTGCACTGCCTTGACGTTCAAGCCGAGGATCGACTCCCACCACGTGTGCACGTGGGACAGCCCTGTGGGAAAGCCTCGTGGTTCAGCCTCGTGGGAAAGACTCGAGGGAAAACCATAGATCCTTTGATCCACGCGGCGGACTGCGTGACACTGCTGCTACCGCTCAGGAGTAAAGCGCAAGTGCATGCCCGCATTCGAGACGGGGACTGACTCCCCTGGGGAGACTCCAGAAGTACCCCAAGATCCATGTCAGCACTGGAGAGGAATCCTCAGGTTCCGGCCCCGACTCCACACAAGGTCTTAGGCCCCGGCATCCAAGGGAGAGGAATCCCGAGAGGCCCCCGAGGAACTCGCATGAGGACTGGCCTTTCCTGAGGCCACCAGAGCGGGTCCCTGAGGTCCCCGTCGTAAGTCGAGAGCACCTGCCGCAACTCGAGAAAATCCAGGAGGTTTTGCCCTCCAGCCGAGATGAGGCCCAATTCCGCTGAGGCTTCTCGAGGCTAATCACATCTAACCACTGGAACTTTCAAAGGGTCCTTCACACCCTTACTGCAACGCAAGAAGTTCCCCGACATACCCGTCTCCACTCGAGAGGAAGCACGAGGCTCCCGCACACATCCAGGGGAGCCCCGTTTCCTCCTCCTAGCTCGAGATGAGGGATCCTTTCCCTGTTTCGTAGGGAAAAAATTCCCGGCGTTCCCGTCGCATCTGAAGAGGAGGAGCTCTCCACAGGAAAGGCGAGAGGAACTCCAGGGTCGTGCCACCATTCCACGAATCCCCCAGATGTGTCAGTCCATTACAGAGGAACCTGTTTTCCCTGCACTGCCTTGACGTTCAAGCTGACGATCGACTCCCACCACGTGTGCACGTGGGACAGCCCTGTGGGAAAGCCTCGTGGGAAAGCCTCGTGGGAAAGACTCGAGGGAAAACCATAGATCCTTTGATCCATGTGGCGGACTGCGTGACACTGCTGCCACCGCTCTGGAGGAAAGCGCAACTGCTTGCCCGCATTCGAGACGAGGACTGACTCCCCTGGGGAGACTCCAGAAGTACCCCAAGATCCATGTCAGCACTGGAGAGGAATCCTCAGGATCCGGCCTCGACTCCACACAAGGTCTTAGGCACCGGCATCGACGGGAGAGGAATCCCGAGAGGCCCCCGAGGAACTCGCATGGGGACTGGCCTTTCCTGAGGCCACCAGAGCGGGTCCCTGAGGTCCCCGTCGTAAGTCGAGAGCACCTGCCGCAACTCGAGAAAATCCAGGAGGTTTTGCCCTCCAGGCGAGATGAGGCCCATTTCCGCTGAGGCTTCTCGAGGCTAATCACGTCTAACCACTGGAACTTCCTAAGGGTCCTTCTCACCCTTGCTGCAACTCAAGCAGTTCCGCGACATACCCGTCTCCACTCGAGAGGAAGCACGTGGGGTCCCGCACACATCCAAGGGAGCCCCGTTTCCGCCTCCTAGCTCGAGATGAGGGATCCTTTCCCTGTTTCTTAGGGAAAGAATTCCCGGCATTCCCGTCGCATCTCAAGAGGAGGCGCTCTCCACAGGAAAGGCGAGAGGAACTCCAGGGTCGTGCCACCATTCCAAGAGTCCCCCAGATGTGTCAGTCCATTCCAGAGGAACCTGTTTTCCCCGCACTGCCTTGACGTTCAAGCCGAGGATGGACTCCCACCAAGAGTGCACGTGGGCCAGCCCTGTGGGAAAGCCTCGTGGGAAAGCCTCGTGGGAAAGACTCGAGGGAAAACCATAGATCCTTTGATCCACGCGGCGGACTGCGTGACACTGCTGCTACCGCTCTGGAGGAAAGCGCATGTGCATGCCCGCATTCGAGACGAGGACTGACTCCCCTGGGGAGACTCCAGAAGTACCCCAAGATCCATGTCAGCACTGGAGAGGATCCTCAGGTTCCGGCCCCGACTCCACACAAGGTCTTAGGCCCCGGCATCGACGGGAGAGGAATCGCGAGAGGCCCCCGAGGAACTCGCATGGGGACTGGCCTTTCCTGAGGCCTCCAGAGCGGGTCCCTGAGATCCCCGTCGTAAGTCGAGAGCACCTGCCGCAACTCGAGAAAATCCAGGAGGTTTTGCCCTCCAGGCGAGATGAGGCCAATTTCCGCTGAGGCTTCTCGAGGCTAATCACATCTAACCACTGGAACTTCCAAAGGGTCCTTCACACCCTTGCTGCAACTCAAGAAGTTCCGCGACATACCCGTCTCCACTCGAGAGGAAGCACGTGGGGTCCCGCACACATCCAAGGGAGCCCCGTTTCCGCCTCCTAGCTCGAGATGAGGGATCCTTTCCCTGTTTCTTAGGGAAAGAATTCCAGGCATTCCCGTCGCATCTCAAGAGGAGGCGCTCTCCACAGGAAAGGCGAGAGGAACTCCAGGGTCGTGCCACCATTCCAAGAGTCCCCCAGATGTGTCAGTCCAGTCCAGAGGAACCTGTTTTCCCCGCACTGCCTTGACGTTCAAGCCGAGGATGGACTCCCACCAAGAGTGCACGTGGGACAGCCCTGTGGAAAAGCCTCTTGGGAAAGCCTCGTGGGAAAGACTCGAGGGAAAACCATAGATCCTTTGATCCACGCGGCGGACTGCGTGACACTGCTGCTACCGCTCTGGAGGAAAGCGCATGTGCATGCCCGCATTCGAGACGAGGACTGACTCCCCTGGGGAGACTCCAGAAGTACCCCAAGATCCATGTCAGCACTGGAGAGGATCCTCAGGTTCCGGCCCCGACTCCACACAAGGTCTTAGGCCCCGGCATTGACGGGAGAGGAATCGCGAGAGGCCCCCGAGGAACTCGCATGGGGACTGGCCTTTCCTGAGGCCTCCAGAGCGGGTCCCTGAGATCCCCGTCGTAAGTCGAGAGCACCTGCCGCAACTCGAGAAAATCCAGGAGGTGTTGCCCTCCAGGCGAGATGAGGCCCATTTCCGCTGAGGCTTCTCGAGGCTAATCACATCTAACCACTGGAACTTCCAAAGGGTCCTTCACACCCTTGCTGCAACTCAAGAAGTTCCGCGACATACCCGTCTCCACTCGAGAGGAAGCACGTGGGGTCCCGCACACATCCAGGGGAGCCCCGTTTCTGCCTCCTAGTTCGAGATGAGGGATCCTTTCCCTGTTTAGTAGGGAAAGAATTCCCGGCGTTCCCGTCGCATCTCAAGAGGAGGCGCTCTCCACAGGAAAGGCGAGAGTAACTCCAGGCTCGTGCCACCATTCCAAGAGACCCCCAGATGTGTCAGTCCATTCCAGAGGAACCTGTTTTCCCTGCACTGCCTTGACTTTCAAGCCGAGGATCGACTCCCACCACGTGTGCACGTGGGACAGCCCTGTGGGAAAGCCTCGTGGGAAAGCCTCGTGGGAAAGACTCGAGGGAAAACCATAGATCCTTTGATCCACGCGGCGGACTGCGTGTCACTGCTGCTACTGCTCTGGAGGAAATCGCAAGTGCATGCCCGCATTCGAGACGAGGACTGACTCCCCTGGGGAGACTCCAGAAGTACCCCAAGATCCATGTCAGCACTGGAGAGGAATCCTCAGGTTCCGGCCCCGACTCAACACAAGGTCTTAGGCCCCGGCATCGACGGGAGAGGAATCCCGAGAGGCCCCCGAGGAACTCGCATGGGGACTGGCCTTTCCTGAGGACACCAGAGCGGGTCCCTGAGGTCCCCGTCGTAAGTCGAGAGCACCTGCCGCAACTCGAGAAAATCCACGAGGTTTTGCCCTCCAGGCGAGATGAGGCCCATTTCCGCTGAGGCTTCTCGAGGCTAATCACGTCTAACCACTGGAACTTCCTAAGGGTCCTTCTCACCCTTGCTGCAACTCAAGAAGTTCCCCGACATACCCGTCTCCACTCGAGAGGAAGCACGTGGGGTCCCGCACACATCCAGGGGAGCCCCGTTTCCCCATCCTAGCTCGAGATGAGGGATCCTTTCCCTGTTTCGTAGGGAAAGAATTCCCGGCTTTCCCGTCGCATCTCAAGAGGAGGCGCTCTCCACAGGAAAGGCGAGAGGAATTCCAGGGTCGTGCCACCATTCCAAGAGTCCCCCAGATGTGTCAGTCCATTTCAGAGGAACCTGTTTTCCCTGAACTGCCTTGACGATCAAGCCTATGATCGACTCCCACCACGTGTGCACGTGGGACAGCCCTGTGGGAAAGCCTCGTGTTTCAGCCTCGTGGGAAAGACTCGAGGGAAAACCAAAGATCCTTTAATCCATGCGGCGGACTGTGTGACACTGCTGCTTCCGCTCTGGAGGAAAGCGCAAGTGCATGCCCGCATTCGAGACGGGGACTGACTCCCCTGGGGAGACTCCAGAAGTACCCCAAGATCCATGTCATCACTGGAGAGGAATCCTCAGGTTCCGGCCCCGACTCCACACAAGGACTTAGGCCCCGGCATCGACGGGAGAGGAATCCCGAGAGGCCCCCGAGGAACTCGCATGGGGACTGGCCTTTCCTGAGGCCACCAGGGCGGGTCCCTGAGGTCTCCGTCGTAAGTCGAGAGCACCTGCCACAACTCGAGAAAATCCAGGAGGTTTTGCCCTCCAGGCGAGATGAGGCCCATTTCCGCTGAGGCTTCTAGAGGCTAATCACATCTAACCACTGGAATTTCCAAAGGGTCCTTGACACCCTTGCTGCAACTCAAGAAGTTCCCCGACATAACCGTCTCCACTCGAGAGGAAGCACGAGGGTCCCGCACACATCCAGGGGAGCCACGTTTCCGCCTCGTAGCTTGAGATGAGGGATCCTTTCCCTGTTTCGTAGGGAAAGAATTCCCGGCGTTCCCGTCGCATCTCAAGAGGAGGCGCTCTCCACAGGAAAGGCGAGAGGAACTCCAGGTTCATGCCACCATTCCAAGAGTCCCCCAGATGTGCCAGTCCATTCCAGAGGAACCTGTTTTCCCTGCACTGCCTTGACGTTCAAGCCGAGGATCGACTCACACCACGTGTGCACGTGGGACAGCCCTGTGGGAAAGCCTCGTGGGAAAGCCTCGTGGGAAAGACTCGAGGGAAAACCATAGATCCTTTGATCCACGCGGCGGACTGCGTGACACTGCTGCTACCGCTCTGGAGGAAATCGCAAAGTGCATGCCCGCATTCGAGACGAGGACTGACTCCCCTGGGGAGACTCCAGAAGTACCCCAAGATCCATGTCAGCACTGGAGAGGAATCCTCAGGTTCCGGCCCCGACTCCACACAAGGTGTTAGGCCACGGCATCGACGGGAGAGGAATACCGAGAGGCCACCGAGGAACTCGCATGGGGACTGGCCTTTCCTGAGGCCACCAGAGCGGGTCCCTGAGGTCTCCGTCGTAAGTCGAGAGCACCTGCCGCAACTCGAGAAAATCCAGGAGGTTTTGCCCTCCAGGCGAGATGAGGCCCATTTCCGCTGAGGCTTCTCGAGGCTATTCACATCTAACCACTGGAATTTCCAAAGGGTCCTTGACACCCTTGCTGCAACTCAAGAAGTTCCCCGACATAGCCGTCTACATTCGAGAGGAAGCACGAGGGTCCCGCACACATCCAGGGGAGCCCCGTTTCCGCCTCCTAGCTCGAGATGAGGGATCCTTTCCCTGTTTCGTAGGGAAAGAATTCCCGGAGTTCCCGTCGCATCTCAAGAGGAGACGCTCTCCACAGGAAAGGCGAGAGGAACTCCAGGGTCGTGCCACCATTCCAAGAGTCCCCCAGCCTGTGGGAAAGCCTCGTGGGAAAGCCTCGTGGGAAAGACTCGACGGAAAAACATAGATCCCTTGATCCACGCGGCGGACCGCCTGACACTGCTGCTACCGCTCTGGAGGAAAGCGCAAGTGCATGCCCGCATTCGAGACGAGGACTGAGTCCCCTGGGAGACTCCAGAAGTACCCCAAGATCCATGTCAGCACTGGAAAGGGATCCTGAGGTTCCGGCCCCGACTCCACACAAGGTGTTAGGCCCGGGCATCGACAGGAGAGGAATCCCGAGAGGCCCCCGAGGAACTCACATGGGGACTGGCCTTTCCTGAGGCCACCAGAGCGGGTCCCTGAGGTCTCCGTCGTAAGTCGAGAGCACCTGCCGCAACGCGAGAAAATCCAGGAGGTTTTGCCCTCCAGGCGAGATGAGGCCCATTTCCGCTGAGGCTTCTCGAGGCTAATCACATCTAACCACTGGAATTTCCAAAGGGTTCTTGACACCCTTGCTGCAACTCAAGAAGTTCCCCGACATAGCCGTCTCCACTCGAGAGGAAGCACGAGGGTCCCGCACACATCCAGGGGAGCCCCGTTTCCGCCTCCTAGCTCGAGATGAGGGATCCTTTCCCTGTTTGGTAGGGAAAGAATTCCCGGAGTTCCCGTCGCATCTCAAGAGGAGGCGCTCTCCACAGGAAAGGCGAGAGGAACTCCAGGGTCGTGCCACCATTCGAAGAGTCCCCCAGATGTGTCAGTCCATTCAAGAGGAAGCTGTTTTCATTGCACTGCCTTGACGTTCAAGCCGAGGATCGATTCACAACACGTGTGCACGTGGGACAGCCCTGTGGGAAAGCCTCGTGGGAAAGCCTCGTGGGAAAGACTCGAGGGAAAACCGTAGATCCTTTGATCCACGCGGCGGACTGCGTGACACTGCTGCTACCGCTCTGGAGGAAAGCGCAAGTGCATGCCCGCATTCGAAACGAGGACTGACTCCCCTGGGGAGACTCCAGAAGTACCCCAAGATCCATGTCAGCACTGGAGAAGAATCCTCAGGTTCCGGCCCCGACTCCACACAAGGTGTTAGGCCCCGGCATCGACGGGAGAGGAATACCGAGAGGCCCCCGAGGAACTCGCATGGGGACTGGCCTTTCCTGAGGCCACCAGAGCGGGTCCCTGAGGTCCCCGTCGTAAGTCGAGAGCACCTGCCGCAACTCGAGAAAATCCAGGAGGTTTTGCCCTCGAGGCGAGATGAGGCCCATTTCCGCTGAGGCTTCTCGAGGCTATTCACATCTAACCACTGGAATTTCCAAAGGGTCCTTGACACCCTTGCTGCAACTCAAGAAGTTCCCCGACATAGCCGTCTACACTCGAGAGGAAGCACGAGGGTCCCGCACACATCCAGGGGAGCCCCGTTTCCGCCTCCGAGCTCGAGATGAGGGATCCTTTCCCTGTTTCGTAGGGAAAGAATTCCCGGAGTTCCCGTCGCATCTCAAGAGGAGACGCTCTCCACAGGAAAGGCGAGAGGAACTCCAGGGTCGTGCCACCATTCCAAGAGTCATCCAGCCTGTGGGAAAGCCTCGTGGGAAAGCCTCGTGGGAAAGACTCGAGGGAAAAACATAGATCCCTTGATCCACGCGGCGGACCGCGTGACACTGCTGCTACCGCTCTGGAGGAAAGCGCAAGTGCATGCCCGCATTCGAGACGAGGAATGACTCCCCTGGGGAGACTCCAGAAGTACCCCAAGATCCATGTCAGCACTGGAGAGGAATCCTCAGGTTCCGGCCCCGAATCCACACAAGGTGTTAGGCCCCGGCATCGACGGGAGAGGAATCACGAGAGGCCCCCGAGGAACTCGCATGGGGACTGGCCTTTCCTGAGGCCACCAGAGCGGGTCCCTGAGGTCCCCGTCGTAAGTCGAGAGCACCTGCCGCAACTCGAGAAAATCCAGGAGGCTTTGCCCTCCAGGGGAGATGAGGCCCATTTCCGCTGAGGCTTCTCAAGGCTAATCACATCTAACCACTGGAACTTCCAAAGGGGCCTTCACACCCTTGCTGCAACTCAAGAAGTTCCCCGACATACCCGTCTCCACTCGAGAGGAAGCAGGAGGGTCCCGCACACATTCAGGGGAGCCACGTTTCCGCCTCCTAGCTCGAGATGAGGGATCCTTTCCCTGTTTCGTAGGTAAGGAATTCCCGGCGTTCCCGTAGCATCTCAAGAGGAGGCGCTCTCCACAGGAAAGGCAAGAGGAACTCCAGGGTCATGCCACCATTCCAAGAGTCCCCCAGATGTGTCAGTCCATTCCAGAGGAACCTGTTTTCCCTGCACTGCCTTGACGTTCAAGCCGAGGATCGACTCACACCACGTGTGCACGTGGGACAGCCCTGTGGGAAAGCCTCGTGGGAAAGCCTCGTGGGAAAGACTCGAGGGAAAACGATAGATCCCTTGATCCACGCGGCGGACCGCGGGACACTGCTGCTACCGCTCTGGAGGAAAGCGCAAGTGCATGCCCGCATTCGAGACGAGGACTGACTCCCCTGGGGAGACTCCAGAAGTACCCCAAGATCCATGTCAGCACTGGAGAGGAATCCTCAGGTTCCGGCCCCGACTCCACACAAGGTGTTAGGCCCCAGCATCTACAGGAGAGGAATCCCGAGAGGCCCCCGAGGAACTCGCATGGGGACTGGCCTTTCCTGAGGCCACCAGAGCGGGTCCCTGAGGTCCCCGTCGTAAGTCGAGAGCACCTGCCGCAACTCGAGAAAATCCAGGAGGTTTTGCCCTCCAGGCGAGATGAGGCCCATTTCCGCTGAGGCTTCTCGAGGCTCATCACATCTAACCACTGGAACTTCCAAAGGGCCCTTCACACCCTTGCTGCAACTCAAGAAGTTCCCCGACATACCCGTCATCACTGAAGAGGAAGCACGAGGGTCCCGCACACATCCAGGGGAGCCCCGTTTCCGCCTCCTCGCTCGAGATGAGGGATCCTTTCCCTGTTTCGTAGGGAAAGAATTCCCGGCGTTCCCGTCGCATCTCAAGAGGAGGCGCTCTCCACAGGAAAGGCGAGAGGAACTCCAGGGTCGTGCCACCATTCCAAGAGTCACCCAGCCTGTGGGAAAGCCTCGTGGGAAAGCCTCGTGGGAAAGACTCGAGGGAAAAACATAGATCCCTTGGTCCACGCGGCGGACCGAGTGACACTGCTGCTACCGCTCTGGAGGAAAGCGCAAGTGCATGCCCGCATTCGAGACGAGGAATGACTCCCCTGGGGAGACTCCAGAAGTACCCCAAGATCCATGTCAGCACTGGAGAGGAATCCTCAGGTTCCGGCCCCGACTCCACACAAGGTGTTAGGCCCCGGCATCGACGGGAGAGGAATCCCGAGAGGCACCCGAGGAACTCGCATGGGGACTGGCCTTTCCTGAGGCCACCAGAGCGGGTCCCTGAGGTCCCCGTCGTAAGTCGAGAGCACCTGCCGCAACTCGAGAAAATCCAAGAGGCTTTGCCCTCCAGGGGAGATGAGGCCCATTTCCGCTGAGGCTTCTCAAGGCTAATCACATCTAACCACTGGAACTTCCAAAGGGGCCTTCAGACCCTTGCTGCAACTCAAGAAGTTCCCCGACATACCCGTCTCCACTCGAGAGGAAGCAGGAGGGTCCCGCACACATTCAGGGGAGCCACGTTTCCGCCTCCTAGCTCGAGATGAGGGATCCTTTCCCTGTTTCGTAGGGAAGGAATTCCCGGCGTTCCCGTAGCATCTCAAGAGGAGGCGCTCTCCACAGGAAAGGCACGAGGAACTCCAGGGTCATGCCACCATTCCAAGAGTCCCCCAGATGTGTCAGTCCATTCCAGAGGAACCTGTTTTCCCTGCACTGCCTTGACGTTCAAGCCGAGGATCGACTCACACCACGTGTGCACGTGGGACAGCCCTGTGGGAAAGCCTCGTTTGAAAGCCTCGTGGGAAAGACTCGAGGGAAAACGATAGATCCCTTGATCCACGCGGCGGACCGCGGGACACTGCTGCTACCGCTCTGGAGGAAAGCGCAAGTGCATGCCCGCATTCGAGACGAGGACTGACTCCCCTGGGGAGACTCCAGAAGTACCCCAAGATCCATGTCAGCACTGGAGCGGAATCCTCAGGTTCCGGCCCCGACTCCACACAAGGTGTTAGGCCCCAGCATCTACAGGAGAGGAATCCCGAGAGGCCCCCGAGGAACTCGCATGGGGACTGGCCTTTCCTGAGGCCACCAGAGCGGGTCCCTGAGGTCCCCGTCGTAAGTCGAGAGCACCTGCCGCAACTCGAGAAAATCCAGGAGGTTTCGCCCTCCAGGCGAGATGAGGCCCATTTCCGCTGAGGCTTCTCGAGGCTCATCACATCTAACCACTGGAACTTCCAAAGGGCCCTTCACACCCTTGCTGCAACTCAAGAAGTTCCCCGACATACCCGTCATCACTGAAGAGGAAGCACGAGGGTCCCGCACACATCCAGGGGAGCCCCGTTTCCGCCTCCGAGCTCGAGATGAGGGATCCTTTCCCTGTTTCGTAGGGAAAGAATTCCCGGCGTTCCCGTCGCATCTCAAGAGGAGGCGCTCTCCACAGAAAAGGCGAGAGGAACTCCAGGGTCGTGCCACCATTCCAAGAGTCACCCAGCCTGTGGGAAAGCCTCGTGGGAAAGCCTCGTGGGAAAGACTCGAGGGAAAAACATAGATCCCTTGGTCCACGCGGCGGACCGAGTGACACTGCTGCTACCGCTCTGGAGGAAAGCGCAAGTGCATGCCCGCATTCGAGACGAGGAATGACTCCCCTGGGGAGACTCCAGAAGTACCCCAAGATCCATGTCAGCACTGGAGAGGAATCCTCAGGTTCCGGCCCCGACTCCACACAAGGTGTTAGGCCCCGGCATCGACGGGAGAGGAATCCCGAGAGGCACCCGAGGAACTCGCATGGGGACTGGCCTTTCCTGAGGCCACCAGAGCGGGTCCCTGAGGTCCCCGTCGTAAGTCGAGAGCACCTGCCGCAACTCGAGAAAATCCAAGAGGCTTTGCCCTCCAGGGGAGATGAGGCCCATTTCCGCTGAGGCTTCTCAAGGCTAATCACATCTAACCACTGGAACTTCCAAAGGGGCCTTCAGACCCTTGCTGCAACTCAAGAAGTTCCCCGACATACCCGTCTCCACTCGAGAGGAAGCAGGAGGGTCCCGCACACATTCAGGGGAGCCACGTTTCCGCCTCCTAGCTCGAGATGAGGGATCCTTTCCCTGTTTCGTAGGGAAGGAATTCCCGGCGTTCCCGTCGCATCTCAAGAGGAGGCGCTCTCCACAGGAAAGGCGAGAGGAACTCCAGGGTCATGCCACCATTCCATGAGTCCCCCAGATGTGTCAGTCCATTCCAGAGGAACCTGTTTTCCCTGCACTGCCTTGACGTTCAAGCCGAGGATCGACTCACACCACGTGTGCACGTGGGACAGCCCTGTGGGAAAGCCTCGTGGGAAAGCCTCGTGGGAAAGACTCGAGGGAAAACCATAGATCCCTTTATCCACGCGGCGGACCGCGTGACACTGCTGCTACCGCTCTGGAGGAAACCGCAAGTGCATGCCCGCATTCGAGACGAGGACTGACTCCCCTGGGGAGACTCCAGAAGTACCCCAAGATCCATGTCAGCACTGGAGAGGAATCCTCAGGTTCCGGCCCCGACTCCACACAAGGTGTTAGGCCCCAGCATCGACAGGAGAGGAATCCCGAGAGGCCCCCGAGGAACTCGCATGGGGACTGGCCTTTCCTGAGGCCACCAGAGCGGGTCCCTGAGGTCCCCGTCGTAAGTCGAGAGCACCTGCCGCAACTCGAGAAAATCCAGGAGGTTTTGCCCTCCAGGCGAGATGAGCCCCATTTCCGCTGAGGCTTCTCGAGGCTCATCACATCTAACCACTGGCACTTCCAAAGGGTCCTTCACACCCTTGCTGCAACTCAAGAAGTTCCCCGACATACCCGTCTCCAATGGAGCGGAAGCACGTGGGGACCCGCACACATCCAGGGGAGCCCCGTTTCCGCCTCCTAGCTCGAGATGAGGGATCCTTTCCCTGTTTCGTAGGGAAAGAATTCCCGGAGTTCCCGTCGCATCTCAAGATGAGGCGCTCTCCACAGGAAAGGCGGGAGGAACTCCAGGGTATTGCCAGCATTCCAAGAGACCCCCAGATGTGTCGGTCCATTACAGAGGAACCTGTTTTCCCTGCACTGCCTTGACTTTCAAGCCGAGGATCGACTCCCACCACGTGTGCACGTGGGACAGCCCTGTGGGAAAGCCTCGTGGGAAAGCCTCGTGGGAAAGACTCGAGGGAAAACCATAGATCCTTTGATCCACGCGGCGGACTGCGTGACACTGCTGCTACCGCTCTGGAGGAAAGCGCAAGTGCATGCCCGCATTCGAGGCGAGGACTGACTCCCCTGGGGAGACTCCAGAAGTACCCCAAGATCCATGTCAGCACTGGAGAGGAATCCTCAGGTTCCGGCCCCGACTCCACACAAGGTCTTAGGCCCCGGCATCGATGGGAGAGGAATCCCGTGAGGCCCCCGTGGAACTCGCATGGGGACTGGCCTTTCCTGAGGCCACCAGAGCGGGTCCCTGAGGTCTCCGTCGTAAGTCGAGAGCACCTGCCGCAACTCGAGAAAATCCAGGAGGTTTTGCCCTCCAGGCGAGATGAGGCCCATTTCCGCTGAGGCTTCTCGAGGCTAATCACATCTAACCACTGGAATTTCCAAAGGGTCCTTGACACCCTTGCTGCAACTCAAGAAGTTCCCCGACATAGCCGTCTCCACTCGAGAGGAAGCACGAGGGTCCCGCACACATCCAGGGGAGCCCCGTTTCCGCCTCCTAGCTCGAGATGAGGGATCCTTTCCCTGTTTGGTAGGGAAAGAATTCCCGGAGTTCCCGTCGCATCTCAAGAGGAGGCGCTCTCCACAGGAAAGGCGAGAGGAACTCCAGGGTCGTGCCACCATTCGAAGAGTCCCCCAGATGTGTCAGTCCATTCAAGAGGAAGCTGTTTTCATTGCACTACCTTGACGTTCAAGCCGAGGATCGACTCCCACCACGTGTGCACCTCGGACAGCCCTGTGGGAAAGACTCGTGGGAAAGCCTCGTGGGAAAGACTCGAGGGAAAACCATAGATCCCTTGATCCACGGGGCGGACTGCGTGACACTGCTGCTACCGCTCTGGAGGAAATTGCAAGTGCATGCCCGCATTCGAGACGAGGAATGACTCCCCTGGGGAGACTCCAGAAGTACCCCAAGATCCATGTCAGCACTGGAGAGGAATACTCAGGTTCCGGCCCCGACTCCACACAAGGTGTTAGGCCCCGGCATCGACAGGAGAGGAATCCCCAGAGGCCCCCGAGGAACTCGCATGGGGACTGGCCTTTCCTGAGGCCACCAAAGCGGGTCCCTGAGGTCCCCGTCGTAAGTGGAGAGCACCTGCCGCAACTCGAGAAAATCCAGGAGGTTTTGCCCTCCAGGCGAGATGAGGCCCATTTCCGCTGAGGCTTCTCGAGGCTCATCACATCTAACCACTGGCACTTCCAAAGGGTCCTTCACACCCTTGCTGCAACTCAAGAAGTTCCCCTACATACCCGTCTCCACTGAAGAGGAAGCACGAGGGTCCTGCACACATCCAGGGGAGCCCCGTTTCCGCCTCCTAGCTCGAGATGAGGGATCCTTTCCCTGTTTCGTAGGGAAAGAATTCCCGGCGTTCCCGTCGCATCTCAAGAGGAGGCGCTCTCCACAGGAAAGGCGAGAGGAACTCCAGGGTCGTGCCACCATTCCAAGAGACCCCCAGATGTGTCAGTCCATTCCAGATGAACCTGTTTTCCCTGCACAGCCTTGACGTTCAAGCCGAGGATCGACTCCCACCACGTGTGCACGTGGGACAGCCCTGTGGGAAAGCCTCGTGGGAAAGACTCGAGGGAAAACCATAGATCCTTTGATCCACGCGGCGGACTGCGTGACACTGCTGCTACCGCTCTGGAGGAAAGCGCAAGTGCATGCCCGCATTCGAAACGAGGACTGACTCCCCTGGGGAGGCTCCAGAAGTACCCCAAGATCCATGTCAGCACTGGAGAGGAATCCTCAGGTTCCGGCCCCGACTCCACACAAGGTCTTAGGCCCCGGCATCGACGGGAGAGGAATCCCGAGAGGCCCCCGAGGAACTCGCTTGGGGACTGGCCTTTCCTGAGGCCACCAGAGCGGGTCCCTGAGGTCCCCGTCGTAAGTCGAGAGCCCCTGCCGCAACTCGAGAAAATCAAGGAGGTTTTGCCCTCCAGGCGAGATGAGGCCCATTTCCGCTGAGGCTTATCGAGGCTAATCACATCTAACCACTGGAAATTCCAAAAGGTCCTTCACACCCTTGCTGCAACTCAAGAAGTTCCCCGACATACCCGTCTCCACTCGAGAGGAAGCACGTGGGGTCCCGCACACATCCAGGGGAGCCCCGTTTCCGCCTCCTAGCTCGAGATGAGGGATCCTTTCCCTGTTTCGCAGGGAAAGAATTCCCGGCATTCCCGTCGCAACTCAAGAGGGGGCGCTCTCCACAGGAAAGGCGAGAGGAACTCCAGGGTCGTGCCACCATTCCAAGAGTCCCCCAGATGGGTCAGTCCATTCCAGAGGAACCTGTTTTCCCTGCACTGCCTTGACGTTCAAGCCGAGGATCGACTCCCACCACGTGTGCACGTGGGACAGCCCTGTGGGAAAGCCTCGTGGGAAAGCCTCGTGGGAAAGACTCGAGGGAAAACCATAGATCCTTTGATCCACGCGGCGGACTGCGTGACACTGCTGCTACCGCTCTGGAGGAAAGCGCAAGTGCATGCCCGCATTCGAGACAAGGAATGACTCCCCTGGGGAGACTCCAGAAGTACCCCAAGATCCATGTCAGCACTGGAGAGGAATCCTCAGGTTCCGGCCCCGACTCCACACAAGGTCTTAGGAACCGGCATCCACGGGAGAGGAATCCCGAGAGGCCCCCGAGGAACTCGAATGGGGACTGGCCGTTCCTGAGGCCACCAGAGCGGGTCCCTGAGGTCCCCATCGTAAGTCGAGAGCACCTGCCGCAACTCGAGAAAATCCACGAGGTTTTGCCCTCCAGGCGAGATGAGGCCCATTTCCGCTGAGGCTTCTCGAGGCTAATCACAGCTAACCACTGGAACTTCCAAAGGGTCCTTCACACCCTTGCTGCAACTCAAGCAGTTCCGCGACATACCCGTCTCCACTCGAGAGGAAGCACGTGGGGTCCCGCACACATCCAGGGGAGCCCCGTTTCCGCCTCCTAGCTCGAGATGAGGGATCCTTTCCCTGTTTCGTAGGGAAAGAATTCCCGGCGTTCCCGTCGCATCTCAAGAGGAGGCGTTCCCCACAGGAAAGGCGAGAGGAACTCCAGGGTCGTGCCACCATTCCAAGAGTCCCCCAGATGTGTCAGTCCATTCCAGAGGAACCTGTTTTCCCTGCACTGCCTTGACGTTCAAGCCGAGGATCAACTCCCACCACGTGTGCACGTGGGACAGCCCTGTGGGAAAGCCTCGTGGGAAAGCCTCGTGGGAAAGACTCGAGGGAAAACCATAGATCCTTTGATCCACGTGGCGGACTGCGTGACACTGCTGCTACCGCTCTGGAGGAAAGCGCAAGTGCATGCCCGCATTCGAGACGAGGACTGACTCCCCTGGGGAGACTCCAGAAGTACCCCAAGATCCATGTCAGCACGGGAGAGGAATCCTCAGGTTCCGGCCCCGACTCCACACAAGGTCTTAGGCCCCGGCATCGACGGGAGAGGAATCCCGAGAGGCCCCTGAGGAACTCGCATGGGAACTGGCCTTTCCCGAGGCCTCCAGAGCGGGTCCCTGAGGTCCCCGTCGTAAGTCGAGAGCACCTGCCGCAACTCGAGAAAATCCAGGAGGTTTTGCCCTCCAGACGAGATGAGGCCCATTTCCGCTGAGGGTTCTCGAGGCTAATCACATCTAACCACTGGAACTTCCAAAGGGTCTTTCACAACCTTGCTGCAACTCAAGCAGTTCCGCGACATACCCGTCTCCACTCGAGAGGAAGCACGTGGGGTCCCGCACACATCCAGGGGAGCCCCGTTTCCGCCTCCTAGCTCGAGATGAGGGATCCTTTCCCTGTTTAGTAGGGAAAGAATTCCCGGCGTTCCCGTCGCATCTCAAGAGGAGGCGCTCTCCACAGGAAAGGCGAGAGGAACTCCAGGGTCATGGCACCAGTCCAAGAGACCCCCAGATGTGTCAGTCCATTCCAGAGGAACCTGTTTTCCCTGCACTGCCTTGACGTTCAAGCCGAGGATCGACTCCCACCACGTGTGCAAGTGGGACAGCCCTGTGGGAAAGCCTCGTGGGAAAGCCTCGTGGGAAAGACTCGAGGGAAAACCGTAGATCCTTTGATCCACGCGGCGGATTGCGTGACACTGCTGCTACCGCTCTGGAGGAAAGCGCAAGCGCATGACCGCATTGGAGACGAGGACTGACTCCCCTGGGGAGACTCCAGAAGTACCCCAAGATCCATGTCAGCACGGGAGAGGAATCCTCAGGTTCCGGCCCCGACTCCACACAAGGTCTTAGGCCCCGGCATCGACGGGAGAGGAATCCCGAGAGGCCCCTGAGGAACTCGCATGGGAACTGGCCTTTCCCGAGGACTCCAGAGCGGGTCCCTGAGGTCCCCGTCGTAAGTCGAGAGCACCTGCCGCAACTCGAGAAAATCCAGGAGGTTTTGCCCTCCAGGCGAGATGAGGCCCATTTCCGCTGAGGGTTCTCGAGGCTAATCACATCTAACCACTGGAACTTCCAAAGGGTCTTTCACAACCTTGCTGCAACTCAAGCAGTTCCGCGACATACCCGTCTCCACTCGAGAGGAAGCACGTGGGGTCCCGCACACATCCAGGGGAGCCCCGTTTCCGCCTCCTAGCTCGAGATGAGGGATCCTTTCCATGTTTCGTAGGGAAAGAATTCCCGGCGTTCCCGTCGCATCTCAAGAGGAGGCGCTCTCCACAGGAAAGGCGAGAGGAACTCCAGGGTCGTGGCACCATTCCAAGAGACCCCCAGATGTGTCAGTCCATTCCAGAGGAACCTGTTTTCCCTGCACTGCCTTGACGTTCAAGCCGAGGATCGACTCCCACCACGTGTGCACGTGGGACAGCCCTGTGGGAAAGCCTCGTGGGAAAGCCTCGTGGGAAAGACTCGAGGGAAAACCATAGATCCTTTGATCCACGCGGCGGACTGCGTGACACTGCTGCTACCGCTCTGGAGTAAAGCGCAAGTGCATGCCCGCATTCGAGACGGGGACTGACTCCCCTGGGGAGACTCCAGAAGTACCCCAAGATCCATGTCAGCACTGGAGAGGAATCCTCAGGTTCCGGCCCCGACTCCACACAAGGTCTTAGGCCCCGGCATCCAAGGGAGAGGAATCCCGAGAGGCCCCCGAGGAACTCGCATGGGGACTGGCCTTTCCTGAGGCCACCAGAGCGGGTCCCTGAGGTCCCCGTCGTAAGTCGAGAGCACCTGCCGCAACTCGAGAAAATCCAGGAGGTTTTGCCCTCCAGCCGAGATGAGGCCCAATTCCGCTGAGGCTTCTCGAGGCTAATCACATCTAACCACTGGAACTTTCAAAGGGTCCTTCACACCCTTACTGCAACGCAAGAAGTTCCCCGACATACCCGTCTCCACTCGAGAGGAAGCACGAGGCTCCCGCACACATCCAGGGGAGCCCCGTTTCCGCCTCCTAGCTCGAGATGAGGGATCCTTTCCCTGTTTCGTAGGGAAAAAATTCCCGGCGTTCCCGTCGCATCTGAAGAGGAGGAGCTCTCCACAGGAAAGGCGAGAGGAACTCCAGGGTCGTGCCACCATTCCACGAATCCCCCAGATGTGTCAGTCCATTACAGAGGAACCTGTTTTCCCTGCACTGCCTTGACGTTCAAGCTGACGATCGACTCCCACCACGTGTGCACGTGGGACAGCCCTGTGGGAAAGCCTCGTGGGAAAGCCTGGTGGGAAAGACTCGAGGGAAAACCATAGATCCTTTGATCCATGTGGCGGACTGCGTGACACTGCTGCCACCGCTCTGGAGGAAAGCGCAACTGCTTGCCCGCATTCGAGACGAGGACTGACTCCCCTGGGGAGACTCCAGAAGTACCCCAAGATCCATGTCAGCACTGGAGAGGAATCCTCAGGATCCGGCCTCGACTCCACACAAGGTCTTAGGCACCGGCATCGACGGGAGAGGAATCCCGAGAGGCCCCCGAGGAACTCGCATGGGGACTGGCCTTTCCTGAGGCCACCAGAGCGGGTCCCTGAGGTCCCCGTCGTAAGTCGAGAGCACCTGCCGCAACTCGAGAAAATCCAGGAGGTTTTGCCCTCCAGGCGAGATGAGGCCCATTTCCGCTGAGGCTTCTCGAGGCTAATCACGTCTAACCACTGGAACTTCCTAAGGGTCCTTCTCACCCTTGCTGCAACTCAAGCAGTTCCGCGACATACCCGTCTCCACTCGAGAGGAAGCACGTGGGGTCCCGCACACATCCAAGGGAGCCCCGTTTCCGCCTCCTAGCTCGAGATGAGGGATCCTTTCCCTGTTTCTTAGGGAAAGAATTCCCGACATTCCCGTCGCATCTCAAGAGGAGGCGCTCTCCACAGGAAAGGCGAGAGGAACTCCAGGGTCGTGCCACCATTCCAAGAGTCCCCCAGATGTGTCAGTCCATTCCAGAGGAACCTGTTTTCCCCGCACTGCCTTGACGTTCAAGCCGAGGATGGACTCCCACCAAGAGTGCACGTGGGACAGCCCTGTGGGAAAGCCTCGTGGGAAAGCCTCGTGGGAAAGACTCGAGGGAAAACCATAGATCCTTTGATCCACGCGGCGGACTGCGTGACACTGCTGCTACCGCTCTGGAGGAAAGCGCATGTGCATGCCCGCATTCGAGACGAGGACTGACTCCCCTGGGGAGACTCCAGAAGTACCCCAAGATCCATGTCAGCACTGGAGAGGATCCTCAGGTTCCGGCCCCGACTCCACACAAGGTCTTAGGCCCCGGCATCGACGGGAGAGGAATCGCGAGAGGCCCCCGAGGAACTCGCATGGGGACTGGCCTTTCCTGAGGCCTCCAGAGCGGGTCCCTGAGATCCCCGTCGTAAGTCGAGAGCACCTGCCGCAACTCGAGAAAATCCAGGAGGTGTTGCCCTCCAGGCGAGATGAGGCCCATTTCCGCTGAGGCTTCTCGAGGCTAATCACATCTAACCACTGGAACTTCCAAAGGGTCCTTCACACCCTTGCTGCAACTCAAGAAGTTCCGCGACATACCCGTCTCCACTCGAGAGGAAGCACGTGGGGTCCCGCACACATCCAAGGGAGCCCCGTTTCCGCCTCCTAGCTCGAGATGAGTGATCCTTTCCCTGTTTCTTAGGGAAAGAATTCCCGGCATTCCCGTCGCATCTCAAGAGGAGGCGCTCTCCACAGGAAAGGCGAGAGGAACTCCAGGGTCGTGCCACCATTCCAAGAGACCCCCAGATGTGTCAGTCCATTCCAGAGGAAACTGTTTTCCCTGCACTGCCTTGACGTTCAAGCCGAGGATCGACTCCCACCACGTGTGCACGTGGGACAGCCCTGTGGGAAAGCCTCGTGGGAAAGCCTCGTGGGAAAGACTCGAGGGAAAAACATAGATCCCTTGATCCACGCGGCGGACCGCCTGACACTGCTGCTACCGCTCTGGAGGAAAGCGCAAGTGCATGCCCGCATTCGAGACGAGGACTGAGTCCCCTGGGAGACTCCAGAAGTACCCCAAGATCCATGTCAGCACTGGAAAGGGATCCTGAGGTTCCGGCCCCGACTCCACACAAGGTGTCAGGCCCGGGCATCGACAGGAGAGGAATCCCGAGAGGCCCCCGAGGAACTCACATGGGGACTGGCCTTTCCTGAGGCCACCAGAGCGGGTCCCTGAGGTCTCCGTCGTAAGTCGAGAGAACCTGCCGCAACGCGAGAAAATCCAGGAGGTTTTGCCCTCCAGGCGAGATGAGGCCCATTTCCGCTGAGGCTTCTCGAGGCTAATCACATCTAACCACTGGAATTTCCAAAGGGTTCTTGACACCCTTGCTGCAACTCAAGAAGTTCCCCGACATAGCCGTCTCCACTCGAGAGGAAGCACGAGGGTCCCGCACACATCCAGGGGAGCCCCGTTTCCGCCTCCTAGCTCGAGATGAGGGATCCTTTCCCTGTTTGGTAGGGAAAGAATTCCCGGAGTTCCCGTCGCATCTCAAGAGGAGGCGCTCTCCACAGGAAAGGCGAGAGGAACTCCAGGGTCGTGCCACCATTCGAAGAGTCCCCCAGATGTGTCAGTCCATTCAAGAGGAAGCTGTTTTCAGTGCACTACCTTGACGTTCAAGCCGAGGATCGACTCCCACCACGTGTGCACCTGGGACAGCCCTGTGGGAAAGACTCGTGGGAAAGCCTCGTGGGAAAGACTCGAGGGAAAACCATAGATCCCTTGATCCACGCGGCGGACTGCGTGACACTGCTGCTACCGCTCTGGAGGAAATTGCAAGTGCATGCCCGCATTCGAGACGAGGAATGACTCCCCTGGGGAGACTCCAGAAGTACCCCAAGATCCATGTCAGCACTGGAGAGGATTCCTCAGGTTTCCGCCCCGACTCCACACAAGGTCTTAGGCCCCGGAATCGACGGGAGAGGAATCCCGAGAGGCCCCCGAGGAACTCGCATGCGGACTAGCCTTTCCTGAGGCCTCCAGAGCGGGTCCCTGAGGTCCCCGTCGTAAGTCGAGAGCACCTGCCGCAACTCGAGAAAATCCAGGAGGTTTTGCCCTCCAGGCGAGATGAGGCCCATTTCCGCTGAGGCTTCTCGAGGCTAATCACATCTAACCACTGGAACTTCCAAAGGGTCCTTCACACCCTTGCTGCAACTCAAGCAGTTCCCCGACATACCCGTCTCCACTCGAGAGGAAGCACGTGGGGTCCCGCACACATCCAGGGGAGCCCCGTTTCCGCTTCCTAACTCAAGATGAGGGATCCTTTCCCTGTTTTGTAGGGAAAGAATTCCCGGCGTTCCCGTCGCATCTCAAGAGGAGGCGCTCTCCACAGGAAAGGCGAGAGGAACTCCAGGGTCATGGCACCAGTCCAAGAGACCCCCAGATGTGTCAGTCCATTCCAGAGGAACCTGTTTTCCCTGCACTGCCTTGACGTTCAAGCCGAGGATCGACTCCCACCACGTGTGCAAGTGGGACAGCCCTGTGGGAAAGCCTCGTGGGAAAGCCTCCTGGGAAAGACTCGAGGGAAAACCGTAGATCCTTTGATCCACGCGGCGGATTGCGTGACACTGCTGCTACCGCTCTGGAGGAAAGCGCAAGCGCATGCCCACATTGGAGACGAGGACTGACTCCCCTGGGGAGACTCCAGAAGTACCCCAAGATCCATGTCAGCACTGGAGAGGAATCCTCAGGTTCCGGCCCCGACTCCACACAAGGTCTTAGGCCCCGGCATCGACGGGAGAGGAATCCCGAGAGGCCCCCGAGGAACTCGCATGGGGACTGGCCTTTCCTGAGGCCACAACAGCGGCTCCCTGAGGTCCCCGTCGTAAGTCGCGAGCACCTGCCGCAACTCGAGAAAATCCAGGAGGCTTTGCCCTCCAGGAGAGATGAGGCCGATTTCCGTTGAGGATTCTCGAGGCTAATCACATCTAACCACTGGAACTTCCAAAGGTTCCTTCACACCCTTGCTGCAACTCCAGAAGTTCCCCGACATACCCGTCTCCACTCGAGAGGAAGCAGGAGGGTCCCGCACCCATCCAGGGGAGCCCCGTTTCCGCCTCCTAGCTCGAGATGAGGGATCCTTACCATGTTTCGTAGGGAAAGAATTCCCGGCGTTTCCGTTGCATCTCAAGAGGAGCCGCTCTCCACAGGAAAGGCGAGAGGAACTCCAGGGTCGTGCCTCCATTCCAAGAGTTCCCCAGATGTGTCAGTCCATTCCAGAGGAACCAGTTTTACCTGCACTGCCTTGACGTTCAAGCCAAGGATCGACTCCCACCACGTGTGCACGTGGGACAGCCCTGTGGGAAAGCCTCGTGGGAAAGCCTCATGGAGAAGACTCGAGGGAAAACCATAGATCCTTTGATCCACGCGGCGGACTGCGTGACACTGCTGCTACCGCTCTGGAGGAAAGCCCAAGTGCATGCCCGCATTCGAGACGAGGACTGACTCCCCTGGGGAGACTCCAGAAGTACCCCAAGATCCATGTCAGCACTGGAGAGGAATCCTCACTTCCGGCCCCGAATCCACACAAGGTCTTAGGCCCCGGCATCGACGGGAGAGGAATCCCGAGAGTCCCCCGAGGAATTCGCATGGGGACTGGCCTTTTCTGAGGCCACCAGAGCGTGTCCCTGAGGTCCCCGTCGTAAGTCGAGAGCACCTGCCTCAACTGGAGAAAATCCAGGAGGTTTTGCCCTCCAGGCGAGATGAGGCCCATTTCCGCTGAGGCTTCTCGAGGCTAATCACATCTAACCACTGGAACTTCCAAAGGGCCCTTCACACCCTTGCTGCAACTCAAGAAGTTCCCCGACATACCCGTCTCCACTCGAGAGGAAGCACATGGGGTCCCGCACACATCCAGGGGAGCCCCGTTTCCGCCTCCTAGCTCGAGATGAGGGATCCTTTCCCTGTTTCGTAGGGAAAGAATTCCCGGCGTTCCCGTCGCATCTCAAGAGGAGGCACTCTCCACAGGAAAGGCGAGAGGAACTCCAGGGTCGTGTCACCATTCCAAGAGACCCCCAGATGTGTCAGTCCATTTCAGAGGAACCTGTTTTCCCTGCACTGACTTGATGTTCAAGCCGAAGATCGAGTCCCACCAAGTGTGCACGTGGTACAGCCCTGTGGGAAAGCCTCGTGGGAAAGCCTCATGGGAAAGACTCGAGGGAAAACCATAGATCCTTTGATCCACGCGGCGGACTGAGTGACACTGCTGCTACCACTCTGGAGGAAAGCGCAAGTGCATGCCCGCATTCGAGACGAGGACTGACTCCCCTGGGGAGACTCCAGAAGTACCCCAAGATCCATGTCAGCACTGGAGAGTAATCCTCAGGTTCCCGCCCTGAATCCACACAA